>NC_079312.1:182728788-183328788 GCF_029931775.1 Euleptes europaea | reverse complement strand
CCCCCCCCATTGCTAACCAATTATCAAAAACAGATGTCTTGTAGAAAAATAAAAGCACAAAACCTTTTATAGGACATTATAATTAATTATATTCCAAAGCCCTATTGTGGTACTTATCTTAAAATAAAAAATATAAATCGTCAGTTGCATTTTTTTCAAGAAACGAATCTGTTTAAAAGTATGCCCCTCAGAGCAGTTCTGCGCCCCTCTGAGGTCTGTGCCCTAGGCGACCGCCCTAGTTCGCCTAATGGTAGCACCGGCCCTCCCCAGCCCAGAAACCAGCTTGGAGGCTGCTTATCCCATGAGGACCAGCAACATTAAGCACACCTCTGGCTTCCAGTCCCAGCCAGGAGAGAAGAGGCACAGCGGACGGCGGCGGAGTCCTGTTGGCCTCATGCGGGCTGCCCCCTAACTCGAGAGAGCTTTTTCTACATGTTCTTTGAGGGCCGAGATATTTCATAACTGAAGCCTGCATTCTTTGATCTCATCCTGGGAACATCCAAGACTATTTTAAGAGCATCTCTTTCCACAGGGCCTCTGCTGTAAGCAGCTGGTAAAAATCAGCATCTTAAATACATGAAACTCTTTTAATAGAAGAATTGCAGAAGGTGGAGAGGGGAACAGCGGGGAAAACCCAAGAATTGCATGTGTGTTGTTGGCAGTTCCCAGACAAGGGGAAGATGACATTGGCACAGGAGGCGGGGTGTGTGGCAACAATTGTTTTTTGTTTTGTTTTGTTGGTATTTTTAAGATTTGGGTTTAATAGACCAGATTTTTTGGGCGAAAATGCGAAAAAAGCTAAATCCCAATACCGATATGGGGGTTTTCATGGCTTTTTTCAAATATCCAAAAATGTTTGAGTTTATTAAACCCAATGGGAAATCTTTGTGGGGCTCTGGGGGGATTGTTTTTTTAAGGTAGAGCCATCAAATTTGCAGCGTAGCTTCAGGCAACCCTCCGCAGAAGAACCCCCAAATTTGGTAAAGATTGGCTTAGGAGGTCCAATCTTATGGGCCCCCCAAGAGGGTGCCCCCATCCATTCTCCAATGGAGAAACAAAGGGCCTCCATAAAATTGGACCCCCTGATCCAATCTTCACCAAACTTGGGGGTTCTTGTAAGGAGAGTTGCCAGCAGCTACGCTGAAAATTTGGTGCCTCTACCTCAGAAAACTGCTCCCCCCCACCACAGAGCCCTGCAAAGGTTTCCCAATAGTTTTCTCATCCTGGGAAAATTTTCTCTCCGTGATTCTCATCTTTGACATGGCTCAGTGTTCTGTCAATGGGAGATCTCTGTGGGGCTCTCGGGAGGAGGGCTGTTTTTCAAGATAGAGGCATCAAATTTGCAGCATAGCTGCTGGGGATTCTCCTTACATGAACCCCCGAGTTTGGTAAAGATTGGGTCCGGAGGTCCAATTTTATGGGCCTGCGTATTTTCTCCACTTGGGGGCCCACAAAAATTGGCTTTTCTGGTTCGGCATATCCGAATGCCCACCCCCGACTGGAGACCCCTCAAAGCTGGAACTTTTTCGGGCCTTCTGGGCTGACTGGCATTTGGCCACTGAGATTAAGCCATCTATGGGCTACGTTTCTTTCAGCTCAGAGGAGACATCAAGCATGACAGCTGCCCCACACATCATGGATGTGGGCCTTGGAGGTGGGGAGACAGCCAGGTTGCCTGAGGTTTTTGGATTTCAGGCAGCCACTGAGTGCGAATGCCCTCACTCTTGGTCATGCGGTTGCCTTTTATCAGTACTTCAGACGTGTTACAAGAATTGTTGGGCAGGACCACAGTTTAAAGATGGGTTGGATTTGGGGAAAGATGTGGCCACTACTTCCCAAGAGGGGATGGGTCTGTCCTCCTCACCTCAAGGGCAAATAGACCCCTCCACCATAATCCCCCTACCTGTTTCTTGCTTTCTCATCCTGTCCGCCTCTGTGCTGACGATGCTGATCTTTCTCACAGAATGGAACGTGGTCGTCGTGGTCGCAGGGCCAGCATGGACGGGGAACGTGGTCTCCATCACCTCATCGCTGTGATATGTGGGACAGAGTGGCATCTTGGCTTCCTTGGCCCCCAGATCTTTGCCTGCCAAGCATCTGAAGCTGGTACCAGACTCCTTAGTCTCCAGGCTTTGTGCCTTCTGTGGCTTGTGGTCGAACCCCACGGCAGTGCTGGTGGCAATCTCTGGCTCCCTCTCCACTTGGACAACCTCAACGGTGTTCTTAACAACGGTGACCTGCTGCTCGGGACCTGCCTTCCCCACCCCCCATACTGTCAGGCCGTTCCCATCCCCTGTGGATGTCCATTTGTCCTGCTTCTCCTTGCTCTGATGTTCCACGTTCTGGTGGGAAGCCTGAAGCTCTTGGAGGGCCCTCTGAAGCTGCGCCTCTAGTACCACGATCTTGGCTGACAAGGCCTGCACGGCTGGGCTCTGCTGCTCCTGCTCTGGGGAAGGCAAGCCCAGCTCCTCCTCGCTGACCGCCACCCCTACGTCACACTTACCCCCCTCCGCATCTTCAGCTGACATCCCCACCGCCACGGATCTCACCTCCTTCTTCCCAGCACTGCTCCTCGGGCCAGGCCTCCCACTACCCTCCTCTGTTTTTTCCCCTGCCCCTTCCTCCGGGATGTCTATGTAGAGCTCCCCACCCCTGGACTTGCCCTTGCCCAGCCCCCCTAGGTGGCCCAAGAACTTCTGGCTCTTGAGCTGGACGCTGAGCTGCCGCTTCTCCTCCTGCAGCACTGAGATTTTCACCTGAAGGACCGGCACCATCTTCACCTGCTCTTCCAACAGACGCAACTTCTTCAGGGCCACCGCCATCTGCTCCCGGACATGCTGGAGGTGTCCTGGGGTTGGTGAGACAGGGGTGGACAACCCAGAACCGACGGGGGTGAACTGTCCAGGAGCACCTTGCTGTGAGCCGTTGTAAGAAGCCTGACGGGACAGGCTCTGGCTCCCCACCAAGGAGCTGGTGGATCCGGACATGCTGTTGCTGAGGCCTCGGAGACCACTTGCCCTGAGCCGGTCCTCCTCTCCTGAGCCGGCTTGGTCTTCTAATTTCTTTCTGGCATCCAACAAGGTCTTCTCCACACGGGCGTTGAAGTTGCTTGACATCGCATGGCCATACTGCGGGTAGAAGCTGCGTCCACAATAGGAATAGGAGGAGTGCTGACTGTCCACGCTGGCGTTGGAGCAGAGCGACTCCGTGGATGTCCACCATGAGCCAGCATAGCCATAACCCCGTGGCAATGAGCTGTAACGTGGTCGGCGGTGGACTGGAACGCGCTTAATGGTGTTGCCTTTCTCAATGTCGTCCACGTATTTGAGGAAGTCCAGGTCCAGGCGGTAGCCATACGGGGTTTCCACGGAATAATTCAAATCCTGGCCCTTCCCATGGAGGGAAGTAGGGGAGGTGGGATTGGCTGTCCCTGCACAACAAAAAGGGAAAACAGATCAACGGGACTATCCCATTTTTAGAAAACAGGCTCAGCACCCTATAGTGCTACTTTGCAACATACAGGTATAGTAACGTTGAACCACAAGGAAAGGAGAGATATAAATGTTTTAATAAATTAAGTACCGGTAAACGTTCTGGCTCAATAAACATGTCGCATCTTTTCATGTCATAGCAACCTAAAATCTTAAGAGATTGATGAATCCACAAGGCCATCCCTTTGCCCGGAGAGTTTAAAGCCAGGAGCAACTGGGGTGTTCATGAACGTTTCTACAGTATCACTTCAATTCCCCCAATGAACAGAGGACATTTCTGTTCAAGAGAAGCAGTCCTCTTGCAGCAACTAAGCGGGAGAAGCCCTCAAATTTATTTAGAAAATGAATATGCTTCTTTTTCAGAGACATGTTTGAGGCAGATCACTGAGCAAAAGCAACACAATAAAATAATGGTGGCGGTGGGAAGTGGCCATCTGATTGCAGCCGACTTATGGAGACCCCTTTTTGGGATTTTCAAGGCAAGAGGCATTCAGAGATGGGTTCTGCCATCGCCTGCCTCTGTGCAGCAACCCAGGTCTTGCTTGCTGGTCTCCCATCCAAGTACTAACCAGGGCTGACCCTGCCTAACTTCCAAGATCTGACGAGACCAGGCTGGCCTGGCCTATCCAAGATAGGAAATAATAAAATAAGATTGAGCAATAATAATATAATCCATAAAATTCTGAACAGAAAAAATTCTGTTTTCCTAGCAAATCAACTAACATCTTGGCCATCTTCTGGGCATGCAGTAGGGGTCACAGGGTGTGTGGGGGGAAGAGGTAGTTGTGAATTTCCTGCATTGTGCAGGGGGTTGGACTAGATGACCCTGGTGGTCCCTTCCAACTCCATGATTCTATGATTCTAACATACTGTTATTATTTTATTTATACCCTGCCCTCCCCCTGCAAATACATGTTTAAGTATTGATCTGATGCTTCATTTAATCTATAGCCATAGCAACAGCTCATCTGAGAGAGGTTTTTCCACTCGTGCACAAAGTCAGGAATGAAACAACACATAGGCATTTGTTTCTTGGTGACCAGACTCTCAGCTGTGGATTTGCCTCAACTGGAGGCTCAATCAAACTCGGGTATCTTCCAGAAGCGGCATAAGATCTTTTCAGTTGGGCTGCTCATGTTAATCAATTGCTCATGTTAATCAATTGCTCATTTTATTTATCAACACATTGTCGCCTGCTTCAAGAAACTGGGATCTGGCCGGCTAGGGGTGCAAAGCAGAAAACGCTTGAGAGTACACAGAGTCAGTATTCCTCTTCCGATTCATTACAGCTCTGAGTTGCAGATACCGGGGGGGGGGGGGGGCTCTACCACAGCAGGGTGTGGCCCACCACCTCTGCGTGTTCTACCCATAAAATGGAGTCCTGGATCCACCTGGCTTCCCATCCCTCCCCCTCCCACTCCCCACCAGATCTATGAAATTAGCATTCAAAACCTTCTCTGATGTATACCTCAAAGCAAGGGAGGAGATCACTGTAGTACCACCAGCAGGGTGGGCTCCCCATACAGCTGTTACACGTACAGCAAAGGCGGAGCTTGCATACCCACCTGGGAAGCCGGTCTCCCTGCGCAGAACTTGCGCCATTCTGTAGGAACCCTGTCCCCAGTTCAGGGAGCGCATCCAAAACAGCCACACGGTCTTCTTGGAGAGAGGAGGGAGATCACACGGCCTGCAAAGAGGATCACAGATTCAAAGGCACAGGTGCCGACAGCCAGCCAGTCCACACCAGCTGGGAGGGGGGCAGCGCATGATAGATCTTCCTTTGAAGCAGTTGACAGGAAACAGAGAAAGAGACCTTTTGTCAGTAAGCCAAAAGGATGCTTGCTATGCTTGCTAAGTGGAAGGGGGGGTTGAAATTCTTTGACGCCTCAGTGGTCAAACATGACAGAGATCTGGGCGGTGCAGTTATGGACTGCAGATGATGGCTGGGATCCAGAAACCTCTGTGACATCATGTTAATCCCCCTCCCAATTTCATCCTCTTTAGTAAATTAAGTAAAAAAGACAATTCCAGTTTGCCAAACGCATTATGCACATCTGAAGAGAAGACAGCTACTGGCTTTTTAGCTGGGCCACTGTAGTGTATAACATTTAAAATTCTCTCTACTGCATCTCTTAGTTGTCTCTATCCTTGTGGTGGTGGATTAGAGCACTTACACCAGTTGCCAAAACAGATGAAAATATTGTCGAAGGCTTTCATGGTCAGAGTTCATTGGTTCTTGTAGGTTATCCGGGCTGTGTGACCGTGGTCTTGGTATTTTCTTTCCTGACGTTTCGCCAGCAACTGTGGCAGGCATCTTCAGAGTAGTAACACTGAAGGACAGTGTCTCTCTGAAACGTCAGGAAAGAAAATTCCAAGACCACGGTTACACAGCCCGGATAACCTACAAGAACCAGATGAAAATGTTTTGGCATCTTGGCTTAGGAAGGCAGCTATGGGCCTATCTGATTCCACACATCTATCATCTTTTCCTAGGTTTAAAATGACGATCAATCAAGTTTGAAGTCACGTGTCTAATGTTCCCTTCTTATGTATTATTAAACAACAACGTGAAATGAGGCATTAAAATATCTGAAAATCATTGGTAAAATGTATTTGAAAACCCATCCAAACCAGGCTTGTCTTTTTAAAAATTTGAAATAATTCATTTTACTTCTCTTTCTGTTACTTCTGTGCTCAATGATTGTCATCCCCCGCACCAGCTGCACTCCAGTCCCATCCAGACAGGAATTTATCTGCTTTATCGAGGGATTATGTGCTCTATGTAACACCTCAAAAGAAGAATAAAATTGCTGATTGACACCTTTTGCATCACTTATGTGTTCTTTCTGACTATTCGTTATTAAGGACACTTTCTCTGTTGAGCACCTTCCCAATCGTTCGGCAAAATAGGGCGATCTTCTAGCCCCTTATTCCATTCATTCCTGAGACTTTGCATGTCATATTTATTAGTCGACATCAAATATTTATAAACGAATATTGCAAGTTTGGCTTTCTGCCGTGATTCAGTCAGTGCTTCCAGGAGCAGCAGGGACTCTCAGACACAGGGTAATGCTGCGGGGCCGTATTTAGATACCGACAGATGTTGCCCCTATCAGTACTGCCATTCTACATAAGGTGGATTTCCCAGTTTTGCCCTGAATGTTATAAGGTGCCTCTCACCTCGCTCCCCAGTAGGGTTGCCAATCTCCAGGTACTAGCCAGAGGTATGGCACGTCTGCGCTACATAAATAGTAGCAACCAAAATTAAGCCCTTCTATGCTTAATTTTGGTTGCAACCTCCAGGTGGTGGCTGGAGATCCCTTGCTAATACAACTGACCTCCAGGCGATAGAGATCAGTTCCCCTGGAGAAAACGGCCACTTTGGCAATTGGACTCTATGGCATTGAAGTCCCTCCCCTCCCCAATTCCCGCCCTCCTCAGGCTCCACCCCAAAAACCTCCCGCCGGTGGCAAAGAGGGACCTGGCAACCCTACTCCTCAGGGATCTAACAGCCGGTCCCTGGCTGTTCCTCCCTATCCACCCCCCCAAGTACTATAGAGGTGTCATAATACTGGACTCCCTTAAAACACCACGTCTGCAGAAGCCCTCCCAATGCTTAAGCGAACATGCTACAGAAATACTACAAGGGGGTTCTCCATATCGCTGGGAAGGAGGGCAGGGCAGTAGAGAGTTGTGGGGAGGGGGGTGAGAAGAAAGGGTCTACAAAAGGCCAGGTGAATGGGGCGGGGTGGGAGGGCACGTATTCTTCCCCAGGGGCCAGCCAAATCCCGCGCTCCATCTCTGTGGTGTTCCTACAGCTGCAGGGAACAAACTGCAAAGGCATAAAAATGCTTCAACCCCCAGTCCATTTTGCATTGCTGGTCATGGATTTTTTGGCTGCAAAAGAAAGTCAAGGGGGAGGTGGGAGGGGTGGACCTCCCCCCCCTCTCCGTCCTGACCACCGGGGTCAGCAGACCCTTCTCCTTGTGCTTTCTCCGGCGGTGTCTCCCCTTGCCAAGCCCTCCAGCACAACTGGCGCTGCTGCCCTTCCCTGCTGCTTCGGCCTCTTCTCCTCCTCCCTCCGCATCTCCAGCCAAGGGCTGGCCGGGAGCCAGCGGGGGGGGGGGCAGAGCCGCCCCCAGGATGTCTGCACCCAAAGAGCAGAGGCAGGAGGCCCCGCGCCTGCAGCTAAGGCGATGCCTCCATTACCAAATGAACAAAACCCCAAACAGAAAACGCTCCGACTCATTTAAAGAAACAAAAAGGATGGAACTAATAAACGGGGGCGGGGGGGGGGAGGCATCTGTTTCCCCTTCATTCTTCCTCCCCACCACCATGCTTGGGTTGTCAGGTCCCTCTTTGCCACCGGTGGGAGGTGTTTGGGGAGGAGCATGATTAAGGTGGGGTTTGGGGAGGGGAGGGGCTTCAGTGCCATAGACTCCAATGGCCAAAGCGGCCGTTTTCTCCAGGTGAACTGATCTCTATCGGCTGGAGGTCAGTTGTCATAGCAGGAGATCTCCAGCTAGTACTTGGGGGTTGGCAACCCTATCCCTGGGATGACCCAGGGGAAAGGAGCCAGGGGCGAGCCCTGGCGCCCACGAGAACTCTTTGCCGCTCTAAGCAAGAGAACAAAGTGCGGGGGGAGGGATATTCCTCGGCATGACTGAAAAGCCCCCCCCCCCCCGTCCGCAGTCCGAGGATGAGCGGACAGGCTGCATAAAACTTAACCCTGCAGCCCCCCCTACGCGGAAGGGCTCAGAAGTAACCTCACTGTATTCACTGGGGCAGGAGGGGGAAATGGCCCTGCAAAACTGCCCCAGCCCAGCCTGCCTCCCCGAGCGCCTGCCCAGGCGGCCCCATGCTGTTTGGGACAAGGCCAGTTACATACATCCCCCCCCCCCACCATCATATTGATCGAGGTCAGCCACAGCTTAACTTCAGTAACACGGTATAGGTCCTGGTGCTGTGGTGGCAGCTGCTGCCAAAGAAACATTTTTTAAAAAAATCTGCACAGCCCATCAAATCTCCAGTAGTCCATCAGACTCCCTGGTGAGCCAAAACCCTACCTGGCCCCGCCCACTTCCTAAAAACACTTGGCAGGTGCAAGAAAAGGAGCCAGCGGGCGCTATGGTGCCCATGGGCATGATAACACGCTTGTGCATCTTTCCCTAAAACCTCAGAGTAAAGCAGGCTTAGGAAACAGTCTATGGAGAACGGGGAAAACCTGGAAGGAGTGAGATTAGCCTGTGACACCACGTGGATTCTCCCCAACCCCACCCCAACCCCAAAAAGGACCTAGTTTGAGAGCAAAGGCAGTGAAAAACCTCCGTGTGGAAGCGGCCCCAAACAAGCACGAGATCTTTCCAGCAGTCCAGCCAGGCAGCTCCTAGCAAAATCCCACGTGGTCCCAGTCATGCGCTCTGTGTGAGCATGCTGTGTGCTGCGTGCGCTTCTGGCCCTTGGAAGCCTGAGACAGGCAGGGGAGTGAATCTGAGTCATGATTATAGAGCTCAGGCTTCCAAACCACGTTACCAAGGACCCAACGGGCATCTGATTCCTCGCTGTGAGTCTTGGTCTGAGATGTCAGCTCCTTTGGGCATGACAGGAATCCCACTTTGGGCGCGGAGGAGGAGGAGGATGCCTCCAAGTAAGGCTCCATCTACACATTGCAAAGTCCTCGGGGTTGTAGGGGAACAACACGAGGACATGATCACACGTGTCGTGGCAGTTCTGCGTCTCTCAAGAGGCTCACCGGCTCTTTTCTGTTTTGTGACCACCACCGCATGAGAGAGCCAGTGTGGTGTAGTGGTTAAGAGCGGTGGTTTGGGGCGGTGCAGTCTGATCTGGAGAACCGGGTTGGATTCCCCACTTCTCCACATGAGCGGCGGAGGCTAATCTGGTGAACCGGGTTGGTTTCACCACTCCTCCACGTGAAGCCAGCAGGGTGACCTTGGGTTGGTCACAGCTCTCTCAGCCCCACCTACCTCACAGAGTGTCTGTTGTGGGGAGGGGAAGGGAAGGTGATTTTAAGCCAGTTTGATTCTTCCTGGTATCCTGCTTATGGCTTTTATCTCCATTACCCTGTTATGGGGATGGGAAGCGAAACTCTTCAGAGAACCAATTTTGCAAAAAATAAAAAAAATTACGGGGGGGGGGAGGCGGGGCGGGGGAGGGGAGCTAGACAAACAGGCACCTCCCAGACCACAGCTGAGCAGGCAGCTTCTGCTCCAAACTCCAACCCACAGGCCATTAACAGGGATGGACAAAAGCAACTGCCAGGAAGGGTGGGTGGACATCCTGACCCCAGGGGTTTCCTGCTCTGCTAGAAAGTCTAATTCACACACAACAAGCATCCGATGGAAAAGGAAAACAAAGTCTTCAAAAATAGCAGCATAGGATTGGAAGGGCGGAAGTCCTCTGCTTTTGAGGCACAAAAACTCACACCGTGAGGGGCAGGAGCTACCCTGTCCTCTCCTGGCCACTCTGGAGGACTGAAGCGAAGACCCAGCATCCAGATCCCCACGGACTCAACAGGCAGGTGAGATGAGGATTTTCCTGCAAGCACGAAGCCCCTGGGCTGCCTGCCTGCCTGGGGGCTGGGAGGGGGAGGCAAACCCTGAGTTTGAGCTATGAGTCAGCAGCATGGGGGGGGGGACACACCTGTGAAGCCCCAGCAGCCCCCTGGCAACCAGCAGGGAGGCAGCCCTGAACCAGAGGCAGGGTAGAAGCAGCTGTGTCGTGTGACGAAGAATAAGAGACTCTCCCTTCTCCCAAGATGAGCACAGCATTGAAAGGCAGGTTTGTCCAGTTTTGAAAAGACAGCGACACATCTTTCTCCCCCCCCACCCCACCCCCAGTGTCGAGGGTGGCATTCGATCAGTTCACCTTTCAGGGCTGGGCCCAGCCCACAGCTCCAGCCTGTGCCAGCGTCTCCTTCTCCGCCTCTGCTCGGAGCCACCCAGGCACAGTTCTGGAGGCCCGGGGCTTCCTCCCCTGCCCCCTCCCCAAAGGTTTGGGGCATTCCACGCTTGTGAGGTGATCCCCAAGGGCTTCCCACTTCCCTTCTTGTAGCTGCAAAACACCACCGCATAGAAGGTAACCCATTGCAAACTTGGACCGAGAGACCAAGCATCCCTTTGTGAACACATGAAGCTGCCTGATACTGAATCAAACCCTTGAGGGTCCATCAAAGTCAGTATTGTCTGCTCAGACCGGCAGCAGCTCTCCAGGGTCTCAGGCAGAAAAGGGTCTTTCACATCACCTACTTGCCTGGTCCCTTTAACTGGAGATGCCGGGGATTGAACCTGGGACTTTCTGCATGCCAAGCAGAGGCTCTACCACTGAGCCACGGACCTATGGCCAAACTGCAAACTGGCTGCTTCTTAGACTTCTTTGGGAAATCTTGGTCCAAAAAGGGAGGACCCATTTTCAGAAAGTAGGGGGACCTGCCTTAGAACTACTAAGCACACAAACTGTGCGTCGTCGCACACTCACAATCCCCAAGGCTGCCCTGTCACAGGGAATGCTGAGTAATCCAAGAAATGCATCCCAGCATTCATCAACCTTGGATGAAATCCTGGGACACTTCTTCCTTCACACTCCTAGCAATTCCGCCTCCCCAAAGAGGCCACCTGGCTTACTTGGGTGGTTGGCCCGGAGTCCCAGGTCAGATTTCTTTGAGGGGAGCGGCAGATCCTTCCCCTCCTGGAGGGAAGGAGGGGAAGAAGAACGGAGGCTGAAAGAAGAGGACAGTGATGGGGAAGGGAGAGAACACATGAAGCTGCCATCTACTGAGTCAGACCCTCCTGGGTCCATCAAAGTCAGTAGTGTCTACTCAGAACGGCAGCGTCTCCAGGGTCTCAGGCGGAGGTCTTTCACATCACTTGCCTGGTCCCTTTAACTGGAGATGCTGGGGGATTGAACCTGGGCCTTTCTGCGTGCCAAGCAGATGCTCTACCACTGAGCCACAACTCCTCCCCTAAAGAAATGCTCTGCGTTGGCCGGGAATTGAACCCGGGTCAAATGCTTGGAAGGCAGCTATGCTAACCACTATACGACCAACGCTCCTTCTTCATTTATACCCTGAAGGGAACATACGGGCAGAACCAAGGGACTAACCAGGAGCTCTGGCACGAGAGGAGACGGGCAGAGGAGCTGGAGGAGGCTGCCACACGCGTGAGCGGAGCAGCACAGAGCCGCAGTCCCACGAGAGAGAGGGGCAGGCCCCACAGCAGCCCTTTCGCCCTATATGGAAGCGACTTTCTCCAAAAACAAACAAGCTTGCAAGATGCTACATGAGAACTTCCTCCTGCTGACAGAGAAAAGCTGGCAGAGAAGGGGAAGGAAAACAGAAAGGAATACCAGTTATGTGGGACAGAAGGGAATTCGGCAGCCGGCCCTTTCCCAGGGTAGGAAGTGGGCGGCGGGGTGGGGAGGGAGGAGGCTGCAGGGGGAGAAGAACGATTTCCAGACGGTGCCCCTGCTACCAAGCGGCCCCACTCCGCTGGTTTTTCCCAACAGATTAACTGTCTTAATATAACCGTGTTAGCTCAGGGGCTGTGAATCAGTGGTGGAGCCTCTGCTTGGCATGCAGAAGGTCCCAGGTTCAATCCTTGGTGTCTCCAGTTAAAGCAGTGGTTCCCAACCTTTTTTTGACCAGGGACCACTAGGACTTTTTTGCTCGGTGCAGGGACCCCAAGGTTCAAAATAAAAATTCAGAGAATTTGAAAATAAACTTTAATCATAAGTGTTATTAAACTTAGAATAATATTTGAATATTTTTTTATAATAGAGAACTTTTAATTGAAAATATTAATTTATTATGGGTTTATAACTTTGTTTCACGGACCTTAATTTAGTTCTCGCGGACCCCTAGGGGTCCATAGACCCCTGGTTGGGAACCAGTGAGTTAAAGGGACCAGGCAGGAAGGTGATGCAAAAGACCTTTCTCTGCCTGAGACCCTGGAGAGCTGCTGCCGGTCTGAGTAGACAATACTGACTTTGATGGACCAAGGGTCTGATTCAGTAGAAGGCAGCTTCATGTGTTCATGTGAACAAGGTGGTTGTTTCCATATTAGCTTTTCAAGAATGGACACAGAAATAAGCCAGATGATACATATATTTACTAGAAGGAAGCAAGCTCCTCACGTATTTATTTACTTCATTTACACCCCGTCTTTCTGTGCAGTGAGGACCCAAAGCAGCTCACATCATTCTCCTTTCCTTCGTTTCCCTCTCACAACCACCCAGTAAGGTAGGTCAGGGCTGAGAGTGTGCGACTGGCCCGAGGTCACCCAGCAAGCTTCCATGGCAGAGTAAGGAGTTGAACCTGGGTCTCCCAGATCCTAGTCCAACCATGACACCACTCAGGTTTAATTTCTGTTTTATATAAATTGCTTATTAACCTCTTCACTGACACAGTCAACAACCTACATACCTGCACGGCACCAAGATCTAGGCGAATGACTGGACCCTGAACAAGGGCCAGAAATGTGTAGGATTAACCCGACACTACACGGGAAAACACAAAGTTTTGTCTTAGTGGTACACCATCCCACTGCAGACCACACAAGATATAAGAAGCAACTGCTGATTGGCCTTCCCCATGTGCGGGTCTGAGTTACCATTCAAGGCAAGTCACAAAATTAAACAAATTGTGGGTGACAAACTCCCTGTTGATCCCAAACTCTTGCTTCTGAACTGTGGCAGGGAACAGAGTACTTTTTTGCCATCCAAAGAGCTTATCAGATTTCTACTAGGTGCCGGCAAACTTTGTGTGGCCCGATAGTGGAAGCATTTCTCCCTCCCTCAATCTAAACACTGGGAGATGCGGCTCTTGGGGTGGATCCCGCCCCTATCCCACCACTCCACGGAGCAAAGTTCATTTATTTATTTAAGTACTTATACCCCACCTTTTCTGTTAGCTCAAGTCTGAAGCCCTCCTACCATCTAAGGAGCCTTCCTCAAATGGAAGAGCCACGTACGTTGGAGGGAGGCCCTGCTCAGAGGACGGTTGGATCCACCGTAACATGTACAAAGTCACAGGCCCCAAGTAAGGCTTGCCGGGGTTTGCAAAATGGAACATACCTTTTTGGAAACACGGATGCCCTTTGTTGCTTACGCTGATAAATATATCATGCCAAGGGCAGGGTTATATTAACATGTATATTTGCTGAAGTAAGAGAGTTAGAAAAGATACTATCAACGTTCCACCCAGTTGGGAGAGACTGTTAAAATTTTTGATGATTGTCAATTCAGCTTCTCAAGGACCTGGACTGCAGTGATTGTGGGTAAGGGGTGTCCCCTCTGGGTTCCCAAAGACTCTGTACTTTGCATTACAGAGGAAGGGCCGTGCGCCTCAGTGGAACAGCCTCCTCTTATGGCACGCAGAAGGTCCCAGGTTCAATCACATGAACACATGAAGCTGCCCTTTTACTGAATCAGGCCCCCCACCCTCGGTCCATCAAAGTCAGTGTTGTCTACTCAGACCGGCAGCGGCTCTCCAGGGTCTCAGGCGGAGGTCTTTCACATCACCTCCTTGCCTGGTCCCTTTAACTGGAGATGCCATTGGGGACTGAACCCTGGGACCTCCTGCGTGCCAAGCAGAGGCTCTATCCACTGAGCCACACTGCCCCTCGGCCTTGTCACACTCCTGCAAATCCAGCTTCCCAACCATGGGGCCAACGTTGAGGGCCCACCTTGGGCAGGAACGCAAGCTGGTCTCATTACAGAGGAGAGGGAGACCCAAATTCCGTCACCTGAACCAATTCAGAATATTAGTAGCCTGGTAGACAGGAGCAAGCTCTTGATTGCCCCCAGGAACCTGTCCCAGACTTCCTGTGCATAGCCTCCTGTGCTAGAAACAGGCACAGAAGTGGACGGTTTGGGGACAGCCGCACAATTCGTAGCAGCAGCAGCAGCAGCAGCGCTGGCATTGGTCTCTTGCTTTCTTCTACCCCGGGAGGCAATAAAACAACCTCCGAGTTCTAACCTCACAGAAGAATCCATACTTGTGAACGTTTCTCACCCTCAGTCAGCGCCACGTCCCGCTCTCCCTGCCTCCGCCGGGAAAGAGAAGGCCCCATGCTGGCCCCACATGTTGCTCCCTCTCCTCATCTTTGCTTCTGCAAATGACCGTTTCAACGTATTGTCGATCTGCAAAACAAAAACAGAAAGGCCGCTTGTTCCACGGTTGGTGCAGAGGCGGTGTGTGTGTGGTTCACCTGAGAACGTTCCCTCTTGAATAGCCACCCAAACCCATCTGTACCTCCAATCACTAGGTAGGCTGGCAATAATCACAACCGTTCTAAACCCAGACCAGGAATGAAAAAAAGGGCCGTGCCCACAACTCCACAGGCCTGTTTATACAAAGCTGTCGTGGTTGCAATCTCAGGGTAAACAATCTCAGTCCAAGACCCTCCCGGTTCTCTGCGCCCAGATCACTCAGAAGTCATCGTATCACTACAAAAAACCCTGCCAACTCTGCCCGTAAGATCCAGTCCCTGCTAGATCACATCAGCAAGGGTCCATTCAACCCACTGTCGTTTCACACAGCAGCCAACCAGCTGCCTTGGAGATCCCAAAAACCAACGCGTAGAGGCCAGGGCCTTCCCCTGTTGTCGCCTCCTAGCAGCAGGATTCAGAGGTTGACTGCCTCTGGATGTGGAGGTTTCATTTAATCACCATGGCTAGTACCCATTGATAGTCCCACTCTCCATGAATCACCTTCGAAAGACATCTGTGCTCGTGTCCATCACTGTATCCACTGGCAGTGAATTCCAGTTTCCTCACGCGATAAAGGATTTACCTTTGCCTGTCTGGGAGCTGCTGTCTGGACACTTCATTGGGTGCCCCAAGCGCTGGCATTACGGGAAAGGGAGAAAACGTTCTCTCTTGACCACTTTCTCCACCCCATGCAGAATCTTATAAACCTCTATCATGTCCCCCTTCCGTCACCTTTTTTTCTAAACCAAAACACACAGCATGGTGTAGTGGCTAAGATCGGTGATTTGGAGCGGTGGACTCTAATCTGGAGAAGAGGGTTCGATTCCCCCACTCCCTCCACATGAGCGGCGGAGGCTGAATCTAGTGAACTGGATTCGTTTCCCCACTCCTACTCACGAAGCCAGCTGGGAGACCTTGGGCTAGTCACAGCTCTCTCAGCCCCACCTCCCTCCCAGGGTGTCTGTTGTAGGGAGGGGAAGGTGATTGTAAGCCGGTTTGATTCTCCCTTAAGTGGCAGAGAAACTCGGCATACAAAAGCCAACTCTTCCTCTTCTTCTTTTAGCTTTTCCTCCCAGGAAAGGGGCCCCAACCCTTTAATCATCTTGATTACCCTCTTCCACCCTCCCAACAGGTTCCCCTCTCATTTATGAGCTGGTTTAAACACATGTCCATCACTCAGAGACAGGACATGCTGACATTTGGGCAATGCCATACATTTTGCCATTGGGGCAGGAGGGAAGAGAGGGGCAGAATGCAGAAAACTCCCAGCTAGGTCGCTTCTTCTGGCAGGAAAGCCATCGCACCCGCGCAGCGGCCTCGTGCAACAGCAGCACCACGCCTCTACCTGGAGCATCCTTCTCAAATATCTCCCCTCTCCAACCCCAACGGTGTTCCTAACAGCTCCCTGGCCTACCCCCTGCCTCGGATGGAGAGAAAGAGTCACCCCCCCCCCCAGCCCTTCTCCCACTCCACCCAACCTCAGCGGCAGAGGTGGGAGGCGGCTGGGAGAGAAGGCCAACGGGGGACCCCAGTCCCGGTCACCTTTGGCCCCAGACTTGGCAGTCCGGATAACGTTTTGGCCGAGCCGTGACTCTCCTCCGGCTGCCTCCTCATTCCCTATACGGAAGCCCGCCCGGGGCCAGGTCTTCCCATCCCGGGATCGGGAGGCTCCTGGGCAGCGTCCCGTCCCGCCTGTCCCGGCTCAGGGCTATTCTTAGCCTCTGAAGCTGGGGAGTGGAAAGAATCCCGAACTGGGCAGCACAAAGGCCAGCTTGTGTGAGGAGGAAATGAAAAACAGCCTCCCCAACAGCTCCTCGCAGTCGAGGAGGACGGGAGAGGTCTGGGCCAGGGAGCCGAGGGGCCGGGGCAAGAAAGACGGGCGGAACAGAACAAGGGCAAGGAGGGAGAGGGCAGAGGCAAACAAGGCCGGCAGAGGGGTGAGGGATGCGGAGCAGCCGCCCCGCCCCGCCCCAGAGGGAGCCAGGAGCCCAGCAAGAAACCTGACCCCTCTCCCGGCCCTGCCCGCTGGAGGCTGGAGGGAGGGAGGGGGATGCAGAAGGCAGAGAGGCTGGACTCGGGCCTGGCGGAAACTCGGGATTCCCGTGAGAGTCAAGCCCGTCAAGTCGGGAGGGGAACCTTCACCCAACTGCCAGAGAGTCCCGCCCGCTCGGAACTGGACCCCACTTTCTGGCATGGACACTGCCCCACAGGGCAATTCTTTTGAAAAATTCTGCTAATGGTGAGTCAACTGGAAAGTTCCGTTTGTGCATGCAATTAGGATCGATTTACTCATATCAAACAGGATATCCAACGGGAGACTTCTTTCCCTCAGCCGTCAAACCTCTCTGCACGGCCCGTTAGACCGCAGTTTTGCCCATACTGGCCACAACATCAAAGCGCAACCCCAGGGCAACAAGGGTCTCTGGCCAGGGCAATTTAAATGCCTGAACCAAGGAAACCAGTTCAGCACTGGCCCATACAGCCATTCACCATACAGCCATTCACCGCTCACCACCTTTAAGATTCACACGTGAGACCACGTTGAGAGCTTGGGGGTACTGCCGGACCCGGCCTTGACAATGGACAAACAAGTCAGTGGTTTTTCTAGGAGTGCCTAGAAATTATACCTCGCTCATAACACCTGGCCCCTCACCAGGACACTGCTGGCCCGGCCACACTGACACATACTGCCATCACCTCCTGACTGGACTACTGCAATGCCCTCGCCCTGGGGCTGCCTTAAGAAGACTTCCTGGAAGCTGCAATTGGTCCAAAATGCAGCAGCCGCATTCCCGTCTGGGGCAGCGGCTCCGGTAACATAATTCCAGTGCCGTGTTAACCCCACGGGTTACTTATGTGCTGTCCTGGCTCAATTCAAAGTGCACGTTTATCACCTTTAAAGCCTTCCCCGGTCCTCTTACTTACCAAACCACGTTTCCTGATGTATTCCCGTGCATGAATTATGCTCTTCAGAAAAAATATATACATTGCCTTAAAGCCTTTTCAGTTAGACTTTTAAACGGTCTGTATGGCATGGCAAGAAATCAGAATTGGCACCCTTGCTCCGTTTTAAAGCAGTATAAATACAGGCCGTTCATTGGGCATAAAAACCCATCTTGAGTTAATCGCTGACTTCCATCGTCCTTCTCCCGAGAAATATCCTTCGTCCAAAATGCACAACTTAGGCACAGACGTTTTGTAGTCATAAAACGATACACCCCATCCTTTGGGAAAACCACCACACTGCTGGCCTATAAAAACACATCAACTTGAATTCCATGCTGAAAGTTTCACAACACCCACATTTGGCTCAAAGAATTGCTTCAGTCTGCTTTTAGAATTCATTGCATGAGGTTTTTTTTCCACCTTCCTGGCCCAATGCTGCTCGCCTGAGCCGCAAGGGAGTCCAAACAGGGGGCCTCTGCTGGTCACTTCGCTGTAACGTCCTTCGAACCAAGCCAGACAAAGTGTGCAGAGAGATTTCATTTACCTCTACTCCCCCCGCCACATGTGGCCGAAGGATCTTGGTGAGCAGATCCCCCAATGCCTTTCTTCAGAGCAGCTGCACAGAACTGATAACCTGATGGGGGGGATCGGTGGGGAGGGGGCTACCAAGCATTCCACTGACTCTAGGGAGGGAGAACCATAAGAACATGAGAAAAGCCTTGCTGGATCAGACCCAGGCCCATCAACTCCAGCAGTCTGTTCACACAGTGGCCGACCAGGGGCCTCCTGGAAGCCCACAAGCAAGACAACAGCAGCACCACCATCCTGCCTGTGTTCCGCGGCACCAAATATAATGGGCAATGGGCATGCTCCTCTGACCCTGGAGAGCATAGGGATGCATCATGACCAGTATCCATTTTAACTAGTAGCCATGAATACCCCTTTCCTCCATGAACATGTCCACCTCCCTCTTCAAGCTTTCCATGTTGGCAGCCATCACCACATCCTGGGGCAGGGAGTTCCACAATTTAACTGTGCGTTGTGTGAAGAAATACTTCCTTTTATCAGTTTTGAATTTCTCACCTTCCAGCTTCAGCAGATGACCCCGCATTCTAATATGAGAGAAGGAGAAAAGCATAGAAAACATAGGCACAGCATCTGAATTTCCCCCCTGTGGGCGCATGCAGCTTTAGATCAAGGCTCTTCCTGTTTTAAAGTTTAAAAAGAACCCCAAACAATAAAAGCTGAGTCGGACTAGATGGCCCTGGAGATCCCTTCCAGCTCTGTGTTTCTATGATTCTGTGAACTCCTGGAACACGGCTGGGAGGTCAGGGACTGGGGAAATACCAAGGATGGTCTCTCCCCTGGGCAGAGAAGGGTGCACCCAGAGTTGTCTGGAGAATTCTGCAAGGCAGCTCTTTTAACCTGCTGCTGGGAGACAGAAGGGTGGTGTAAACGCCGCTCCAGGGAGCAGCTGATTCACCCAGTTTGGCCGTCTGTTTGTGGGCGGTGAGCAGGTGAAGGCGGGGTTCTCACACCAGGGCGCAGAATAATCCTGCCCAGATTCTCACCACCAACTTGGTCCCCCAGTCAGAGAGGATCGGTCTGGGAGCCACCGAGCCCACAAACACCTGCTGTGCAGGGAGCAGAGTGACTTTCATGAGAACATCTACCATGACAAAGGTCACGCTGCCCTTGGACAAATCTATGGTGAGACCACACTTGGAACACTATGCGCAGTCCTGACCACCACACCTAAAAAAGGATACTGCTTGAGAAGGTGCAGAAAAGAGCAACCAAAATGATCAGGGGACTGGAGCAACTGTCCTATGGGGAGCGGTTAAGACGCTTGGGGCTTTTTAGCTTGGAAAGAAGACGGCTGAGGGGAGACATGATAGAGGTCTATACAATTATGCATGGCATGAAAAGAGCGGACAGGGAGAAGCTTTTCTCCCTCTCTCATAATACCAGAACACGGGATCATCTGCTGAAGCTGGAGGGTGAGAGATTCAAAACAGATAAAAGGAAGTATTTCTTCACACAACACATAGTTACATTGTGGAACTCCCTGCCCCAGGATGTGGTGATGGCTGCTAACTTGGAAGGCTTGAAGAGGGGAGTAGACATGTTCATGGAGGAAAGGGGTATTCATGGCTACTAGTTAGGGGAGTGGATATGTTCCTGGAGGAGAGGGGTATTCATGGGTACTAGTCTAAATGGATACTAGTCATGATGCAGACCTGTTCTCTCCAGGATCAAAGGAGCAGGCCTATTATCTTAGGTGCTGTGGAACACAAGCAGGATGGTGCTGCTGCTAGTTGTCTTGCTTGTGGGCTTCCTAGAGGTGACCTGGTTGGCCGCTGTGTGAACAGACTGCTGGACTCGATGGGCCTTCTTGGTCTGATCCAGCAGGGCCTTTTCTTACGTTCTTATGGTGAGTGATTTGAGACAAGAGCAGATCTGTGATGAAGTCCAGCTTCACTGTCTTCCGCAGTCCTCCTGCTAGTACTGGCAGAGGCAGCACCAGAACCACATCCCACTCTTTGTATGCGTACACACCTCCCAAGTACATCCTCTCTAGCCTGTGGCCACCGAAGTCCCAGGTCACCTCGTCCAGTCAAGAGAGAGTCACAACACAACCGCAAAGCCTGCTTGTGGGCGAGGCTGGCTGGGACACACAACCAGGAGCACAAGCAGAAGCAGAGGCTCCAGAGAAGCAGGTGCCCAAGGTGGGGGAAACTCTCTGGCCCACAGCCCCACTCACCAGGGCCGGTCATTCTCTCTCAGCCTGGCTTGCTCTACAGGACAGTTGTGAGCATCAAGCGAGGAAAGGAGAACCTCGTCTGTCACTCTCTGAAGAAGGGCAGGAGAACAACATCCTAGACAAAGGCAGACAAGCAGAGGCCCTGGGCAGACTGTGTGAGGGGGCCAAACAGGGGAACAAGAGGGAGCTCGTTTTCTTCCAAAGAGCTGAAGGCCGTGGGATGGAGGGATACAGCTGCTAGTGGCGCATAGTCTCTCCCCCCCCTTTTCTGGAAAATGGAGTTGAACACAGTTTCCAGAAATGCAAAACCTTAAGACGACAGAGGAAATAAAAGATACGTATGGGACCGTCCCGGACGGGGTGCCCCCCCCTCAACCCCCTTTCAACCGTCTATTTCCAGTGGCCAAAGAATTCAGTGCTCCACTGTTCCAAGTCCATGATCAGATGTCCCAAGCCACGGCTTACTCATGAGCAGCTCAGGGCCGGCTTCTTCGAGGGCCGGTCCTCCTTCAGCCCCCTCCCCGGGCACCGAACGTTTTGCTCTAGCCCCCTGGACCTTGTGTGATGTCCACTTGTGGGCACTTCGACATTCTGAGATCAGTTTCTATTCAGTTACTGGGATCCATTAGCTCAGGGTTCAGAATCCCAGTAACTGGGCAAGAAACAGACCGCAATTTATTACGGCTCCTGAGCTCAAAAGTCACACAACAAGGGAGTCTTCCTCGACCAGAAAGTCTTCGCTCACAGCTTCTGCACGCAAAGGGACACAGCGAGGGAGGGAGAGGAGACAGATTGCGAGGAACAAACCCAGACTGAGCTCAGGTCTGCCTTGACAGCGACAACCGGAGGGCAGTTGAGAGGCCTGCGGGCAAAAGGGATCCGTCCGTCTGCCTTGGCTCCTTCAGGGCAGAATGATAATGCAGGCACCAAAAAGCAAGCTGCCACAAACGCTCTTCAAACTCACAAGGATCCATGTGTGCGTGCACTTGATTCCATCTTCAAGGAATCGTGCACCTCTGGGTTGACATCAGAGATGTCAGGTAAAACACCCTGAGTTAGGACATAACACAAAAACCACGGTTTACTTAAACTCTGGTTAGGCTGTGAAACCAGGACAGAGCTGACACGGGCACTCACTAGGATAGCCCCTCCTTTCTCCCAACAAATGGTGTTTTTGCTGCCTTCTGTCCACAGCCTGGGGATAAGCCAGGATTTCTGAGTGCATGCATCCCACAAAATGATGATTAATAAGCCACGATTAATAACACAACGTCCGGACCGTAGAGCGGCCCACATTCAGGTCATCGGATTAATCGTACTTTGCTTAATTAAACCCCCGTTCTGCAAATGCCTGGACAGCGTTCCCAGAATCCTGAGCTCATCTCCCCACCCCCAAACCGGGCAGCCCTTTCCCAGCACAGCAGCCCCCTCCGCCTCCCGAGCCTCCCTTCGCCCAGCTGCAGCAGCCGCTGCTTCACCACGGCTTCCTCCAGCTGCCAGGGCACACATGGGCCCAATTAGGCCCTGCCTGCAAGACGGAGAGGCTGAGCCGCTGGCTGGCTGGGTGGGGTCTCCTTGGCCGCCGGCCCTGCCTGGCTCCGCTCCTTCTGCTCCACTCAGATCTCTTGCCTCCTTCACGGCCTCCTCCTCCTCCTTGCAGGGAAAGAGGGAGCTGTTGATATGCGCAGCAGGGAACAGGCGTAGGCCTCTGAAGGCAAGGGGGACTGAGGAAGGTCGCGGGAGAGCGTCAGAGGATGAGCCAACTGTGGCCAGCGATCCCCCGGCAGGCCCCTTTGGAGGCCCGGGCGTGCGCCTGAAAGGCTCTCCTTGGCTATCGGGGCCCACTGGATCCCCCCACTCATCACACCTGAGACAAGGTGGAAGCTTGGTATTGAGGGGGGAAATCCAGCTGCAGGGTGGGGGGTGTATGTGCGGGGGGGAGGGGGCAATACATGCCTTCCAAGCCCCAGGGTGTGCAAGAGAAGAGGCTCTTGGGAAACTGCGCAGAGTCCAGCTGCTGCCAGCCCCACCCTTGGAAGGGGGAGGGGATGGTTTTTAATATCGTCCCCAGCTGGCATGAAGGGGCCAATTGTGGGATCTTGCCGAACCGCCCACAACCACTGACACAATGAAGTCCTTCAACGGAGAATGCAGGACCTTCTGCCACCTTCTGCCTGGCAGGCAATGCAATGCCCACTGCCTTCACCACTCTTGAGCTGCGACTCATGCACAGCCCATGAATTGTGCCCCTGGGCCAGAGAGTAGGCACTGCCCACGAGGGAAGCCCCATGTGCGGTGAGCGGATGTCCAGATGTACAAAACCCTGCAGCTAGCAACCCTCTCTGCCCGAAGAAGCTCTGCCACTACCCAGAACCAGACAGAACTGCCACAACGCCTCACGGGATGAAAACTTTGTCGTGGTCCCCTGGAGCCAAGGACTTCCCCCTTCTCACCAGCAACCCTGGGATTATTCCCCACCTCTGGCATCAGTTGCCACGCCTGAAGAGCACGTCCAGCTGGCATGAAACAGCACTGCTGTTGAGAAGTCTGGCGGAATGAGTCACCGGGAGGCTGACTCAATGGGGGGGGGGGAGAAAGAACTTTCCCCCACAAACACCCCAGGGCGGGGGAGCACTTTCCCCGGCCACAGATGTCTTTTCCAGCTACCCCTTACCTAGCTTTCCCTTCTTGCTCACAGCTCACTTTATGCACAGAAAACAGTCCACCACACTAAGATTAAAAATGAACCTTATAAGCAGAGCCCAGTCTTGTAAAACAACAGTCTGTCTGTATATACTGCACTGACCTCTATTCTTTCCAAGAAAGTCATCTGCATTTTCCTCATACTGAATTTGCAATTCATTCGCCAAGAGATTGCCATGTATCATTACAATATTTCCATGTATCATTACAAAATGTTGCCTGAACCACAGCTTCTTTGGGGAAAATAGATCCACGCTGTAGGCAAAAACAAATTAAAGCACAGCTCCACAGTTAAAAGGAAAGTACCCAAAATGATTTCTCTCCTAGTTATAGCTTCTTCTTAGCAAGCACCCTGGGGGGGGGCCTCCTTCACTCCCAGCTCTACCAGCTGGTCTACAAAGACCAGTCTCACTGGTCGGAGCCACCCAAAAGGGGCTGCGGAGGACTCTTCCTTGGACAGATAAGATTTTCAGGCCAAGATGCGCCTTTCTCTGGGCAGGGGGCCGGGTGAAAGGGTGAGGCTCCATCTCCCTCTACACCGTGATCCAACTCAGCCTGACCAATATTGCTTTGGAAGTAGCAGAAATGTTTTGTGGTGAACCGTAAACATTTCTTCGTCTGGATTGCTCAAGGCGTTCCCACAAAACCAAGTTTGCTTGCCTCGCATTCAGAAAACCTACTTCCCTGATGGACAGTCTCGATCGGTGGCATCGAAAACTTTTTGAGCTCCAGGCGGGAGCTGCAATCCTGCAGAATCCCTTGAGAAGCAAGGACTGGCCTACGCTGAGCCGTGAGCAAACCCAGGGGGTTAGACAGGGCAGCCACTTCCAAGAAGCCCCCGGAAGAGACTGAAGATCACTGTGAGGGAGGGACCAGAAATGGAAGGAGCCTGGATGGAAGGAGCTCTAAAGCAACATCCCCAACCCTTTGTGTCCGTCCAGTGAGGCCGGAGGCCTTCACAGCAAGGCGGGAGGCTCCGGCCTGGGCCTGGAACGGAAGCGCATTGCAGCTAAGCCAAGCGCAACAGTGTGGTGAACATGCAGCGGTGTTCGCAAAGCCAGGCTGTCAACAAGGTCCCAAGCCAAGGAGGCATTTGAAGAGCCCTCTCCTCTGCCCAGGAAGGGGGGGGGGTTGAACCTGTCACCATGGCCAATTCTCCTACACCAGAAAGAATCTGCCCACCCCCGCCGAGCAGTTTGTTCCTATGCTTTGTCCACAGGCAATGCCCACCCCCAGCAATGACCCTGAACTTCATCCCCGGAAGGGCTAGCCAACTGCCCTTGGTTGGCTCCCTTCTCCCCACCCTCTGCCACCAGCTGGCCGCCTCTTCTGAAACTCGCCCCACAGTGAGCGGAGGGTGGGGTGAAGCCAGGCCACAAGCCGCTGCTCCAAGTCCCAAAAGACACCCCCGTCTCCTCAGTTGGGGACCCAGCCCAATGATTGAAGAGCTGGAATTACCCCGGGGGCGTCAGGCCGTGCCCTCCACAGCCAGCATGACACCACCCCCACACCGCGGAGATGCCCTTCCGGGACTTCCTACCGGGAACCAGCTCCCAAACTCACGGGACTCCTTCTGCCCTGGGACATCACAGGGGGCACACACACACACACACACACACCCCACGGCAAGGAAACGAAGGCTCTTCCCAGCCCACAGGCCCAAACCATGGGAAGCAGCTCAGGGGAGACGGCAAAGGCCGAGTGAGGCGGGATACGGGGAGGTCTGTGAATGCGTTTGAAGAACATCCGCCATAGAGGGGCCCTGATCTGATGGAAAATGGCACCAAGGGGTTAAACTGCACATCATGACCCACATCTGATGGGGGGGGCCCTCTGTGTCTGATGTTCAAAAGCATTCACAGACCTCCCCATATCTGTCTAATTTGGCCCTGGCAATTATCACCTGAGCTGCTTCCCATTTGGGGGCTACGGTTTCATGTTTACCTACGCCCCAGAACCCCACCCCCCCCCGTTTTCCTCCTGGGTCAGAACAACCTGCTCTGTTGCTGAGATCAGCCCAAGCAGGGGACGGGGCAGCGGCAGGAATCCAAGCAAAAGAACCCGGGTCCACCAGCATCCCTCACCATGGGAAGGCAGGCGGGGCGTCTCCCACATGCACACGCCCCACAACTGTCTGGTGCCCAAGCCCAAGCCAGGCCTGGCATCCCTGCGGGGGGGAGGGGCTTTTCCTCCCTGCATTCCGGAACTACAAGGCATTCAACTGAGGTTCAGAAAAAACCCCGTGTGTGTGGGGGGGGGGGTGCGTGGGGGGCTGCGCTGTCACTCAGGTGTGGGGGTCCATCCAGATGGGCCTGGAGTGGAGGCTGCCCAAACCCAGCCGCTTGCCTTCCTGCTCCAGGCCCGAAAGGGCGGGCGTGGGGAGAGGCCGGGGGCCAACAGCCCCAGCCCCCCAGGGTCGGCCTGGCTGGCCTGCAGCCAGAGAGAGGCAGAAGCCGGGCGGGGGGCTCCACGCCGCCTCGCAACAACAACCCCCCCCCGTGTCAATCAATCGGCACAGGAAAGGTCCGGCGTCCTGCTACACAACCCACCCAGGAATGTGGGGGGGGGGGAGAGGGGAGTCCAGGAAGAGACAAAAGGAGAGGAAAAGGAGGGCAGCTGCCCCCCCCCCGACCACCACCACCCCCACGGCCTCGGCCAGCTTACTCGGAGGGGCCGGAGCCGGACATTCGCCCCCCCCCCCACTGTGCCTCCGGAAGGCGGCTCCATCCCCACCTGTCGGAGCGGGGCTCCCCCCGCCCTGGCGGAGCCCCCACCCCCGGGGCCGTGGCCCAGGAGGCTCCAGCCGGCCCGGGGCTTGGGGGGCAACCCGCTGGAGGCCCCCACGCCCCCTCAATGGGCCGCAGCCGCGGCGGGCAGGCAGCCCCGATTCTGCCGCCCAGCGGCGGCGCCCCTTCGGCTCTGGCCTGCCAGCGGCACGGCTGCCCCGAGGTCGGCGGCCGGAGAGCTCTCGGCGCGCCGCTCCCCTCCCACTCCCACTCCCGCCCCGCTCCGCTAGGGCTTCTGCGCGGGGAGCCTGCGGGACTCGCGGCCACCAGAGGCGGCCTGGTCGGGCACGCGCCTCGGCGGAAAGGCGGGGGGGGGGGACGGCGACACCCCCACCCCCCGGAAAGGCGTAGCAAACCTGGAGCGGAGACCCTTCGGGGGCCCAACCCGGCGCGCGCGCTCGCTCGCCCCGCGCCCCACGGCTTCCAGCGCCGGACGGGAGGGGAGATGGGGAGATGGGGAGATGGGGCCGCCCCGCTCCCGCCCCAGCGCTGCCCAGCTGCTCCCAATTAAGCCGCCCCGCCCTTTCCCAGGCCGAGGGGATGGCCGCGCCGCCCCTCCCTCCCCCCACCCACCCCCCTGTTCGGAGGGGGGCCGGGACGACGGCCGGCAGCCCCCCCCCCCCAGCCTTCGGAGGGGCCGGCGGACAGACAGACAGACAGACCGACCGGCTCTCCGTCCCTCCTTTCCCCCCCGGCCGTCCGTCCGTCCGAGGCGGGGGCTCCGCGCGGGGAGAGGGGCGAGGGCCGCGTCGACGTGGCTGCTGAACGGCCGGCCGAAGAAGCGGCCGCGGGGGGGCCCCCACGCCCCTCGCCCGCCCGACGCCCGGCCGTCGGGGCCGGCCAGCCAGGCGCCTCCCCGGCCCGGGGTTCCGGCCGGAAGGGGGGCGGGGGGCCTCGGGCGGAGGGGGGCTGCCTGCCCGCCCGACGGACACTGGGGGGGGGCGCGGGGGGAGGGCGGCCCTCTCGGCCTGGGGGAGCCGCGGCCCGCCTGAAGCCGGGGGGCTCCTCTCGCGGGACGGGCGCGCCGCCCCCCAGGCGTCTCCGGAGGGAGGGAGGCTGGAGGTGGGGGCAGGGCACCAGAGGTGGCCAGATGTTCCGAGCCCCAGCTGCAGCTCGCTTCCTGCAAAAGATGCAGCGTCAAACCGAGAGGACGACTATTCACGCTCCCAGCTGGCCGGCCAAAGGATACCCGAGCACAGCGGAGGAGCGGGTGTCCGAAGTAAGAACCGAACCCTCGTCCGCCGGGGCACCCAGCAGCACAAGGGCGATGCACAGAAACGGTAGTTGGGGTGCAAAAAATCACCACGGTACCGTGACTGTATGCTGGCTACTTTCCCATCCGAACGTCTCTTCTTCAAAGCGTGACCTTACGATTTGTAGCCGTCACCCAAATTGGAGAAATTATCCCGTATGAACTACAAATAGTATCAGTCGGTGCCACAAATTCCGATTAGCAGACTCGGTCCGGAAGGCGAGAAGGCTTACTCAGTGTGGAATGTTCCTGCTCATATTATCCGTTTGGTTTTACATCTTTTGCAATGATGATACTGTTCATTTTTTAATTAGCTGCAGACCTCTGCTGCCCCCTGCCCCCCCTTCAGTATTCAGAGCCTTCTCCCCCTTTGTTTTTCCCCATGTGGGATTGCACAGACTCCCCCTCCCCCCCCCCAATAAATGGTTTTGAGGTCTTTTTAAGGAACCGGGCTCTTCGGTTTGCAGTCTGCCTTTGGGATAAATCTTAACTCCTCAAGTTTCTATTCTCTTGGCATATCTAATTCTGAACAGTGGCCCCGGAATGTGGATCAAAAAATCTGCACGGTGGGGCCAGACCCACTTTTAACTTTACTTGTCCCACCCTTAACACATACTACCACTGGGAGGAAAATAGGGTGTTATGTTTCTCTATGCATGACCTTATTTTTTGCCGCCACCATTTACTCTTAAAGCTAAAGCACACTTTTAATTTACATAATTTGCTTTTTATTTTCATATATGGGTTTACTGCTGAATCGGTGGGCGTTTTTGGAATGCCGAGAAAGGGAAGTGGGGAGGCAGGCAGCGAAGGGCAGTCAGAAAACATTCAGCGGTCCCGATCCAAGCACCCTCCCTCGGGAGCAGCCCTTTCCCAATGGTAGTTCTCTGCATTCCCAGTGGTGACGTCTCCTGGGGACCTCTAAAGCACCTGCCGCTCCAGTGAGGCAGAGGAAAGCCCAAACTGACTGTTTTCAGGGAGGCAGTAAGTTAAGCACTAGAAAAACTGATCATCCCCACATATTCGTGACTCCTGGGAGAGACACAACAAACAGAACAAGGACGGAATATAAAAATTCATCCTTGTGTGATCCCTCTGCTTACTTCCCTCCATTGCAAGAAGCGTCCGATTATTCCTATTCGTTGCTGCCTGCTATTTAACCAATGCTGAATCCATTAGGGGACCCGTCCTCTTATCCCCTGCTTGCTAAGCTTGCTCAGGAGTCTTTGGTCGGGTACCCCGCCAGAAGCCTTTTAGAAGTCTCCCAGATCACCCTTCTTCCACAGGCTTCTTAACCTGCTCAAAGAACTCCCCAAAGGCAGAGCACTTCCCTCTGCAGAAGCTGTACCAGTTTCCCCTCACCAGACTCCATTCCTCAATACCCTTCATAATTCCCATTTAATAAGGAGTTTCTACTACTTTATCTGGGCCAGACGTTGGGCTAACGGGCCTGGACTTCATAACTGCTTTGCTTGTTTAAAAGTGTTAAGGGTTAAGAAGGGGGTAATCATCTGAGACTACGTAGAATCCTGTGGCAAGAAAGTTGATGTATCGTACTCAAACTTCCTTGCCCGGCACTGAACCCTCACAGCAGCCTTATTTGTCCTCGCTTAAAGAATTGTTTCTGTGGTCATCTCTTGCTAAACGCCGCCCCCCCACACACACCCATGAAACTCTGTTTGCAGCTCTCTTTGTACGCTCTGCAAGCTGTTTTCTGCTTCCTAGAATCTCACCTCTGATTCTGCTTACATCTGGGACCCCCAACCCCAGGACAATGGTCAGGCTCTATGGGATGCCTCCCCACGGTCAACCAGAGCCCTCCCCTCAGAACTACCCAGCCCGTTGGAAAGGCCTTTGCCTACCCCCTCCCCTCCCAGCCCCACACTGAACCCCCTCCGCCCGTCCCCTCCACAAGCTGCTTTCTTTCCAGTCTCACCTCTGATCAGCTCCTCCTTCTCTTTCCCGCACGACAGCCTCTGTTTTGCCTCTGAGCACTGAGAAAGGTCTCAAATGTGCCCGTTTCCCACCCAGGGTGGGGCCTGGATGAATATCCCAGCCTGACAGCTGCACGGGGGTAGGGGGGGAGGCTCCATGTGGCTGCACAGCCCACTGGGCACTTGTCGGTTTGCCTGCATGATAAAAGCTGCTTTTTTTCCTCTTTTGCTTTTGGTGTTCCTGCACAACATGCCCTAGGCCGTTGCGATTTTAGCCTTCAGTGGGATGTCCCCCAGACATCAGCTTTCCTTGCCCCAACCCCCTACTTTTTACACTCGATCTACATAGATCAGTCTTCCAGCATGACTCTTCCTCCTCACCCAGCCCTCTTCTCTCCTTCGACTCCATCCCACCCAGCCAGGTAGTTGCCAAGGGCTGGACAATAACAACACGAGGGGGAGGGGAGAGGGGGGAACGGCCCCATGGGCCTGTTGAAATGGCTCAGCGCCTACAGCATTACTAATCAGGTCTTCAAAAACCCAAAGGATGAAGTCAGAACCGGTATTTATTGATGTATTTAAAACACTTTAATGCCGCCTCTCCATCCCTTCAGGGTCCACAAGGCAGCAAACATAAAAAAGCATTAAAACATTTACGGAATTTAAAATACAGTTATAACGATAAAATCATTGAATCAAAACCACGTAAACAAACAACAGTAGAAGGAGGACCAGAAACGGTGGTCCAAAACAAAACAGAAGTGTCCTCACCTGCTGGCAAAAGACACAGACGGAGGGAGGGAGACGAATCGCCCTGGGGGAGGGAGATCCAAAGTTTTGGTGCTGCGACCAAGGCCCTTTCTCGGATTGCCGCCCGCCTTGGTTCAGATGGCAGGGGTAACCAAATCAGGGCCTCCAAAGATAACGAGCGTACAGATAGGTTCATAAGCTTATACGTCACACTGCTTATTCATTTCTCCGTTTTTGTTCCCTTTGTTTTAGCAAGAAGTGATGTTCGTCCCTGTCAGGTAACTACTCAATGCCATATCAAGGGAACGGATCGACCCCATACTTTTTGATTAAACCTTCCAGTGTCGCAATCATGTAAATCTGGATTCAATCTCATTGGTAGAAAAGCCCTTCAGCAATTTTGATTTGTCTTTATAACCACACATGACCCCAAGGGCAGAAATGGGAAGCACCCATCTCCCCTGAAGACCCAATCTCCCCGACACGACAGCGGCAGGTGTTCATATGAACACACGAAGCTGCCTGATACTGAATCAGACCCCCCTGGGTCCATCTAAGTCAGTATTGTCTACTCAGACCGGCAGTGGCTCTCCCGGGTCTCAGGCAGAGAAAGGTCTTTCACATCACCTACCTGCCTGGTCCCTTTAACTGGAGATGCCGGGGATTGAACCTGGGACCTTCTGCATGCCAAGCAGAGGCTCTATCACTGAGCTACGGCCCTACTCCTTTTCTTTACAGCAGCATAGTAAAGTCTGGGTTTAGGTCTAGCTGTAGAAGCAAATTTTTCTGTTGCTCTCTGGGGGGAGGGAAGGAGGCACTGAGTAAAATCAAGAAGAGGAGAGCAGGGGGATGACGCCTCTGAAGAGAGATGCACCCCCCCTTTTGTGTTTGGATGCAGGGAGGTGAGCAGGGGCCCCCAACCACTGTCCCAGAAGGCACCACTGTGTTTGCATGGATGTGCAAACCTTGGGAGGACTTAACGAGAGACAAAGAAGAAGGGTCTTTGGGTCAGTGCTTCAGCTGGAGAAACTGAGGAACTCCGGATGCTGTCAGCAAGAGGCCCGTTGGAGAGTGACGGCTGCAGGCTACATCAAACCAGCAGAGAAGAGCAGAAGGATGATGAGTCAGGACTCCCGACTTTTTGCCTGAGGTCGGGGTAGGCAGATCACGCTCTTACCCTGAGAGCCGCCGCCCCCCACCCCGCAAGGCCAGGAAGAGAACTCAGGTCGAGCACTACATTCCAGCCCCATCTTTTTCAGCAACCACAGCTTTCTGCAGTGCTTAAAACGAGAAGTTCTTTGTTTGACCCGGGCTGGTAGACAGAACACGCAGCTTTGCAGTGGGCAGACCTCCAAAGGCAGCCATCACCAAAGCTTCAGATTTGGCTGCTTGGGGGTGGGGCGTCCAAGGGCCATCTTTAGCAGATCTTTATTTCAGCAGGGAAGAAGACTGACAGAAGATATTGACTAGGGTGTGTGTCTCTGTGTGCTGGGCGGGGGCAGCGTGCTTGAAAAGCTTTCAAAGGACAGAATCCAGTTTTCAGCCAGTTGACTCCCACCGTCATCTTCCATGGATATTTTCCTTCCCATCAGAGCATCCAACCAGCCCCATATCCTGGAGAAAACCTGGTGGTCCCTGGAATAGGATGGTCAGTGGCCCCCTCCTGCAAGAGGTTTCAGGCGGTCGGTTCCATCGGGAGCACCCTCGCTAGGCTTCCATCTTCCGCATACTCAATCTGCTGAAAGAGTTTCTGGAAGAGAAATAAGTAAAGCAGAAGGGTTTTAAAGCTGACCATTCCATGTCAGGGGTAGGAAATGAACGACAGAAAGCCAATATGCAGTTTGCCCCCTCCCAAGGATTCAGGGGAAACTGTAAAATGTTCAAGTGTAATTTACTAGGTTTAAATTGAAGGTCTATTGAATGATTAAAAAACACATTAAGCCCAGCATCCCTCCGCCCAATCGCCAAGAAAGGCTTGCAAAAGATGGTCAGGAGGCACAAACTCCGGCTGAGGCTCCTGGTGGGTCGGCCTCTTTACAAACCTGAACTCCGCATGCAGTGTTCAGACGCTAAACGAGAAAGGAGGGACCCAAGAATAAGTTTTCTTGCTTTTTTGTACCAAAAAATGTGTAAAAATACAACAGTAAACCAATATAATACAAAGAAAAATAAAGTAAACAATTAAAGAATCCTCTTCAACTTATTTAACACTTCTTTCTTCACAGTCTCAGACTGAATGTTTTGGTTCCAATATTAGACAAAAGGAATCCAATGTTGAACAAACACATTTTTGCACTTGAATCTTCTTCAAGACATCTTTCATTAAAGAAATCTTATCCATTAACATGATATGCCACAATTTACAAGCCCAAATCTCTACCTTTGGAAGCTTACTCTGTTTCCTGAGCTAGTGTAATTCTGGCTGCAACTACTCAAACAGATATCAAATACCACAGGTTTTCAGGTAGTAGATCTGTATTATACCGCCCACAAACACACTAAATGGTAGCTAACCTCTATACCTATTCTACATATTTCATTTTGTATATTATTACAGAATTTTTAGACGGCATTACATTCCCACCAGATGTGAAAAAGGTACTTGCCTATCATCTGCCCATCTCCAAAGAAGAAGACCCCACCACCTCCCAAGGAAGCCTGTTCCACTGAGGAACCGCTCTAACTGCTGTCAGGAAGTTCTTTCTAACGTTTAGCTGAAATCTCTTTTGATTTAATTTCAACCCATTGGTTCTGGTCCAACCTTCTGGGGCAACAGAAAACAACTCGGCATCCTCCTCTCTATGACAGCCCTTTAAGTGCTTGAAGATGGTTATCATGTCTCTTCAGGCTAAACATACCCAGCTCCTTCAACCTTTCCTCATAGGACTTGGTCTCCAGACCCCTCACCATCTTTGTTGCCCTCCTCTGGACACATTCCAGCTTGTCTACATCCTTCTTAAACTGTGGTGCCCAAAACTGAACACAGTACTCTAGGTGAGGTCTAACCAGAGCAATGTGATACCATCACTTCGCGTGATCTGGACCCTATACTTCTGTTGATACAGCCCAAGATCGCATTTGCCTTTTTAGCTACCACATCACACTGCTGACTCATGTTCAGTGTTTGTTCTATTAAGACCCCCAAGATCTTTTTTGCACATACTACTGCTAAGACAAGCCTCCCCCATCCTATAATTATGCATTTGATTTTCCTACCTAAATGCAGAACTTTACATTTATCTCTGTTGAAATGCATTTCATTTGTTTTAGCCCAGTTTTCCAGCCTGTCAAGATCACCCTGTATCCTGGCTCTGTCTTATGCCATATTTACTACCCCTCCCAATTTAGTATCATCTGCAAACGAAAGTAGGTGATGGGAAGGACCCTTTTCTGCCCGAGACCCTGGAGAGCCACTGCAAGTCTGAGGAGACAAGACTGATCTCGATGGACCAAGGGGGTGGGAGGTCTGATGCAGTAGAAGGGCCACTTCATGTGTTCAGATGCTGCTGACGAATGGAAACCCTGTCTGTTTGGCCTGTGTGCATTTTAGGCCTGAGCCTTTCTTTATTGGTGGAGCCACATGACTGCCCTTTGCAGCCTCACCTATGTGCAAAATACGGGGCAACTGGGGCATACAGCTGGGGGATCCTGCGGTTGAGCAGCGGGCGCAGGGCTTCCTTCAGGCGCTGGTAATTCCTCTCCAGCTCCCGGTGATAGTCACGCTGGTCCGGCCCAATCAGGGCCTTGTTCTTGCGGAGGGCATCTTCACACCTAAAAGGGGCAGCAACAAAGATGCAGCTGAAAGTGGCCCCAGCCCAGGGCCAGCGTGGTGTGGTGGTTAAGAGCGGTGGTTTGGAGCGGTGGACTCTGATTTGGACAACCAGGTTTGATTCCCCCACCCCTACACATGAGCGGCGGAGGCTAATCTGGTGAACTGGGTTGGTTTCCTCACTCCTACACATGAAGCCAGCTGGGTGACCCTTGGGCTAGTCACAACTCTCTCAGCCCCACCTACCTCACAGGGTGTCTGTTGTGGGGAGGGGGAGGGAAGGGGATTGCAAGCTGGTTTGATCCTTAAGTGGTAGAGAAAGTCGGCATGTAAAAACCAACTCTTCTTCCAACTGAGACCACAGCTGGGAATTGAGACCCTCTAAATGCCGGGCAGAACTGCCACAAGTCTCTTGTTTAAACCCCTCCCTCAAAGAAAGCACCACCAGGAGGAAGTAATGACTTCGGACAGATGGTCCTTGGGTGGGGCCCTCTTGCCCATTTTGTTGGCCTTAGTCTCTTCTCCTTGGTCAGTGTTCAAGAAGGCCTGGGTCTGGCCTGCCCTCCTCCGGGAGCTGCTCCAGAAGCCATTTGCAGGACAAAGGAGGAGACTCAAGCAGCAGGACGGGCAGGAGGAGGCCGCTGCTGCCGGGGGGGGGGGGGGGGGGCTCCCATGGCACACAAGTGAAGCCCAGAGAAAAAACGACCTCCTCAGACACGGGCAGCCCCCAATCTTTATTCAAAGTATTTCAATCAAAAGACTGAGGCTGACTATGCTACAGGAGCTTGGCGTGCCCCCCCCCCAACCCCCTGGGGAAGGGGGCAGAGCCTGCACACGCTGCAAACGCATCAGGCTAGAGATGAACTACAAACCTAAGAAAAACCGCCTGTTTTATTTAACCTCTAAACACCTGAGTCACATGATCCACTGCCCTGGAAACCACGTCTCTGCTGTGAACGTGGCTGTGTGAGAACGTCACGTCTGGGGAGGGGCGCGTGCCCAGAGCTTCCCGGGCAAGGGGGCTGCAGCACGCAGTGCCGTACCTCTTGGCAAAGTCCTTGAAGCAGAGCCTCAGCTTGTTGTGGTGCCGATACAGCTTGGGGTCATCCGGGATCTCCGCCAAAAAGACCTGTGCCACTTCCAGGGGTCCCTGGAACAGACAGGCTCTGAGGTCAGGGTGGGGGCGGGGGCTTAGTAGCCGGGGCACTGCAGACCCTATGAGGGTGGGTGGGGGTCCATCACAGATCTCCCACTGTGGCTCTGGAGGCCCCAGAAACACCAACCAGTAGTCTCCGCCAGCTCCCAGAGGCGGCTTCAGGCCACTCAACAATTCACCCTTTCAGTGTAGGTCTGTGTGTGGCAAGACCCTCCCTCCCTGTGCAACTTTTCAAGTGATGAAACACTTGAGCTGAATTAAAATTAATTCAGCAAGCAAAACAACGGGGTGTTCTAGCTCAAGTTCCTTGTTTCATAGAAACTGTTGAGGTCTTAAGAGCCAGGGCGCGCGGAGCGTTCCTCTCTCTTCCCGAGGGAAGAACCGTCTCCAGGCTCTGCCGCCACTTTATTTCCACCTGACGAAAGAGTTCAACTTCTTTCCCTTCCACAAGTACCTGATTAACTGTGGTGCCGACACACCCCTGCAACACCATCTGCAGCATCTTGGCGTCAGCTGGGTCCTGGTGGGTGGCGAAGGCCAGCTCCAGGGTCTTCTTCTGCATGTCCTCAATGGCCACCTCAATAGGGATGAGAACGATCTACGGAAACCACAAGCCAAAAAGGTCAGTGGGGTACCTGTGAGCTCTCAGGGTTGCGCACTTAAAAAGCAAGCAAGCAAATTTTGTGCACAATCCAAACCCTGCATTTCGAACAGCTGCACTCTGCCTTGTTATCCTAGAATCACAGAACCATCATAGAGTTGGAAGGGACCACCAGGGTCATCTAGTCCAACCCCCTGTACAATGCAGGAAATTCACAACTACCTCCCCACACACACACACCCAGTGACTCCATGCCCAGAAGATGGCCAAGATGCCCTCCCCACCCCGAAGTACCTCCTCCTTGCGGATCACGTTGATGCGGGTCCTGATGTAGGGGAAGGCGTGAGAGGTGGTGAGCAGGGTCTTGCGCTTGAACTGTTCGTGGAGGTCCCCGTGCGCTCGTCCGTCCAGCGTGAAGGGTGTGCAGAACATGAAGGTGCGCAGGTTGTAGTTCTTGTCAAAGTACGTGATGCGGTCCTTCAGCTCATACGTGTCAAAGAACGGCTCCACGTAAGTTAACTGGATGTACGCCTGGGGTGAGACAGACCACACGAGGGGGGCTCAGAAGACAGCCAGGGCAGCCTCCACCACCCCCTCCCATGATGGCCAGACCAAGACACGAGCCAGAGTCCGACTTCTGAAGAACTAAAATATTGGGGGAAAGAGCACCTGTTGCCAACCCTACATTTAGAGAGGCTCCATGACACAAGTTAAGGCCCCGGGAACAGGAAGGAAATGAGGCTACTCAGACATCAAGTTCTTACAACTCTACTGGACACTTGTAGCTCAGGGCCCCAACCCTTCCTTCCTTCCTGCAGTTCTCTCTCATTCCAGACAAGGGGCTGCATCTGGCTGTGGGGGAGGGAGAAGAACCTGCAATTCCTCACCCCCACGGGGTACTGCCCTGGGGAGAGGGGATGTGGCCACTCAGGTGTCAGTCAGAATGCTCTGAGAGGGCAAATAGTAAAGATCCCTCCCCCTCCAGTGTATCTTTGCAGGTGATGGGGCCGTGGCTCAGTGGTAAAGCCTCGGCTTGGCATGCAGAAGGTCCCAGGTTCAATCCCTGGCAGCATCTCCAGTTAAAGGGACCAGGCAAGTAGGTGATGTGAAAGACCCCCGCCCGAGACCCTGGAGAGGCACTGCTGGCCTGAGTGGACAATACTGACTTTGATGGACCAAGCGGGAGCGGGGGGTCTGATCCAGCAGAAGGCAGCTTCATGTGTTCAGGGGCTCCACTGGGAGCCACGGCCTCCTTTCCTTACATCTTCCCACTCAGTAAGGCTAGACTCGGCACGTTTTGGCAGTGTCTTGATAGCCAAGAAAATGCACTCTAGCAAGCGGGGCGGGGGGGAAAGGTTACCTTGTTCGGATCTAACTTGTTCTTCTGCACAGGGTTAGAGTCTTTGATGATCTCGACCACTTCATCCCCAAAGCGCTCGGCATAGAACTCCTGTGAGGAGACGAGAGAGACGGCTCCTCAGGGCAAGGCAAAGGGGACAGGGGGGAGCCGCGGTCAGGGAGGCCAAAGGGCATCCCCTGCGGCGCCTACAACGAGGTTTCAGAGTCAATGATGGGACAAGGGCTGAGCTCCCAGTGACCAGGAGCCACACAGCTCTGTGCGGAAGACGGCATTCGTCAGCAAAGGCGATGCCAGAGCCTCTTCCTTTACACTACTGGTTCCCAAACTCTGGGTCAGGACCCAAAACTGGAGTGCAGTTCTCAAAATGGCAACTGACGTTGCATCCCCTGCCACCTGACTTTGACACTCGGCCCGTCCTCCGCCTGCCTCCGCCTACCCCCTTTCAGTATTCCATCTTCCCCACAAAGGCTGGGTTACCTCCAGTCGGTGAGAGATCTCAGCTAATTTGGTGATGGATGGTTCCTTGTACACAAACTCCTGTTCATCCAGGTCCCCAAACCTGGAACCATAGAAGCCAACCCGAAAATATGTCCCAAACATCCTCTAAGTCACCTAAAGGGATGGAGGGAGAAAAACCACAAGAAGACTCAAGCTTGCATTTGGAGCACTGGTTTTGCAAGGTTAGCTGGCAAAGCACTTTATAATTATCTACTCCCTTATCAACACTTCCCCCCCTGGGGCTTCTCATATGTAGACATGGTCTTACAAAGTACATTGAATGCCTGGCAACCAGGGGCTTGAATTCTTAAGAACATAAGAAGAGCCCTGCAGGATCAGACCCAAAGGCCCGCCTAGCCCAGCATGCTGTTCACACAGGGGCCAACCAGCCATCCCCCCAGGGCGGCTCACAAACAGCAAGACGGCAACAGCACCCTCCCGCCCCTGCTCCACAGCAACTGAGACAAAGAGGCATACCACCTCTAGTACTGGAGGGAGCAGATGTCCATGCTGACTAGTTAGTAGCCCTTGTAGCCCCGCCTTCCATGAATCTGCCCACTCCCCTTTTAAAGCCTTCCAAGTTGGCAACCACAAATTAACTATACACTGTAACGAAGAAGTACTTCCTTTGTCCTGAATCTCCCACCCTTCCGTTTCAGTGGGTGACCCTGGGGTTCCAGTATTATGGGAGAGGGAGAAGAGTTCCTCCCTGACCACTCTCTCCAGGCCCTGCAAGGGTTTATAAACCTCCACCATGTCCCCCCTCCCTTACGCGCCTTTTTTCTAGGCCAAAGAGCCCTAAGCGTTTTAACCAATCCTCCTGGGGCAGCTGCTGTAGCCCCCTGATAATTTTGGTTGCTCTTTCCTTGTCTTTCCTTTCACTGGGTCTACACCAAACCACCTCAGCTATCACTGGATTTTGTATGTGCTTCATCGTGTTCATGCAGGAATCGAGGGCAAACTGTCGTCCCCCCCCCCACCCCAATCGTCACTCCCTTCAGGCCGTACCTCCCCTGTGGCCTCTTCCCCAAGGCCTCCTCCATGAAGAGGAACCAAGCAGGCCCTTAATGAGGACGGAGGGCAAACGTTCAGGGAGGGGTGCAGCCAACTTACCAGGCCAGGTCAGGGCCAAGAGGGAGACGGAGAGTTGGGAAAGATCAAGAGGAAGCAAAACAAGAAAGAGACGTTAGCAAGAGTCCAGCAACTATTGAGACCCTATGACTGCTCAGGCTGAAGACAGGTGGAACGTCCCAAGGGCTTGCTTAGCAGAGCCCGGTGTGGCACACGTGAACCCCCACCCCCCGCCCCAGCTTAATCTGTGTACAGAGAAAAGAGCTGGGAACTGTGTCTGGGGTGCTGTGTGACCCCACTGAAGAGTGCCCGGGGAGGGGGAGGGAGCATCACAATGCACACGGAGCCCGTGAGGAATTCAGGCAACACACAACACACACAACGGTTGAGGAAGAAAACACAAGACATGCTGTGCCTACCTCCCAGCCAGAGGCCTGATTGGCAGAAGCAGGGCAGGGGTGGGGGTGGGTGGGTGGAGGGACAGAGAAAAGAGAGAAGATTAATTTTTTTCACAACCCAGCGTGGTCTTATCTTAAGCTGGTCACAGGTCTGCAGCCTGATTGAGGCGCTTTCTTTTTCTGAGCAGGAGGTCTTTCCCCTTCCGCTTCTCTGAGGTCCTTGAGGAAACCGGACGACCATTCTGTCCACGACAAAACGGTACCAAGGAGAGGCTTACAGGGCCAGCCATGCTTTCTGGGGCACCGGCACACAGTTTGAGACCCTGCAAACAGCCTCTCCACAGCTGTGGCCAAGTCGGCAGGGCTTGGGGGTCGGTGGTGGGTGGGAGAAGACGAGACGTTGGAAATAATCCCCCATCTGCAGCTCGCCAGCACACGAACACCTGAAGCTGCCTTCCACTGAATCAGACCCTTGAGGGTCCATCAAAGTCAGTCTTGTCTACTCAGACCGGCAGCAGCTCCCCAGGGTCTCAGGCATAGAGGTCTTTCACACCACCTACTCGCCTGCTCCCTTGAACTGGAGAAGCCGGGGATTGAACCTGGGACCTTCTGCATGCCAAGCAGAGGCTCTACCCACTGAGCCGCGGCCCCTCCCCACGGCCTCAGTACCACCCTCTGTAGTCTCCCGGTTCTGACACTGCAGTGAAACGGGCCCCGAAACAGAAGAGGGTTCTCTGTTCAGTCCTAGCTGCAAAAGCAGAGGCAGGAGCCGCAACCCCAGGATTCCTGACTGGCCCACTGGGCAGATCCTAGAAGGCTGAGCTCCCGGCTGCCACCACCTCATTTCCCTCTCAGGTTGGGCAGGAAAAGGCGAGGCGGGAGTGGCAGAGGAGGGCTCAGCAGACGCTTTTCTCAGACAGCCACATCAAAGTCAACTTCAAGAGCTCCTAATCCAAACTCTGTGGCAAAACAGAATCATCTGCACAAGTTATTCTACCTTCCCCACGACTGTGGTTAGCCACAACGCTCTGATGACCGCCTGCCGGAGCTGTAATCAGGGCCGAAAAAAGGACAACCGCATAGGCCCAATTCAAGGGGTCCAGAGGGCCATCCTATCTCTGGCTTCCAGCAAACTGCCCAGCGACATGTTCCACAGGGCCAAGTGGTCCTTCAGAGGCCCCGGAGCATCATTGGCGGAGTTTCTCCGGGGGAGCCTTTCTGGCTTCTGATGCTGAGCTCTTGTGCTTGAGGCAGCTTCACGTGGCTCCCTGTCTAATTTTAGCCGTTTATCAGAGCCACTCCACATTGACTTCTGACAGAGGTGGTGTTGGAAAAACTTGTGAAGCGGGCCATGAAAATAACTGGGCAGCCATCCAGGGCTTACGGCGGCCCCCGGACGTGCTATGGGGCCCCAGCCCTGTGCCCTCTCCTCAGAACGAGGCACCCCTGGGGGGAGATGCGTCCTCACCTGGTTGGCGATCTTGCCGAAGGCATCGTGCAGTTTGCCGTGGAGGACCGCCAGCTTCTTAAAGTCGCGGTTGGCTTCATGGATGGGGATGAGGATCTTGTAGACCTCGTTGAGGGCCTCGTAGAGCCCACCCTGAAGAATGGAGTCCGTCCATGAGCCACTCGGCACGGGTCCAAGCAGACAGTTCCCAGACTCGCGGTCTCCCTGGAGTCAGCAGCTTCCGAGGGCCGGACAGAACCCTCCCTCGAGGTGTGAATCCGGGGGGGGGGGGGTAGAATGAGAAAACTTGGGGGGGGGAGATGGGAAACCCTCCGAGATGTTTTCCTGCACCAAGAAGGTGCTGCCATCGCCATGAGAGCAGGAGGCAGGTCTTTCTCTGCCTGTGGACGGCTTCCCCCAGGGGTCTTTGGTCTAGCTTGGTGGAGACAGCGGGAGCCGAGCCCCTGAATCTGCCGTCCCATCGACCTGCCCCCCCCTTTGCAGTTCTGTCCTCAAGGGACTGTGACGCAGACCCAGAAACCTGCCCTGCCTGTCTTGCTGGAGGGAATGCGAGTATTTTTAAGGAAGGCCAAGGTGGAAGGTTCCGGCACACAGCCTGCCACAAGACCAGTCATTCCCACACCCTAATGCTAAAATGACAGCTGTTCACTCCCATTAAACTCTTCCTTGTGAGTTCTCCAATCTTGATAATTGCTTTCTGGGGGTCCGGGAGGCCTCCCCCGCTGCCCCCGCAGTCTGCAACCAGAAACGCATTATGTCACTTTGCAGCAGTCTCCCCAAGCATTCTGCAGTTACACCCATCTAGAATTTTTACAAAAGAGGGCTGTAACCCTGCGTGCAGGAACATCTGTTCCAGCATCAGTGGGGCTGGCACGCCTGTAAGGAAACAGCGGGCAACCAGGCAAGTGGCCATTTAGCTGCATTGCTGGGAATTGCCCAAGGCAGCATCCCTAGAATCATAGAATTGGAAGGGACCACCAGGGTCATCTAGTCCAACCTACTTCACAATGTAGGAACTTCACAGCTCCCTCCCCCCCCCCACACCACACCCCAGTAACCCCTACTCCATGCCCAGAAGATGCCCTCCTCCCTCTCATGATCTGCCTAAGGTCACAGAATCAGCATGGCTGACAGATGGCCATCTAGCCTCTTCTTAAAAACCTCCAGGGAAGGAGAGCTCACCACCTCCCGAGGAATACCTGTTCCACTGAGAAACCGCTCTTAACTGTTAGAAAATTCTCCCTAATGTCTAGACGGAAACTCTTTTGATTTGATTTCAAGCCGTTGGTTCTGGTCCGACCTTCTGGGGCAACAGAAAACAACTCGGCACCCTCCTCTATATATGACAGCCCTTCAAGTAACCCAAAAAGCCTCTTCCTTGCCGAAAGGCCTGGGGGAGAAACAGTGCACTTGATGAGCTACAAACGGAGGCCGTGGCCGGGCTCCAGGCGTCCCCCCTGACTGTTCAGAGCCCCCCACCCCCATCACCACGAGTCCTACTTCTAAGCCATCCCCAGGATTCCCCCTCTCTCTCTGCGGAACGACCCGTCTGACTGTGATCTGCGCCATCTGCAGTCAAGACAGTCCCAGGAGGCCGAATCCTGTCTCTGGCAGAGCAGCAGCCGGAGTCCACCCTCAGGCGATGGGTGCCCTGGCAAAGTGCCCACCCCCCTCCCCCCCGGCATGCCCCAGTGAGGCCTCCCTGACGCCGCTCACCATCGTAAACGAGGAGGCCGCCTGCTCCATCAGCCCCACCAGCCCCTGCTCGGTGAAGCACTTCCCGGAGCAGATGCCCTCTTCGTCGGGGGACAGGACGTCGTCGGAGATGGCAGACTCCTCCAGCACGTTGGAAGAGATGTTCTTCGAGAGGGACAGAAATCACTACAGCAGCAGAAATGCCGTCCCCTCCTCACCCTTCCCTCCCCAAGCACAGAAAAGAGTACGGGCCACGCGGTGCCTTTGCCCCCCCCCCGAGGTCTAGCTGGGGTGGGGGACGTGTCTCTCTTTCTCCCCACGGATGAGAAGGGCTGGGAGACAGGCCCATCCGGCTCTCTTGCGAGAATGCACAAAAGGAGGGGAGAGAAGAAGGTGAGCGTTGAGCACTGAATGAAGAAAGACCCGGAAGAGAGCGCCACGATTCTTTGACGCCGCACTGGAGAAAATGGATCGCCCCTTTCCTAGAGCTGCCCTGCTGCTTACCTGGAAAGTGACACAGCCCACCGGCAGGTAGGGGCAGTCCTCCAGCATGCTCAGGTATTCGGCCACCAGGGCTGCCGAGTGCACCAGGCACTGGGCTGCCTCGGCATGGTTCCCACGCTCAGAATGCTTGGCGGCCATGTTCTTCAGCCATGTCAGCCTCAGGTCCGGGGAGGTCTGGTAGCCCTTGGCTATCCTGGGAGACAAGCAGCGGTTAGGGGCCAGGCCTCCTGGGGGACCTCTCGAAATTGGGTAAGTGGACCACAACGTGGCAAACAAGGTTCGGCAGAGGCAGGTGCAAGGTGATGCATGCGGGGGGTGGGAATTTCACGTGAACACATGAAGCTGCCTTATAGTGAACCAGACCATCAAGGTCCATCAAAGTCAGTATTGTCTGCTCAGACCGGCAGCGGCTCTCCAGGGTCTCAGGCAGAGAAAGGTCTTTCCCATCACCTACTTGCCCGGTCCCTTTAAATGGAGATGCTGCTGGGGATTGAACCAGGGACCTTCTGCGTGCCAAGCAGACGCTCCACCACTGAGCCACGGCCCCTCCTCACAGCTCTCCAGGGTCTCAGGCAGGGGTCTTTCCCATCACCCACTTGCCTGGTCCCTTTAAGTGGAGATGCTGCTGGGGATTGAACCTGGGACCTTCTGCATGCCAAGCAGATGCTCTACAAACTGAGCCACGGCCCCTCCTTCAAATATATACTGACTGGCTCTGCTGAGACTGAGACTGAAAGAGATCTTGGGGTTGTAGTAGTGAGCAGCTCGATGAAAATGTCAGCTCAGTAAGCAGCAGCAAAGAAACAGGCAAGCTCCATGCTGGGAATTATTAGGAAAGGGAATTAAAATAAAATGGCCAATATAGTAATAGATAAATGCTGTAGCATGAGGCCCTGTTTACAGCTCTGTCCACTGCATCTCAAAAAAGATAAATGCAGAGCTGGAAAAAGTGCAGAAGAGGGCAAACAACACGACCGAGGGGCTGCCACATTATTTCCTCTGGGGGGCTTTTCAGTTTAGAAGACAGACGAGAGAGTGGGGTGTGGGAGGCGGACACGAAGGAGGTTTACCAAATTATGCATGGGGGAGACACGGTGGAATTTTTCTCCCTCTCCCATAACACCAGCACTTGGGGGCACACAATGAAGGGGATGGACAGTGGGTACAGGACAGACAAAAGGAAGCATCTCTTTATCCAACGAGTAATTAAACTGTAGAATTCGCTGCCTGTGGCCACGATCACAGGTGGCTTTGAGAGGGAACGGACAAGTTCACAGAAGATGGCTATCAGCCATCGTAAGTAAAGAGAGCCTCCATATATAGAGGCAATAAAGCTCTGAAATCCAGTGTTAAAAGGCAGCCTCAGGGAGAGGCACTGGTCTTGTCTGTCAGTCCTCCAGGGCGACTTACTGGCTGCTGTGTGAGACGGGATGCTGGACTAGATTGACCCCAGCCCCTTGGTCTGACCCAGCAGGGCTCTTCTGAGGTTCTCTTGGCAATGGGTGGGGCTGAAGTGATTGAAAGCCAGAGGCCAAACTGAAAAGTCCACGGCTGATCTGGAAAGAGTTTCCGACTAAACATTAGGAAGAACTTCCCGACAGTTAGAGCGGGGTTCCTCGGTGGAACAGGCAGGCTTCCTCGGGAGGTGGGGGGCTCTCCTTCCCTGGAGGTTTTTAACCCCAGAGGCCATTCTGACAGCAAGGCTAGTTCTGTGAACTTAGGCAGATCATGAGAGGGAGGACAGGAAGGGATGAGTAGGGGCCTTCTTCCACGCCCAGGGTAGTGCCGATCAATTGCCAATTTGGAGTCAGGAAGGAATTTTCCTTCATGCTAGTTTGCCTGGGATCCTAGAGGGTTTTTTTTGGCCATCTTCTGGGCATTGAGTAGGGAATCACTGGAGGTGTGGGTGTAGGGGTAGTTGTTAATTTCCTGCATTTTGCAGGGGGTTGATGACCCTGGTGGCCCCTTCCAACTCTCTGATTCTATGGATATCATCTCTGGTGCCTCCAACCCGAATGTCATATCCTGATTCAGCCATCCTGCAAGGAACTGAGGTGGAAAGGCAAACTATCTCTTGGTGCTTTCCCCTTGTCTTTCCCGCTGGAGATCCTTCTCATGTCTCACCTGTACATCAGGTCAATCAACATCTCGGGGTCCTCCTGATGTTCCTTCATCTTCACTGTGTCAGTCAGGATCATGTGCAGATTGAAGACAAGGTCTTGAACCTGGGCAGAGAGAGGAGGAAGCAGCTTCTGCTGACACTTCTGTCTGCTACCCTCAATCCCCACCAAAACCACAAAGCGCTGAAACAAGGACAGAGACACACCCAGAAAGCAGCCCCCCCCCACTCAGTTCCAGAGATTCCCATCCCCAAAAGGGAGGCAAGAAAATCTGCCCTTTCTCAAATGAGCCGGGCATTGCATGCAGCAGTTCTGCCCTGATTTTTCAGCATACGCAAGAGAAGAAATGCTAACGCTCCACAGAGGAAAACAGAGAAACTTCTGCGACACCCATCTGTTCACCAAGGACCTCTGCCGAAGGCCCTCCCCTCTCTGCTTGCTCCACGCGGCCACCCATTCAGACATCCTTCCGGTCAGGGTGACATGAAGCTTGAATGGGCAACCAGACCTGCTCGGCAAAGGTGGTGTCCCGGAGTTCCATGTCCTCCTCGGCATAGGTCAGGATCGTCTTCAGTGAGCGCCGCAAGTGCTCCTCATTGAAATTCGGTGATGTTCCCACAAGCGAGGAGAGCGACATCGTGACCTGCATCTTCACTCGGGCAAAGTTCTGAGTGGGGTAGTGGTGGTGGTGAAGGGGACACAGGCCCAAGGCAGGCCGAGCCAGGAAAGAAGAAGAAAAAGATCAAGCTTACAGCCAAAACCAAAGGCTAGCCTGGGGATAAATCCCACAGAACACATTTGAACCCAAATTTAAAATGCCCACTCTCATAAGGGAACTGTCTTGAAATCACTTCAGCCTCTGATTTGTTCTCAGAGAGGAATTAGAAGCGGGAGCAAGTGGAAAGACGGCCAGTCAGGGGGTCCTAATTCAGGGGGCCCCAACCTTGATGAGCCGGTGGGCACCCTGGGAATTCTGGCACAGGGCGGTGGGCACAGCCACAGCTTCCTTTCAGCCACACAGGGAAGACCCTCGGGCCGTGGTAGCAGCTGCTGCCAAAGCAACCTTTTTGAATATCTTCACAGCCAGTCAAATCTCCGGTGACAAGGGGGAGGGACATTGCCCTAGCCGAGCAAAAGCCCCACCTGGCCTCACCCTCTTTCTAAAAACACCTGGTGAAAGGGACACCGCGCGTTGGGACCCCCTGTTCTAACAAAATCATGGCTCCCTCACAGTAATGGACAGAAGGTTCCCTGCAGGAGCCCTTCATACGTCCCTGGACTTTCCAAGGCAGAGGCTCAGTTACTCAAGTCCAATGTGAGAGGACATTTTCAAAGCTAAAGATCATAAAGGCAAGGCTAAGAAACTCAAGTGTCTGAGGAGAACTTGGAATCGTGCACGTTGCTATCCGTTGAAAAGGAATTGTTAGATGAACTGGAGGCAGAAGCCATGATTCGCACAACCATCTAGTAAATACAAATGATTGCTCTTAATATAGTGGACTGCATGAAATATGCTTTTGAACTACCTGCTAAAGTACAAAATGTTCACTATGAGCAAACTATTTAACAATATCCACCACTTATTTAAATTTAAAAATAATAATTTAATAATTCAATTATAACAACCTGTATTTACATTTAGTATCCACTGTATGCTGCCAGTAATAGGTACAATATATGTATACTGTAATTACTAAAAATATACATTTGTTTCACAAAAAATTTAATTGCACCTTTTTTCCACTTATGTATTTTTTGAAAATTTTATTTATTTCTTATAAAAATTAAATGATAGCCTTATAGTCGTGGGTGGGGGGCCCCTTTGTTTCCTGGCAGCCAATATTTTTAGTCCCAGTCCGTCACTGGGTGGAGCTGCCTGTTTGTGTAGAAGGCTGATGCAGCCCACCCCCCCAATCACTCCAGCAAACATCTATGGGTTCCTGCCACCCTCCTTCCTAGCAGGGCACCATAGGAGTGGGGTGAAGGGGTGGGGAGGGATTCCTGACGGAAAGGAGAGATTTCAGAGGGGCACCGGCCTGTTCATCATCCCCCCCCCAATCTCGAAATTCTCCCCCTGGCACTAGGTGGGGTCGGGTGTGTGCGTGGCAATTGCGTAGTCAGTAGAGGGAGCTCTCTTTGCTTCTTTGAGGCCTTTGGGCTGACAGCCGAGCTCCCTTTGCTCAAGCCTGTTTAGATGCCCTCCGTTCCAGAAGTGCGAGGTGTGAAGGAGGAGTGCCCCCCCCTCAGTCGCTTGGCCCTCCACCGTGCACATTTGAGAGGTTCTGGGGTTCAAGCTAGCCTGAACGCTGTGCCTCCCCAGACCGTCAGGCGTTTTATACGTGGTGGTTTATAAAGCAAGACACCTTCCCCTGAGAGAGGGGGAGGACGATGCCCAGACCAGCCCCAGCACAGCTGGCAAGAGCCCTCGCTGTGCCTGGGACACGTGAGTTGTCTGGATTCAGGTCGCTGGCTGGCACCCTCCGGGGAGCGGGGGGGAGAGATGCCGGGCAGCCCAGGGCCCCCCCTGACCCCCCCGCTCACACTTACGTTGCCCATCTCAAAGTTCTGCCGCATCAGCAAGTAGAGGGAGGCGCTGGCGTGCGCTCGGATGGTGCCCACCCTGCTGCTGCAGTGCCGCAGAAGCCGCAGGCACAGGTCGGCACACAGCTCCGTGTCCTCCTCGAACAGCATTTCGGGGAACTGTGAGCAAGAGACGACGCAAGTCACTCCTTTGAGACAACTGCCGGCTGCTTCCACGGGGTGGGGGGTTGGGGTGGGGGGTTCCGTGGGATGCTCCTGCTGCTTCCACGGGGGGGGGATTAGTGGGACGCTCCTGCTGTTTCAAGAGGAATCCCACATGATGTTGTGCCCAACCCAGGCGTGGTTCATGTATTCCTGCCCCCCCCCCACGAGCTAAAGAAAACAAAAAACACCCATTTGTTCTGCTCCGTTGGGGAAATCGCAGGGAGTCTGCTAAGTGGGGCACCTGTGTGGAAGTGTTCCCCCTTCCACCGACCTAGGGAGAGGCCTGATGCTCGGCCCAGTAGCCAGTGCTGGTTCTTAGGCGAAATCGCTCGGAGCTGGAGGAAGCGCCCAGAGGCTCACCTTGCTGACTAAGGCTCTCTGGGTGGCAAAACAGTGCTGCAGGAAAGCGGCGCTCGGCGTACAGGCCATGCTGTGAAGAAGCACCCTCAGCACCCCGCTCAGGACGCTCTCCTTGGCTTCCGATAAGATCACCGTCTGCAGGAAGGAAGGGCCAGGAATGGGGACCGCGGAGGCCTCCGACGGAAGCCACCGTGGGGCCCAGTTCATCAGCTGCTGATGGGGAAAGACTCATGCAGACCTCGTGAAAAACTCTAATTAAACCGCCACTGGTCAGCCTAAGGAAGGCAGGCGGATGGTCTCCTTCTGCCAACCACCTCCTTGGGTATCCTTCTGCTAACCATGCTGCCTTGTGGACCACTCTGGTCTCTGGCCTCCTAGCTGACCAAGAGCCTTGCTCTGCACCCTTCCTGGGTTTTACGGCTGCTGCTGCTGCTGCTGCTGGGCACCCACCCACCCCCTCGCCTCCCTTCCCATAGGGCTCCAGGCCTGGGAACCTTTGACACAATCAACTTGCAGACCTCTGCATGTGTCAAAAGCCTCACTTGCAAAAGTTGACACAGGGAATGCCCACAGCCCTGTGATCGGTGGGGAAGTCAAGGTCCGAAAGAGACCCTCCCCTCCCCAGTCCTGGCCTGGTTTCTCACCCAAACTGCAGGCCTAGTCAGTCCTCCTTCCTCCAGCAAAGCCAGCTCTCCCTTCCCCGGGGGCTGTCCCCTTAGCCGCCTTTCCTCCTCTCCACCGAGCCACGCTTTCACCCTCCAGCCTGTCTGTCCCCAGCCTCCTGTCTCCTTGGCTTGAGACCCTGGGTTTCAGAAGAACCACAGAAAGCAGGAAACCATCCAAGAACGAATGAGGGACAGAACCATAAATAGGATTGTTTTACAAATACAATAAATTGTGTCCCCCCCCACCCAACACACTTCAGTGCCTCTGAAATCTTTCCTCCTTTGCTGTGATTTTTGTCTGGCACGGCCCTCTCTTTTTCATCTCGTGCTTCTGAGCAGAAACCTGCGAAGTGCTTCTGCCAGATACGACTGAACTGGGAAGAGCCCTGCGGCCGCTTTCCCGGGGGGTGGGGGGTGGGGTTGGATCCAGGCCCCCAGGGCTTCGGAGACAAGAGAAATGAGAGAGAGACAGAGAAGCCCATCAGATGAGGCTCTCTGGCATCCCGGAGGGGTCCTGCCGCCACCCCCAGAGGCCTCACGGAGCCTTGCCCCAGTGGGACAGCACACGACTGCAGGTGATGGGACAGGCAGTACCCGTTGCCAACCCAGCCGGACCCTACCTGTACGATGACCTCCAGCGTGTCCAGCACCACCATGTTGGCCTCCGTGGCCAAATTCCCATCCACCAGAGCCTCATGCTCCATCTCCTCTTTGGACCTGAGTAGAGACAAAGAAGATTATGACGAGAGATCCATTTTCCGCTCTGGCCCGCCTGCAGGGTCATTTGGCAGTTTTCAACCCAAAGTTGCCCCTCTCCTCCTCCTCCTCTCCCCATGGAGAAGTCAAGGCTGCTTTGGCCTCTAGGAAACTGCTGGTTGCCCCCCTCAAAAAAAAACCTTTTCCATGGCCAGCCCTTGCCCACTGGAATCAGCAAGGGGATAATGCATCCTCCGAAAAAGGAAACATTTAATTTTAAAAAGAAGGAAAGTGCCATCAAGTCACTTCCGACTCAGGGCGACCCTATGAATCAATGTCCTCCAAAACATCCTATGGTTCACAGCATTGCTCAGGGGTCTTGCAAACTGAGGGCCGAGGCTTCCTATATAGACACTCCATCTCACGTTGGGTCTTCGTCTTTTCCCTGCTGCCTTCCACTTCTCCTGCCTTCCACTTCTCTCTGACATGACTTGTTCTTGAGAAACCCGTGCTGGCTCTTAGTAATCAGATCCATTCTTTCTAAATGCTCAAGGACTGACTGTTTGACTGTTCAATTAACCCTTTCTTCTTTTCCCTTTCGTGGAGTAGCTTCTGGACTTGAGTGTACATAATTCATTTCTTTTAAGGGGGATAAACATAAAGGTACCCCACACCCCAATTGCACAAGACCGCATTATGCACTGCTGGTGTAGGATTGAGATGAAGGGAAGACAAAGCACCCCGAGCACAGAAACAATCTGGATGCCATTAGAAATAGCCGTGTGTGTGTGTGGGGGGGGAGAAGTGTGGTCTTTTTTCCTTTTCCCCACCCACCCAGAGCTGCCCTTCAACGCACTTGTCCACTTTGTCTGAGTTCTGCCTCCAGTGGGTGATATTCTTCCTCCAGCGAACGTTCTCGTGGTTTCCAAAGGGGCTGCGCTCTGGGGACGAAGGCCGGAAAGCATGGGAGAGGCTCAAGAATTAAACAGTTAAACCAGATGGCAAATCAAGGGAAGCGGGCAGGAGGCGCCCGGGACTTCCCTCCGGGGCCAGATGTGCCCCCAGCTGCAGGGAGCAGAAAAAGAGGGAGGGAAAGCGGGGGTCATTCACACCACTCAAGTGAGGAGTTCAGGGAAAACGCTCCTTACAGCAGTTTATTCTCTTAATCACTTATCTACATTACGCACACTCCTCACATAAATAATGGCTTCTCTTTATGCCTATATTCTAACTAACAAATGTGCAGGAGACCAGGAAAAGCTCAGAAACAAACTTTTTAATTTAAGGAAGAAAATCCTAGAATCATAGAGTTAGAAGGGACCACCAGGGTCATCAAGTCCAACCCCCTGCACAATGCAGGAAATTCACAACTACCTCCCCCCCCACACACACACACCTAGTGACCAGAAGATGGCCAAGATGCCCTCCCTCTCATAAATCCTTCAACATAATTCAGAACAGTTATTTTTTCCCCTGGTTTCACATTTGGAAAACAGCAACAACAGTGGATTGTGAATTCTCAACAATACCAACTACAAATGTTTTCCCAAGAGGAGGATAAAAAACCATATATGGAGAAATCTTTTCTCCAGATGAAGGAAGCAAGACTACTAGTACAAATTATATGTTAGTTGAAACGTCCAACAAAGAATATATGCCCCAGCCAGACTGGCTGAAATGAATCAGGCAGGAGATCACTGTACCCCTGATAAAGAAAATGAGTGTTGGTAGAGATGGGGAAACGGACCAGTCCAGTGTCTGATGGGAGATAATCCTTTGATTACATCTCAGGTGGCAAAATACTGCGCGGTTGCAGAGAAGACACGACATCTCAGAGTAACCTCCATGGATTAACTGGAATGCGCAAGGTGGCTGTTTTAAATTAGGAATGTAAATTCACTGTTTGTATTACTATTTGTGTTTTATCTGGCTTAATGCCGCAAATAAAATATTATTGTTGTTGTTGTTGTTGTTATTAATCAGGCAGGATCAACGGGAGGTGTTCAAAACAGGTAAGCTGCTCGTATGTATGTTGGTGAAAGGATTTTGGAAGCCAGTTCTTATAGTTGAAAGGATCTTGGGATATAAAATTTCACATGACCCCAGGCCAGGTTCATTAGTACAGGACAAAACGGGGTGGGGGTGGAGCATAAATACTTAGTATGTGAAAAGGCCCATGGGATAGGCTTGACAGCTATAGACAAGGTTGGGAAAGAGGAGATTCCTCGTGGAACGAATTCATCCAAAATTGGCAGCCATTTGTAGAATACTGGAATAAGGTTAAACCACCAGAGGAAAACGTAAAATCACAAGGTTTGTTATGTGTTTATAGAGGATAGTGATGGGTTAGTACTAGAACTTCAATTTGTGTTTTTTTAACTCTTTTATGTCATTATGGCTTAATATACTGTGTTAGAGAAATATATCTTTGAATCCTCCTCAAGTTTTAATAAAAACTATTTAAAAAGCCATGGGCAAAGCAGAACTTTACTCTGGCTAATGGTGTCCCAGTCACCAAAAGCCACGTCCCCCACTCCTGAACGACGGACCTCCCCCAACCCACACCTAAGAGTCCAAAAAGCCCCACCAAGGCTAAACAGCGAATTTGGGCTTGCTGCTCTGTGAACCAGGCCAGGAGACCCTTTGGTCACTGGCTCCTCCCCACCCCACATGGGGGCCACTTGATGCCACTTGGCCCCACGTTTGTGACGAACGAGCTCTACGTGGAACCCTGATTGGCCAGGAAGCACAAACCAGTTATGGCCGCAGTAGAGCTTCCCATGAAAGCAACAGTCACTCATTATCTGATGACATGCAAAAGATGGGGCGGGTGTGTGTGTGTGTGTGTGTGAGAGAGAGAGAGAGAGCGTGCACACCTGAATTGGGCACCCCCGCCCCCAGCCTCGTTCCTGCAGCAACAAACAACTGTGGTTTTCTGAACTGACCTTAAGGGGCAGCTCTTAACAACCTGAAAGAATGCCGGAGTCCACTGGGGGTTAATAACGGAGAGACCGGCTGTCTCCAAAGGCCGAGGCTCTTTCTTGCCCTGGGAGACCGTGGGAGGAAGGAGCCTCACCACAGGCGGCCCCGCCCGTCCTTTGCCGCTCTCACCTCGACTGCGCCGAACCATCTCCTGGCGAGCGCCGATGGTGCCCAGGATGGCTTCCTCCAGACGGGCTTTCATATCCAGAGACTTCTTGAAAGTCAGGCTGTTGATGCGCTCCAAGGTCTTCTTGCCCTGCGGGGTGGGGGTGGGGGGTAGCAAACTCACTAAGCCAGAGACCGAAGTGAGGCGGCCGGAGCAAAGTCTAGCGCACGACTGACCGGGGGGCCCATGGGAAAGAGGCCCACAGCTGTCCAGAGCAGGCAGAGGAAGGGCGCAAAGGCCTTTCCGGTTGAGGATCTCCCACAGGGACGCTCAGCACCAGGGACGGGCGCATCCTGGCCCCTTCTGGACCCTGAGCCACGCCTGCTGAAGCCACCTGGACTCACTGGGCCTCCTCATACCCCACGGCTGGCCATGCTCTCAGGGCAAGCAGCATGAAAACGCACCTGTGCCTGCAGGTCCTACTCCCAGCTTGCCCTTCACCTTCCCCAGGTGAGCACAAGCCTTAGGAGACCAAATCATCCTGCCCCTTGGCTTTAGAAGCCTCTCGCTGGAAGGGAAGCAAACCCCTCTGGACAGTCAGAGGATTCCCGCTGCACTCCCTCTGGCCGCCCCCCGCCCACCTGCCCTGGAACGGGGCGGGTTTTTTTTCCCCTCCCCGTGGTCAGAGATCCGCAGTGCTCGGCTCGTGTGCTACTCTGTGCCTTCCAAAGCACAAACGGGGGGGGGGAGCTGCCCCCCTTCGCAGTCATCCCGCCTGCCCGTCCTCCCTGCTTCTCCCTGGGTCGGTACTGATAGAACAAATCGTTTCGCGCACGGGGTTTGCTTTGCATCACTCCACATTTTCAGCCCTCAGAGGCAGCGTCGCCTGAGCCAGGGCAATTCTCCTCTATCCACCGAAAGGCAGAGGCTGGGAGGAAAATGCTGAGCTGGGGGGTATTTTTTCCCCTTCTTTGCTCCTTTGACCAGGAGGTCCTGAGCAGTTATTTCTTAGAGGAAAATACAATGGAGAGATATTTGGCCATGGCCGCTGTTCTATTCGGATCTCTCTCCGTCAACAAAAAGGGGACTATTTTGTCTCTTGTTATGGGGGCAGGAATTCTCGCCAATATGGGGGGTAATCCATGTATCTCGGTGGGGTTTAAAGAGGGGGGATCCCGTCATCTTATGAGATACTGTGCCAATTTCCTTTGAATTGCATGGGCAAAGTCTGTCAGAATAGGGTAGATTTCTATATCTTCCGTTTAATATTGCTGAGGGTGCAGCATTTAAACGGGGGGGGGGGGGGATAAAGGCTCTTCGGAAGGAAGGGACTGCCAGGTTGTAAAAGCATAGTGGAGTTAGCAAAGGGGGAGGGAGGTTGGGGGGGGGTTAGGGCTAACAGTTGGACATGTGGCTTCCACAGTAACTCCTGGCCAAGGAGTCGACGGGCTAAAGCCTGCATTCTACACACACCCACACCCCAGGGAAGGAGGGGAAGCTCAATGCCCGGGCCCCCAGGCTCCAGTGACCTTGTATTCGAAGCAGGAGATGCAGAGGTAGAGGAGGTCCAGGAGCCGATTCACTTGCAAGGCAGAGAGGTCGGCCAACCAGCGGTGCAGCAACGCGCTGTCTGCGTTCTTCAGGACCCAGAGGAGGCACGCCAGCAGCGTGCGGCTCACCTCGGCTGACAGCATGCTGTACTGGCGAGGAGGCTGCCAAGGGAAGCCGAGCGCAAGGATTAGGGCCCCTGGCGTACAGACCTCTCCTTCTCCAGGACTCTCCAGGCCTCGCTGGGCACTGGATGTCTGGGGTACCTGCTGCCAGCCCCCAAGCAGGAGGGGCCCCCAAGCAGCCAGCCCCCAAGCAGCCCCCAAGCAGCCCCCAAGCAGCTCCCCAGGCACAATAAAAGACAACAGCCCACCCCCTAATTCCGATCACTTGGATCCACTGAACCTCGGCGTCTGCATCAACTGGGGCTGCCGACGTGTCCCCGCAACAGAACACACAGCATTCTGGGAGGGGGCCTGCACCGGAGGCCCCCCCCCCTGCCTTTCTCAGATGTCCCGGGAGATACAACCTGAGCATCCTGATATGGGCAGTGAGGTGGCTGCTGGGGGGGGGTCACTGTTGGGGTGTTTCCACTTTTTAAGTGGCTGCTAAGTCTTCATTTTGACGGTGATTTGGGGATCAAGTGTGCTACAAATCTATCGCGCGCACACACAGAGAGGGTTTTCTGACATGGCCGAGTGTCCAGGCGCTCCGGCATGTCCTTGGAGCCGTTCCCCTGGGGCTTGCAAAGGAGTCATTCCCACGGGATGTGTTGACTTGCTCATGGGGAGGATCTCCATTTCTGGGGTGTCCTGATCCTTTTGAAAACCCGGCTTTGAAAACCCAGGATTCCTGCTGCTGCCCCAGCTCCCGGCTTGTGGATTCTGTTCTCTGTTCCTCTCAGCAGACACTCACCACGGACGGCATCTGGAAGAGGCTGGGCCGGTGGGAGTGGGGCAGGGGAGAGCCCGCAATGGCCATGGCGACCGAGTGGCTGATGGTGCCGCCTTCCCCGTCTCCTTCCTCCCCCAGGACGGAGGCCAGCCGTCCCCGCTGGCTGTGGGTCTCTGCAAAGGAGAATGGGCGGAGAGCGTGGGCAAGTCCAGCCTCCCCTCCTCCTCCCCCAGATGAAGGTGTTGCACAGAAGCGGAAGCTGGTTTCTAAAAGTGGTGTCGAAGCCCCTTTGAACACATGGACACATGAAGCTGCCTCATAGTGAATCAGACCACCACCACCCCCGGTCCATCAAGGTCAGTACTGACTACTCTGACCGGCAGCGGCTCTCCAGGGTCTCAGGCTGAGGTCTTTCACATCACCTACCTGCCTGGTCCTTTGAACTGGAGATGCTGCTGGGGATTGATCCTGGGACCTTCTGCATGCCAAGCAGAAGCTCTACCCACTGAGCCACGGCCCCTCCCCTTTCTAGTCTATGGTTTTGTCCAGGACCACTTCCATCAGCACGAGAAGGGTCTCACTGCCGCAATCTCCGGTGCTGTGAGACTGCGATCCCAGAGCTGTGAGTGGGGCTATCCCTGGGGGCCAAACCCCGTGGCACCTCCCCTCTCTTCTCCACCCCACCCGTCCACAGGGGCTCTGTGGGGTCTTACCGGTGCAGTCACAGAGCCGGGGCAGGGCGTCCATCACAATGCCGATCAGTGGCAAGTACAGCTGGGCCACCTGGGCCCGCACAGCGCTGTCCGCGTAGCGCAGGTCCCCGTCATGGCTGCACAGGAGGTTGTGTAGTGTACTGACAGCCTTTTTGTGCAGGAAGAAGGCCCTGAGGCAGAGAAGAAGAAGAGTTGGTTTTTATGTGCCAACTTTCTCTACCCCTTAAGGGAGAATCAAACCGGCTTACAATCCCCTTCCCTTCCCCCTCCCCACATCAGACACCCTGTGAGGTAGGTGGGCTGAGAGAATGTGACTTGCCCAAGGCCACCCAGCTGGCTTCCTGTGTAGGAGAGGGGAAACAAATCCAGTTCACCAGATTAGCCTCCACTGCCCACGTGGAGGAGTGGGGAATCGAAACCGGCTCTCCAGATCAGAGTACACAGCTCCAAACCACCGCTCTTAACCACGACACCATGCTGGCTCTCCAGCGAAGAGCGTCGTAATGGCAGAAAAGGGGTTTGGCAACCACTGAGCTCTTTCCTTGGGTGCCTCGCCACACCTGGGCAGGAAAAGGCAAGGCATCGTTCCTCATCAGGAGGAAATTGCCCAAGAGGCCCTTTCTCCTCCTCCTCCTCCTCTCAAGTGGCCCAGGGGCTGGTGGAAGATCTGGGTCTGCGAGGGAGGGAGGGAGGGAGGGAGTAGCACTCTGAACATGCTCACGCTGCCTGCTCTTCATCACTGCTTCAGGCTCTGCGATGGAGAAGAGTTTCCAGGCTACATACAGGGGCGAAGTAAGTGTGGGGCCGAACGTACCCCTCGGCGTCCGGCTCCAGGATGAGGGCCAGCTCCATCAGCACCAGCCCCGCCAGGAAGTGCTGCTGCCGGAAGGCCACGGAGAGCTCAAACATGTTGGCCACTCGTTGGTCCTGCGTGTGGCTGGAGAAGGCCGAACCCTGGCAAATGGGAAGGGACCAAGCAGCCGTTTGTCCCCTAAAGCCAGAGATGCCCGCCCCTCCCCTTCACACCGCAAACCGCAGCGCCTCAGTTCCCCCAACGCATCAGCTGCTATTGCTCCAAGGCGTCCTTGAGACGGAACCGCTGCAATCATAACCTTCCAAAGGTGGGGGAGGAGGAAGAGATGCGCAACGCCCCACAGACAAACGTGAGAAGGAAATGTCTGTCAAGGCCTGCTCTTGTTCCACAGGAGCTTGGGAAAGCCCCGGGGCTGCCCCAGATCTCTGCCTGGTGAGACAACCTTTCCCCTTAATCCTCTTGGGAGGATCAACTTCTCTCTGGGTAGCAACTGCTGCCACCAGCAAATCTAAAAGTGCATCCGTGGCTGGAAAGGCTGCGCTTCCACCACTCCATTTGGCATTGCAGAACACAAACAAACTGACTCCCTGAGTGAGTTCTCTCCTGGCTGTCAGTGTTTGCCTTGTCCACGGCAAAAAAACAAACAAACCAAAAAACACCCCAGCTTTCCCGCCTGCCCAACAACCTTCCTTTTCTGCTCTTTGTCCCTCTTGCTTCTACTGTGCTCATCCCTATGCTTTGAGCAGCCGGCCTCTCCCTGTCAGTAATGCTGACTTCTTTACTAAGGTCCTGATTCAACAAAAAGCTTGATCTTAAGACTGCAGGAAGAGCCCACCGGGATGAGACCCGTGAGGGGCCGTCTACTCCAGCTCAACGTCTCACTCACTGGTCAACCAGTTGCCCTGGGGGGCCACAGAGGGCACAGAGGCCTCCCCGCCCCCCGCCGCTGCCTCCTGGCCCTGGCATTCACAGGCTGGCTGCCTCTGTATATAGAGGCCCTCTTTGGTCCCCACGGCTAGTAGCCATGGATGGACGCGGCCCTCTCCTCCGTGAATTTATCTAGATCCCTTTTATGCCCGGGGCCGCCACGGCATCCTCCGAAAGCGAATCCCACATTTTAATCACTCATCAAATAAAGAAGTATTTTCCTTTGGTCCCCTCCTGAATCTGCTGCCCGTCAACTTCATTGGATGCCCTCAAGTTCTGGTATTTTGGGCAAGGGAGTCTCTGCCTGCTATCCCTACCCTGTGCATAATTCTATCTATCTCTGTTCCCCTTTAGACCTTTCTTTTCTAAACTGCAAAGTCTCAGACTCTTCGTAGGGAAGGGGCCCCAACCGCCCCCAACCAACTTGCTTTGCCCTCTTCTGTATATTTCTCCAGCTCTGCAGCGTCCTTTTTGGGATACGGTGGCCAGAACTGTAAACAGCATTCCACATGAGGCAGCACCATAGATCTATACGGGCCGGGCATTACAATAACAGCTTATTTTCAATCCTTTTCCTAATAATCACCAACATAGAGTTTGCCTTTTCCGCTGCTGCAGCACGCAGGGTTGACACTTTCATTGACCTATCCGCTACGATCCCAGGGGTTGTTTCCCTCTAGGTCTCAGCAAGTTCAGACCCCACGAGCAGATACTTGAAGGTGGGATTTTTTGTTGTTGTTGTTCCAGTGTGCATCACCTTACTGTCCCCAACACTGAGCTTCCGTTTGCCACTCTGCCCGCCCCACTCAACCAGTCTGTGGCCGTCCTCCTGGAGCCTCTTCACAGTCATCACACTGCTCCCCCCCCCACCCCAAATCCAAAACTTCCGTCAAAGGACTTCACATGCTGCTTTTCAGAGGACTGCAGGGGGCTGATTTGGCTTGGGACTGAGGAGCAGGAAAAGAGGGTTGGTTCTTGTAGGTTATCCGGGCTGTGTGACCGTGGTCTTGGTATTTTCTTTCCTGACGTTTCGCCAGCAGCTGTGGCAGGCATCTTCAGAGGAGTAACACTGAAGGACAGTGTGTCTCAGTGTCAAGTGTGTAGGAAGAGTAATATATAGTCAGAAAGGGGTTGGGTTTGAGCTGAATCATTGTGGACTGTAGTCTTTGTTAGTCTGGAGGTTTTCAGGACAGGAACCTCCAGACTAACAAAGACTACAGTCCACAATAGCCATGCAGATTAGCTTTGGATTTCACAGATCACTTCAGGATACAATGGTTCCATATTAACATACCCCACCCTCATCAGCACATTATCTTGATACTTACAGGACAATGATTAGCACATTACCTTTTGCAGAACAATGATTCAGCTCAACCCCCCCCCCTTTCTGACTATATATTACTCTTCCTACACACTTGACACTGAGAGACACTGTCCTTCAGTGTTACTCCTCTGAAGATGCCTGCCACAGCTGCTGGCGAAACGTCAGGAAAGAAAATACCAAGAGCACGGTCACACAGCCCGGATAACCTACAAGAACCGATGAACTCTGACCGTAAAAGCCTTCGACAGGAAAAGAGGGGCTCCTGCCTCCTCCCGTTCTGTTTTCTTGAGGCAAAATGGCCCCGGGGGAGTTATTTGCCCCGCTTTGGCTAAAGGGTTTGCAAACGTCAACTGGCGTGGAATGCTGGTGTGGTAGCAGGTCACGTGCGCATGTGCTCACAAGAGCCCCCCCCCCCGGCGGTAGGGGGGGCTGGAAGGACTCCTGCCCCCCCCTCCTCCTCATCCCTTCCCTTCTTCTAGACCACTTACCTGAGAGGTTGCCGAGGAGACAGAAGGGGAGGGGGAGGCAGGCGGAGACAGGCCACTGCAGGGCAGGTTGAGCGTGACGTAATGCTCGTGGCTGCAGACGATGCGGATGAAGTCCATCCTGAGGGCCACCAGGGCGTTTGGGTTCTGGGTGGCCAGCAGCCGGTTGTTGATCTGGAACAGAGGGAGGCGGCTGCTGCAGGTGGCATGCTCGGCAGGGCCCACCCAGAGGCTCTTTCTCTTCCCTCAGCACCCACTGCTAATGGCGACGGAAGCAGAACGCACATGCTCCAGAACAGCCTCCGCTGCCAGGCATGAAAAAGGGGGAAGAGGAGCGCGTCTTGCAGGCTCAGCTTCATAGCAGAGCCCCCAAAGTGGGCTGGTAGAAGGTCCGTACACAAAGAGGGCGTACATTTTTGCGTAGACAACATTCTGACTCAGCCCCAAGCAGAGAAAGCCTCCTGATAATCCCAGATGGTTTGAGCATGGAGAACTGAGTCACCCCCTGACCCTCCCAAACCCTCCCTTTTCTGAAATGACCAGGGGGGAAAAACGGTGAGTGTCACAGGTGACAACGTGACCTCAAACAGCAGGATTGGAATTGGGGCCCTGGAGGAAAGATGAGGGAGCCGGGCACCCCAACCACGTGACACCCCAAGAACAGGCCAGTTTCTAAACTGTTAGCAGAACCTGCCCACATATGGTCAAGCTTCAACTCGGAGTTCTGCAAGCCCACAAGATTTCCCACCGGCCACTCAGAGGGGCTTCTCCTCCAAGGAACAACGGCCCGCCTTGGGAAAGACCCTCACTCCCCAGACTCTGTTTGTTACCTGCTTGTAATAGGAGCGCAGAAGGTGAAAGACAAAGCCTCGATCCATGAGGGAGAGTAGGTCATTGAGGAAAAATGCAAGGCTGCTGTTGAGATGTTCCACCAGCTCCGCATCCTGGGGAGAAAAAACAGGGTGGCACCAACAGAGGCATCTGGGGATGGGTGCCAACCCCAAGGGCACACTCGGCACCAGAAATGGGAAGAAGGCTTGGCAGAGCCATCCTTGGCTGGCTGGCTGGCTCCGACTGTGCCCAGAGGTCTCTCTGCCCGCACAGCAGTTCTCAGAGGAACAGGCAAACAGGGGAGTGGCAAATACAGCGGGCAGACAGGCACGGCCACATCAACTGGCATATGCAGAAGAAGCTTCCCATGCATCAAGCCCGCAGGGTTCACATTTGAGGAGATTTTTACACTTTTGGCCTTCAGATAGTTATTATATCCTTCTCTTATTACCGTATATCCTTCCCTTTCACTTTTACAGCAATTTGTAATTGCTGGCTTTGCCTACTCTTTCTAATGTAATTACTGTGCTTTACTGCTTTTAAAGAAATGTTGGAAGCGCCTTGCATGTGTTTCCACAGAGAGCGCAGCATGCAAGTATTCTGAATAAAGAGGTACGTCCGCACCCTGGGTTGCCCCTGGAGGGTAATCCCTCTGCCTCCGCGTTTCACAAGAGAGGGTGTGTGATCCCCCAAGGAGCTCTCCTGCTGGCAACCTGGCTGGCAGTGGGGAGAAGCGTCATGTGGGCCCAGCAGCCATTCGCTGGAGCGTGCAGATTTCCAGGGGGCAAACGTGAACGATGCCACTGCGGGAGGGAAGAGGAAGGAGATGGGCTGGAGGGGAAGGCAGGCAAAGCCAGGAGAAGCGCCACACCAACCTTCTGGCAACGGCTGGCAACCTCCGCGCTGACGGCACACACCAGGGCTGAGACGTCATCAACAAAACGGCTGGGAAAGCGCAGCTTGCGAGGAGCCTCTAGCTTGTCACAGAGGAACAGGTGGTGCGCCATGCTCTTCACCTGCAAGAAGAAGAAGAAACCAGTGCCATCCACGGATCTGGTCCAGGGCCTGGGAAGGCTGGCCCACTCCTGCAGCGTCATGAGTTTTCACTGCCCTGGGCCATGCGCCACTGGAAATCCATTTGGCTATTCCAGTTAGAGTGCCACAAAAAGCTGCCCAGGCCGAAGAGAGGGTGGTGGGTCTTAGAAACAAGGTCACAGCAAAGGACACAGCAGGACAAGAAAGGTGGGAAGCTCTATCTACCTTGCCGAAATCTAAATAGGAAGGGGGCGCCAAATGCCCAACTTTACAAAGCATTATGAAGCAGAAAGAGTAAAAACTCCCCTTGCTTGGATATACACCAAGTACAGGATGCCTCGGGACGAACTAGAACAAGAACCTACTAAGACCACTTTCTCGCTTACTTTGATATTCTAAGACAGGGGTCGGCAAACTCATTAGTCAAAAGAGCCAAATATCAACAGTACAACGATTGAGATTTCTTTTGAGAGCCAAATTATTTAAACTATATAGGTAGGTACACTGTTTATTAACTTAATAAACTTTAATTAAAGTTTTAAGTCTTAATTAAACTATAGGTACACTGAATAAAACTTGATATCATACTTAATGTGTGTGTGTGTGTAAAGTGCCATCAAGTCGCAGCCGACTTATGGCGACCCCTTTTTGGGGTTTTCATGGCAACAGACTAACAGAGGTGGTTTGCCAGTGCCTTCCTCTGCACAGCAACCCTGGTATTCCTTGGTGGTCTCCCATCCAAATACTAACCAGGGCTGACCCTGCTTAGCTTCTGAGATCTGACGAGATCAGGCTAGCCTGGGCCATCCAGGTCAGGGCATCATACTTAATAGTGATCTTATTTATTGATAAAAATTAAATTGTCCCTGCCATTTCCCCCTCCCCGTCAGGAGTCCTCGTCTGGAGGCGTGGTCTACCGCCATAAAAGCCTATTGGTGGACCCGGCCTCCGGCTGAGTCCCATTGGGAGGCCAGGTCTACCCATTGGCTTTCTTGACAGTAGACCTTGTCTCCGGAGGCCCATAGAAGCCAATTGGTAGACCTGGCCTCTGAAGGGGGACTTTCCCCCCCTCCTCGGAGTCCAGGTCTACCGCCAAGAAAGCCAGTGGGTAGACATGGCCTCCCAATGGGACTCAGCCGGAGGCCAGGTCTACCAAAGGAAGCCCACCCTGCCCAACAGCTGATAGGTGGGGGGGCCCAAGAACCTCCGAGCCGCCCACCCAGCAATCGCGCGGCTAGAGGGGAGGCTTTAGCCTCCCAACCATTGAGGGAAAGGGAAAGGGGGACCCGGCCATTCTCCACGGCGGGGGGGGGGGGGAGACAGCGCGCCCGCTCTCTCTCTCTCTCTCTCTCTCAGGCTCGACGGCTCTGCAGCCCGGCTGCCGGCGCGAGCGGGCGTAAGAGCAGGGGCTCTGAACTAAGTTCGGAGAGCCGCACTCAATGGGCCAAAGAGCCGCAGTTTTGAGACCCCTGTTCTAAGACAATTCAGTTCAATAGTAACCTTAGGAACTATCCTAACTTGCTTGCTCATGCTACAGTGTAGCTGTAGAATATATTTTTAAACTATCGTGCCCCAACATTAAAATGTATCGTTTATAAGATTGACTTCAAAACCGTAGCTTACTCTTCTGTCTGAGCAAAACACAACATTACAGAGTTTACTGATGTTAGAACGGACAAGCAACGTAGCTCCTTAGAACAAACAGAAGGCAAAAAACAGAATAACCCTACAGTCAGGTTTCAATATTTTCAGCTGTTGGGAGTACATTAATTCAAACCAATCTCTGAGAATCATACTGACAAAGTCTGAAGGATTCGTGCTGAGATCAAAAGACGCAAGCTGTCTCTTAGCGATACGTTTATTGTTTTTGTTGGAAATGGAATTAATCAACGAGCTTAATTTTAAACTTAGATGGGGAAAATGCTGAGAACCACAAGGGACGATTCTGGGCAGAAAAAAGGGTTGGGGTGGGTGGGGGTGGGGGGGTTACCCCGCTCGAGATCGGCGTGTGACGCAATGCTGCCCCCTGGTGGGGCCACGCGGACATATTTGTGGCACTTTTAGGTCTGTCTTGATCTGCCTGCTGTAATTGAAAGTTATGTTGATATTTTGTATGTATTACTTTATAATAGATGCCACAGCACTTTGCAACTGATGCTGGTGGATTTCCCCCCCCCCCCCAGTAACATGGACCTTCTTGGTGATTTGTATATACTTGGTTGGAAATTACGGTGAGAAAGAAAACTGGATTTTGAAAAAGATTCAGGTGTCTTCTGTTTATATTCTCTACCATCCTCTATTGTTGAACACATGAAGCTGCCTTATACTGAATCAGACCCCCCCCTTGGTCCATCAAAGTCAGTATTGCCTACTCTGACTGGCCGCAGCTCTCCAGGGTTTCAGGCAGGCAGAGGTCTTTTACATCACCTACTTGCCTGGTTCCTTTAACTCAGTGGTTCCCAACCTTTTTTTGACCAGGGACCACTAGGACTTTTTTGTTCGGTGCAGGGACCCCCAAGGTTCAAAATAAAAATTCTGAGAATTTGAAAATAAACTTTAATCATAACTGTTAGTTAAACATTAAACTTAGAATAATATTTGAATATATATTTTTATAATAGAGAACTTTTAATTGAAAATATTAATTTATTATGGGTTTATAACTTTGTTTCGCAGACCTTAATTTCGTTCTCGCGGACCCCTGGGGGTCCATGGACCCCTGGTTGGGAACCAGTGCTTTAACTGGAGATGCCACTGGGGACTGAGCCTGGGACCTTCTGCATGCCAAGCAGAGGTTCTGCCACTGAGCCACATGGCCCCTCCCCTACTGTTGTTCACATACTTTGTTCTTATAAGCAATAGTGGACAAGCAGGGGAGAAAGCTGACTTAGGAACACCTGGGGATATTTAATAGTGCAACTAAGTCACACCCATAATTTGCCAGAGAATATAAGTAAACAAATTTATAGTTAACAAATAAGGAGAAGCGAACAAGAATTACACTTTAAATCTGAGACACGTGCTGCTATGACCACCACACAGGGCTTTAACCATTTGGATTCCTTTCTCTGCTGCTTGGCTACATTTCTCAGCTTCCCAGTAGGACAAGTGGAACATGAGTGTGGCTCCAGGGACTTTCTAGGTAGGGAGGATTTTTTTGGGGGGGAGGGGGGTAAGGCCAATATAAGATTGCAGGGAGGGAGCCCTGCACACAACCCTAGAGGGACAACTCAGTCTTCTGCGTTCAACTTCCCAACCATAGACGACATCACCCACACCACAAGACAGGACCTTCTAAAGTCAAGCGGCCTTTTAGAAGGGCCTTCACAGAGGCAGGCAATCAAATGCTGGGCTCTTCCACCCACAAGAAGGAGGAGGAGGAGGAGGAGGAGAAGAGTTGGTTTTTATATCTCAACTTTCTCTACCACTTAAGGAAGAATCACCTTCCCTTCCCCTCCCCACAACAGACACCCCCTGAGGGAGGTGGGGCTGAGACAGCTGTGACTAGCCCAAGGTCACCCAGCTGGCTTCATGTGCAGGAGTAGGGAAACCAACCCGGTTCACCAGATTAGCCTCCACCGCTCACGTGGAGGAGCGGGGGAATCAAACCCGGTTCTCCAGATCAGAGTCCACCGCTCCAAACCACCGCTCTTAACCACGGCACCACACTCTGCCCAGGGAAAGCAGCAGCAAGGACCATACCATCAGTTGGAAGAAGAACCAAGCTTGGTGCAGGGCTGCTTCTCGCACGGCACTGGCGCTCACCACCCACTGCAGGGCCAGCTCTTCATGAAGCAGCTAGGAGAGGGAGGGAGAGCGGGAGAGAGATGGTTAAACAGGGAGGCAGAAATTAGCACAACCCACAGAAAACTGCAGAATCTGTTCTCTAGTCAGCTACAGCTGGGAGCTTCCGGAGCTGCCAACAAGTTCGTACCAAGAGGAGAAATGGGCATGACCAGGCCGCCCTCATCTACACCTTCCACTCCGAAGTAACTTCTCTCCAGGCTCCCTAAAGAAGGCACCACCTCTCCTGGCTGTTTCAAGAAGCTACTTCAAGACCGAGAGCAGCCAAGGTGAGGGGCTGTGGCTCAGTGGTAGAGCATCTGCTTGGCATTCAGAAGGTCCCAGGTTCAATCCCTGGCATCTCCAGTTAAAGAGACCAGGCAAGCAGGTGATGTGAAAGACCTCTGCCTGAGACCCTGGACAGCCGCTGCCAGTCCAAGTAGACAATACTGACTTTGATGGACCAAGGGGCTGGTTCAGTATAAGGGCAGCTTCATGTGTCCATGTGTTCAAAGACCAACTAACACAGGCCGGGAAACAGGGCAGGTCTTTAGATTGCAGCACCAGCAATCCTTCACGAAATTTTTGTGAAGTAATTCATTCCCAATCGGCTTCTGCAGAGATGGATCCTCCTGCTGTCCACCCAACTCCTCCCACCAAGCCAACTACCGCGAAGCAACGCAGGCTGCTGAGACAGTTATTTACTCCGGGCCTGCTGCACACAGAAAGCTGGATGGAAAATACACAAACACACCCACATGTACACACTGGTAACTCCTCCACAGGGTTTTCCTGCCACTCTCTTTCCGAAGTCTCAAAGCACTACAGAAGAAAAGTGCCCTGAGAACAGAACAGTCCATGTTTGCTTTCCTCTCTGCAGTAGTTTCCTAACTGGGCGACAGCTTTCACCCATCTTCAGAGCACTAAACGAAGAATCAGAGAAATGCCGACTCAAGAGCACTTTGCCCTCAACACAGCTGCTGGAGTAGCCATGAATCCAAAGCTGCCCTCCCTGCCACTAAACTGCGGCTCGGCGTTTGTGGGGGCAGCTCCCCCCACAACTTGGCCAAAGTGGGAAGTGACGAACGGCCACATCCCAACCCCCGGATGACTCTACCCCAACAGCAGTTCAGGGTGTTGGCTTAGGAGGAAAATTTAGCCAAGTCAGGCGTTAGGATTAGAAGTATCAGAGCAGCAGAGCAACGAGGAAGAAGTGAAGTAGATCTCTTGTCAGCCATTGACACCAAAAGGGCTGCAACTCAAAAGGGGAAACAGAAGAGGGGCAACCAGTGGCTTTTTATGAGGCCTAAGGGGACTTGGTCCTGCAACCAGCAAAGGCCTGGGACTCTCCAGGACAGGAGCCACGGCCAGAGGGGAAGGCAGCAACCAAAAGGCTCAGTCAGAGTTGCATCCTGCCATCCAACCGGCACTCCTGTCCGGCCCACCCACAGCCAACAAAACGGCTCCAACACTCAGCATGGCTTGGTTCTCCACCACCGCTTCTAGGCCAGGGGTGTCAAAGAAGAAGAAGAAGAAGAGTTGTCGAAGGCTTTCACGGTCAGAGTTCATTGGTTCTTGTAGGTTATCCGGGCTGTGTGACCATGGTCTTGGTATTTTCTTTCCTGACGTTTCGCCAGCAGCTGTGGCAGGCATCTTCAGAGGAGTAACACTGAAGGACTTCAGTGTTACTCCTGTCCTTCAGTGTTACTCCTCTGAAGATGCCTGCCACAGCTGCTGGCGAAACGTCAGGAAAGAAAATACCAAGACCACGGTCACACAGCCCGGATAACCTACAAGAACTGAAGAAGAAGAAGAGTTGGTTTTTGCATGCCGACTTTCTCTACCCCTTAAGGGAGACTCAGACCAGCTTACAATCATCTTCCCTCCCCCTCCCAACAACAGACACCCACTGAGGGAGGTGGGGCTGAGAGAGCTGTGACTAGCCCAAGGTCACCCAGCTGGCTTCATGTGGAGGAGTAGGGAAACCAACATGGTTCACCAGATTAGCCTCCACCGCTCACATGGACGAGTGGGGGAATCGAACCCGGTTCTCCAGAACAGAGTCCACCGCTCCAAACCACCGCTCTTAACCACTACACCACACTGGCTCATAAGGCCTACAGGCTGGATCCGGCCCCTTGAGAGCTCTTATTTGGCCCATGAGCCAGCCGAGGCAGCCCCCCACGCCCCCCACTCTCGATCTGGGCTGGCACGGCCCAGGCCCAACCAAGGGGCGCTTATGTCGTATCCCGCCCTGTTTGACACACACACACACACACACACACACACACACACACTGTTCTAAACCCAACATCTAACCCAATCCATGCGTGCTGGGAAAGCGTTCCAGTGCATTCAACGGCAGTCTCTCCCAAGCACAAGTCCACAGGACTGCAGGTTAATCTCTGCCTTCTGGGGCAGCAATGCCGGGGGCCCCTCCCAGCCCCTCTCTACCTTTCTGGTTGTTGGCCTCATCGGGGTGGCTGGAGCAAAAGTGGCGCCCTCGAGACAGGAGGAGAGACGATGAGGAGTTCGCCCAGCCGCCTGCGAGAGGAGGAGAAGGAAGGCAGAAAAGAAGAGGAGAGGAGAGGACCACACAGCCGGCCGGCCGGCCGTGAAGAAGAGCTGCTCAGGATGGAAGCGGGAGGCAGGCTCTCTGAGAGAAACCGCCCGGGGTCCTTACCTGAGAGGAAGAAGCTCAGGAAGCCAGGAAGGAAGGAAGGAAGGAAGGAGTGGGGAAGGGGCTGAGGAGGCCCCCAAGGCCAGGGCTACTCCAGCTCAGGCCAAGTGGATTTCTGGTTCCTCCCCCCCCCGGGCAAAGACTGCCCCCTTTTTAGGGGGAGACCCTTGCTCAGTCACTTCCAAACCACCCAAGACATTTCTGCTGGGGCTCCCCCATATCAGATGCATCTCCTCATGTGCCAAATCAGAATTCATCAAGAAGTTGGATGCCCTCTCCCAAGGCCGTAAGAAAGATTTCTTAGTCGCCATCATGCTTGTTCCTCAGCTAAGCAAAACTAGGGAGGTTGCTACCTTATCCTTAACGGCTGTGATGGAGAAAGGTCTCTGCCCTCTCCTGGAGTAGATTTCAATTTTAAATAATCCCATCACTTCCTGTACTGCCTGCCTTTCATGGTCCTGAGGCTTACGGCCCCGTGAGCTCATGGCTGTTGGAGGCCTGGCTCCGTTTCATCTGACCACACAGACTCTAGTCCACAAAAGCTTACGCTGGGATAAAAAATGTGTGGCTCTTGGAGGTGCTACTAGACTCCTATTTATTTTCTCGGCAAGAGACTGACACGGCAACCCCTCTGGGATTAGCGCAATATGGTAATACTAATCTCTACAGGGTTGTTATAAAGACGACGGAGACTGTAGAATGATATGGCCAGTTATCATCCAGTCTCCAATCTGCCCTTTCCGTGCCAGGTAATGGACAGCGTGGCTGCTGAACAACTCCTGGAGGGCACCCTCCCTCGGCTCTAGACCGGCTTCAGGCTGGGCCGTGGGGTGAAGGCAGCACCGCTGGCTTTGGCAGAAGTCCTCCGTTCCACTGCAGACAAGGGCTGTGCTTACTGGATTTATCAGCTGACTTTGAGACAGGGGCCCCCTGTACCATCTTGTTGAGAGGTTGGGAAGGAGATGTCAGGGAATGTGAACTGGGATTGGTTTAAATCACTCCTTACAGATTGGACTCTTGGAGAACCATCAGCCAACAGAATACTTCCACAGGGGTAGCCGTGGGCGGTGGCCAAGTATCTCTCCACCATATTTTCCTTAAAGAAATAAAGGCTCCCCCATTTATGGCTCAAGACCTTTGGGTCAGGGGAGCCTGAAAGGAAAGTGAAGTGAAGGGGGAGCTGCCGAGTCAGTCTGAAACCTCGAGGTCAGCAGTACCACGAAGTAAACATGACGTTTAAAACACTCCTTGATGGAACAGAAGACCAAACGTGTTCCGACAACGTCTTCTTCCGTTGTCTTAAAATACCAGTACTACGTACTCCTATGTTCAAAAGTCAGCAAAGGACAAGGGAGAGGAATTTGCAGGCCACGTCAAGGAAGAAAGCGGACACTTGCTATAAAATGCTTTTGGGTTCCATCAAGCGGAGGCCGTCTTTTGTGCGGAACTCAGCCTCCCACCTGGGGCAGCCTTAGGCGTGGGCATTGGGGGGGGGGGCTCCCCCTGCCCCTGCAGCCAGTTGCCCAAACCCTTTCCCCACCTGCACAGCAGGGGGAGGAATCATCCCCCCCCAACTACCTGCGCAGGGAGGTAGACGCCTGACCAGGAAGTTCTTCCTCCCTCCCTTTCTCCTGGGGGGGTGCCCCCCCACCACAGTGATTCTGGGGTCTCATCCTCAAGTTCTGCCCGTGGCCCAAGAATTGCCAATGCCCCCCTTGCCCCCCACACCAGCCTTTGTGGAAAACCAGGCTGTGAACAGCACCTGCTTCAGGTCCGTGCTGGAGTTTGGGTGGTTTCTGCGGAGCAGGTTCTTCGGGCCCCCAGGGGCATAAGCAGAATTGACCCAGGAATGCGAGCGGTCGATCCCCTAGGAAGAGGGCAAAAAAAGAGCATGACAGGAAGATCGTGAGTGAAAGGAAAGCCCAGATAACCCATTTTCTTCCAAAAAACCCACCCCTAGCAGGGAAGGGAGCTTTGTGTCTTTTCTGGAGGCTGCAGCCGCCCTGCAAGCGATCAGCCACCTCCCCGGCCTCTCCGTGTAGCAAGTCCCATTCACTGCTACTCTAATAAGTGCTGGCAGAACCCTCCCGGCTGTCACTCGGCAGGACTGGGGTGGCTGGTGGGCTCTTCGGAAGGCAGACACCCCCCCCTTCTTCCCATTCCTTGGGCCCTTTCGAAAGTTGTCCCTGCTTTTGGAAGCAGCAGGGCCTGGAAGGAGGGTGGCACCCAGGGTAGCTACGCAGGGCTTGGGGGTCTTCTGGAACTCCTGGGTGCTTCCCACGATGCCACCAAGGGCACCACAGAATCCCAGATGTCCAACTCCCGAGCCCAACGCAATCTACCTGCTGAGCAGCTGGATTATGGCCAGTAGTACCTCTGAGACCAACAAGGGTTTGGGGGTATGAGCGTTCCTGAGTCAAGGCTCCCAATCTTAGATATTCCGTCAGAGATTTTATCCTTGAAGTTTATACCCCAAAGTCTTGTTGATCCTGGACACGAAACTGGCCATTCTGCTGCCAACCTACATGGCTAAACCCTCTCAAAGCACCCTACTGAAGTGACAGCAGTCCGGGCAGCCGGTCATCCGGTTGGCCACGCCCCTTCTTTCTTCCCGCTCGCCCCCCCCCAGTGCCTCGTCTGTCCCACAGCTGGCTGCGCTGCCCTGTCCGTTTCCTCCGAGCCCCTCGTCCTTATGCCAGACACCCTGGGAACTACATTTCACTCTGCAAGGGGGGGGGCAGCTGATGACAGAAGGGGAAGGAGGAGAAAGGGAGACCGGATCTTTTTGACCGGCTGGCTGGTCACCATCGCGGCAAAGGAGGAGGAGAGGGAAGAGGAATCTGTGCGAGAGATTTCTGAGGGCCGCCACGCTTGTGATGCCGTCACACTCAAGACTGCACCTGGTGCCTCTCTCGTCCTCGTATGACACCTGGAGAGAGAAGCAGGTCTGCCGGGAGCCCCCGCCCGGACTCCCCAGGGCTGCTTACCCTGCTGCTGCTGCTGTTGTTGGTCTTCTGAGCCTGCTCATCTGGGGAGTCCGGTGAGGTGGTCAGATCTGGGTTGCTGTTGCTGATGCTCTTGGAACGGGAGAGATTAAGGCTGGCCGGACGCCCACTTGCGCGGGACAATGTGGAGCACGGAGCGGAGCCACTGGGAGGCAGCATCCCAGTTTCTGCAGGAAGCACGCAGTTAGAGGAACACAGGTAGACTGCCACTGGATACTTTGGCCCTAGCAGTCTCCACTGTTATAGGCAGGTGCTCCGGACTTGCTGGGACCCCACGTCTCCTGTTCTGCTTTCTCTCTCCATGACACTTGTTTCAGTTTTAAGCAGCTCTTCCCTAATGACTGAGTAGAGACTTAACTCCAACACTGCCAGAGTCCCAGCGAGGCCATGCAGCGCCTTTCAAACTAGCGCAGCCTTCCCACCGGCCCGTCTCTCGATGCAAGGGACAAGGGACACCCGCTGGCGGAGGCACAACCTTGGAGTTCCTGAACATCTGGACAACCGGGGGACTGGCATAAAAGTGTGTGCTCTCTCTCTCTCTCTCTGACACTTGAGTGTACTTGAAGGGCTGTCTATATAGAGGATGGTGCAGAGTTGTTTTCTGTTGCCCCAGAGGGTCAGACCAGAACCAACGGGTTGAAATTAAATCAAAAGAGTTTCCGTCTAGACATTAGGAAGAATTTTCTGACAGTTGGAGCAGTTCCTCATTGGAACGGGCTTCCTCGGGAGGTGGTAAGAGCTCCTTCCCTGGAGGTTTTTAAGCAGACGCCAGATGGCCCATCTGTCAGCAAGGTTGATTCTGTGACCTTAGGCAGATGATGAGAGGGACGGCATCTTCTGGGCACGGAATAGGGGTTACTGGGGGTTTGAGGGGAGGTAGTTGTGAACTTGCTGCATTGTGCAGGGGGTTGGACTAGATGACCCTGGTGGTCCCTTCCAACTCTATGATTCTATGACACACACACACACATGCAACATGCTACCTGGCAAGCCTGGTTCCACCACAGGCAGATGGAAGACATAGAAGATGTAGGAGGACAAGAGATGGTTGCGGCCGTGCTGGTCGTGGCTGCCCTCGAGGCTCCTATGGATCTGGTTCACCATCCCCGCCATGGCTTCGAAGGCAGCACGGCCCATGCTCACTGCAAAGAGAGAAATGGAGAGAGGATGCACCCAAGGAACTGGAGGGGAGCTCTGGACTCACAGCTGATGCTGCTTCCTCCTCCTCCTCCTCCTCCTCCTCGGTGGAAGGAGGGCCTTTGGAATGGGCTGCACCTCCCCACTATGCAAATCCTTGTGGATCTTTGTCCCTTCCAATGGGAGGCCCTCCCAGCCCCCATTTAAAAATCTAGAAATGCCTTTTTTAAAAACTCAAGACAAAACACCTTCTGCAAAAATTACTCCAAGACAGAGAAGGCAGAGCGAGAGGGGGCTGAGGGTCATCCCCAGGATTCAGGTTACGCTAAAAGGACTGTTCTGGGAACTGAAACTGACCAACCCAGTTTATCCCAAGCAGGCCAGGATACTCTTCCACCCACGGATAAGAGACATAGCAAGTCCAATTTTCTTTTTCTATCAGAACCGGGGGGGGGTATTCCAGGTGGGATGTTCCACAGTAGTGTCTAAATTCTGGGACTGTCAGCTCACTGACAAAATGCTAAACAGAAAGAACTTTCTAGGACGCCTTTCTTCCGAAAGCAGCACTGGAAGAAACTTATAAAGCCTCAGAAAGCAGCAGCCATGTCCCACGGAGTTGCTCCGCGCCATGTCCTCCCGTGGGGCATCAAGACTGAAAGGCGAGGAAGTGGCTGCTCCCCTGGTGGGATGAGTTGAGTCCCTGAGCGGAGCAACAAGCACCGAATGTCTTGGGCTAGTGAGGTACGTGCCGCTCTAGGCCCGTTGCCCACACAGCCTGAAGAACTATACAAACCGATGCCGCGCCTAGGAAACTTACAGGGAGTCCACGATAGATTTTAAGGCCCGATGAAGATCCGGCGTGGTGTCGTGGTAGGAGGGTCATCTGGGAAGCTTCGGTCTGAATGCCCACTCTGGGTCTTATTAATTTGGCTCTTTTTCCCCCTCCCTCCTCTTAAGGTTTTCTATTTTCAGATAAAAACACCTTGTCAGGTGTATTTCCAGATGTGTCTTTAATAATCGTGTTTTGTATTTATGACCACTGAGGAAAGCCCAAAAGGCTGAAACCTGTATGGTCCTGTATTGGTCATTTATAATGAGTGTTATCATCAACTTTCTTTGAGATTTTTGTAAGAGTTTATACTGCTGTTTCTTTATTTGTAGCCTATATTCCAGGCCCCGTGTTTTTAACAAACATATTGTATACATATAATAAATATACTTATTTTGTTATAGATTTTACAGTTTCCAGCTCAACCTCTGAAGCTCCCTGAAATAGTGCAGAAGCCAAATCTGAACAAGGGACCCCATAAGTGGCACCAAGGGGGCAGAGGAGACCACGCCGCCTGCAGCCCAGCAGCCGTGATGGGAAGAGGGCTAGCCGGGGCACTTACCTGTCTGCCCGCCAATTACAGGTGGGCGCACCATCAGCTGGATGAGCTTGTTGAGGACCTGGTGGCTGAAGGCGACGAGGGGCTCCAGGCTGGCCACGCGGAGGTTGGCCACGCTGGATTTCAGCTCAGACTCCATGTTGCTCTCTGTCAGGATCACGTCTTTCAGTCGGAAAGGAAAGGAGTATTCCTCCAGCACGTGGGTCAGCGTGAAAAACCTGTCGAGGAACGGGTCCTGTCCGGACAAAGGACAAAACAATCTGTGCCCTGAAGTTCTCAGCCTCTCTTAAGCAACTGACCCACCAGCCATTGCAGCAGTTAGAGGTGACCGGAAGAGGAAACTCTTCCAATGCCCTCAAGGGAAGAAGGCGGCGATGTGCTCGGCCTGATAATTCTCTGGTGGGGCTAAGAGGTCTTGTGAAAGGATGGGGCCAAGCTGAGGCTCAATAGCTTAAGCTCCAGAGAGAGTAAAGGGTCTACAGAAGGTTCCCATCATACATGGTTTTGACCTATTAGAGTGACCAAAACACCTTATTTTTCCTTCATCAGATGCAAGCTCTAATAGAGGAGAACGTACCCTCCCTTGCAACACGCAAGCTCCCACCCCTCCCCCTCTCACCTGAGTGTGGACAGAGGAAACGGCCAGCACCTCCACACTGAAGACCCCCCTGTGGTTGTCCACCCACTTCATGCCCGGCAACTGGACCTGCAGAGGAACAGGGGAGAGCTGAGCGTTGGGGGGGAGGGACCTCAATGCCAGGTGAATATTTCCTCCAGGGACAGTATCACAGAGCAGGCTGTTGTGCCTGCAGGGTGCGCGATCCAGGCCTCCACATCCACAGTAGGAATGTGGATCTGGCGGAAAGAATGGAGAGGGCCAGCAAATGGAAACAGCCCGACCCGATCTCAAGAGAAACAGGAAGAACGACACATCCGTGGTCAGAATCTGGAAGCCACAAATGTCATCCAAAAGCAGAGGGCTATTTGTTGAATCCTTTTTGCTCCACGTGCATGCAGCCACGCCCTACCCTGGGGCTGCAATCCAGGCAGGGGCATGGAACCGGACCCCCCCCCACACACACACACAGTGGAAGCAGCTGCAGGTGGGTTGGAGGCAGGCGGAGACTGGTCTTTGCAGGCCGCTGTCCCTGCGCTGCTCCTTGCTGGTGCCACCCTTTCCCGCCCCCTGCCCCCTCGTTGCAGAGGCACAGAAGCGCCGGTCCCATAAGAATCTTGCCAGACCCTCCTGCAGCCCATCTACCCCCTTCCCCCCCCCAACAGCTGAGAAAGCGGACAAGGAGAAGAGTTGGATTTTTATATGCTGACTTTCTCTACCTTTTTAAAGGAGAATCAAACCAGCTTACTATCTCCTTCCCTTCCTCTCCCCACAACAGACACCTTGTGAGGAGAGGGGGAATCAAACCCGGTTCTCCAGATTAGAGTCCTCCACTCTCAACCACCACACCACACTGGCACATTTCACAACACAGCACAAGCCCCCCCCCCCCCGGGCAAGCCAACGATCCAGGTCACTTACATCAGGGGTGAGCATGGAGTAGCTGGGTGGAGGCTTGTCCACGGACACCGGGAGGCAGAACTGGCCCGTCCGCAGCCGCCCGTGCTGCATGAGAGGGATCCACTGCATGGAGAGGAGAAGGGCTGAGAGGCAGGACAGCCCCCCCGGCCATTCATCCTGCCCCCTGCTAGTCCCACATGCCACAGTTTGCCCACGAGAACCACATTCTCCCGTTCACCGATTTCCAAGGCCCTTTGTTTTACAGGATCAAGAAGGGACAAACTGTTCCCATCATGCTCAGAATATCCATGTTACCACCCAAGCTGCACAGAGAAAAAGGGACTGATGGAGGGTCAGGAATCCCAGGCGAGTGCCGGAAGGGCGCCCACTCAAGGGCATCCCAAGCGAATTAAACTCAGGAAGCTGCCCCCCCCCAACGTAGCAGGCCATGGTTCTGCTATAGCCAAGGACTGCCTCATCTGAGCTGCAGCTGGTCTCCAAAGGCAGGAACCTCTGCTGGTTTCCGGCGTCATTTTGGCTGGGGGTGCCCAGGGACTGAGCCATGGGGCGTTCTGCTGAACCAAGGTAAAGGTAAAGGTCCCCTGTGCAAGCACCGGGTCATTCCTGACCCATGGGGTGACGTCACATCCTGACGTTTCCAAGGCAGACTTTGTTTGCGGGGTGGTTTGCCAGTGCCTTCCCCAGTCATCTTCCCTTTACCTCCAGCAAGCTGGGAACTCATTTTACCGACCTTGGAAGGATGGAAGGATGAGTCGACCTTGAGCTGGATACCTGAAACCGACTTCCATTGGGATCGAACTCAGGTTGTGAGCAGAGCTTTTGACTGCAGTGCTGCAGCTTAACACTCTGCGCCACTTTGGGGCTCTTGCTGAACTAAGACCCTCCCCCAAATTTTGCAAGCACTCACTGTGTAGCCAACCGGGGTCTCCAGAGGTGTGTTCTGCTTCTGCTGACAGCTCACGTGGTAAAAGACAAACAGGAGGTGGTGGCTGTCCGTCAGATTGGCCGGGATCTTCAGCTTGAACTCCTCGTAAAACTCGGGGGACCTGTGAAGAGGGGGGGCCCACGCCAGCTCAGATGGAATCAACAGATGTGGAAGACACCGAACAGCCCCAAATTGCCTTGTCAGCCAGCAAGAACTGTGGGGCCCCCCTGGCTGATGCCCTGACCAAACCAGCTTGGGGGAAAGCCCTGTGGGTTACCAGAGCTACAGCGCCCCCTCCCAGCCAACCCATTTGCCGCAAGGACCCCGCCCCAACATCCTGAGAACTTAAACTCACTTGTTATGGTACACCACAGCTGTGTAGGCCTCTTTTACAAACTCACTGCAACTTGATTTTCCAAAGATCACCTGAGGTGTCAGAAAAGAAAGAGGAAGCCTTGAGCCAAGGCAGGGAAAAGGGAGTTCGGATGGCCGTTGGGGCGGGGGCAAGAGAGGCAACATTCAAGGAGGGGTGGGATTTTCAACATGTTTATATGGCCTGCAATAGATACCAGGTATCTCTCAACACGTTTCCTTCCTGCACTGCCCCCCCCCACCCAGAGGTAAGAGCCTCATCTGGTTTATGACCCCCCCTCCCTTTGCCTGGTGCAGTTTTGTTCATAGGGTTATGTAGGCAAACATGGTGGGGATGCCAGCCATCCCCTCCGATAAGGCAACTTTCCAGGTGTTTTTGAACAGCTTTCGTCACACCCCCTGATCCTGCCCCACCATAACACCCCCCTCCCCCATGGAACATGCAGAAACCTTCCCGGAAAGTTATCGGCCAGAGCTCTGCAAGCCAGTGGACAGGAAACTGGACGATGAGTGGACTTCTTGCCCCTCTGCAAAAATGGAGAGGATGGGTGTTGTGAAGGGGAAAACCCCCCCAGCCCCCCCTAGAGCCCTTTTCCCATCCCGAACGGGAAGAAGCTGAAGTGGGAACAGACGTGCCAGCCCTGCTGGCTGTGCCACGTGTCACAACACGGCATACGTGGGGGGAAAAACCACCAGGAGGCTCACACTGTACCCCAGGCTGCGCCCACGTCTGTCCCAAAGTCAGTCTTTGTTCTTCAAAATATTTTTTTCACGTTTCTGACCTGCCCCCTTTCTCCGAGGAGCTGAGCGCAGCGCCTGTGGTTCCCTCCTCTCAATTTATCCTCTCAGTTGCTCTGTGAAGTGGGCTAGGCCAAGGGACAGAGACTGACCCAAAGCCACCCACTGAGAGGAGGAATTTGAACCTGGGTCTCCCCTGCCCCAGCCTACTATCCTGCTACCCCACACCGACTTCAGTCAGCTCTGCTTGCTGATACTGCCTTTATTCTAACCACAGCATCTGCTGCTTTCGGCAAGGAATGACGGGGTGGCAGGAAGTGAGGTGGGAAGGACCAGGCCTAGAGGCCCCATGGCTAGAGTGGCCAGGGGGCCAGCCCTGGATGCCTCACCAAGAACCCTGCTTCTCTGCTTTTTTGCAATGTTCATTCTCCTTCAAGAGAAAACGGCAACAGCATCTTTGACCTGATCAGACAACCCACGGAAGGTTATTGACGGCACAGTCAAAGCCTAAGCAGGTCTACTCATCAGCCTACTGACGTCTACTTGATGGGACTTCCTCCCAGGAATGTGTTTTTATGACCGCCCTGTCAGTAGGCTCACTCCAAAACAGCAGTCACCGAATTGGCATGGAAGCGTCGCCCCTTGAACACCGACTCCCTCACAGGTAAGGTGACTCTCTCACAAAGGTCAGCTTTGAGACCTATTTTCACAAAGATGAGGACTAGGAAGATGTGAAAAGGTGAAGGTGCCGCCAACTGAAGCAGACCTCTGAGGCCCATCAAGGTCAGTCTTGTCTACTCGGACTGGCAGCGGCTCTCCAGGGTCTCAGGCAGAGAAAGGTCTTCCCCATCCCCTACTACTGGAGATGCTGGGGACTGAACCTGTGACCTTCTTCATGCCAAGCAGACATGCTACCACTGAGCCACTGCTCCACCCCACCCAAGAACTTGGCTGGAAAAAAGAAACAGGCTCACAGGAACCCCAAAAACGTGAATCTGGTGGAAAACTGTTGCCCAAAACATGTCATCAGAGAAAGCAGAACATTGGGCCGGGAAACGAAACTTCCCGGCAAGGCGGCCTCTGGAGCGAAGCAGCCCCCTGAGGTGACGCAGATGCTCTTCCCCACAGCTCCCTCACCAGGCCACAACAGCTTTGGCTCCTCGGGGGGTGGCGGGTGGCAGAAGAAACAAGGGGGCTACCTCACTCACCGGCAAGGCCTGCCCGGGGCCTTCTCCCGCCATGAACTGCAGCTTCACTGCGATGTTCCGCACGGAGCCCTGACGGCTGCTGAAGTTCAGGCTTTGGGGGTAAACATAGAGCAGGTTCCTGCAAAGGAAGCGAAACCTTCACAAGGCTGCAGTGTCTGGGAATGCCAAAAACACACGCTCAGGGTCTGCTGTGGAAGGACACCCTAAAGCAGGGGCAGGGATACAAGCCCAATGGTGGTGTGGCAGACCACTTTGCCCAGCGCACACAAATGGTTCCCCCCGCCCCAGCAATCAAGGCAAGTCCCCAAAATGCCGGCCACCCAGCCGGGGCTCTGCTGACTCCCGGTGAGCCTGGCCAAGTACGACCCTCATCTCTTCATTTGGCACACCAACATGAAGCTGCCTCATACTGAATCAGACCCCCCCCCTTGGTCCATCAAAGTCAGTATTGTCTGCTCAGGCAGGCAACAGCTCTCCAGGGTCTCAGGCGGAGGTCTTTCACATCACCTACTTGCCTGGTCCCTTTAACTGGAGATGCCGGGGATTGAACCTGGGACCTTCTGCATGCCAAGCAGATGCTCTGCCACTGAGCCACACATGAAGCTGCCTTCTACTGAATCAGCCCCTTGGTCCATCAAAGTCAGTATTGCCTACTCAGACCGGCAGCGGCTCTCCAGGGTCTCAGGCAGAGGTCTTTCACATCACCTACTTGCCTGGTCCCTTTAACTGGAGATGCCACTGGGGTTTGAACCTGGGATCTTCTGCATGCCAAGCAGAGGCTCCACCACTGAGCCACACGGCCCCTTCACAGATAAGGCATTGCCCCCTTTTTTGGTGCTTAGGCGGAAAAAGCTGCTGAGCAGCACCCTATAGACAAAAGAGGGGCCCAGGTCAGACAGGGAAAGAGATGTCTGAAATGGGGGCTGCTCTCCTAACGTGGCCTCCATGTCTTTGTTTCCAGAGGGAGAATTAAAGATCAGAGAAAGAGTCTGCAAGGCAGCACAGGGAGGATCTGGACCACTTTCTGAAAGGCCGCCGCCCTTCCCCCCCCCCCCCCAAGGCTGCTGGGACAGAGACGGATGCAAAGACACCACGGACAAACCATGGGGTTCATCCACACTTCACATCCCATATTTGGCCCCCTCCACCATGACTGATTTGCACAACAGCCCTGACAACTAGGACCTGAGAAACCCAGGTTCGAATCCCTACTCTTGCCGTGTAAGCTTGCTGGGTGACCTGAGGCCAGTCAGTCACATGCTCCAGCATTTGGACGGGAGGCCTCCGAGGAATGCCGGGGTTGTGACGCGGAGGCAGGCAACAGCAAACCACCTCCGAAGGTCTCCTGCCTCCAGGGCTCACTAGAAGACAGCTGTGACCTGACAGCAGTAGAGTGAAATCTGACTGTCCTGGTGCCGCCCCCCCACCCCCCACCCGGCATTGCTTCAGGCAGGCAGCAGTCTCCTTTACTTTCCATTTTGTTTTCAAAGCACCTTGGGGGCTTTGAAAACATGTCCAGAGGAGGACAATAAAGATGGTTGAGGGGTCTGGAGACCAAGTCCTATGAGGAAAGGTTGAAGGAGCTGGGTATGTTTAGCCTGAAGAGGAGAAGACTGAGAGGGGATAGGATGACCATCTTCAAGAACTTGAAGAAGGGCTGCCGTATAGAGGAGAGTGCCAAGATGTTTTCTGTTGCCCCAGAAGGTCAGACCAGAACCAAGGCGGTTGAAATTAAAACCAAAGAGTTTCCGTCTAGACATTAGGGAGAACTTTCTGACAGTCAGAGCGGTTGCTCAGTGGAACAGGCTTCCTCGGGAGGTGGTGGTCTCTCCTTCCCTGGAGGTTTTCGAGCAGAGGCTAGATGGTCATCTGTCAGCAATGCTGATTCTATGACCTTAAGCAGATCATGAGAGGGAGGGCACCTTGGCCATCTTCTGGGCAGGAAGTAGGGGATCACTGGGGGTGTGGGGAGGGGAGGTAGTTGTGAATTTCCTGCCATGTGCAGGGGGTTGGACTAGATGACCCTGATAGTCCCTTCCAACTCTATGACTCTATGATTCTAAAAGGACCTCGAGGACTCTGAAGACACTAATCGTGAATTCTGAAGTCCACTTGGACAAGGGGGGTGGGGTTAGCTGCTTCACGGCAGACCCAAGAATTGTCCACGCTGCCTTCTCCGAGCAGCAGATCTGCTTCCCTCCCCGGGCATGTAGGAGTACAGAAGAATTCTTCTCTTGGGAGCCTGTGCCATCTTGAAGTTTGCCCACAGCACATGTTTGTCTCATGCAAGTCTCACCCTGCCAACCCAGAGCCATTCAGCCCCACAGAACTGGGAGGAGTGGAGCTAAGGGAGCAACACCACAAAACCAACCCCACCGGCCAGCAAAGCAGAGGCCTCCCCCCCCACCTGCTGCACTGTGACAGGGGAGGGCGCACCCACCGATACGTCGTGTGAGGCGTGTAGACCTCCCTGACAGGGAACTCCAGGATCTCTTTGGTGGGCCGGACCCGGAGGTCAGGGTAAGGCTGGACGTGCAGCAGCTCTGGGGACAGGCAGTACTGGGGGCTCTCCGGCACCGGTGAAATGTCAATCTTCAGCAGGGCTGCAAGGACACAATCAAGAGGCGCGTCTGGTGTGCACAGAACACAGCAGCATCCTCAGACAGGGATGAAGCACGCGGCAGAGCAAGGGTGAGGGCGGGAGGGGGTGAGGCAGCGCACAACGCTTCTGCCTTCCGCTCCCTCCACATCGCCCGCACGCCAGGAGCCGTTCTTAGGCCAAAGGCTCTTGTTCTGAGCCATCTTGTCCTGGGTGGCTGAGCACCAGCGGAACCATTCTCCTTCCAAGGGTACCGCAGCCACACAGCGGCCCATTTCAGACCAGATGGTGGCTCTCGTCAGCGCGCTTCATCTTCCAAGCGCTCCTTCCACCCCTTGAACGCTCCAGTTTCCCCCCCCCCCCAACACACACACTTTCTGGCTTGTTCATGCCCCAGTTTGTCTCCAAACCACAACAGTCTGAAGTGAGTTTCCAGTTCTGGCTTGGAGGTAAATCAGTTTAGAAATCACAGCAAAGTATAACTTGCGCAAACCAGGGGAAAAGAATGGAACGCACCAGCGTGACGTCTCGGCACAGCCGTCCCCCTGGAACCTCCAGCACCTGACATTCACGGCAAGAGCAAGTGCCTCAGAGTGGGCTGAAAGAGGCCAGCAGTCACCCCGCCTTACCTGTGATGGGCCGCAGCCTCCGCAGGACAGACGAGGGTCGCCTCATGTCTGCCAGGAACTTGTACAAGTCTTCATCACTGAGACGGTCGGCCTCCTGAAATAAAGGGAAGAAGAGCTGGTTTTTATACCCTGCTTTTCTCTACTGTAAGGAGTCTCAAAGCAGCTTACAATCGCCCTTCCTCCCCCCCCACAATAGACACCCTGCGAGGTAGATGAGGCTGAGAGAGCTCTAAGAGAGCTGTGACTAGCCCAAGGTCACCCAGCTGGCTTCATGTGTAGGAGTGGGGAATCAAACCTGGTTCTCCAGATTAGATCAGAGATGCCTTCCTAGTTCCACTGGGATGACCACAGACACTTACAGCCTCTGTGCTCTTTTTCTTTGGGACAGTCATCTCCAGAGACCGCACTTTGGCATCCCTCACAGCAGGAGGGCTGACTGATGGCCCCATTGGTGGGTGGACGAAATCAGATGCTGCGGGGGGGGGGGGGGGTGTCTGCCTTTCTTTCATCCTTGGCTTGTCTCTGCTCACTCACCTGAGTCAACTACATCTATACCTTCTTCAAGCAACCTTCCCATGGTTCACTGTCTAACCCGTGGCCTGGACTGTCTACAGTACTGGCCAGAGGGGGGTAGAACAGATAGCCTTTCGGGTCCTTCCAAAATTCTGATCCTGTGCTCTGTGTCACATGGCCAACTCCGAGATGAAACTGCCACAAATTACTTCCTCTCCAGGACCGACCACCTGGTAAACGGGCCATGTGAGAACGCCGGCCCAGAGGCAAAAACCACCACACCCAGGGAAGCACTCCCACTTCCACATGCAGCAGAAACGGACTCCAGGTCAGCATTCAGCTTCAGACCTTTCCTCCACCTTAAAAAGCCTGTTTTGGGTAGGAGTGGGGTGGGAAAGCGGCAGGAAAAAGACCAGGAGGCAGAAAACCCACCCACACAAACTCTTGGATCCCCCACAGGGGCTGTGAAGGGACAGAAACCCCAGAAAAAGATGTTATGCTTCTGTGCAGCCTGCACCTCCAGAGCCCCACCTGCTTGAAGAAATTGGTGACTGTGAGCGTCGCAGGGCGGAAGTTGCCGAAGCTGCATGTCTCCTCCCCAACACTCATGCGCTCGTGGGCTTTCCTCTTGCGCTCATTCCAGGTGCCTTTGCACTCTAGGGGTAAGACATGGCCTGTAGGAGACATTGGGAAATATCTTCCCGACGTGCAGCCCTGCCAGTCCCAACGGCAAACACCTGCATAACAGGCAAAGTCCAGGCCCTCCCGCCACATCAGGGGTCGGATCAGACCAGAAACAATTGTACTTTTCTATGGATCTGTGCAGGGCATAAAGACCCAGGGGCCGCCTCTCTCTCTTTTCTCTGCCTCTTTCACATCTGCAGCACAGTAAAACTGTTGCCTCTGCACGTTTGTTGGGAGGTCAGGAGACACAGTCTACACACATCATTTATATAAAACGGAGGAGGAGGAGGAGGAGGAGGAGGAGTTGGTTTTTATATGCTGACTTTCTCTACCACTTAAGAATCAAACCAGCTTACAATCACCTTCCCCTCCCCACAACAGACACCCTGTGAGGTAGGTGGGGCTGAGAGAGTGTGACTAGCCCAAGGTCACCCAGCTGGCTTCATGTGGATGAGTGGGGAAACCAACCCGGTCCACCAGATTAGCCTCCGCCACTCACGTGGAGGAGTGGGGGAATCAAACCCGGTTCTCCAGATCAGAGTCCACTGCTCCAAACCACCATGGCTCTTTTAGGACAGCAGGAAGCTGACTCCTGCTCCTTGGGGGTCACGCACTCCCCCTTACCGCCCTCCGGCTCGGAAGCCTCCCTCTCGAGCATGCCGGCGCTGCTGATAATGTTCGGGAGGTGGATGGCTGTCCAGGCGAAGGGCATGCGGTACTGGCCCAGGCGCGCGCAGAACTGCTCGGCGGCCCCCCGCAGCCGCTCCAGCTTCTCCTTGTTCTGGCGACACAAAGCAGAGGCATCTTCCATCACCCTGGCGGACCTCCACAGTGTAACACCCCCCCGTGGGCCACCTCCCCACCTCCCCACGACAACCCGATGGCGCTCAGGGCTGTTGCGAAGGTGAGGAGAAGGGAGGAGATCCGCCGGGGGAGCCCAGAGGCTAGGCCAGAGGCGCCTCGTCCAGCTGGGCTCTTCTGGCGTCCCTAATGCAGCCCTCATCCCAGGTCCTCCCCCCTCCAGGAATTAAGAGCAGAAGTGGGATGTGAACCCAGGCTCAAGCCACCCAGGACACCCATTAGGCTCACACGCTCAGCGTGGGGCCCCCCCCTCTTTCCCACCCCCTCCCAGCCCTCTTACCTTCGCAGCGTCTGCCTCCTTCAGGACCACGTACGGCTCACAGCACTCGCTGACGTCCCCCTGCTGAAGCACCTTCTCCAGCTGGGCGAAAGGGAAAAGGCCGGTAACCGGCAGAGAAGTCCCCCCCCCCCCCATCGCGTGGCCTGAAGCTCCCCGGAATGACCGAAGGGCCTGCGAGCTCTCTCTCAAAGCCAGAGAGACCACCACACACAACAGGGGGTCCCGGGGGGTGGGAGAGGACCTGAACGGTGCCCCTGCTGCTCAAACGTGCTGCCATGCCTCTGCTCTCTGGTTTCGAATCATTCCTTCCTCTTCGGCTAGTCACAGTGAGATGGCAAAAGACAGGACTTCCCAACTTCTCAAAACCCACAGATGTCATTAGAGGGAACCCACCTGCTTCCAAAACTATCCGCAGAAACACAAGGCCTAGAAACGTGCTGTGAGAACGTGCGGTTCCCCCCGCCCCCACACTCCAGACCTGCCCCTGCCCCTGCCCAGCTCAGCCCCAGAGGCACCAAACCACCCCTGGGCCACATCTGGCTCCTGGCCAGCGGTGGCATGCGTGAGGAGGCGCTCAGGAGCCTGGCTCGTGTCCAGCAGGGAAGGAAATTTGCAAGGGGGAGGGGGACATTTTTAAATTGACTTTATTTATGTCTACCCTGCCTTTCTCCCCAAGGGAGACCCAAAACCACTGACATCATCCCCCCCCCCTCTGTTTTAGGCTCACAACAACAGCCCCGTGAGGGAGGTGAGGCTGAGAGGGGGTGTGACTGGCCCCAGGTCACCCAGAGAGCTTCCATGGCACAAGTGGGGATTTGAACCCGGGTTTCCCAGAGCCTAGTCCGACACTTTAACCCCTACACCACACTGGGGTGGGGGAGGGTTCTCACTGCCCTATTTGGGGTGGCGCAATACATGAGCCGGCCTCACCAACAAGGAATCGTTTTCTGCACCCCCCACCAAAACAACGGGCATGCAGGCAGTCCCGCCCCACACCCCAATGACAGCACAGGGGAGAGAACGGCTGCGCCTTCCAGGCGGAAGAAGACCCCGGGAAGGATGCCTGAGGACCGAGTGTCTCACCTTGATCACCAAGAAGATGTCTGGAGAGGGGTGAGTGAGGGAAAAGACAGCCGAGCGAGCCAGGGTGCTGATGGCCGGGTGGCCCCCGTGGGCGCGCAGGAGACCCTTCGTGTGCTCCGAGTTGAGATCAAAATAAAAGTTTTCAGAAATCTAGAAGAGACGGAGGGGAACCGTTGGTGGAGGGTTAGGGTTCCACGTGCCCCTTGTGACACAAGAGGAGCTGGTGATTGGGGGCATCACAACAGGGCCCCCCCCCCCCAAAAAAAACAAGCACAGCTAAATTCTGGATTTCCGACCTACTGAATTTCTGGTCTTGGAATCTGCGAGAGCTGCTCTCGCTAGAGGGGCTGCTCAGAAGGTGATGCCCTTATTCCAAGTGGGTGTTTACAGGTCAGTTCCAGGTTTACCTCCTTGTTCTCCCCCCACCCACAATAGGGCCAGGCCCCTCACAGCGGCCTCCACTGGCCCTTGTTAAGTCACGGAGCTGGAGTGATGGGGAGAAGGAAGGCAGCAGGGCATCAAAGCATATGGCGCGAGCTCCTTTGAGCTGGAGGGGCAGAACCACGCAACCTCTGCAAGGGAGCCAGGTGCCCGGGGTACCCGCTCCAGGCCCTGGTCTGCCTTTCCTTCCAGGCTTAACTCAGGAGGCCTTTCTCCGAAACGCTTTAGTTAGAACGGGGCTGAAGGGGCCGGACCACGAGAGGGTCTGCTCTATGCCAACTCCCTGGAGAAGGGGAACGCGCCCCCAAAAGTCGGGAGGCTGTCCTGAAGAGAGGGCTTGCAGGGCTCTAGAGGGAGGCCCCAGCCCACATGACGTGGCGTCTGGTATGCGCGCACCACACGTGAGGCTGTTCCCCTGTCACAACTCAGGGCAGCTTCGGTGGAGTCAATGCTCCCCTAACAAGCTGATGGAAAAGGGATCGTGAAACAGCACTTAATTTTTCTGCTGCGCGCAGCCAAGGCGCGGAGAGGCCCCTGCCCAGCAGCTCCGTCTGGTTCCAGGGGAAAGGCAAGCCCTGGCCCTCTGACGGCACCGTCTGGACAGGACAGGTAGCAAAAACTCTACACCGTACCTTTTTCTTCTCTTTCACATTGTAGAGCGCCAGGGATCCAAAGATGGGCTCGATCTCAATCTCAAACCTGCTCCGGGGAAGGGGGGGGCGAGAGAGATGCGACAGCTTCAAAAGTCTGCTCACAGAGAGAGAGAGAGAGAGAGAGAGAGAGAGAGAGACCACCGCCAGGCTGCCCACCAGCAACTTACTTCAGAGACAAACATTTCACCAAGATCCGCTGGCCAAAGTGCTCCTTGGGGACTTCCGGGATGCTGCAGCGTTCCACCGCCTCGTCCTAAGGGAGAGAAAGGAGAGGAGTCACATGCACGGTCAGGCGCGCTTGGTGCTGGGCAAATGCCGGCCCGCTGCACCAGAGGAGCATGTCCAGGATCATGCCCATTAGCCACCCCACCCCCACCGCACGGGTCCAGCCCTGTGCAAGCTCTTGGCTGACATGCGTAGGGCCGCACTTCACTGTGGGGCTGGGCTAGCGGTCAGCATCCTGCTCCCTATGCGTTGCCTGTACACACCTGTCATCTGCACAGGGTTACCCTCAGAGCTCACCCGAGAGAAAATGGCCCCCTCTGGGGTGCAGAGGGGACCGGCCAGCCCTAGGATAACTTATGGCTCGCGGGCCCAGAGAAGCCTGTACCCCCCCAGCCCCTCCCCCAGGTCCCCTCTTCGCTGGCAGCAACCCCCCACCCGGCTCTTGCTCCCCTTTCCTGAATATAACTGCTGCAAAAAGAATCAGGCAGCTGATTCCTCCTCCGACCCCCATAGTAGACAAATCAGAGGCCCCTCCCAGCCCCGCGGCTGGAAGACCCCCCAGACCCCCCCCCCGGCCTCCACGCTCGCCTCGTCAGGGGCGGGGTAGAGGGCCAGCATCTCGCCGTGCCGGTTCTCCTTGCGCTGCTCCTCGTTCCTGCGGTCCACCTCCTCGAGAGCAGTGCGCGCCAGCAGGGAGGGCAGCAGGGAGTCGGCCACGCAGTTCTTCAGGTCAAAGATGCTGGAGGCCCAGCTGCCTCGGGGCGTGTCGTCCAGAGAGGCCGAGCAGCGCTTCTGGTCGTCCTGCAGGAGGGAGGGAGGGGCCGCCGTGTGAAGCAGGACGCGGGACGGGATGGACCCTCGAGGGTTTGATCCAACAGGGCTGTTCTGATGGGCTACTCCCCTGTCACTTCTCCCATTGCAAGAATCCCAATCCTGCTCAGGGCACCCCAATAAAAAGATGAGGGAGACCCCTTCACAGATCTCCCAGCTTCTCTTCTGGATTGACCCCGTAAAAGAAACCACTGGAGGCAGGTGGACAGATTTCTACATCTTCATGATGCTGCTACCCTTGAACTCCCCTCTTTGCTGTTCAAGCCACCTGGCCCTGGAGAGGGGCCTGTAGACCCTAACCCTAACCCTGCAGACCAAATGCTGGAGCTTCCAAAGGTCATGGATGCAGGCCATCTGAGATCAGCTGAAACTCTCTTTCTACAACGTGACAGACAGCAAAAGGCAGCCTGAGGGATGGCTCTGGACCGTCTCTCCCCTTTGGCCGCGTGACCACCGCTCTCAAACCCACCCACCCCAGTCTTTGCAAGCCCAACCAGGCGTACCGGGTCGCCCTGGCTGCCGCGCTCCTCAGCCGCCTCGTCGAGTTCGAAGTCTTGCCTGGGCAGCTCCTTCTGCTGGTCCCTTTGCCTCTCGGCGGTGTTGGGGGTGTACATGGTGCTCAGCCTTTGGTACCTGAATCAGGGCAAAAGAAACCAGCAAGTCACTCCATGCTGGGGATCCTGACACTTGCAGGAATGCAGAGGAGATGTAAAGGCAAACACATCAAGGGGCTTCGGGTGCTGTTGTCCTGCCCCTGAATCCTTCGGGGCAACCCCATGTCTTGTCGGTCCTTCTACCAGCTGCTTTGTGAGGGTCTTGTTGGGCTAAATAATACACCTCCAGAGAGCGGGCTCAGCTGTCAGAAGGAGCTGTCAACTTTAAGTGGAGAGCCAGCGTGGAGCAGTGGTAAAAGAGCAGTGGACTCTAATCTGGTGAACCGGGTTCGATTCCCCACTCCTCCACATGAAGCCTGCTGGGTGACCTTGGGCTAGTCACAGTTCTCTCCAAACTCTCTCAGCTCCACCTACCTCACAGGGTGTCTGTTGTGGGGAGGGGAAGGGAAGGTGATTGTAAGCCAGTTTGAGGCTTCTTGTGGTAGAAAAAAGCAGGGTATAAAAACCAACTCTTCTTCTTCTTCATCTCTCAGATGGCGGACAGCAATAGGGTGCTATTGGGATGAGGTTTGTCTATCTACAGTCAGTCTATGACTGTTTATGTTCAATACAATGTTCTCTACTACTGTTGGCCTACAGACCTTAATCTACCTTGAGACTTGTGAGAAAGTTAGGATATAAATGTTTTAGCAAATAAATAAATGTTGTTCACACAGGTGAACACAGATGACCCAGTCCCTTGTCTGAAGCATACTGAAAGCCACGAGATCAGCTGGATTCACACAGTTAGCAAGGTAAATCATCAACTACAGACTATTAATAAACAACCGTGCCAGACTTTGGAACACGGCAAGGGCAGCCTACAAAGGCCGGTGCGCTTTCACAGAAGGCCCACAATGCGTTTGCAAAGATTCCCTCTTCGTCCTGCTGCTGCTCCATATTTTCTGACCCCTCCCACTAAAGCCTTGAGCTACAGCTCTGCAGAAAGTGAAAACAATGCTTAGCACTGGGTGGGGGCACCTCAGGGAGCTGCCTCAAAATGCTAGAGTGAGAGTTGGAATGGCAACGTCCACAATGAACTAAGTTTCTTTTAAGTGGCACTCAGCCTATAATCCAAAATATAAAAAATGAAATCACGTAATGTCATCAGTACAGCATCTTCTGACCCCCCTTCCCTAAGCAGGCGACAAGAATGTTTAGAGAAACCATCAGACCTACTTCCTCTGGACAACGACCCAGTCCCCCATGTAGATTTGCACGGCGTCTCGTACCCGGGCATCCTGTTTTCTGGAGAAGAAAGAAGAAACACAGTGAGGTCAACAGAACAGCTATGAAAACTATCTGCCAGTAAGCAACTTCCATGGATTTATTTGCAATGGTGATTAAGTCCAGGGTTCTCCCCACACGTTTAGTAAACAATTGTCAAAAGCCACACAACAACCCCTCACAAAAACAGGGGGAACTCCTGGTCTCAGAGCTGGCTGAACACACCCTAAACGGCTTCCGCTGGTCCTCCCAAGAGGAGCTGCTGTTGTGTCACTCAGACACAGAACAAGGGGTTCTGTGAAGAAGTGAGCTGTGGCTCACGAAAGCTCATACCCTACCAGAAAATATTTTTGTTAGTCTTTAAGGTGCTACTGGACTCTTGCCCTTTTTGACTACAGAACAAGGGGTTGCTCCTATGTTTTAATGGCAGTGAATAGTGTTTTGCCCTGACCTGGATGGCCCAGGCTACCCAATCATGTCAGATCTCAGATGCTAAGGAGGATCAGCTTCGTTAGTATTTGGATGGAAGACCACTAAGGAAGCCCAGGGTTGCTACGCAGGGAAAGGCAGTGGCAGACCACCTCCGTCCGGCTCTTGCCTTGAAAACCCTATGGGGTTGCCATCATTCAACTGCAACTTGGGGGCACTTTCTACCACCAAAGTGTGTTCTTTTTCTATGTGAAAAGAGAGTCTTCCCTTTCACATTTGGATATGGTGACCATTACTCTTGGCTTTGCTACAAGGATGGTCTACTGTAAAATTAAGCTGCAATTCCAAACTGTATTCCAAACTCCATTTATTACACTGAAGTTTAAAGATGTTTCCATCTACCAAATGTTTTCACTGGTCAGAAGGCAATTCAGTGCCACAGCATAGGACAAGCACAGAAAACGCAAGCAAAATGTAAAGTGATCAGCCTTGGGAATCCCTGTGTGGTGGTCCTTGTCCTCCGAAAAGAAAGGGTTTCCAAGAGAAGGCACCAGAAGGAATGGTCTCAGGTACCAGACAAGCTGTCATTCACAGTCGTACCCATCTTTGGGGACACCGGGCTCCAGCGTCCGGCAGTCCCGGGGTTCATGGATCACCTCCAGATCATCCGCAGGGAACTCCACCAGGTCATGGAGAGGGCCAGGCTCAATGTCCGACAGGTGGCTATTTATGTATTCCTCCAAGTCCACCGGCTCCACCACTTCTGTTAAAGGCACCTGAGAAAACACAGGGGGAGAGAAGCCTGCAAGTCAGAAAGGGAGATAAAGTTCCAACTCACACCCTTCATTTCTGCAACATTCCTCAATCACCGCTAATCCAGACTTATTGTGGCACACGAAGGAGCGCCTCTCCAAATATTTATCCACGTCCACCTTATGTTCTTCCCAACAAATCCTCCTAACAGGCCTTTCAATTAGGGAGGTGCAAATGGCAGGCAATCTGTTCCCCACCGCAATTTCTGAAAATGCTCCAACACTCTGTAACAGGGCTTTCATCACACCAAGGAGGGGGAAGGAATCCATCCAGATTCCAAGAAGTCGCTATGAGCACATGGTTGTGAGGTCACAGGGGGGTGACCAAGAAAATGGATGATCACTAAATGCTTGCAACTGCAAGAATTATAGTGCCTAATTTTTATTACCATCTGCTGGACAACGTAAGAGTCAGGGTTTGGAGGATTGCGTTTTTATTCACATTTCTTTTTATCTTTCCTCAGTCTGCCACATTTGCAGATGTGCTGTGTGCTTTTATTTTCTTATTAAGCTTCTTTTCATTCTTAATGCAATCAGTCTGATCTCTGTGACCCACATTAAACCCTTGTTCAGTCCCCACAAACTGGTAGGAGAGAGGAGAGGGGGCCACACTTAAACTCTACTCCCTGGGAGTGTTTGGCGAAGCGTGATGGTGCCTTTGGTAGCAAGTGCAAAAGAAGACACAAACACAGTGCAAAGCCTTTAAATGGCAGAGGGGCCTAAACAAACCCTTAGGTGGAACGAACCCTTAAATATTGGTTTAATGAGAGAGAAGAGAGAGAGAGAGAGAATGGGGAGAAAAGGATGTCTGGCTGGGCTAGAGACCTGGGACTGCTGAATAATTTTCTCACTCCCATACCGGGAAGAAATGAATGCTTGAGAGAGCCCCCTTCTCCCCCAATAGTCATGCTCAACCAGGTCCCTATCAGTCAGAATATATAACATTTTTGTTTCAATTCTCATGTGTTTTCAGGACATATTAAGTCTAGTGAAGAAGGTGCCATTCAAAAAGTTCACTTCCAATGTTGTCCAGAGAACTTGGCTCAATAAAAAGACATTTGGATGCTTGTTCTGTGCTTCTCGGAGTGGATTCCTAGGAGAGATGTCAGTGGGCACCACTTTGGGGACCACCTGCTCTAAACGTCTTGCTATAGTTTAACCAATGTGCACGCGCACTAACTTCTTCCTCCACCATGTAGAATCCCCTGCAGATTTTGCATCATCACCTACCATGATACTCAGATATTGCTTGTTTTGCTGAGTTACCATTATTTTTGCCCCAAGGAATCTGTTTCCTAGAAGAGCCCCCCCCCCCATCCTCCCCACCCCCAGGCACAACACTGGGTAACTCACCGACTGTGGGAGGCCACCGTGCTTCTTGGAGAGCTGGGGGGAGCTGCCGTACTCCCGGGACACCTGCTTCCGCACCTCAGCCGCCACCGTCCTGGGAAGGAGGAGGAGGACATCAACATCCCTTCTTCCACCTGGACAACCTTCCTGAAAGGCACATCTTGACGTGCTTCCTGGAGGAGTCCGGCAGAAGCGTAGACAGAGCTATGCCCCCACTCACCTGAGCAGCCAGGTATCCAAGTCCTCTTGGGGAGCCATTGCTCTCAAACAAGCAGCAGCTGCAGCAGGAAACTATTTCACCTGTACACTGACTGCACCCCAAAATCAGTCTGCTGCCCACTGAATTGGCCGTGCAAACATTATGCACACAATGCTCAAATTACTGTTACCTGAGAGTGTAGGGTTCAAAGAAGAGATGTGGAAGCCCACGGGGGAGGGACGGGACGGGTAGAGTGAAGGAAAACACATTTTCCGCCACTCCCCTCAGGGATGTTTGGGGACAACAGGGGGGGGGGGGAAACTCCCATGAAATATTTTCTTTTATGGAATTTGTAAAATGCGTTTTAAGAAGACTTAAATGAACATTTTAGCATCAGACAATCTACAGCAGTAGAGAATGATAATTCTTGTGTATAATGCAGGCACAATCAAAACTCAGTATTCAGAGTTCCTTGGTTAAAGCCCCACAAGGGCTGGGGATGAAGGCGGGATAAAAGTCCAAAAAATAAAATAAAAAATAGAATTACAGTAGTCCCAGATGTCCTCCAACCCTCCCTTATAAGCCCTGGGCACTCTAGGGCCTGTAAAGAGAGGGACGAAGCATCTCCCTGTGGAGACAGGCCTCCAGGGCACTTCAGGCCTGCCCGTGTTTACTTCTGGTCATGCCACTGGAGGCCAGGAGCTCACCTGGGCAACAAACAGCTCCTGATTCGGTCACACTTCTCCTTTTTTGATTATCTCCCCGCATGCCAGATGAGAAGGGCTTGTGGGCCAGCAGCGGCCGTCCGGACCCCTCTGCTCTAGAGCAAGATCACTGCTTGCGGCACTTAAAGAGTGCGCTCCCAAGAGGCTGCCCCGTGGCCCTGACCACAAAACAAAAGCTCTGCTTAGGCAACTGAGAAGCATCAAGACGTGCCAGGCACACCCAGGCGTGGAAAGCAGAAGGAACAAGGGGACTCCTCTTCTGCGTCCTATCTAAGAAGCTCTTCTTCCTTGCAATGAGCAACTCTAAGGATGGAGCAGTGCTGCCCAGGGGTGGTGGTGGGCTGGGCTCTTCACCAGCTCAGAAAGCCACCCGCAAGGCAGAGTGATATGCAAAGGAAAGGCTTGGGGATCCTTGCTGCCCCCAGGGTTGGCAAAATGCCTTGGAAGAAACTCACTTCCCATAGATCAGCAGCAAACCTCAGAGAATTGTTTCAGCACCGTGAGATTTTGTTTTATTTCATTTCACTTAACTGTCAGTCCACCTTTCCTGCTGAAACACCAAGCAAATAATGACTAAAAGCAATGCAGGAAGTAACCACGATACTCAGAACCCACAGAATTTGGGATCGCACTCATGCAGCCGATAAGCAGGGCGATGAGACATGAGAGTTTGTGAGAAGTGGGAGAAATATGGCCACTGCAGCAGGGCAGACGAGGGGTCGCCTTTGCGAGGGAAGTCCTTGCTGCTCCCAGCACGGCTTGGCTCTGGGGGCAGCAGGCTCTTTGTTGGTGACATGCACCTTTTAATGCTTTTTTACTGCTGTTTAACTTACATAGCGTGGATTCTGTCTTGTGGATCCTTAAGAGTCCAAAAGCAAGACACAAACAAGTTGGATCCCTGTTCTCCAGTGCGCCACCTCCCCTGTGTTTCAGGAAAAGTGAGGAAGGGCCTTGCCTGGAAGAGCTGGTGGTCGGTCATCAGGTGCTTCCCACCTTGAAACACCCACCGCCAGGGGAAACTGCAAGCTCCGAGCCCCCCCCTGGGATGCAGCCCCTGGGCCAAGGGAGAGAAGCCAATGTGGCTCTTTTGGCTGATGGTAATTGTGCATATGGCCCTGTGCCATTCAAGGACTGAGCACAACTGTTCCACAGAGAGCTTGCAGGCACATAACCACCCCCCCAAAGACGCAGATCCAACTGCGTATGCCCAAAGGAGAAGAGTCACGCTTTCCCACTCAGTCCCCTTTCATCCCCCACAGCGGCTGCACTGTTTGGGAACATCTGTGGGGAAATCCTTTCCTCAGAGCTAGATGTATTTGTCTTCCTGAACCCAGACAGCCTCCTTAGTATTTCAACTGTGCATAATCCTTCACAGTGTTGTAGCCTGCAGTGTTTATAGTTCCATGTAGCTCGGGCACCCAGGAGCCATCTATAGGAAGAGCCACCCGTGTGGGAGCTGTCTCTCCTCCTCTGGCAGCCCCAGTCGCTGCCCGCTGTGCCCTGGCAGAACTCTGAGGGGAGGGAGGAGTGTTCAGCCAAGCACCAGCTCCACACTGGCACTGTCAGCGGGTGCAAAGACCACCAGTGTGATGTACAGGGATCCCCTACACACACACACACACACCAGGAATATCCCCCCCCCCACTCACACAAGCATTCCCAGCGGTCCTGCTGTATAAGGGAGCCATGGTCGTCTGGATCACACATTACAGTTGCCCACTAAAGTAGCCCTCTCGGCAACACCAAGAATAGCCTATGCCTATTCAAACATGCATGGCACAAGGTCTCTAAGCATATGCACCCCAGGCCTCAGCCTTGGGGTAACACAGAATGCAAACATGTTTTTAAACTATGGCAGGAGAGGAACTGCCAACGCCATCATTGGGTCAGAGACAGGGAGACACCCCCCCCAAAGCCCCCCAGTCTCCCTCACGGTCACCCGCCAGCCTACGGAGGGCCGACAGGAGGAAAACGTTTTTTCAAAATGGTGCGGCGCCAATGATGTGATGTCAATGCGGGCAAAACTCTATGGTAAAACCCAAATCCTAGAGGGTTGCACTGACATCACACTGGTGACATGAAAGTCACTTCCAGGTATTCACCAGCACAGTGTCCTTCCCCTCTATCCCCGCCTCCCGAAAAAAATTCAGAGATGAATTGCCACCAAAATTAATTCCAGCATGACAAAGAGTGTTGTGGCACGACAGAGGTTAAATTGTGTATTGTATTTGTGGACAGCAGACAGGTCAGAGGGCAAGGCCTAGACCCCCTTTCCCAGTGGAATACCACCTGTTCTCAAAGACGCCCCCCCATTCCTGGATCAATACCCGTAATCCCACCCCCCACAGCTCATGGTGCTTTCCAAGATCCCCCCTGGGCGGCTCGACAGAGACAGCAGATGTGCCCAGCCATTTCCCTAATAGGATGGACAAGCACTTACGGGCGGGGGGGGGGGCAGAGGGAGAGGAAACCGGAGACTGAAAACCAGAGAGGATGGGGGGGGGGGGGGTCCTGCAGGAAAGAGGCCCGGCCCTGGTCCCTCGGGGACCCGGCCAGGAAACGGCCTCACCCTTCCCGTCAGTTCAGGCAGGCGCTTCGTCAGGGAGACCATGCACAACCCACCATGCCTGCTCCTCTTGGCCAGAGAGACATCGCGGGGCCGGGGGCGGTGGTGGCGGCACTTCAGACGCCACTGGACACAGCAGGAAGCGCTCCGAGGCTGCCCAGAGCCCCTACCTGCCCAGTGGCGGAACCAGCATCCCTCTGCCCACCCGGCAGGGAGGGTTCAAACAGCATGTTGCTGTAGATGTGTATTATACTGCCACAGCTAGTTTGTTAAAAAATACCGGTATAGGGAGGGTTTTTTTTTTAATTCAGCTCATTTACAAATAGCCTAGATTAAAACAAAAATCGAAACTAAATACAGCCCATTTAGGAGGCTCTTGGGAGCTTCTCAAAGGCCGTCTTTCTCCGCCAAGAAGGAACGGGGAGGGGGAAAACCCACAGAAATCCTCTCATCTCCGCCATAAACTCCGACTCGCAGTATCGAGCTGGCCGTGCAAAAGGACCCCAGCCCAGCCGCTCCCCTGCCGCGGCGTGAGGACCCCGCCCGCCTGCCCGCCCGCCCACGCCCGGCCCGCGAGGCGGAAGGGGGCTCCCGCCGGCTCTCCCGTCCTCCTCCCGGATTCTCCAACCCCACCGCCCACAGCAGGACGCCACCGAGGGCTCCCGGCCCCCCCCCCAACCCCCCGGCTGCGGAGCGCTCGGCGCCATCACCTCCGGCGAGGGGCCCCCGGGCAAGGCGGACTCCCCCAAGAGTCAGGGCGGCCTGAAGGGGCTTTCGGGGGGCGGCGAGTCTCTTCCTCTCTCCGGGAGGGAGGGAGGGAGGGAGGGGAGAATAAGGACTCGGGATGGAGAACCCCCCCCGCGCCCCCCCCCACGACCCTGGGCCCGCAGGACAGCTTGACAGGGCCGAACCAGCCCCTGGGGGACCTCGGGGCTTCCAGGCGCCCCACCTCCCCAGGGGCCCACAGGTCGCCCGGGGAGGCCGGCTGAGCGGGCGGGCGGGCGGGCGGCCAGGAAGGGCTGCTTCCGGACGGGGCTGCCGAGACGGGGGGGGCGGGGGGGGCGGGGCGCCCTTGGGGGCCACAGGCTTCGCCACGACGGCCGGGAGCGAAAGCGGCGGCCCTGAGTCGGGTGGCCAACCTCCCGGCGGGGCCTCCCGGACGGACCGAGACGCGCTCCCCGGGAGACCAGGGCGGCCTGGCTGCCCCGCAGGGCCGGGCCAGGACGGAGGCGCGCCCGCCCCGGGGCCGCGGCAGCCCCCAGCCCACGCCCGGAGGGAGGCGGCCCCGCGCCCGGAGCCCCCCGCGGCCGCGCCAGGACGGCACGAGGGCAGCCCGCCCGCCCGCCTGCCCCGGCACACCCCTCCCGGCCCCGGCCGCCCCATCCGCCGCCCCGCCGTGGCGCGCCCCTCACCGGTTGAGGCGGTGCGCGAAGGCCCGCCGCTCCGGGGCCGCCGCCGCCGCCATCCCCGCTCCTGCTCGTCGGGGGCCGGCCGGCCGGCGAGGCGCGCTGGCCCCAGCCCAGCCCAGCCCAGCCCAGCCCAGCCGGGGGGCGGGCCCGGCCGGCCCTCCGCCTCCCGCCCGCCCGCCGGACTCGCCCTGACGTCCCCGCCCACCGCCGCGGGGCCTCTGAGCATGGGCAGAGCGCCGGCCCGCCGGCCCCGGGGGGCTCGTGCCTGGCCGCCCAGCCCAGCAGCGGAAAGGAAGACCTCGGGGGTCCGGCTCCATTGCCCCTCCCTTGACACCCCAAGACCCACCGGTCCTTTCCCGCTGGCGGGGCCCACTTTCCCCCAGCCCCTGCCCACCCCCTCCACCTCCCAGGGCTTCCCAAACAACTGCAGCCCCTTCCTCAGGCCCACTCCCCTCCTGCACAGGGCCAGGGGGCCCTCTGCACACCAAAGGAGGGGGCTTTGGCGGCGGGCGGGCGGGCGGGCGGGTGGCCCCCTGGATCATCCCGTGGGCAAGCAAGCCAGCAGCTGGGTCACAACCAAGAGTTGCAAGTCAGGGCGCCAGAAGACCGCCTGGCTGAACTCCTTGAGAGAGAGAGGGAGAGAGGAAGGGCATCTGGCCATGGGCCGTCCAGACTGCAGCGGCACACTTGGCCTGGGCCACTCTCATCGAACTTAATAATTAACCACAAAAGCTTTTTGTCGGTTGTCGATTGAGCCCACAGTCAGCGACTTGGAACCATATAAAATATGGCTCTTATATCCATAAATGCGGCCTGGGGAGGAAGAATATTCATCTGCTAGGACAATAGTCAAGAGCGGAGGCTCCCCTGCTGAAAACGGCCAGTTCAGGACAAAGAACAGGCTCTGTCTCTACCCATTCTGAAGAGGTGAGCTGTGTCTCACAGAAGCTCACACCCTGCCAGAAATGTTGTGAGTCTTTACAGTGCTACTGGGCTCTTGCTCTTTTCTACTGCTTCAGACAAACTAACGTGGCCACCCGTTGTGATCTACCCATTCTGTAAGTTTGGAGAAAGCCTGCATATACCTTTCCGGCTGATGATAGTAAACTAATAGGACGGTCATTTGGTTGACTCTGCCTTCCATCCTTCCAAGGTCAGTAAAATGAGTACCCGGCTTGCTGGGGGTAGCCCACGTAGAAACAGGCAATGGCAAACCGCCTCCAAACGTCTCATGCCTTGAAAACCCTACGGGGTCGCCATAAGTCAGCTGTGACTTGAGGTCACTTTCCACCACCAGCTTGTCACGGGACACGTCAGATTTAGCTGGGGCATTTTGTGCAAATGGGAGTTTCCAAGTTGTCTTCGAGGGAAGACCCATGGATAGAGTGCACTATGGTAGTCCAGTCTTGATGTCACCATGGCATAGATCCTGGTGGCCAGATTGGCCATGTCAAGGTAGGGGGCCATCTTGCAGGCTAGACTAAGTTGTCATAAAGTGTGTGTTGCGGCTGTGTCTGCTTGTTTCTCCAGGAGTAACGCTGGATCAGAAGTAAGCCCTTGGTTCTTGATTGAGTCAGCCAGGGTCATCTGGACCCCATCGAGAGCGGGAAGCGCACCGTCCCTCCCAGCCGGCATTACCTCTGTCTTGTTGGGGTTCAGTTTCAATTGGATCGCCCTCGGCAGCCGGGCAGTGGCTCCTCCAGATCTCTGTTGGTTTGCCAGGAGATTTCAATAGAGACATGTAGAGCTGGGAATCATCCACATATTGATGATGTTTAATTCCAAAGCTACAAATGTTTTCTCCTAAGAGTTTCACACAGAGATTGTACAATTCTCCCCCACCCCCATCCAAGAATTATTCATCTAATTCTGATGGGGGCTGGAAGGGACAAAGGCAATTGAGCTCATCCCTCCCCCCCCCCCACCATAACAGCCCCGGGGAAACTCTTTCAATCTACAGACCTACATGGAAGGGAAGGGTTAAACCGCCCCCCCTTCATGATGAAGTTGGATCCAAATCAGCTCTGATCCATCAAGCTGCTTCTGGATTTTTGCGTCCAAATACAGAGGCCTCCATTCACGGTGAGGTCTTTGGTTTGGCCAGGTGTGTTTCACTCGCACCCGGCTATCCTGCTTTTCTTTCTCACTCTGCCCTGCTAACATGCTCACTGGTGCAGCTGCTGCCTCTTTCTCCACCCCCCCTGCCCCTTCCCCATGGACACGCAGGCACTTCCTTTCTCCCCTCATGAAACTAGCGGGGGTGTCGTTGGGACGGGTTCAGAATTTTAGTTACTGTTTACGCTGGGAAAGAAAATGGTTTCCAAGCACCAAAGCAGGCGGTCTCCTGGAAGAGGGCCCAGTTGCAGGCGAGCGAGGAGAGGGGGAAACCCACCTGCCCCACAGTGTCTGGAGGCAGAGGCTCTGCAGGAAGAGCGGAATCACCAGCCCCCACCCACACCCCCATCTTCAGGGCTCAGAGGCCCTTCCAGGGGCACCCGCAGGCCACATCCGTTAAGGGAGTGGGAGAAATCATCTAGGAAGAAGCAGACAGAGGTTAAGGACTGAGGATCACTCCTTAACCATCGGCTTTAGAAGAAGCTGGCCAGGCAGAGGCCAGAATCTCCACACACACCCCCCCCAAATTGGGAAGGCTGATATCTTGAGATTTTTGGACATGCAGACTGAAAAGAAGAGGCCACCAGTGCCTCCTAGTGGCACATTCATAATTGCAAGACTATTCTTTGACCACTGCCTTTTCCTGTTCCTATCTGGTCTCTAGACAGACAGACGGACAGACAGGTTGGAAAATGGCATCCCCGGGGTGGAGCCCCTTTGCATAGACACTGTGGTACTAGTTTTACTATGTTGCCTCTAGCAGCACAAAGATGGCAGCTAATTTTGCCCTTGCCCTGACTGCCCACAGAGCTCTGTTGACACCACTGCATTTCTGTCCAGAGGCCCCTGCAATGTGTAGATTCTGGGCTTGGTGCTTGAGGGCTGCTTCACATGTCATGTCTTAGAGGGCGACTTTAATGTGCGTACGGACGAGAGAGAGAAGCTGTGGGGCACTCCAAGCATGCCGCTGATGAAGAAGCCTGCATGTTCTCAGCGCAAGGGGTGGCGCGTGGGTCAGTTCCTCCTAGTCGTCCCAGTGGGGATTAGACATCCCAGCCGGTGTGACACAGGTGTGACACAGCTGCCAATCAGCAAGCACCTTTCTTGCTGCCGCCCTGGCACACTGTTTTCAGCAAGAAGGGGTTAAAAGCTCCCTTCTCTCTGGGGGCTTCTGTGCCTTCCCCACCCACTTTCCCTGGAGCTAAAGGGGGAGGGGGGAGAGACTCTCACAAGGCAGGGAAAGAAGGTGCTACTCTGTGCGGCAGGTAGTAGCTGACCGCACCCTGGAGCCCAGGAGCAGGCCAGGTGCTGGGCCCTGAGGCAGAGTTCAGCAGCACCTGCCAAAGGTAAGAAAGAGCCCTTTGTGTGTGGCTGGGGAGTTGCCCCTGGGGGGACTGAGCGGAAAAGCAAAGCCTTGCAGTTGGATGGGAAGGGCTCCCAAGTTGGATGGGAAGGGCCCCCAAGTCCAACAGCGGCCAGAGGGCTTTTCCAGTGCGGTGGGCTTTTTGGTGGCCTTGGCTGCCTTCAGCCGGGCTCTCCCTGTCCACCACTCTTTGCTGTTGGGGGAATTTCAGTTTTTGGCTCACTTGGCTGGCTCAGCAGACACCATCCTTTCCGGTCCTGGGTCCCAGCCCAGCCTCCCAAACCCACTCTCTGGCAAGCAGCTCTTTCCCTGGTGCTGATGATTCTGCCTCCCCACGCGCACACACACCACCTTCCCTCTTCCTGCCTCTGGAGAGAGGTGTCCATGCTCAGAAAGGGGCACGAGGCACACCTGGTTGGCTTTCCTGCCATTTCCAGCAGCCTTGCATGATGCTGAAAGCCAGTCCCACTCCCCCCTTTCGAGTGGGGGCCTCTTGGGTGTGGGAGGGGGTTGGAGCCTGCCAAGTGGACATGCTGGGGCTGCTCTCTGAAGGAACCAGAGTGACTCCGTGCATGTGTGTGTTTGTCTTTCTCTTTGGCATGGGCAGGGACGGCTTTGCTCTCAAGAGCAGGCGTTCTTTCGGTGGCTGGCCCCATGCTGGTGGAGCAGCCTCCCAGAAGGGGCCAGCTAGAATAAAAACCCGTCAGTCTTTACGGTGCTGCAAAAACCAAATCTGGCTCCTCCTGGGGAATTGTTACCAAAGGAAGGATGTTGCAAAGACGCAAAGCCCATTCTGGGTCCTGGATTCAGCCCTCAGTCTGAGCTGGGCAGGAACAGGCTCACGTCATGGGAGATTTCAGAAGCCCCTCGCGAGCCCTGAGACCGTCTCCCACACTGTGGGAACCGTTTTGCTTCCTCTCCCAAGAAAAAAATGTCCTGGGGCATGCGCAGTGTTAGATGCATGACTCTCAGCTCAGTGCAACCTGCATTTTAATCCGCCTGAATTTCCCCAGCAGTGTTTAGGGGTTTGGTGCCCTTATGAGATGAGTAGGGCGTATAAAGTCCAATGAGGGGAAAACGGGGAGAGGATGCTTCGGTCGGAGTTGGTGGGCCGGAAGTCAGGGCTGTAGCTCAAAGCATCTCCTGGGACAGGGTTGACCTGACTGAGGGGGAGCCTAGCTGCGCAGGCCCTGAGGACAGAAGCCTGCATTCCAGAAGGGGAGGGGGCTGCCTGCCCTCAGCCACAGCACCCCACTGTCTCCCCCTCCACCATGTGCAGCATCACTTCCCCTCTGCAGTGATGACGCAGCCATTTCCCCATCCCTTGCTAGACAATAACATGGCAAGGAAACTCACAACATCCTGAGCGTTGGGGGGGCCCCCCGCTGTTTTCAGTCTCCCGTGACATCGTTTCTGTTCTGAAAGGTCCTATCAGCTGCGCAGGACATTAAAAAAAAAGTTTCAGAATTCGTCCTGCTTCAGGCTTTTTGCCCTGCGATTGGCTCCAACGGGCCCCGAGGGAGTATCTCACTTACCAGAAACCAAAGACAAGCAATTTGGAGGAAGGAACAGCTGCGGGAGCGCTGCTAAGCAACCACCTCACTCGGTCTCCAGCTGCAAGGAAAACAAGGGCCCCCGGCTGATCAACAGGAGGAGGAGGAGGAGGCCGGCCCAGCAGAGCCCACCAAGTGGCTGTTGCCCGCGGGCACCTTGGCGAGCCCTCGCCCGACGATGCTCGAGACCAATGCGGGGCTCCTGCCCGGGTTCAGGAGGCAGATGCCAGCCTGGTCTGCTTCAGCCTGGGTGGCCACACGTCTGAAAGCACCGTCTGAATCTGCATCTAGCCTCGGGCTACGTGGGTGTTAGGAGGTCTCCAGGGCTTGAACCTGCACTTGAGGTTCTAGCTGCACGCCCTGGCCATTGTAGGGTTGCCAACCTCCAGGTAGTAAGTGGTAATATGCCCACCAACAACAAATACCATCAACAGACCTGTGTATTTTTATGCATATTTATATATCTCAACAAGTAAGTCACTCAAAAGGTAAGTTATTAAGACAAAGTCCACTGGAAATTGTCCTGTAAGATGTGTTTTCTTTCTTTACAGCAGCAGAATACGTGAAAACACATCTTACAGGACAATTTCCAGTGGACTTTGTTTTAATAACTTACCTGATTAAGGAAGCTTTTGAGTGACTTACTTGTTGAGATATATAAATATGCATAAAAATACACAGGTCTGTTGATGGTATTTGTTGTTGGTGGGCATATTACCACATACTGTAAAAATATAGCCATAATATAGTTGGCATTGTTTATAGCTGTATTCCTGTATTGAATTTCTCATCTGTTGATATATATACAGAGGTGTCTTTTGTTCTCTTAACCTCCAGGTAGTAGCTGGAGTTCTCCTGCTATCACAACTGATCTCCAGCCGATAGAGATCAGTTCCCCTGGAGAAAATGGCCGCTTTGGCAATTGGACTTTATGGCATTGAAGTCCCTCCCTTCCCCAAACCCCGCCTCCTCAGGCTCCGCCCCAGAAATCTCCAGGTATTTCCCAACCTGGAGCTGGCAAGAATAGGCCATTGTCCTCAGGGAACCGTGGCTGGTAAACTGACATTCTTCCGGTTTGGATGTGGTTTGGCTGCCCCTGGCCCTGCACATAACCACTGAAATACTGGCAAGGCAGGGGAGACCAGCATGGACCAGCATGTGTCTTCCCGGCCGACTGTGCGGGTACACGGGGAACGACATCGCAAATCCAGTACTGAGGCTCTGCATAGGATCACGCTACTTGCTGTTGATTGGAAATCTCTTGCCCCCTTCCTTTCTCTAACCTTCTATGCATCAAGTTCTGATTCAATAGTAATGTCCTTAACAAATGAGACAAAGGGAGAAAAGAACAACTTTGGATTGACATCATTACACAAGTTAACTGTGTGTTCAGTTAACTGTGTGTTCAGAAGTACAAAATGCCTCTGAGACCTGTCAAGGGCAGAATGTTACCCACCGGCTGCTTCACCCTGTATTTAGATGTTTACAGGAACCCTCTGCAAAACGGAAGACCGCTAAAAGCTCAAAATCCCTGGACAGCTACCAGGCCAATAGTAAATAGCAAGGAGTGACCAGGGAGCAAAATACAACTTGGGCAGACCACAGACCACCGGTAAGAGTTTCCCTTGGGATCAAGCGCCCGAGCCACCTGAGAGTGAAAGCGTTCGCATGAATCCGCCCTGATCCGACCACTTGAAAGACACTTCTTTAAACCATCGTTTTTGTGATCCTCATAAAACTATCATAATAAATCAGCTAGTCTTTGATGCACCTTGAGAGATTTTTTTTCTTTAATTGCTCTGGCTGCAACAGGCCAACAGAACTCCCTCCGGCGTCTATTGACAATGTGTGCAGCTGCATCTCTGTAGCATGTTTCGTTGCTAACATTCTAGGCCCAGTTTGCAAAGGAACACTTGCCTGCCGGAGACGGAACCGGAACTCAGCCCTGGCTGTCTTGAACAGCGCTGGGCCTTTGAGCCCCTGGCCTTGGGGAGGGGGGGGCATCAGCAGTCCAAGGGCTCAACTCACCCCCTTGAGGGGAGCTGTCTGGCTTCTTAGAGCCTCTCTGTCCTTCTTGGAAAGAGAGCTGGTGGGAAAGAAGCCAGGGCACTCCGGACAATAGAGGCTTTCCTGCCCCTGGTTTTAAATGGTATGAATGGAGGGTGAAAGAGAAGGCAGGTTGACTGGGGGGTGGCGGGGAGATTGTCTGAGTGAGAGAGAGTAGAGCTGACCCTTCCTCCCCCACCCCTGTGGAAGAGGTGCTGAGCGGGAGCTCTGAGCCCTCGCCAGCCCCACCTTTGCCACTGCCGGCCTTCTGGCGGCCTCTCCACCTGAGGCTAAGGAGCCGCTGTTCTCTTCTCCACGGCAGAGGCACAGCGAGATGAGCTGCTTCTCCTTCCTGAAGACGGCGATGTTTGTGTTCAACGGGGTGATGTTTGTGAGTATAGAAGTGGGATGAGACGGTGGAGTGGGTGGGGGGAGGCTGCGTGGTCCAAAATCCCTGCACAGGGCCATGATGCCAAGAGGGGAGCCGGGCAGAGGGGCACAAGAAAGCCACTCCACTGGAAACTCTGCCGCCCGTTTGCTACCCGCAGCTGCAGCGTGGCTGGAACGGGCAAAGGGGCAAAGGGACAACTGTCGCTCAGTGCCCACAAGCGCCTACCTGTGTCTCATCGTCCCTCTCCTGGTCTTTCCTCTCCTCTCCTCTCCATGCAACACTGGAAGCACAAGGGGCAGAAGGGCCACGGTTTGCCAGGTGGGGGGGGGAGGGAGGGGATGCCTGCAAATTTTGCCACACCAATGTGGGGGTGGGGATGGCTGGGAGAATGACGTGTGCCCCTCCCACTAATTTGTTTCTTAAAGAGGTGGGCGTCCACTAGGGTTGCCAGGTCCCTCTTTGCCACCGGCGGGAGATTTTTGGGACGGAGCCTGAGGAGGGCTGTCTGAAAACCAAGGTCGTGCGGAAGCCTTTGGCCTTCCTGGTGGTACAGAAACGCCACTTTCCGTTCTCTCCTTTGTCTGCCCAGCTGGGGGGCCTGACGGTGCTGGGCGTCGGCATCTGGGTGAAGCTGGACAGCGGCTCCTTTGTGAAGATCCTGGACGTGGCGGCGCCACAACTGATGCAGCTGGTCCACGTGGGCTACCTGTGCATGGCCGTCGGCTCCTTCTTGCTCCTGGTGGGCTTCATGGGATGCTGGGGAGCCATGAAAGAAAGCAAGTGCCTGCTGCTGGTGGTAGGTGGTCTCCAGAAGGGCCGGGGTGGGCTGTGGTCAAGATGTCCTGGGCCCACTCACCTTAGTGCTGCCAGCCTCCAGGTGGTTGGCCAGAGAGGTCTCAGAATTACAATTGGTCTTCAGAAATCAGGGATCAGTTTCCCTGGAGAAAATGGCTACTTTGGAAGATCGACTGTGTGGCATTATACTCTTCTGATCCATCCCTGCAGGGAGGCACATTTATCTGCCACCCCAAAGGAGCTGGTAGTGAATGACTGTCTCCTCTCTCTCCCCCAACTTACCGATGTCCCATCGCTGAGATTTCCACCCTGCTGCATCTCTTGGAAGGGTTCATCCCTAGGGTTGCCAACCTCCAGGTACTAGCTGGAGATCTCCTGCTATTTCAACTGATCTCCAGCCAATAGAGATCAGTTCTCCTGGAGAAAAGGGCCGCTTTGGCAACTGGACTCTATGGCATTGAAGTCCCTCCCCAAACCCCGCCCTCCTCAGGATCCGCCCCAAAAACCTCCTGCCGGTTGCGAAGAGGGACCTGGCGACCCTCTTCATCCCCCTGGAGAGATGGGGGTTCTAGAGATCGGACAGCTGCATCCTGTTGAGCACGGAGAGATTGGGGGATCTCCGTCCTTGAATGATACCTGGGGACCCCCCCTCCCCTTGGGAGGGTGTTGTGACCGCCACTGGTATCCCCAGAGAGCATTAATGCAGAGTGCAAACGACAGCAGAGCACGACGGCTGCTTCAGATGGGGAGTCTTGTAACTCCAGGGGAAGAAAGGCCTGCGAGAACAAATTCTTTACTGATCTAAGGATTGGCCAACCTTCAGGATTGGCTCAGAGATCCCCAATACTCGGTTGCTTTCAGTCTGTTTAGTCAAAAAGTGTGGGAGACCATCACCAAGGACCGTTTCTCCAAACAGCCTGCTGTTACTATCTGCTAGACTTCTTCATCTCCAGCTATTGCTGCTTGTGTACACACTGCCGACCCACCCCCCTCTCTCTGGTGGACTCACCAGGGTTGAACAGAGACATAAAATTACTCTTTCACAACAGATGCTAATTTCCTGCCCCCAACCATTTCCCCTCTGCTCTAATCAAGCTGATGACAATGTGCACAGTACCTTTGCATCCTGAGTCCCTTCTTTACAACACCCCTCCCACCTACTGAATGGGATATAAAGACTCAGAGATCTCCATTCCTACTTGTACCTGATGAAGGGAGCTGTGACTCTCAAAAGCTTTTATCCCCCCAAAAAACGTGTTGGTCTCTAAGGTGCTCCTTGACTCGGATCTAATCTGCTCTCTCCCTCCCTCTCTCTCTGTTCCCAGTTCTTTGTGATCATCCTGATCCTTTTCATAGCAGAGGTGGTGGGGGCTGCCGTGCTCCTGGCTTTCTCTGCTGTGGTAAGTGAACACACCCGCGCGGGCCCTGGAGCCACAACTGGTAGTTTTTGCAATCCAGATTTTGCAATGAGACGCGCTCTGACTGGGAATGCCAACACAGTTGGGTGTGAGGCAAGGTGGCATAACGGCCGTGCTCCTGCCTTCACAGGTCCCCCTGGCTTATGAAAGGATTTGGAAACCCTTTGGCCGGGAGGAGGGGAGGGGATCTGAGCAGTGTGGCATGGAACCATTTGGGACAATAAACTTGGGCAGACCCCCTGGAGCGGGAGATGGTTTTCAAGAAGCAAGGATTCTAGCTGATGGGCTTGGAACATTTCAGTTCAGACATCTCTCTTTGTTCTCCTCCCAAACCTGACCAGTAAAATCACCTCATAACAAAAATGTGGGGTTGTCCCATTTGAATCACCACGGCTTTGTTTATTCAGTTTCTGAGGTGCCTCCCCAGCCAAATGGTGCTCAAGCCATACATATAAACCATACTTTTAAAACATTAACAATTGGCAATACTTACTCCAAAGTAAGGCTTTCTGAATTCAATAGGACTCGTTCCCAGGAAAGGAATGCAACCTAAATTTTCAAAGCTGAAACAAGAGTAAAAATAAAGCACGCGGTCCCTCCCTGCAGAATGGGGCAAAAGGTTTAGTTCCCATAAAGTGTACATTCGTTTTAGCATATTTGCTCATTTGGCACAGGGATAGTTACATGCTAACTCTGGCGTTCTTTTGGAATCTTGGACTTATTTTAACTTTGCCCTTTCTGATCTATTTCAATGTCTTTTTGTCAACCTGCCTCTCGCCCTGAAAAATTAGAACCAGTAATGGGAAAGCATCCTGAAACAAATTAGTTACTTTCTCATCTGCTTCTAGGCAGATTTATTTGTTGACCACTTGAAGGACTGGGCCTCGAAGACTTTAAAAGAGGACTACGGAAAACAAGAGGACCTGACAGCCGTCTGGGATGCCACAATGAAAGAGGTAACCGAAGTGGCAAAATCAGGTTTTCCTCTGCTGACTCCATGCAAGGTAAAGGCAGCCCCAGCGGTCTCTCGGCAGCAGGCTGTGAGGGCAGAAACGGGCACGGTTGGTGCATGCGGTTTTGCCACGGGGGAGGGGGCAGCAGTCCCCAGCTGCAGTGGCGGGTGGATCCTGCCAGGCAGGCAGAGCCCTTCTGGGTGGCTGAAGGTGGCCTGGGGGGAGGAGGTCCAGTGCCGCCTCTGGCACAAGATGCCATCATGGGCTGAGCCACCTCTGACCATGCAGGGATCCAGGGGCAGGCTGTCGCTGGCCAGGGCAGAGGAACACCCAGCGTACCCGTTTGTGGCATGTAGAACAGCCACAGTGAACCGAAGGCCTTCTGGGGCAAACGGCTAGGGGCAGCTGGAGGAGGCAGGAGCCGTTGGCAGTGGAGTGGGCAGGTTCCCTCGGGCCGTACCCCTGCGCCAGGGCCAGCATCAGCATGCCCTGTGGAGGGGCAGCTGCCCAAGGTCCCCCAAGATCTGGAACTAGCCCTGATCCGCACACCCCCTTCCATTAAGTGGAAGTTCATATTGTGGCTGTTTCTTGGCTTGCCTAATTTGGATTTATTGTTGGCATATTGTATTTTGATTTTGCATATTGTTAGCCATTTTGAATTGACTTGGAAGAGCAGGGTGCCATTTATGAAGGAGGCTTGTACCACTGGAGATGCTGATGATCAGTTGAACTCAAGCACTCATCTGCAGAAGGGAGGAATTTTTCTAGCATTACCATGTGGACTCAACAGCCTTGTCAGGTGCCGCCCAGTCTCACCTACACAGGTAACATAGAATGGGTGCCAGTAATAAGGCAGATCTCTCTTCTAGCTGCAGTGCTGTGGATTCCACAACTATACTGACTTCTACAACAGTTCCTTCTATCAAGAGCATAAAAAATATCCCAAATTTTGCTGTCAAGCCAGTGAAGAATGCCCCCAAAATGGTACAGATCAAAGCAAACCGGTAACTTGGTTTTGTGTTAATCTGCAGAGTCTGGTACCAGAGAGCCAGCATGATGTAGTGGTTTGGAGTGGTGGACTCTGATCTGGAGAACTGGGTTTGATTCCCCACTCCTCCAAGTGAGCGGCAGAGGCTAATCTGGTGAACCAGGTTTGTTTCCCCACTCCTACACATGAAGCCAGCAGGGTGACCTTGGGCTAGTCACAGCTCTCTCGGCCCCACCTACCTTACAAGGTGTCTGTTGTGGGGAGGGGAAGGGAAGGTGATTGTAAGCTGGTTTGAGTCTCCCTTAAGTGGTAGAGAAAGTCGGCATATAAAAACCAACTCTTCTTCTACCCTCCAAAGCAGCCATTTTCTCCAGGGGAACTTGATCTTGGTTGTCTGGAGATCAACCGTTATATCAGGAGATCTCTAGGTACTACCTGGAGGTTGGCAACCCTAATGCTGTTGCAGTGGAGTCACTGAACATGCAAACATTAGGATGGATTCTGGAGAACCTAGAAAGGGTATGGGGGGGGAGGGCAAGAGCCCCATATCTCAACTCCCCTCTGCAACCTTGGTTGGTGTCCATGTGCCCTTTTTTCTAGGGCTGCCTGCAGAAATTCCAGGCATTCCTGAGCTGCAAGGGGAAGATTGTCGGAGGGGTCTCTCTCGGGATCGGGGTCCTCGAGGTGAGCTTTCACTTGGTCATGCCCTCATCTGTTTGGTTTCCCCAGGTCATACGGTTAGTAACACGACGCCTTTATTTCTCAGAAAGAGCGCTGAGCTGGGCTGGGCTTTCAGGGGTGCCAGCTCCGGGTTGGGAAACACCTGGAGATTTTGGGGTGGAGCCTGAGGACGGGGGTTTGGTGAGAGGAGGGACTTCAATTGGGTCTGCCATAGACTCCGCCTTCCAAAGCAGCCATTTTCTCCAGGTGAGCAGCTCTCTTACCGCCTGAAAATCAGTTGTAATAGTGGGAGATCTCCGGCCACCACCTGGACGTTGGCAACCCTAGCTTTGATCCATTTCTAGTACCATCAGAAGAAACTGTTTCATGAATCTCTTGGAACCTTTGATCGGGGCCGTTTTGGTCCCCTTTTACTGTAGTACTTATGTCTGTTACATCTAATGCTGTTCCAAATGGCTCTAGGAGCATTCAAAACTTCAAGGACCTCCTCTGACAGCCCTTATTTTATAGGCCTCGTTGCACAAGCTCCCCCGTGTTGCAAACCTTACTTGCAAACAGAGCTGCTGCTCCTGCTGACACTTTCCGGGGAGAGGAACTGGGAAAGGCTGCGTGAGCCCTAAGAGCCCTAAGAGTCTAGAAAGAGTTTTCCAGGCTCTGACCTCTGGGCTGTCAGGATGAAGAGGGAAGGGGGACGTTTTTAGTGTCATGGTGCTACTCTGGAAGTACCTCTCTGTGTCCAGTCCAAAAGTACTTTTCCTGTCCAAAGTCAAGCTCTGAAAAAAGTTCTACAAGTTGGAAGGAGGAGCCAGGTGTGCACAGTTGTGTCCCCAAGAAGCAGTTTGTCCTTGTTTTTGCAACATGATAATAAAGCAGCTAATAAGGTCAACATTTAAGTGAGGCTTTTAAAATGAAAAAGGTGCAGCGCATGAAAAGCGAGGAGGAAGGGGGGGCAAGAGTGGGGGTTGAAGCAGGCACCAAGTTGCTCATATGTAGATCAGCCATTGCTCAGTTGCAAAGCTGGGATGAACCTCACGGGCTTGCTATGAGCACCCTGTGACACGACGTCTCGTCTTCACCCCTTTTCCTCCTCCCCTGAGCGGGGGAAGGTTTGCAAAGCTTTGGGGGCAGCTCAGGATTGACTCCAGAGTTTACGATGGGGGGGGGGTTTCTTTGCAGATCTGAAAGCCAAGTGAGATTTCTGCACTTTCCCCCCACTCCGATCTGGAAGCTTTGCTCTGCTGCTTGCCAAATAAAATATGAAAACGATGAAACTTGCAATTACTAATGTTGCATCAATCTGGGGCATTTTGGTCAGGAACCACAGCAGCAGAGATGTGGGCAAAGAAGGGGTTGAAGGAGTTCTGCCCACCCCCACCCCCAGAACATCCCAACAGTTTGCCGCCACTGTGTGAATGTTTTCAAACATCTCTTCCAATGAGATGAGCCAAACAGGCATATACATTTTTCAGATTCTCAAACGGCACAAAAATTTTCCAGATTCCTCCTGAGCTTTCACATGTAAAGATTCATGGAGCTGAAGCATCTCTGTCCCAAGCGGGGCTTTGGCTTGTCCCGTGATTCACGTGGGAGGCAGCCAGTTTGCCAGGCTCTGTGCTAAACAGACATGGGGGGGGGGCAGCAAAACAGAAGATGAAAGAGTTGTGAGTTCCTGGTGGTCCCCCATCAAACAACACTGTTCTGTCTCTCCTCTCGTTCTGCAGCTGGCTGCCATGGCTGTCTCCTTGACCCTGTATTGTCAAATTGGTACCAGCCTTTGACGCAGCTCAACTTTGACTCCGCCGGCCGGCCTTTGCACCTGCCAAGGAAGAGGGCTGAGAACTGTCCTTGATCATAGTGAAATTAGGGCAGTGCCTTTTACTGGATCAGCACAACCGGAAGATCGCGGTCCTTCTTTCTTTTTAATTTAAAATATGTTTATAGGCCTGCCTTCCTCCCAGATGGACACACTTTCCCACTTCTTCCTAACGCAACCCCCACAACTAACAGCTACACAAAAAATATTTCATAATTGAACAAGAAACACATCGTTCTGATAGATAATATTAATTTTGTGTGGTGTAAACAGCAGGCGTTTGAGGGGAGGAGGGGGTTATGTTGTATTTTGCGTGTTTTAAATTTGACTTTGTCAGCTATCTTGATCCATGGGGAAAGGAGGGGGGGTAATAAATATTTTAATAAAGACACTACAGCAAAGACGCTACCAAGTCAGAGATGATGCCACAGCGGCCGGCACCTGTGCCTCTTGGAACACGCATGCCACAAACTGTCTAGTCTTGGCCATGTAAAGACCAATGGTGGACTAGTGGCCGCGCCCTTCTGTGGCCGCCCTCCTCCATGTTTGGTATAGGAGCTGTTCCTGTTGGCACCAGAGGATCATAGGACTTGCAAAAATGGGTTTAAATTGCAGGCGGAAAGGTACCGGCTGAATATTAGGAAAAATGTTTTTACAGTGAGAGTAGTTCAGCAGTGGAATTGGCTACCTAGGTAGGTGGTGAGCTTCCCCGCCCCCTCACTGGCAGCCTTGAAGCAGAGGCCGGGCAAGCCCTCGTCAGGGATGCTCCAGGTTGATCCTGTATTCAGCAGGGGAGGGGGGTGGACTAGAAGAAGCCATTGGAACAACAGGGGCTGGTGTTAAGGAGCAATGCAGCCTTGAGAGATTCACGCCCCAGGGAACCACGGCTGGGATAGTTTTGGGAACAGGTGAAACTAATGAGGAGGCAGGAAGCCAAAGTCGGCGGTTAAGTGAAAAAGAGGGGGTTGTTCCGGGGGAGGAGGCTTTTTTTCTGGTTCTTTGGCTTTTGCTATGGGGACTGGCAGTAAGAACGAATAGGACCAGCTCTGCTTTGTAAGTAGCATAGCTCTCTAGTTGCTTTAAGTTTTGTTATTTTCCTTTTTAATTGCCTGTGATGGCGTGAGAGTTCGCTTTTCTTTTGCTCTCTCTGTAACCAGTAAACTTTGTTGTATTATTTAAGCAAAGGGAGTGAGGCTATTCTGTGCGTGGCTCTTCCCCGCCCAGAAACGAACCTCAAGGCTGGAGTAGTAAAGCCTGAGTATTGGGAAACTACTGGCCCAAAATCAAACAGGTCCAGGTCTCTCTCTTTCTCTCTCTCTCTTGCTTGTCGTGTTGAGGGGAGGCTGGAACCTTACAGCCTCCATGGCCCCTTCCGCCTCTGTGATTCTACGTGCCTGGGGTTCTCCTGTCATAGCGATAACGTCTGGAACCAGGAGCCTCATGAGTCCAGCCACCCTCTGCCAGGAATGCAGGCAGAAATGCTGACCATATGGAAGTAGTAGCTGTGCTGCAGCGGTTTGATGTCACTGCATTGAAACAGGGCAGCATTTCTTCCCAAAGGTCTCCTGTGGTGCTGCCAGGGGTTCCCCCATCCAGGGACTGAAAAGTGACTGGTTAAAGCCACGGGGCTCCAAACTGTTCCTGGAACTGCAACAAATAAACACATCGGTTTTGGCTGAAACTGCTGGACAGGCACCCGCCCTTCACCGAAATCACTACTATGAACTGATTGTTACCAAAACTCTGCAACTAGAATCACGGTTGGAAAAGACGCACCACTGTCAACTACCAGGGCTGGTCCACTCTGCTCTCGCCACCAGTGAGGGTGCCCACAGAACTCGCTGCCATGGAGGACTCGGCCACAGAAGCGAGCAGGTGGGCTTCATGGCACCCTAGCTAGGCTGACCTCGGGGAAAGTTTCTCCCTGACCACAAATGTGGGGAACAAGAGGACCTGTTGGTTTAATTCAAGCTAATTGTCAGGGCTGTTTGAGCACGGGACAAATGGCGTTGGGAAGAGTTAGGCTTTGCAAAAAGTTTGTTAAACAGACCGACCAGCCATTTTTCAGGAATGGTGTAACCTCTGGCCCCAAGAAAGGGACCGGATAAAATGACTCTGGGGTTCCCTTCTAAACCATTCATTCTACTGCTTTGATTTCAATTCACAACCAGCCATGGATTCAGGTAGGCACCCAATTATAACATGGCCCAAGCCAAAGGAGAGATTTGTTCACAAGGCGGGTCAGGTCAGATCAGGGTTAGGGTGTCCTGAACAACACACATCCCCTCCAGCCAGACAGCAGCTGTGGGGAGCTTTATTTCCCCAGTACTGCAGGGTCTGACTTGGACCAGGACCACAGAGCACAGGGCAGAGAGGCCAATGACCCTCCCCTCAGTGCCATTTTCCTGTCCCAAAACCGGCCAGTGAAACATGGGGTAATTAGCCCCCCCCCCAAATTGGGGCTGGAAGTTTCGGGTCAGGAAAACAGTGGCAGGGGAAGGCCAAAGCCCCTCCTCCTTCTGTGCCATGGTCCCAATCTGAATCAGGCCCTGCGGCACTTCAGGAAATTCGCTCCCTATAGCTGTCATCTGGCTGCATGTTGGGTCAGAAAACCTCCAACCCAACTTGTGAGCAAACAGTCTGGGCCTATAATTTGGTCAGTTCTCAGTCCTGAAACGTTCCTTGGAAAGAAGGGAAAGAATTCACTGCGGGGGGGGGGGGAATCCACTTCTGAAGAGCAGCAGAGGTACGCCTTGCTTGGGAAGCGGGGGGGGGGGGAGACCAGGCCCCACCGTCTCTCCCTCTCCACTCTCGTGAGCCTCCCAGGTGGGCGTGAAACTGGCATTTTCTGTGCCCGTCTCAAGTAAACTGCCCTGAAGCGAAGCAGCCCCTGCCCGGCCACCTCTTACAGGCTTAGAGAACGAAGACGTCCGTCACCAAACGGCCACTGGATTTATTGGTTCAGTAGTGGAGAAGCTGGCGCAAGGCCGAGGTTGGCAACAAGAACATCCTTGCAGGCACTGAGCTGGGCTGCCCAGCCGCCAGGCCAGAGCAGCGGGCACTGTAAACACTGGCGCTCGGCGGAGGAGGAGTCAGGAGACCTCTCTGCGGCCGGGTCCAAATCTCCTGAGTTGCAAAGAGCGCGTGCGCGCACGAGAAATCATGCTCTCTACCAGAAGAGGCCAATCATGCTACGGGGGAGAGAACAGGGCCCCAGGCACATGCTGGCAGAGGCTGAGGAGGCAAACGGGTAGCACAGCCAACTGGCAGCCCCCCCCACACGTCAGACCGCTCAGCCCCCCCCTCCCTGGAGGGCACGGCAGGGCTGCCACGCCCTGAGGGCAGGCCCAGTCCTCGCTAGCAAGAGCAGCCGCTGGACGGGGCCGGAGGGGCCTCGCTGAGGGCCGGGGTCTTGTGGTTGCCGCCCGCCAAGCCCGGGCTGCCATCCAGGCTCTCGTTCATCTTCTCGCAGATGATGTCCACCAGGCGCTCAAAGACCTGCTTGACGTTGATGTTGTCCTTGGCGCTGGCCTCGAAGAACTCAAACCCTGGAAGGAGACCAGAACAAGAATGAAGGAAAACCACGGAGGGCTGGGAAGCGAGAGGAACATTGGGGGGAGGGCTTGACTCATTTAGGTCAATATGGATTATCGCTATAGGGGATAAACTAAATAGTTTGGGACTTCCTCCGTCAGCACTTTTGCAAATGGGTATGGACCAAGCTAGACTAACTATAAATGGAAGAGTCAAAGATACTGAGCGTCCAACAGATCCCTTGAGATCCCCTGCATTTATAGCACCTCAACATTCCAGGTATATTCTAGCACCAGCTGCATATTTACCCTCCCTGGAAAGGAACTCACATAGGAGGGCCTAGATGCTGGCCAGATGTGCAGCTCTACCATCTACCCTATTAGAAGGGAGACTGAAGAAGATCCCCAGGGTGGAGAGACTTTGCCCGTGTAACGCAGGGGAGCTGGAAACCACTGAGCATGCATTTTTTAGATGCCCCCTCTACAAGTCAGCCCGCTTCAATATTATTGACCCTTTGATTAGGGAAGGAGGCTGGACCACAAGGTTCCTGCTGGGAGACACGGCTCCCCCGTCACCACGCAGGTTGCAAAATACTGTGCCGTAGCCATGAAGCGACGTCGCCTGGATGTACTTCCTCTATCTGTGGAAATGTAAAATTGGGCGATTCCTAATTTTGTTGGCCTTGGTTGTAAACATCTACTCTGTATGGTCAGTTTCCGTTTTTCCTGTTTTATCTGGCATACTAGCCGCAAATAACATTTATTTATTTATTTGGGGGGGGGAGTAGTCCAGGAGGAGCTGATCTGGAGCAGCGTGGAGAGGCGAGACAAACCTAACTCGTCAGCCAGCCGCTTGCCCTCCTCGGTGGGAATCACTCGGTCGTCCTCCAGATCACACTTGTTCCCGACCAGGATCACCTGAGCATTGTCCCAGGAGTACGTCTTGATCTGAGTTGCCCTGGGGGGGAACGGAGAAGGAAACAGAAAGGGGGGGACGATGCAAATCTTGCATTAAGGCCAGCAATAGGGCTGCTTTCTCCACATGGATGTTAGCCTCTGCCTCAGTTTCCCTGCAGCAGATGCTGCCCTGCCCTCTGCCTCTTCCCAGGTTTCCCTCCACTTTGCTGGGATCTTCCCCCCCCCCCCCGCTTCGGTAGGTAGTGCTTTAAAAATTTCGGATTTAAGACAAATAGCCCTAGTGGAGGGAGGGAAATGGCAGCTGAGAAGGGTTGAAGTAACAAATGCGCAGGCAGAGCAGTTGTGCGGACACACCCCGTTGCGAAGGAGCGTGGGCCCTCTGTCTTAGGGAAGCTGCCCCAAACCATCACACCACAGCGCTCTGCTTGGGACTTTCCCAACGGGAACATCTCAGTTGTGTAGTACCTCTTTATTAGGAACAAACCAATCGTCACAAAATAGTGAGCCAGCTTTAGCATTCTCCAGACCAGAATGAAGGTTTAGCACAATAAAGAACATAAGGAAAGCCCTGCTGGATCAGGTCCAGGCCCATTGAGTCCAGCAGTCTGTTCGCACAGGGGGCAACCAGGGTGCCTCTAGGAAGCCCACAAGCAAGACGACTGCAGCAGCATTTATCCTGCCTGGGTTCCACAGCACCTAATATAACAGGCATGCTCATAAGAACACCAGAAAGGCCCTGCTGGATCAGACCAAGGCCCATCAAGTCCAGCCGTCTGTTCACACAGGGGCCAACTGCAGCAGCATTAAAGCCAAAGGTAATTGGGTGAGATTTCCCAGGAAAGGGCGGGGCAGGAGGGAGAAGAGAGGAAGTGGCCAGTGTGGCATCTGAGCTGGCAGCGGCAACTGAGGCACACCTGAGGGTGTTCTCGGGAGCACAAGCGGGAAGTGGACAGCTGGTCCTGGAGAGAGCCTCAGTATCCCCACCTCAGCTCTGGGCAGCATCTCTTACCAGTCCTGAACGGCGCTGAACGACTCCTGATTGGAGATGTCGTACATCAGAAGGAAACCCATGGCTCCCCTGTAGTAGGCGGTGGTGATGGTCCGGTATCGCTCCTGGCCGGCGGTGTCCTGGGGGAAAGCGTGGGACACGAGAGAGTCAGCACCCCCCACCCAAGCAGATTCTCTCACAGGGCCTGTGTCTCCAGCACAGCCTCTTCCTACAGCACTGCGTAGATGACCCTGGTGGTCCCTTCCAACTCCGTGATTCTATGAATTAGAAATCATAGAATCGTAGAGTGGGAAGGGACCACCAGGGTCATCTAGTCCAACCCCTGCACAATGCAGGGAATTCACAACTACCTCCCCCTCCCACACACACACACCCAGTGACCATGCAACAAAGATGGCAACAAAACCCCTCCAGGATCCCTGGTCAATCTGGCCTGGAGGAAAATTGCTTCTTGACCCCAAAGTGGTGATCGATCGGCATTCCCCTGGGCATATAAGACTGGCTACCTAATCACAGCCCCCACCCCACTCAGCATCAATTCGAGTCCTGCTTTGGTTGCCTGACACAGCCGGCCTGTCCATGCAGTTTCCAGACTGGCGTGGGATGGAGAGATACTCCAAGCTTTGCTTGGGAAACCCAGACTCTTCAGGCAGCCGTGCACACTCCAGAGGATGGTGAGCATTCTGAGCACAAAACACAACACTCCACAAAGAATCACAATCCTTGTGGTGCACAGAAGGAATCCACAGTGACAACCCACTCAGTTACGGCTCAAATGGGACGGCCGTCCAGGAAGCATATGGGTGAGCGAAGGCACCCACCGCCCCAGCCTGGCAGCCCAGGAGACCAGAAGCCTCCCCCACTCTCCTGTGCACCTTTGCCCCCTGGAACTCACTGCTGCTGTGGACACCAGAGTGGACTTACTGAGCAGGCTCTGACACCTGTCTCCATCTGTGCTGACAGGAGGCTCCAGGGACAAACTCCCTAGAGGACTTAAAGGTCAGGGCTGGCATTTGACTGCCATTAAAATTTAAAGAGGTGGAAAACTTAATGAGGAAACAAGGGAGGGGGGAGGATAGGGGGGTTGGTGATGACGCACCGCCGAGCGCTGAGTCATGGCTTTGTTCTGCAGGCCTCTAGAAACCCAAGGCGGGGGAGGGAACCAAGAGCCAAGGTCCGGAGCCCCACATTTGGACCAGAGTGGAGACTTCTGCTCAGTGTTGACCCGGCTACAATCAACACCACAGGGAGAAGAGACTGACCCTCCACAGCAAAGTATGGCTTGGGGCTCTTCGCGATGCAACCAGAAAAGGCTCGTTGTGTTCCACCACAACCTCTGCACCCCTCTCCCAGCAAGCACCAAAGACGGGAAGTGTCCCTTCAAGCCAAGCAGCCAACATTGGCCCAAGCAAGAACGAAGAAAGATCACTGAAGGCCCAACCTCCTGGACTCAACCTGAGCGACCGTCTTGGCGAGCTGACTGTGAAGGCCCCTCCACATGCAGGTGTGCTCTCTTCCCACAGACAAGTGATGCTCCTGCTTAGCATAGAGGCAGCATGGAGAGCAGAAACCCTGCGAGTCACATTCCTCACCTGAAATGGATGGAGTAGAATCCACCTAATGTTCTCCCCCAGAGCAGGAGCGTCCGCTGTATCCCTTGCTAACATCACCTGTGTGGCCCTCAGGTGTGCAGTTACCAGCCCAGGGTGTGCCCTTGGCTTCCCTTTCCAGCTGTGTGTGAATGGCCAGCCTGGGGAAGAAAGCCTGCCGCGTGCAGCCTCCCCCCCACCCCCCCGTCCCCAGCCATGCGCCCCTTTGGCGACCTCTGGTGACCACGTCAGCAGCCGCCCCGTGCCAAACAGCCTCTCCACCTAGTGTTTACACAGGATTATCAGGCAAACTGGCAGATGGCTTTTCCTCCCACGCAAGCTAAAGCTCTGAAACAAGAGGCCAGGCAGCGCGGGGCTCCCGAGAGACCTCAGAGTCCACCTCTCTGTGGCTGCTCTGCAGGCTTGGAGCTCTCGTCTCCCTCAAGCAGGCACCACTGGGGTCTGCAGCGTGGTCTTTTGTAGGGCTCCGACCCATGGCTGGCTTTTCATTCTGCTTTTCAATTAAACTGACCACAGATCTGCATCACACACACCTGTGTGCCAGCTAAATAAAGGTATTTTTTAAAAAAAAATCCTGGATGTGACCTCTCTCCTCAAGGAAGAGGGGTGTGAGTGAGTGACGGAAAACACTGCTTGGGACAGGCAGGGTCCCTGAAGGACCACCTCCCCCTGTCCCACCCCTCCCACCAGCTAAGACCTTCCACCACAAACCCTGCTCTCTGTGCCCCCTCCTCTCATCTTCAGTAGTGAGGTGGGCAGCGGCCAGAGAGGGTTTTTTCCATTGGCTGAAAAAAGTTATTTAAAAATAAATTTAACACAATCGATAGGATTCAGTGTTTTTTGGTTGCACAATCTTAACTGCATGGGCACAGATCTTTAATCTGTTGCCAACCAGACCACTCAAAGCTGCACAACGTTCCGGCCTCAACCCCCCTCCCCACGCCTCCCTTGCCAAGAACGGCGTTTCTTACCCAGATCTGCAGCTTGACTCTCTTTTCATTCCTGTATACAGTCTTGACCTTGAAGTCGATGCCCACGGTGCTCACAAAGGCCGAGGTGAAAGAGTCGTCCGCGTATCGGAAGAGAAAGGAGGTCTTCCCCACACTGCTGTTGCCGATGATCAGCAGCTTAAACATGTAGTCAAAATTCTGGTCAGCGGCATCTTTAGGCGCCTGCCGGGTATCATTTGCAGAAGCCATCTGTGGGGCAGAAAGAGTTGCTTATTGGCAGGTGTATCCCAAAGGCCCAGACTCCCACCATGCTTCCCAAAACTCCCACCCAGCGGCGGCCACCCTGTGGGAGCCCCCCCGCCCCTGTTCCAGGGCCAGGGTTTCTCTCTGCACAGAGCTAGCTACAAAACCAGGGGAAGAAAAACCTTAACCCAACAAAACTAGAACAAGGTACCCAGAAGGTAAGGACATGAAACCATGTTTATTTTTGTGTCTGTATTAAATTTACTATATATTGTTCACAAAATCACTTGTATTGATATTAGCCCATGGTTTCGTGCTGATTCCTTACCTTTTGGGTACCTTTCTCTGCACAGAGCACCAAGTCAGAGGGGCCAAAAGATTATTCTCGGTTTGCATGCCCCGCCTTTTCTAGGTTGTTAGTCCTCCAAAACCCAGGAGTTGGCAGAGCTCCCAGCCCACAGTGGTGGGTATTCCAAGTTTAAAAGACAAGTCTTAATTTGAAGAAAGATCATAGCAGAAACAGAGAATCTGGGTTGCAAGTTACCAGACATGTACACCTCTAAGTCCCAACCTGCTGGTAGCGGCAAAGAGGACCCCAGTATGGGCTGAGGGTGTCTGTGGAATAAGTCCAGACAGGTGACCTCACTGAGGCCGGGGCCAGTTGAGAACATTCCACATCGCCAACAGTGGAACAGGGTGCCTGCAGGGCCCGTTTCCCCAGAGAAGGTATCCTGGTACGCCCAAGTGGCACAGAGCCATTGGAAGAGCTGAGGCAGAATCAAGCCTCTTCATTTTCTGCAAAGCTCACTGGATGCTGGACCACACACCACACTGAGAACTGGCCCCAAGGAAGGCATTATTTCACTGGCCCTGTATATTTAACAGATTTAGCATGGCAACATGGGTTTGATCCACTTCACAATAAACCACCCCACAGGGTTCTCTTTGATGGTCCAAAATATAGACCTTCTACTGACTAGACAGGCAGAATTCCTTGTTGGGCCGCCAGTGGTTTCTCCTTCCGTGTCAACTCTTTCTTCTCCAACGAAGAATGACACATCCTGACACGTCCTAGTTAGCAAACACTTTTGTTTGACTTTGAAAATCCACCTAGTGGGAGCTCCACGCCAACCTGACGCCCATGTCTCTGCCCAGGATATTTGGGAGATAAGGAGAACTGAGCTCGGGCATCATTTCAGAGGGAGAACAGAGTTGCTGGTATTTCCCCCCCCCCCCCTCAGGCTACGGTCTGGATTAGGAACTGAGGTGCATGAGCAAAACTCCCCCCCCCCGTCTGCATGAACTGCCCACAGAGATCTCCCCCATGTCTCACTCGCCAGACTCCTATGGGTTTGTAAGCATGAGCCCCCTCCCCAGAGGGACTTCCTCAGTGTGAGAGCCCGTCTGCTCACTCAACAGAGAAATGGGTCCAATTCCATTCACACGATGGTTTCTCAGGAGGAGAACCTGTATACGCGTGACACTGCGCCCTTTTACTCCATTCGAGTCCAGTAGCACTTGAGAGACCTACCAGCTTTCGAGAGTCCACGCTCCCCTCGTCAGATAATATAGCTCTTCTACCACAGACCAACATGGCTACACCCTCCTGCAACCACCTCCATGTCCTTCCACTGGTCCCACCCAATTAAAAAGAGGGGGGATTGTGGGAAGATGGCCGCCAGCTTGAAACACCTGGGCCTCAGAGATGAATGGCTTGGGCGTGGGCTGGGGAGCCGAAGGGCTCTCGGCCCACAGATCCCAGACCACAGTCTTGTCCAGATGGGTCAACCTAGAGGACACCAACCCCAGGAGGTCTTGTCTACTTTTCGCCTTCTGTTTGTCTTTTCACAGCGTGTTTTATGTAAATTTGTTTTAAAATAAATATGGTTTGGGTCCCCATCAGGGAGAAAAGCACGATAAAAATATACTAACTAAACAAATAAAACTAGCAATGTTTCGAAAGGCTTCCACCCAAAGTTATCATTTAGGTTGGGACCCCCCTTCCAGTAGCACCCCAGCAAGTAACGGTCTTATAGTCTATGTTTTTATGCTGGGCTGGGTTTTTATGCTGGGTTTTAATTACCATATTTTAATGTTTTGTTTTTATTTGCCTTAGGCAGGTTCCTGGAGAGGCAGCAGAAAAAAACCCAACTAAGGGCAGAAACCAGTAGTGGCCCACATGCGCGCGCTTTTCTCCTGGAGATTTCAGTCTCCCAGCTCGCCTGACCGGTTTGGTTCCCTGTGGCAAACAGCCACTCACCAAAAGCTGCCTTTCCTGTTCTCCAACCTTGACACAGCCCAGGACAGACTCTCAAGTCCTGAGACGTCAACAGGTTCTATTCTGGATTTCTCCACCAAGTCCTTGTTATTGTTTTTTTTCCTGCAACTACAACTGAATGAATTAAAATTTACTGTTCGAGAACAATATTCTTGATTTCTCCCTATAATGGGGGATTTACTTCTAGATCCCTTCTGGAAGTGCAGCAGTGTGGAAGGCCGTCTCTGCCAGACCCTGTGCTTGGCATGAGCTCTTCCCATGGTTATAAGAACTTCAGAAGATCCCAATTGTGCAGGACCCCATTATTTATTTCATTGTCCACTCTCTGTACCGCCCAGGATTAGGTTTCTTGATGGGCTACTAGCGGGTACAAACCTCCACTCAGAAAAGGAGAAAATCATATTCTTGCTGCCTGACTCCAACGAGTATATTTCTCATAGAACATCACTGTTTGCTCTGGCAGCAAGAAAAATAAGAGCTAAGGTAGTTAGCTCTACAGCAGAATCCAACAAATGATGCTGTTTCTGGTGGTTCATATCAATGTTCACACAGTGGCCAACCAGTTGCCTCTAGGAAGCCCACAAACAAGACGACTGCGGCAGCATTATCCTGCCTGTGCTCCACAGCACCTAACATAATAGGCATGCTTCTCTGATCCTGAAGAGAACACGTATGAACATAAGAACATAAGGAAAGCCCTGCTGGATCAGACCCAGGCCCATCAAGTCCAGCAGTCTGTCCACATAGGGGCCAACCAGGTGCCTCTATGAAGCCCACAAGCAAGACGACTGCAGCAGCATTATCCTGCCTGCATTCCACAGCACCTAATAGAATATGTATGGTCCTCTGATCCTGGAAAGAATAGGTCTGCATCATGACTAGTACCCATTTTGACTAGTAGCTATGGATAACCCTCTCCTCCACGAACATGTTTATCCAAAGTCCAGTTCGGTGAGAGGGGCGAAATCAGTGCAGAAGGACAACTTGGCTCTGCTGCCGCCGCTCCTCTCTTCCTGCAGCAGCCGAGCAGCTTCCAAGCCCATAATGACTCAGCTCTCAGCACCACCCAGGAGTCAACAGAGAGAGGTCCTGGCCCCACTCCGCTGAAGAGCTGCCAGAGAAAGAAAGACTGTGTTTGCTCAAGGCAGGTGGCCGAGGGCAGCTGCTTCCCCCTTGCAGGGGACACAGATGAGTAAGTCGGCTTGGGGGGGGGGGGGCGCAAATCCTGCACAGCCAGCCAGATCCAGACCACTCAGCTGAACTGGGCCCTGGAGTTGCCTGTAGCCGCCAGCAAGACCTCTCAGGAGCCGTCGGGCTGGTTCAGGACCACGGCCAACCTGCCCAGGGGACCAGAGCAAGACACGCCCTTCAGCCTGTAGCAGGGAACTAGACCCGGATGAACCACCAGGCCGGATCTCCCTGTGGAGCTGGCCCCAGCCAAAGAAGAACCCACGGTGGAGAGGAATCATCCAAAAAGCACTTCTATGAGCACAGCAGACTGATTCAGCTCTCTCTGCTGGGACCCTTTCCCTTTCTTCCCAGCAATGTTCTGTTCTGCTCCCTTCATCTGAGAGGAGGGTGGGGAGCATTTTTTTTTTGTGGGGGGCTTCTTAAATACTGGCAGCCAGCAGAAGGGACTTTTCTTGCAATCACAGGCACTGCAGGGGAAGGGTGAATGTGCCCCTGCGCACAGGGGCAAGCCTTGGTGTGCACAGGCAGAGGAGGCAGGGTGGCACAGGTAGCAGAGGTGTGGGACCAGGAATGTTGAGGCCTGGGGAAGTGCCACCCCCCCCAGCAGCCCCTAACCCAATATTGCATCTGTCTCCATCAACACTGTGCTACTAAAATTCCATCCAGCCATCTTGAAACCCAACACGGCTGCTGTGCTAGAACTGCCAGGATGGATACAATGCCGGTTTCATCCATGAGATTGGCTTTCAAGCCTACCGGTGGGGGTGGGGAATGAATCTTGGCTCAGGTGTGAATTTACCAGAGTTGCTTGGGGAGGATACCCTGGGGACCCTTCCACACCCTACAAAACAGCCTGGACCCTTGATTTTTCCGATCCAGGCTGGAACACAATTGTTCTGCTTGTGGAAATGGGTTGGCTACAGGAGGACGCCCTCAGCTCTCTTTCTTAATCTTGAAGAGAAGAAGGGAGGAACGCTGCAAGGACATGAATGACAACAGCAGCCCAAGAGGGTGGGCGCAGGGACAGCCGCAATTCGCCTGCAGAGCAGCCCCCAAACTTCTTGTCGGGCTGACCAAGTAGCTCAGCAATAGAATGTTTGGGAGGAGGGAACTCAGGCGGGGGCTTCTCCGCTTCCTCCCGTCTCATGATAGCCGGTAGTGTGTGTGTGTGTGTGTGTGTGGGGGGGAACAAGACAATAAGACCAGGCACCATTTGGGGCAATCCTGGGGTCAAGAAGGCCGAAACCAGAAGTCAGTTCCAACTATACTTTGTGGCAGGTAGCCACCCAGAGACACATTTTGGAAGCCAAAACCTCTAACTCTTGAGGCTCATGCGGCGCAATCAGCAATGTGAGTTCAGATCCAACCAACACACCTTCCCCTAGAACTGTTTTGTACACCGGATTTCAGCATATTTTTGATGTATTTTTCAAACTTTTTAAAAAACGGGACTGCCTTGAGCATCCCAGAAAGGTGAGATTTTAAACAAGGGCCACATCAATCCCTGGTCCTACACTGACTGACCATGTTTAGAATCAACAATTCCCCCCCTCCCCACTACTCACGCTTTCATTTCGCCATCCTTTACTCACATTCCATTCAGGAGCACAAAAGGGTCTTTTCACAATTGCCCCACATTGAGAGACCTTCAGGATGGTCGCTTAAAAGTCATCTTTTGCAAAAATGCTGCAGGACAGGACAGAATCCCAGAGCTGAGTGGCAGCCAGATCGAGGACCGTCCTTCCCTGGCAGCCAAGAAGAGCTTGGCTCCGGGAACATCTTTTTTGCTTTGCCGCTTCCCTGACTGCACCCAGCCCCCACGGAGAGGCAACAAGGAACGCCAAGGCCTGAAACCCCAGCAACACTCAACGGGGGAGGTTTTCACAGGCCGTGATTAAATCCGCTTTTACTTGACCAGCACGTGCAAAGCCTGCGTTAGATTCCCCTCACCCATTCTAGCCCACATTAATGACATTTGCGCATGCCACACAAAGCATCTGAGAGATTTTTTTGCTCACAAACATTCTTATGTCTCCTAAGTGGCTGCGTTTTTATGGGGTGGATGGGGGGGGGGGAGAATTGACTGGCCATTGGCATGTTACATCACCCAGCCAGGAAGCCTTCCAGATGTGCCTAGAAATGCAGGGGGAAGCAAAGGGTGACTCTCCCACAGTCCCCGGCTGGGCATCGAACCTGTCGCTTTCTTGGGGAAGTGGTGTAGTCTTGAAAAGCACATGGTTTAAAAGGGAGCTGGGAACCCAGATGGGTTGGGGGGTGCCGGGAGGACCTTGGTGGACGACTCCAGCCAAAGGACACAGACCAGGCCGTAGAGGTTATTTGCAGGTTTTGAAGGGGGCAGAGGGGTGGGAGAGAGGAAAACGTTATTGGCCACCGTTGAACCAGCAGAATCTGGCCTGTCAAAGCTGATGTAAAAGGAAGGCCTGGAAATAAACTACCAAAAAACTGAAGTGGTAGTAGTATCCAGAAAGAAAATCCTTCAGTGTTCATTTGACTCTGAATGGTGAAGAAATCCAACAAGCAAAGAAATGTTCATATTTGGGTATTCTTTTTTCATCTGATCTAAAACGGGGACCACATCAGTCACTGATAAGGAAAAAAGCAGCAGCAGCAGCAGAAGAGTTGGTGTTTTTATATGCCAACTTTCTCTAGCACTTAAGGGAGGCTCAAACTGGCTTCCAATCACCTTCCCTTCGCCTCTCCACAACAGACACCCTGTGAGGTAGGTGAGGCTGAGAGAGCTCTAGGAGAACTGTGACTAGCCCAAAGTCACCCAGCTGGCTTCATGTGTAGGAGTGGGGAAACCAACCCGGTTCACCAGATTAGCCTCTGCCCCTCATGTGGCAGAGTGGGGAATCAAACCTGGTTCTCCAGATCAGAGTCCAACGCTCCAAACCACCGCTCTTAACTACACCACCACGCTGGCAAAAACCTGTGCTGGCAGCATATTAATATTTTTCTGAAACGGAGGTGGGAGCTGCGTTCCAGGTGATGTTCAAGTCTTTAACTTAAAAGCTGTCCCTATTATTCTTTGTGGAGCAGCTTTAAGGATTGTTTTGGTAAATGAAAATATCGACCATCGTCTTTCATTCTTTCTGCAAAGATTGCTAAACGTTCCTCGTCGTATAGCCGGCGCGGCTCTCCATTTGGATCCGGGCCAGCCTTCCCTTGAAGCCAGGGCTCGGTCGCAAGCGTTTGGGCTGCTCACCGGGTCCCGCCTGAGCAGCAAGGGGCTCTCGGGCTCTCCCGAGGCGAGACTCTCATAGGTCCACATGGCTTAAGATCGTCTCTGAGAAAAGTGGTTTCAGGGGCTCACGGGGGTGTTGTTGGCTAACCGCTCGTTAGTCCAAACTGCCAGGTTTCAGGCAGCCGCTATGCCTGCGGTGAGAACCAGCACGGTGTAGTGGTTAGGAGCGCCGGACTCTAACCTGGAGAACCGGGTTCGATTCCCCCACTCCTCCACGTGCAGCCTGCTGGGTGACCGGGGGCCGGTCCCGGTTCTCTCAGCACTCTCTCCCCCTGTGTGGAGGCAGGCAGGCAGGCAGGGGCAGAACCACCTCTGAACGCCTCTGGCCTTACAGAGCCAGCTGTGACTTGCCGGCCACCATTCAACCAGAAAACTCAAAATAATCCAACCCCCCAAAAGCCAGCGGGCCGGCAGGGATTTGTGCTTGGGGCTGGAGTGGGGGACACGCGGGTGCCAAGACCCACTCTGGCAGGAAGCTGCCCGGGGGGCCCTGGGCCAGCGGATCTCTCCCTCGGCCCAACCTACCGCGCAGGGCTGTTGGGAAGGTCCCCCCGTGGAAAGTCAGGGGGGGCTTCCTTAGACTTGGCCCCGAGCCCCGTTTGGAGCCAAGAGCGGCGGGTCTTCCAGGAGGCTGGCCCGGGCACCCCCTCGCGGGCGGGGCGGCCCGGCCGAGAGCCCCCCGCCCTCCTTCCTTCCCTCCCTCCGCTCGGCGGGGCTGCTCGTGCGGCTCCTTCCCCCGCGCCAGCGCCGGCCGCCTCGGCATCTGCCGGGCCGCGCTCCGCCCAGGCCGCCGGCTTCGCCCAACGCCACGTCTGCGCTCGCGCCGGCCGGGCAGGCAGGCAGCAAGCGCCGCGCCGCCCCCCGCCCCCCCCCCCACGGCCCCGGGGAGGGCTGCGGCAGCGGGCCGGAGGAGCCAGCCAGCCCGCCCGCGCCCGCCGCCCCCCCCGCAGGCAGCCCCGCCTGGAGAGCCCGGCCCGCGCAGCCAGCTGCCCTCCCCGACCCACCGCAGCCGCCCCCCAGCAGCCCGCCTCACCTGGCCCGCCCGCCCGCCGGCCGGCCGCTCGTCTGCAGCTCCCGCCGGCCCGGAGGGGGCGGGAGGGGAGGGGAGGGGGGGGAAGAAGGGCTGGCGCCGCGCCGCACACCTCAGCAGGATGCCGTCCGCATCATCCGACGACGGGGCAGCGGGCGGGGCGAGGGCGGCGCAGACGCCTCCTGCGCTCGCTCTCCCGGCCGGCGGGCCGGCCAGCTGGCAGGCACCGCCCGCGCCGCCCCCGCCCCGTCGGGCCGGGTCAGCGGCAGAGGGCGCCGTCGAGCCGGGCCGGGAGGCAGGGGGGTGCGGGGGCACCTCTCGGCCACGAAATGCCCCCCCCCTTCCCCGGAGAGGCCGCCCGCGGAAGCGGCTCTTCCCCCCAGGAGGCTGGACCTGCGGGCGCTGGAGAGCCGTCGGCATTCCGGGAGGGGCCAGGCCTCTCCTGCAAGTTGGCAGCCGTAGGGAGGCCCCAAGGCCCCGAAGCAGCCGGACCCCTGCCCGCGGGGCCACGGCGCCCTCGGACGAGACGGCGCTTGGCTACAGGAAGAGAACAGCAGCCAAGGCCCGATCCGGCCCAGGAGGCCCAGCACGTCCAGCCGTCTGTCCCCGCAGCGGCCCGCCAGGGGCCTCCCGGGAAGCCCCCCAGGCCAGAGGGCCGGCCGGCCGGCCTTGCCAAGGCGTGGATCTCATCGGCCTGCGTGGCGGCTCGTCTTCCTTTGCACGACGCCAGCCCTCTCCTCTCCTCCACGAACCTGTGCACCCTCCCCTCGCTCGCAAAGGCTCCCAAGGGGGCAGCCAGACCCCCAGCCTGGGGCCAGCCGCAGCCCCCCAAGAGCCTGCGGCCCACCCCGCGCGGCGGCGGAGGCCCAAAGGCCCTCCGCCGACCAGGCGGCGCCCTGCAGCCCCCCAAAGCAGAGAAGCGGCCGGAAAGCTTCGCAGGGGCCTTGCCAGGAGGGCACCGTCTCCCCCCGGGCCTGCCTTGCGCAGGGGGTGGTGGGGGGGCACGGGGGCAGACCAGCCCTCCGGCAGCCTCGGCCCAGCACGGGCCCCTTTGACTTGAGCTGGACCCACCCCAGCTGGGGTCAGACCCTTGGAGGCGACAGAACCCTCAGCCCACCCAGAGAGCGCATGCCCCTTCAGCGGGCATTTGGACGCCCCCCCAGGGGGTGACGCTGGCTGCCTGCCTCTCTGCCCCACCCACCCTGGCATTGCAGGCCCTGCCCATGGGGAGAGGGGAGAGAGACAGGCCACCTGGCCCCCAGGCCCAGCCTTGGCCACAGAGCCAGCGGGGTGTGGAGGTTGAGAGTGGCGGTTCGGAGCAGTGGACTCTGGAGAACCGGGTTGGATTCCCCACTCCTCCACACGAAGCCAGCTGGGTGACCTTGGGCTAGTAGCACTCTCTCAGCCCCACCTACTTCACAGGGTGTCTGTTGTGGGGAAGGGAAGGTGATTGTAAGCCAGTTTGAGTCTCCCTTAAGTGGTGGAGGAAGTCGGCATATCAAAACCAACTCTTCTCCTTCAGACAACATCTGCCCTGTCACAGCTACATTTTAGCCTGGAGACTGTCTTTGTAGGGAATTTGGGCCTGGCAGGATGTCTGGGGGGGTCAGATCTTAGCGGCTTGTGAGTGGCACAGGATGTTTGATGAGGCAGATTTGTCAGAGAGAGCTGGCAGCATCAGCGCTTGCTGGGGGTTCAACCTCTGTCCCGTCCTGAAAGAAGCCGGTACAACAGCCCCCATTTGCTTTGCCCCGGTGTCATGCCAGGCCGGAGGGGTTAAGAACAAGACTCTGTTCTCATCTGTGCTGCCAGGGGAAGATGAGGATCCATCTGGCTTGTGTGACCATGACCTGACCTGGAGGAAAAAAGTGGGGGTACCCGTCATCTGTCTCAGCTTAACTCTGCCTGGTTAAGTGATCTTTTGCCAATCCAGAACAGAAGGCTGGTGGCCCCCCCCCCCCATCCTCCAGGAGTTTCTCTTGAAAATACGTCTCTCTCAGAGTTGTACCTTTGCCCCCCTTCCCCCTCACACACAAGAGGCATTCTGAAGTAAGAACGTAGGCAGTTTGTACCTCAGGCACCCTTCCAGGCCACCCAAACAAGACCCCCCCCCCCACGGCTGCTCACGTGCCCGCCCCTTGGTCAAGGGCAGGGATGTGACTCTCTCATTCAGACAGGCAAATCCACACACCTGGGCTGCAGTCAAGGCTCTGCTAACCCAGGGGAATTGGCAGGCTTGCGGGGAAATCTCCTTCTAAGCTAGTGTGGGGAGTGGGCAGCCCGCAGCTTCAAAGGCTCAGCGAGCCCCTCCCTTCCATTACCCGCTGAGCAAGCCTTACTAGGAAGAAAAGTGCAGACTCCGCTTTAGCATTTTTGGAGAACTTTAGCATTTATTGCTGATCCTTTGGTATAGAAAGAGGACCTCTACAGCTGCAGAATGGAGCCTGTCCATTGAGGAGAGGGGTGTGTGTGTTGGAATGTACACACACACACCCAGGAAGCAAGCCAAAGATACAAGACAGCAGAATCTTCTGTCCAGCCAGCAAAGGACACCAGAGAGCGGCTAAACTGAGTGGGGCCCAGTGGACTAGAACTCGGAGCTGGATTCAAGTCCCACCTCCGCCACCAACTTGCTATGTGGGCCTCGAGTAAGTCACGGCCTGCCTCAAAGGGTCTGGCAAAAGTGAAAAAAAGTTGCAGAGAAGTCTGGAAACAGAACGGCTATTTGGCCAATATTTGTGTATAAACATGGCTTTTTCTCTCTTGCCGTTTGTCAACTTTAAACTGAATTGAAGAATTTAGATGTCTGCCAATTAAAGATAAAAGGTCTGCCAATTAAAGATAAAAGGTCTGCCAATTAAAGATAAAAGGTCTGCCAACAAGAGGTCAAACTTCTCAGAAACCTTAGAAAGTTGTCCCTCTCTGCAGCTCTTTGTCATACTCTCATATATAAAACTCAGCTTTAAGATTAGGGTTGGGACCTACGAGTTATCGCAAAACTCTGTGGCAAGAGAAATCCAAGTGCTGTGGTAAAGAAAAAGCCCTGGCAGGCTCATCACAACAGGCAGAAGCTAGGAATGTCCCCAGCCAGAAGCGGCTCTGGCCCCACACCCCAAAGACGCTGCCCCCATCCCCCATGGTCACTACAACCACCCCTCCTGAGAGAGCTTCGCACATCTTCTCTAGAGCTGCTCTCGGACTCTGGCGGTTCCACATTCAGGAGGCCTGCCAAAGAGTGACCCTGGGCATTTGCCAGAAGCAAAGCAGACCATTCTCAACCCATGGAAGATCACAATGGCTGGAGGAAATTTAGAGGTACTGTCAAAACTCTTCCACAGTATAAAACTGCTGGATCCAAGAGGCCAAAACCAAAGGGGCATTTGCTTAGGCACATGTCCCAGTCTGCCTACGCAGACACTGAGGGGACATTTAGCATTTAGAAAGCTCTCTGCCAACGCTCACTGGCGTGTAGATTGATCTCATCCCAGCACACAGAAAAATCTGGCCATATCAGGACAGCCCCCCATGCTGAGGCAGCAGGTCCCCAGCCGGAGAGGCCCCGACAGAGAAGGTTCAGAGGTCTCAGGAGAAATCCTGCATCAAGAGCAGAGGAAGAGGACGGGATCAGCAGGGGCGTTTGCCCTTCGAGTCACAGGCTGTCCAGTTGCAGAGCCAGGCACACCAAATTCACACCCGTGCAGACGACGCTAGCCAGATTGCAGAGGGAGGACAGGCCGTGGAAGGTGAAGAACCTCTGGCGCAGGCTCCGGTACTTGGCGTCCTTCTCCTTCAGGCGCTGATAAGCCTCCCGGTGGGCCAACATCCCCACTTCAGCCCCGAGCCCGTGCTCCCGCTCAATCTCCTGCATCTTGAACATGGTCTTCGTGGTGGTCCGGGAAAACCAGGAGGCGTTTGCAGCAGTCAGGATGAGGCAGGTGAAGAACAGCACGATCTGCAGAGGACAGACATGACAGGCCCTCCGTCACTGAGACCCGGGCTGAGGCTTCCAGCCCACCAACCCCCAAAGCTCTTCTGTGAGGAGCACACGGAGCTGCCTTAAACCGACTCAGACCACTGGTCTGCCAAGGTCAGCAGTATCTCGTTGGCCTGGCAGAAGCTCTCCAGGGCCCCAGGGAGAGGTCTTTCACATCACAGAATCATAGAGTTGGAAAGGGACCACCAGGGTCATCTAGTCCAACCCCCTGCATAATGCAGGAAATTAACAACTACCTTCCCCACCCCACACCCCAGTGACCCCTACTTCATACCCAGAAGATGGCCAAGATGCCCTCCCTCTCACCATCTGCTTAAAGGTCACAGAATCAGCATTGCTGACAGATGGGCCATCTACCCTCTGCTTAAAAACTTCCAGGGAAGGAGAGCTCACCACCTCCGGAGGAAGCCTGTTCCACTGAGGAACCGCTCTAACGGTTAGAAAATTCTTCCTAATGTCTAGACGGAAACTCTTTTGAGTTAATTTCAACCCGTTGGTTCTGGTCTGACTTTCTGGAACAACAGAGAACAACTGGGCACCCTCCTCTACATGGCAGCCCTTCAAGTCCTTGAACTTGGTTATCCTATCCCCTCTCAGTCTTCTCCTCTCTAGGCTAAACATACCCAGCTCCTTCAACCTTTCCTCATAGGACTTGGTCTCCTAGCTCCTAAGACCTGCTTCTGTGAGCTGGAGACTGAACCTCGGCCCTTCTGCATGCAAAGAAGATATCCTGCCATTAAGCTGCAGCCTGTTCTCTAACAAGGGCAATAAAGAGAAAAATACTATCTACAGATCCTGCACTCAACACAGGACACTGCAAGTACTTAAGCATCACCCAGTTTAAAGCCAGCTGAAACAGATTACAGTCCTTCAGAAAGGTTTGGGGAGTTTTCCAGGGCAGAGTTGGCACACCCCTTCCTAGTGTGCCTTTGACATGAAGCACTGAGAATGAGCGGGTTCAGTCAAGTGTTAATTGTCTCAGCTCCAGCTGTTTTGCAGCCTTCCCTTACCAGGCAATCTGGACAAAAAATGTTGACACTTTTTTTTTAGTTCTGCAAGGAGTACCTGGATGGTTTCCCTGGCACTGAGCAGCTCCCACGGGTGGTACGTCGCAAAGATGGCCAGATTCAGAAATGTGCAGCCGAGCAAGGTGTAGAAGTAGAAGGGGAAGAGCTTACTTTGTACGAGGCCGAAGGTGTGACGGCTGACCCCCCGGAAAAGGACAAACCCTGTGTAGGAAAGAGGAGTGGGGGGTGCGGGGAAGAGGTGGAGTTACCAAGGCTGCCTGGGTTTTGCTGCAAGCCCCAAGAAGAGGAGGAGGATTTTACGGGGTGGAGCTGTAAAGAAAATGTCTCCCTAATTTTCTTTTGTGTTATACTGCACTGGTTCAGGCTTTTGGGCCTACTATGTCTTGATATAAAACTATATGGGGCTGAGAGAGCAAACAGCCCTCTCACAATTTCCACCTTAAGAAATTACTTTCGGTTTGGAGAATGTGCTCTGAAGGTCAGAGGCCACCTATTCCAGCTGCCTCCAGTTTGCACTCATCCTCCCTAAATGGAGGGCCATTAAGGGCTATCTGTAGCCAAGGTTACAAATCTGCCAACTATCTCTTATCTCTAAAGTTTTGAGAGTGTCCAGGTGCCTCACATTTCTGCAGAATGTGACTCACCTCTTGACACCCTGATGCAACAAAGAGGCAAGGGATGACATGACAATTAATTCTGGGTTTATTGGTCTCCTCGCTTAGTTAGAAATATTAAGCTTTCTTGTTTTTGTGCTAAATGTTTCATGAATATTTTCTTTCCTGTAACGAACACAGCTCTTTAATAAATCTTATGCCTATAATTTGGCGTGTCTTGTAGTTTTGTGGATCCCAAGGCTAAATCTGGAAGTGCCTTTTGTGTTTGACCACCTACCAGGTTCAAACTGTTTTGCTGGTGTAATTCTCCGACAGGGCCTCCTACCTTGCAGGGAGAGCGTTATACTTACTTTGGGAACTAGCTGGTGAGGGTTGCCCTTAGCCTTTGGCTGGGGGCTAGTCTTTGGATAAGGGCCGGTGGCAGCATATTGCTTTGGGTTCAGGAGGAGCGCCTGAGCACAGAGCTTTGTTTTGGGAAACTTTTTGACCACCTCTAAACAAACGAAGGACCCGCCTTGCGGAGGAAGGGCCCAGCTCTTCGACAGGAGCCAGCGGCTCAGGTCCAGGTTTCTTGGGGTGGGCTCCAGGCAAGGCTCTGGGAGACTGGGGACTCAGGACTCCTGGCTGCTAATGGGATGGAGACAAACACGTGGGAGAAGGGGATTTAGGAAGGGCTCGGAGAGCATCTCCATCCTCCTTCACCCCTCTGGGTAGAACAGGGCCTTTGGTCTCAGGCAGGCTAACAGTGCACCTGAGCCCCGCCCTCCCACTCACCTGCTATAAAGGTCACCCATAACTGCATCCCCCAGGCTGTGGACAGAAGGAAGAGGTGGACCATTTTGACGAAGCCACCCGGCTCCCCTTCTGTTGCCATCTCTGTATGCAGCGAGGGGCCTAAAAGTGGGCAGAGAAACAACGGATGAGGGTGGGGGCCAGATGACAGCCAGAGACACACACCCCCCCAGTATATTTATTCAGCACCATCCAATGAGTGGACATCATGCAAAGCTGAGGCGGGAAGCAAAAAACACAGAGCCTGGCCCCAGGAGACGCCGAGTGGCGCAGCCGGCCCCCCAGATCTTTCCAGGGGGAGAGCCAGGAAGCCCTGGCGAATTTGAGGCCACTCTCCTGGGAAGCCCCAGGGCTGCTTCCACACACAGACGTCCACGCAAAGGGGCCTCTGTGCCTCGGCCCTCCCTGGCTTCCAGTTCCACCACCTCCCCCCAAAAGAGGGCATGAGCAGGTTTAACAAAATAAATAAACCGGCCATGGCCCTATTGCTATGGGGACCGGGCCCTCTATGGCCACCCTACACCCGTCGCCAGTTCTCTTTCTTTTAAGACGACACCTCTGCAAGCCAAACGCCTCGAAGGAGAAATGAGCAGCTGGGCCTTTTTTGCTCAGGCCTCCGAGAAGGACCAGAAGCGGACTCTTTAACACAAAAGCAAGAAAAGAGAATGATCCACTGCAACCGCGTGGCTACGAAGGACGGTGGGCAGAACCGTCCGGGGGGGAGGGGGGAGGGAGCCCCCCCCCGGCGGGACGCGGGTGGGAAGCCGGCCCTGCCCCCTCCCCCGCGCTTCTCCACGCAGCACCCCGAGCGAGCGGGGCCGCTCCTGCCTGGCGCGCAGAGGCCGCCTGAGCGCCCCCACCAGCCCGCCCCACCGCAGCAGCAGCAGCAGCAGCCCGGGGGACCCGCGCAGGAGAGGCTGGCCCCCCAGGGGGCGGGCAGGGGGCGGCCTCCCCACCCCCACCCCCCAGGCCACCCTGGAGCCGACGGGGCCCAAGGGAGCGCGCGCCCTTCTGACGGCCACGCGCTCGAGCCCCCAGCAGCCGGCCCCCCGCCGCCCAGGCGCGCCGCCTGCCGAGAGAGAGAGGAGCCGCCTCCGGCCTGCTGCCCCGTCCCCCGTCCCCCCCGCGCAGCTGGCCGCCGGCCCGCCGGAGAGAAGCGCGGCTCCGGCCTCGCCAGCACTGGCCAAGCGCCCCGCCGCCCTCCTCCTGGCAGCCCAGCACGAGGCGCCCGACGGCCCGCCCGCCCGCCCGGGGGAGCCCCTCTGCCCCCCGCCGCCGCCTCCTGCGGCTCACCTGAGCTCCGTGCGACTCACCTCCGGCGCGGGGCGTCATGAAAGGCGGGCGAGCCACGCCCCTTTGTTGCACAGGGCCCCGCCCCCGCGAGGGAGGGAGGGGGGGGCGGGCGGACGGGGGGGGGAGAGCGCCGTGTGTCGGGCGCGGCGGCGGCGGCGGCGGCGGGCGGGCGATGGAGAGGCCGGCGGCCCCGGTGAGCCAGCCAGCCAGCGCGCCCGCCCGCCGCGGCCCCCGCCCCGTGGGGCTGGTGGTGATGCTCCCGCCCCTTCGGCCCTTCTGGGGCTCCGCAGGACCCACGGCCGCTCCCCCGCCCCCTCTCCCCCGCCCCCTCTCCCCCCCTCTCCCCCTCTCCCCCCTCTCCCCCCCCTCCCCCCCTCTCCCCCCCCCGCCCCCTTGCTGCGATGGGTCTCTGCCCAGCCTGAACGGCGGCGGCGGCGGCGGCGGGATTTGGATGGCGGCGTCGGGCCGGCCCTTCTGTCGTGGCCTCGTAAACAGCGGCGCCCTGGGAAGGCCCGAGAGGAGGGAGGGAGGGGCGGCCGGACGTTCAATACGTGCCGCCTGGGTGTAGGTTGGGGCTCCCCTTCTTGCCAGTGGGGCTTGTGGGGGAGAAGGGCTGGTTCCCAGGCCCACCCCCCCCCCGGGCCTGGAACTGACGCACCCCCTGCAGGCCGCTTCCAGCTGTGAGTTCTGGCCACCCACCCCCCACAGACCCCTCCAGGAGAGTCCGGCCTCTGCGTGGCACAGCTGCTAGGAGGCACAGGCAAGGGAGCCAAGCCGCACTCAGAGGAAAGCTGTGCAGGCAGGGACACTGGGCAGGTGGCTCTAGCCAGGGAACCAAGCAACATACTGCAGGAAAGAAATGCTTCCCGCAGGGCCTTTCACAGGAGGCAAGATTTCTTGGCCCCAGGCATGGGGATGGGTCAGATCCTGAGCACGCACAAACTCCCTGTACCAAGTCCTCCAAAGGGATTCCAGGTGTGGCACACAGGATACCAGGCCAGGCTGCCCTTTCTCCGCTCGTCGCCTCCCCCTTTCTGCAATTTTCTGTAAAAATGAAGTCAATGAGTTTCTTTCTTCCCGTTGTACCCAAAGAAGTGAGCTCTCAAAGGAGTGCCTGTTGTTAGTCTGTATGAAGCCACCGAAGGGTGGAGTTTTGTTCCGCTTCTGCCGATGGAGGAGCTTAACTGCTGGCATTTGTTTTCCCCCCAGGGGACCGTGACGATGACCATTGCCAAGGACGAGAGGAGCCGGGCCATCTCCCCTAGCTGGTTCCTGTCTGGGGCAAGTAGACTGGGAGGAGTGGGGGCTGGGGGCTGGGTGAGAGTGGAGTACCGGTGGGGGTTCCGCTAAATGGAGAGGGGGGATGGAAGATAGCAAGGTAGACTTCCCCTGACTATGGAAGATCTACTGATTTAGCAATTTGTAACAATCTCATTTCCTTTTTGTAAATGTATTGAAATGTATTAGGACAGCAAGGGAATAGCTTGTTGCTGGGCAGGGTATCTCTGTGTGTCTATGTCTGTAGTAATTGGGGCAAGAGTCACGGAGGGTTACAGTAAACCATAACAAGAACTGGATGAAACTGTTACTTTACTGCCGCCTCTATGTCTGTAGTGCTTATCAGCTTTAGCCTGAATGTTGATGGGTTGTCATATCTTGGATAAATATCTCTCCCAGGGGACCTGGAGGTGTGAAACGCGGTGCTTCGGGCCCCTGTAGCCGAGGTGCCCCGGGAAGGCCGGCGGCGGCTTCTCCCCTCCCCTTCCATTGGAGTGGGGTAGGGGGTGGGCTCTGGGGTTCTCACACGTGAGACAGGGCGGGCGGGAATGGTTCTACTCCTTGGCTGGCAGAACAGCAGAGAGAAGTAGGGTTGCCAGGTCTCTCTTCGCTCCCGGCAGGAGGTTGTTGGGGCAGAGCCTGAGGAGGAGCCGTGGCTCAGTGGTGGAGCCTCTGCTTGGCATGCAGAAGGTCCCAGGGTTCAATCCCCAGCATTTCCAGTTAAAGGCACTAGGCAAGTAGGTGATGTGAATAGATCTCTGCCTGAAACCCTGGAGAGCCACTGCCGGTCAGAGTAGACAATTCCGACTTTGATGGACTTCATGTGTTCATGTGTGTTCGTGAGGGTGGGGTTTGGGGAGGGGGAGACTGCAATGCCATAGAGTCCAATTGCCAAAGCGGCCATTTTCTCCAGGGGAACTGATCTCTGTCGGCTGGAGATCAGTTGTAATAGCAGGAGATCTCCAGCTACTACCTGGAGGTCGGAAATAAACAAACACCTCTGTACTCATACCTAAAGGTTTGGAAATTAGCCCCCCTACCCTGTGTTGTGGTTGTTGTGGGCCTGTGCCCCCATTGGGAGGAAGACTGATGGGATTTTTGTGCTCCTCTTTCTGGAGTAGGGCCTGATGGAGAGGAGCGCTTCGAAGCCGCCGGGTAAGTGCCGTCTCCTCCGTTGGGTTCTGGATGGGCGTGGCCAAATGCCAGGATGCCGGTGGTCAGGAGGGAAGCTGTTGGCCTGGCTTTTCCTGGCCAGGGGGCCCCACAGGTCACAACCAGGCTGCTCTGCTTGACACGGATGAGGGCTGGGAGCCGGGGGCTTCTCTTTCCACGGCACCTTCTTCTGGCTTCCCTGCATTCTCTTCTTTCCTGGATCCTCTTGGATCTCCTCGTTGCCCGTCAGGGTTTCTGTCACTGGTTCTCTCCCTTCCTCTTTCCCTTCTCTGCTGGTGTACCCCAAGACCTCCAGGAGGCCCTGTCTTCTCTCTCTCTTGTTGGCTCCCTGGGTCGTTCTGGTGCTCTCCGGCGCCATTTCTAGACCGAAGCTAATGTCCTTCATCTCCCCTGTTCTTTGCCTGATCTCCCATCTCATTGTGGAGGTAAAATTTCCGATGCTTCCTTCGCTGCTTCACCCTGGATGGCCTCTTATAGCTGAGAACTGAATCCCACTGTTGAAATGCTCAAGGAGAATGCCTGTGGTGAAGAGGCCTGTTTTAAAATGACCTCCGATTTAAGTATCCGCAGGCAGGGGGCAGACTTGGGAATGAGATGTATAGATATGTTTACGATTGTTTTAATGTACAAATTGTGGTTGCTGTTAGCCACCCTGAGCCCGGCTTGTGCCAGGAAAGTGCGGGTAGAAACCTAATAAAATAAAATATTGATGATGAAGCCGTTGACTCTGCCGCTGCTTCCATGCAAGTTGGCAGGTTTGCAGTGGCCACGACTGGGTTTCTCTTGCAGGGATGATTCCAGAGTCCCAGCTGATGCTGAAAAATGAACTGGAACTCGTCAGAGCTCAGCTCTGTGCCCAAACCAAGGTCAGCATGGTGAGGCGGAGGCCTGCCACAGACCTCTTTCTTACACAGCTACGTCTGGCTGGGTAGTTGTTAAGACTTGTCAAATTCCAGCATAGTTCGCTGGGTCCATGGTGGAAGTAGAGAAACCCAGGGGATTCGGGACAAAGGGTTCTATCCTGATGTCTCAACCTGTAGCCCAGGATGGTCAGGAACACTTTTTTTAAAATCCCAAACATGGTTTAGACTGTCCACTTACATTGGAGCAAGCCCTCTAGAACTCTGTAAGTTTTCTTCTGAGTAAACATGAGTAGGACCAAGCTGAAAAAAAGAAGTTGGTTTTTATATGCTGACCTTCTCTACCACTTAAGGAAGAATCAAACCAGAGAGAGCTGTGACTAGCCCAAGGTCACCCAGCTGGCTTCGTGTGTGCAGGAGTGGGGAAACCAACCCAGTTCACCAGTTTAGCCTCCTCTACTCATGTGGAGGAGGGGTGGAGAATCCAACCCGGTTCTCCAGAAGAGAGTCCACCGCTCCAAACCACCTCTCTTAACCACTACACCACACTGCTGGACCTTTCCCCTATCGTGGGCGTCCACAAGGCCACATTTTCCTTGGAGTAAGACAGTGGTTCGTACGGAAGGGTGGGCCTGACCCAGATGCCACCCAGTCTCCATTTCTGGGTTGAAAAAGTGATTTTCCACTGGGTCAGATTGGCTAAGTGCGTCTGGGAGAGCTGCTGCCTCGCGTTCACATTCTCTCTCGTCCACAGTTTCAGAGCGTCGGCAATGGGGGTCTGCAGTAGAAGAGCCGGATCTGAGTCCAGGAACGACTTAAAGACCAACACGATCTTCTAGGCATGAGCTTTCGAGAGGCCAAGCTCCCTTCGTCAGGTATCTTCGTCAGCTATCTGATGAAGGGAACTTTGACTCTCAAAAGCTCGTACCCGGAAAATCTTACGCAAATGGAGGAGAAGAGTCATTCCCCAGAAAACCTTGCTGGTCTCTCAGGTGCTCCTGTACTCGGATCGAGCTGCTCTCTCCTACCCAGGCTGGCTCTTTTCAGGAATCAAAAGCTTTTCCCTCAGTCCCTGCTGTCTGTGGACATCTGCACGGGCTTAAAGACCCACAGCAATGGGGGGGGGGCATTATTGGCCCCATCAGGCAGCTGCCCATGCTGGCTTCAAGCTCTCACGCACCCTCCCCACTTCATCAGCCCCCTGCATAATTTTAGAGACCTTGACTGTGTCTTTCCTTGGGTTTCTTTTGTCCAAAATCAGCTGCCCTCTCCCCCTTTGAGGCATGGAAGGAGCAGGGGAAGGAAGGGAGAGGAGCCCCTGGCCCAGCTGTACACATGCCCTGTGCTTCTGGCCCGTGCTCCCCAGCCCCGCTTCCTGGTCGGTGTGCCCAGATGCCGACAATGCGGGTGACCTCTCTTCGTGCCCTCTTTTTCTGCCAGGCGTTTGAGGCCCTGAGCCACTCCATCACTCTGCTGGAGCAGGAGATCAACCAACAGCAGGGCCGGATCATGAATCTGGAAGGTGAGCCACCGGCAGTAGGGGGGTGGGGAGGCCTGGCTAAGCTGCCCTTTGGCTGGAGGCCTGGCTGAGCTGCCCCTTGGCTCAGGAGCAGGTGTGGCTGGGAGCATTGGGTTCCAAAGGGAAGCCATTGAAGGCTGTGTGTGGGGGTGGGGATAAGGTGTGAGCTGCATGTCTTTTGAAGTCCCCCTCAATCACCGTTCTGCACAGTGTGTGGCACCTCATGCGTAATGTGGATTTCCCTGCCCCCCTCAAACAAACAAACTTGGTTTTCATTGCCTGTTCCTGGTCTCCCTACTTGCAAAGCCGTAATTGAAATGGTATGAGACGGCCAGTGCAAATCCCCGCAAGGCTGCCAGCTCTAGTTAGAATGAACTGGAGAGCAATCCCTGTTCCCTGTGATCAGGAAGAATTCCCCCTCAATTTTACCTGATCTCTGTGGAAAGCTGCCAGTAGGCAAGACTGCTGTGCTCTGGCTGCTGTCCCCTCCTGGCCTGTGTGGCTGCCCCTCTCTCCTGCCTCCGTGAGGCTCCTGGCCATGTGATCCTCCAGAAGGACAGGGCAGGTTCAAAGCAAAGCCTTTGGGGTGCTTGAGGAGAGATGCTGGGGAACCGTGCTTGCCCGGCTGCAGAAGAGGCTCGAACTCTGGAGCTGCAGAACAGGGGTTGGTGCCGGCTGGATTTTGCCTTCAGCCCAATGGGGGCTTTTGGCGAGCCGTCCTCAATTGCAATCTCTCTCTCCCCTCCTGCTCCAGAGGAGTTAAAGTTTGCCATCCACTCATCTAGTGAGAGGACTTTGGAGGGTCTGATGCAGAAGAGGATCCAGGAGCTGTGGACAGCCGTGGCAGCGGAGGTGGAAGGGCTGCGTGGGTCCATGAACCAGAAGCAAAGCTCCGTGGAGGACTTGTCTCAAGAGGTCCTGGAGAGGTGGGAGACAGGAAGGGAGGAGGGTGAAGGACGGGGGTTCGCTGTCAGAGCCATTCTCAGGGCTCCAGCGGAGGTCACAGGACACTCGTCCTTGCTGGTAGCGGATGGAGAGGCGTTCACGGGCTTCCGGAAGGCCTCCCTGTCAACTCCTGACAGAAATTGGTCTCCAAAGACCAGAAGCCAAATCTCTGCCTGCGGTCCTTGTGGGTGCAGCAGAGCAGGGGTGGTCATCCTGCTGAGCGGTCAGCATGATGAGGGGAGTCGTCCTCCTGCACTGGTGTCTGAAGCCCCTCTTTTTTCCCCTTCCCCCAACTGCTCTGGGTAGCAAGAAATTCCTTTGGGACGAGCTGGAAGCCGTCCAGACCGAACTGCAGCGCATCCACCAGAAACTGAGTATGTAGCTACCAGGGTTACTTTCTTGGCATCGTTTGTATTTCCCCCGACTTTCTCCAGGAAAGTTCTCCCACCCCCCTCAGAACATGCTCAGTGGGGTTGGCCTGGGCTACACTCTTAGGAAATAGGGGGAAAGGGTGTCCTCCCCCCCCACCTTCTGGAACAGAATTCCCCAACTGAGGTTCTTCTGAGGCACACTGGAGCTTCCCTGCCTCAGTTTCTCTTGCCCTCGTCCATCTTATGGTGAGAGAGAGAGAGCCCCAGGCTCCTGCAGGCTGTTCTCGGGCCCTCCTTCCTTCCACCAGGAGGGGCGCCGGTCCCAGTGGGTGGAGGGGCCGTGACCAGGTGTGCTTGTGGCTTCCTATCCCAGAAAACCAGGAGGTGGACATCACCAGGAACCTGGTCAGCATCAAGAAGATGCAGGAGAACCAAGTGAAATGCACCAAGGTGAGCAGCTCAGCTGAGACCAGTCCTGCCCTCTGGCTGGAGAAGGGGATCCCGCTCGGAGGGGCCACGGGCGCAGGCGTGGCGGGTCTTTGAAAATGCCCCTTCTGACCCCTGGAGACGTGTGGTGGTAAAGGGCGGCCAGCCAGCCATGGGCCCCGTAACCTGTCGAGGGTGCATCATAAGGATGATGAGGGATTACAAACTGCTGCAAGGGGAGGGGGTGCTGGTTGCATGGCGGGCTGGCGCAGGGCCGATGCATGGCCGGGGAATGCACGGGTCAGTGCAGGTGCAAACACAGGCTGGGGAAATCCACCCTCCTCCCTGAGCAAAGCACCCCTGCCTGCCCGCCCACCCGCCCACCCTTCAGCTCATTCACCTGTGCCCCCCTCCTTGCTCCCAGTTCCTGGCCCAGCTGAAGGGCAGAGTCGCAGGGGATGCACCAGAGGCAGTGGGCAACAAGCCGGGGAGCGACGAAGGGAGCGACGACGTCTGGTGAGAAGAGGCCCCCTGAGCTGGCCATGCCCAAAAGAGCCCCACCTGCTCTCTCCCTGCCCTCATCTCGTTGGGGGGGGGGGGGCGGGGCTGCCTGCACAGTTAGGGCCAGGGAGTGTCCCAGGGAAGGGGGTGTCATCCAGGAAGGGCCAGTTCTGTTATCAACCCAGCTGCTGGGATTTCTCAGCCTCAGGGCCGATTTGCAATATGCGCCTGGTAATACCGTCCTACCATACAGGGCCCTGGTAAGGCTTAATGTAATAATGTGGGGGGAAAGCACTTCGGGGGTGGAAAGCACTGTCAAGCCACAGCTGACTTCTGGCAACCCCTCGTGGGGGTTGCAAGGCCAGAGGTGTTCAGAGGGCGCTTGTCACGGCCTGCCTCTGTGTGGCCGCCCTGGGCTTCTCCTCGGCGGTCTCCCGTCTAAGTCCAAACCAGGGCTGACTCTGCTTCGCTTCTGAGATCAGGCCAGCCAGTTCTCTTCCTCATCCTTAGCCTCTTGCTGCTGGAAGGTCAAGGAAGACTCCAGAAAGGGCGGGGGCCGCTTTCATCCCCAAAAGGTGAATTCCCAGGAGTTGCCCCTCCTCTTTTCTTCTCACACAGGTCGGCGGTCGACGCTCTCTGCCACTCCATCACCAACTCCACCGTCGGGAGCGACAAGAGGGGGCCTTTGAGAACGAAACGTGAGTGGGACCCCCGGACCTGGGCCCCTCCCTCCCTTGCCTGGGCCTGGATGCAGGTGGCTTCCACCCCACCCGCACCCCTTCTGCTCCTGCCGTGGTCCACAGGGCTGGCTGGGGGGCTGACCCTGCCGCTGTGACTCGCTCCGTGCCTCCTCTCCACCCCCCTGCCAGCATCTGGCCTCAGGGCTCCCAGCTTTGCTTAGCCGGAGCTGAGGCCCCAGGAGGGACTCGGACCCTTCTGGAGACTCGTCTCTTGGCTCTTCCACAGACCGAGGGAGCCACCCCCACTCCCACCGGAAGACAAGCTCCCCAGGCTCCTACCTGCCTGACCTGGCTGTTCGGCAGCATCGCAACAGCTCCTAGCTGGGAGAGGTGAGCCTCGGGGGCAGGGTGTGTGTCCCGGCTCCTCTGTCCTGGTCGGAATTGCTCCTCAGGTGCACAACCAGACTGCCCCCCCTGCAAGGCCGGGCAGGAGAAAAACTAATCCCACCTCTCCAGCGTGAGAGCCAGCGTGGTGTAGTGGTTAAGAGCGGTGGTTTGGAGCGGTGGAGTCTTATCTGGAGATCCGGGTTTGATTCCCCACTCCTCCACAGGAGCGGCGGAGGCTAATCTGGTGAACCGGGTTGGTTTCCCCACTCCTACACACGAAGCCAGCTGGGCGAGCTTGGGCTAGTCACAGCTCTCTCATCCCCACCTACCTCACAGGGTGTCTGTTGTGGGGAGGGGGAAGAGAAGGTGACTGTAAGCCGGTTTGAGTCTCCCTTAAGTGGTCGAGAAAGTCGGCAGATAAAAACCCAACTCTTCTTCTTCTCAGGCATCGGACAAGAGAGCAGGGAGAAAACGAGAGCCCTTCTTTGGGGCAAAGCTACGGACAGCAACGGATGGGATTAAACTCTACTCTTCTGGGCATCCTTGGCCCTCTGTGCCTCCTTCCAGTCCTGGGAACCCCCACCCCGTCCCCTCTGTCCCACTAGGCCCCCACTCCCGTTGCTAAAGAAGGCTCCGCTGAGGCATGGCCCAGCGCCAGCTCTGAAGCTTCAGTCAGAGGAGGGGATTGGGAAGGGAAGGGAAGGGAAGGAAGGAAGGAACTTTAGATGTCTCTGCGCTATGCGCTCAACACGAGTTTAAGCCTGTGGTGTTTTATTTTTACCACATGGTGAACATGGGAGAGGTGGAACACAGACTACGTAATTTGTCAGCGAAGGAGATTGTTGGAGTGATTTGCTCCTCCCACTTGCCCCAGAAGACGGGGGCTCTGCAAATCTGCTTCTTGGAATGCCTCCCCCAAAGGCAGCTGCACTGCAGGGCTGGTGCTGGTTGCTAAAACCAGAGACTGGTGGCTTCCTTCCCTTCCTTCCCCTTCCCAGGATGAATCAGGTAGGGCAGGAATGGAGTTCCTCTCTGCACTTCAGTCCTGAATGTAACCCCGACCTCCAGGGCTGCTTGTTTCCCAAAGGAGGGGTCTTTGTAGGGTTGCCAGCTCTGGGTGGGGAAATATCTGGAGGTGTCTAAGGAGGGCGGGGTACGGTGCCAGAAAATGCACCCTCCAAAGCAGCTATTTTATCCAGGGGAGCTGGTCTTTGTGGTCTAGAAATCTGTTGTAATACCAGGAGATCTCCAGCCACCACCTGGAGGTTGGCAACCCTAGTAGCCTGTGTCCCCCTCAGAGAGGAAGGAGACCGAGGGCAGCCAGGAACCCCAGACTTTGCCTGCTGGGGGGACGAGTCCAGGCTAAGGCTCACAAAACCTTATTTGGGAATAATTTTTTTAGTCCCTCTTGTCACTGCTACAGACCAACCAACACATTGGCCGTGATCGTTTGAGTCACAAGAACGGTGGCCTTTTCTGTCCTCTCCTGTGTTGCAGGGTTAGGGTATTTTCAGCCGTCCCGTTTTAGAGGAAGCAGAGGGCACGCTGGGTGGGATTCACAGAGACATCTTGTCTGCTTCTGCGCTCTCTCTTGTTGGGAGTGTGGCGACTCCTTTTTTTTTAAAGAAATATAAGCCGGGGTGCATCCAAGAAAAGGCCGTTGAAGCTAAAGTTTCTGCCCTTCTTACTGAAATCCCAAACGGCGCCTCTGGTTCCCATGTGATGCTTTTTATTTCGTGGCCCTTTCACAGTGGTGCCTGCCTTTGAGAGAGACCTCCCATCTCTCAGCCTTGCAGCGTCCCACAATCAGCTTCCAGAGGCTCCAGCACAATTCTCTTTAATGAGGTTCTTGGCCTTATAAGAACTTAAGAAAAGCCCTGCTGGATCAGGCCAAGAAGTCCCATCAAGTCCAGCGGTCTGTTCCCACAGCAGCCCACCGGGTGCCTCCAGATAGCCCACAAGCAAGACGACTGCAGCAGCATTATCCTGCCTGGGTTCCACGGCACCTAAGATAATAGGCAGGCTCCTCTGAAACTGCACAGAATAGGTATGCGTCATGACCAGTATCCATTTGGACTAGTAGCCATGGATAGCCCTCTCCTCCGTGAACATGTCCGCTCCCCTCTTAAAGGGAGTTCCACAATTTAACTATGCTTTGTGTGAAGAAGTACTTCCTGTTATCAGTTCTGAATCTCTCGCTCTCCAGCTTCAGCAGATTATCCCCCCCCCCCCGTGTTCTAGCATTATGAGAGGGAGAAAAGCTTCTCTGCTTCTTTCCCTTCTTGCCTTAGCCTGGGCAAAAGCTTTTCCTGGCCTCAGTGACTGTCAAATAGCCGGTGCTTCCTTGGAGCCGTTCCAGGGGAATTGCAAAACCTTTCCCTTGCTGCCAAGTACCCGGTTCTATCCCTACAAGAACCCCGTGGACTGATTTCCTCACTCAAGGGCAACTAAATATATGCTTAGACCTTTCAGTCATTATTTATGCTTCAAAGAGGGATTTTCTGCTCTACTTAAATCGTGGTCGGAGTCTTCTCATCGGTCTCTTTTCATATGCCCCCCCTTTTTTATCCCCAATTGTGTTTCCAAGTTTAGCAGCCATTAATGGCATTGCGGGCTTCCCTTTTGATTCTTGATTCTCACCCTGCCCCCTGCAAAAAACCAATCCAGGTCTTTGCAGCTGGAGCTGCGTCACTTCAAAGCAGGCTGGAAATTCTGGGGGCTGTGCAAAAATCATTTCACATTCAACACTTTTTCATCTGGAAAAATGGATTCGTTTTTTTTGGAATAGCACTTTTAAAGATATTGTCGAAGGCTTTCACGGTCAGAGTTCATTGGTTCTTGTAGGTTATCCGGGCTGTGTAACCGTGGTCTTGGAATTTTCTTTCCTGACGTTTCGCCAGCAACTGTGGCAGGCATCTTCAGAGTAGTAACACTGAAGGACAGTGTCTCTCAGTGTCAAGGGTGTAGGAAGAGTAATATATAGTCAGAAAGGGGTTGGGTTTGAGCTGAGTATTGTCCTGCAAAAGTATTGTCCTGTAAGTATCAAGATAATGTGCTAATGAGGGTATGGTATGTTAATATGGAACCATTGTATCCTGAAGTGATCTGTTAATGTGTGTAATCCAGAGCTAATCTGTATGGCTATTGTTGAATGTTGTCTTTGTCTGGAGGTTTTTCAGGGCAGGAAGCCAAGCCTTATTCATTCTTAAACTCTCCTCTTTTCTGTTAAAGTTGTGCTGATGTTTATGAATTTCAATGGCTTCTCTGTGCAATCTGACAAAATAGTTGGTAGAATTGTCCAGTCTTTCAGTGTCTTGGAATAAGACCCTGTGTCCTGTTTGTGTCAGTCCATGTTCAGCCACTGCTGATTTCTCAGGTTGGCCAAGTCTGCAGTATCTTTCATGTTCTTTTATCCTTGTTTGTATGCTGCGTTTTGTGGTCCCGATGTAAACTTCTCCACAGCTGCAAGGTATACGATATACTCCTGCAGAGGTGAGGGGGTCTCTTTTGTCTTTTGCTGATCGTAGCATTTGTTGTATTTTCTTGGTGGGTTTAAACACTGTTTGTAGGTTATGTTTTTTCAAAAGTTTCTCCTGCCACAGTTGCTGGCGAAACGTCAGGAAAGAAAATTCCAAGACCACGGTTACACAGCCCGGATAACCTACAAGAACCAATGAACTCTGACCGTGAAAGCCTTCGACAATATTTTGAACGCCTCTACGGGGAGGAAATATTTCAACAGACCCGGAGATTGGAAACACTTCGGAACAAGAAAGCACATCTACTTTGTTCTTTAACTTTTCTACTGCGATGCAGAGACACTGGAACCATTCCATCTTTTCTCACAAGTAAAAGAATCTTTAAAACTTCACGAGCTAACCACGTTTATGACCATCTAGAACGGGCTCTCTTACAAGAGAGAATTCACACTACCCGCAGAGAACTTGCTGCCACAGACAAGGAGTTGTTTTACTTACATATCAATACTAGCCACAAAATGAGAAGCCATGATTGGGACAAGATTGATAATCTCACCTACAGAAAAATGGAACAGGGGTTAACCAGCCATACTTCCAGACAGAAGCAAAAGTTTAACAAATTACAGGAAAGAAGACAGAACAGTCCAAAACTTGACAACAAACGGATTATCTTCAATCTGACAGACCGACAACTCTCACCTGAAGAAACTTCCATCTTAGCTAAGGGAGGAAACTTTGCAGTCACTCCCACCCAAATTCCAGTGGAAGACATCATTGCAAATGTAGAATCTGCCATTCGTAATCTACCTGAAGAAGATGCTGAGGAAATAAGAGGAGAGACAGCAAGAATTCTACGAAAAGCAAAGCCCCCTGCTAGCAATATAACACGCAAGGAGAGAAACGCCATCAAGACCCTCAATGCAGATCCAGAAATCATTATTCTACCAGCTGACAAAGGCAATGCCACAGTGATCATGAAAACAGAAGAATACAAAAAGAAGATTGAGGAACTTCTGGACCCTGCCACATACAAAAAACTAAAACGAGATCCAACTTGCAAAATTACCAGGAAAACTAGCATTCTGATCAAGAATTCCACTCTTCATCCCGACACACACAGAAAACTATGCAAGACTGAAGCACAACCACCACGATTATATGGACTACCTAAAATTCATAAGGATTCCGTTCCACTCCGACCCATCGTGAGTGCCATTGGTTCCCCAACATATGAATTAGCTAAATATTTGACCACCCTCCTACAGGACCACATTGGAAAAACCACTTCTTACATCAAAGATTCAACTCACTTCATCAACAAAATCAGTCCGTTAAGACTCAATCCAAAGGATATATTAATCAGTTTTGATGTTGTATCCCTCTTTACCAAGGTTCCAGTAAAAGACACAATCTCATTGATTAACCAGATTTTTCCAGAAGATATAACAGCCTGATTTCACCATTGTTTGACAACAAGTTATTTCCTATGGGATCAAGAATTTTATGAACAGATTGATGGAGTAGCTATGGGAAGTCCACTCAGTCCAGTAATAGCAAACTTTTACATGGAATATTTTGAAAAGACAGCATTAGAATCAGCACCTTACAAACCTACAGTCTGGTTCAGGTTCGTAGATGATACATTTACCATTTGGAGCCATGGTGAAGAAAAATTAATGGACTTTCTAAACCATCTTAATAATATCCATCCAAACATTCAGTTTACCATGGAAAAGGAAATTGAGGGTAAACTCCCATTTCCTGATACCCTTGTCATCCGTAAAACAAACCTTCAGTTAGGTCACAAGGTCTACCGGAAACCAACTCACACAGATCGCTACTTACACAAAAACTCCAACCACCACCCCCGACAGAAAAGAGGAATAATCAAAACATTAATGGACCGTGCAAGACGGATCTGTGAACCACAGTTTCTCAAGGAAGAAACTAATCATCTAAATCACGCACTGCTAGCAAACGGCTACTCCAAGAATGAAATCAGAAGGGCCATTAAACCAAACAAAAATCAGAAAACTCAAGAAAAACAGCCTCCCATAGGAAAGGTATTCTTGCCATTTATTAAAGGAGTCACTGATAGGATGGAGAAACTTTTGAAAAAACATAACCTACAAACAGTGTTTAAACCCACCAAGAAAATACAACAAATGCTACGATCAGCAAAAGACAAAAGAGACCCCCTCACCTCTGCAGGAGTATATCGTATACCTTGCAGCTGTGGAGAAGTTTACATCGGGACCACAAAACGCAGCATACAAACAAGGATAAAAGAACATGAAAGATACTGCAGACTTGGCCAACCTGAGAAATCAGCAGTGGCTGAACATGGACTGACACAAACAGGACACAGGGTCTTATTCCAAGACACTGAAAGACTGGACAATTCTACCAACTATTTTGTCAGATTGCACAGAGAAGCCATTGAAATTCATAAACATCAGCACAACTTTAACAGAAAAGAGGAGAGTTTAAGAATGAATAAGGCTTGGCTTCCTGCCCTGAAAAACCTCCAGACAAAGACAACATTCAACAATAGCCATACAGATTAGCTCTGGATTACACACATTAACAGATCACTTCAGGATACAATGGTTCCATATTAACATACCATACCCTCATTAGCACATTATCTTGATACTTACAGGACAATACTTTTGCAGGACAATACTCAGCTCAAACCCAACCCCTTTCTGACTATATATTACTCTTCCTACACCCTTGACACTGAGAGACACTGTCCTTCAGTGTTACTACTCTGAAGATGCCTGCCACAGTTGCTGGCGAAACGTCAGGAAAGAAAATTCCAAGACCACGGTTACACAGCCCGGATAACCTACAAGAACTTTTAAAGATGTTTAATATGTTTAACAACTGGATCAAAATAGTATGTTTAATCAATGCTGACACCTTGAATATATTTAATTTGGTTCCAATGACACCCCCCCCCCACCATCAGATGAAATTCTAGGAAACTGTACCCTTCCCCCAAGCAAGGCCGCTGGCCAAATTGCAAACAGGGAGGGGGTCCTTGACTTGGAGGCAACTGTCGTTCTCCCTTTGGCAGCAGCAAGGGTAGGGTCAGTCTGCACAAGAGCTGTGCTTCTCGCTCAGCATTTTGGATGGATTTGGCCGGGGCGGGGGGAGTGCTGTGCTTCAGAGAAAGAATGGCTCGTGTGGACCTGAGTTGTGAGGGGCCCCTTGGGCATCTGTCGTGTTTTAGTTCACTTGAAGTGCTGGTTCTGACCTTGAAGGCCCTTCGCCAGCGCTGACTCGCTTATCCCAGGACTCCCATCCGACCAGGTCTTCCGCCAACAAAGGAGGGCCTCCTTCAATTAAGGAAGACTTTCCCCCAAGAGGGACTAAAAAAGCCTGTTTTTCCATGTGAGAAGGGCATCCTGCATTGGAGGACGACCCAGCCGAACTGCGTCGTGGTGGACCCCGCATGGCAGAAGGGAGCCCTGTGGGGTCAGCCTGGTGGAAGGAAGCCTCTCCCCATGCGATCCCCTCCGGCCTGCTTGCTACCCTCTCCAGAGCAGTTTCTCTGCATCCTCCCCCTTCTTTCCTAGAAGATGCCTGCCTGCCCTCCTGCATGCCCAGCGCTTTTCTGAAGGGGTCGAGGCTGAGCAGGCGGAGGGTGTTGTCTCTCCAGACATCCGGAAGCCATAGGATGGTCCTGCATTGAGCAGGGGGTTAGAATCATAGAATAGAATCGTAGAGTTGGAAGGGACCCCCAGGGTCATCTAGTCCAACCACCCCTGCACAATTCAGGAAATTCACAACTACCTTCCCCCTCACACCCCCAGTGACCCCCACTACATGCCCAGAAGATGGGTTGGTCTAGATGGCCTGGGTGCTCTCTTCCAACTCTGTGACTATGAAAAGATACCAGGCAGAGCGCTTTCCTTGGACTATGGTTGGGGGTTTGATTCCTGTTTCCTCCTGGAAGATTTTTTTTTCATTTTACTAACAAGGCTGACTAAAACAGCAGTTTGAGCCTCCTGGGTCTGAAAATGGAATCCCTTGATGTACTGCTGTGTCACGGGGGAGGCTTGTGGGTCCAGTCGCCCCCCCTCCAAACAATTGCTCGTGCTCAGTTCCTTTGGCTGGAAGGGGGTGACACAGCCACAAACACCTCAGCTCCTCTGGGAAATACACAACGTGCCTGTACAAAAAAGGGAAAGGGTCAGTTGTCGTCTTCCCCCTATTTCCTCAGAGGAGCTGGCCGAAGAAGGAGTGGGCAGGGCGACCCCTCTGTCGATGAAGATAAGAAAGGCCCTACTGGATCAGACCAAGGCCCATCAAGTCCTGCAGTCTGTTCGCACAGCAGCCAGCCAGGTGCCTCTAGGACACTGGTTCCCAACCAGGGGTCCGCGGACCCCCAGGGGTCCGCGTGAACTAAATTAAGGTCCACAAAACAAAGTCATAAACCCATAATAAATTAATATTTTCAATTAAAAGTTCTCTATTATAAAAATATATATTCAACTATTATTCTAAGTTTAATGTTTAACTAACAGTTATGATTAAAGTTTATTTTCAAATTCTCAGAATTTTTATTTTGAACCTTGGGGTCCCTGCACCGAACAACAAAAGTCCTAGTGGTCCCTGGTCAAAAAAAGGTTGGGAACCACTGCTCTAGGAAGCCCACAAACAAGACGACTGCAGCGGCATTGCCCTGCCTGTGTTCCACAGCACCTAAGATAATAGGCGTGCTCCTCTGATCCTGTAGAGAACAGGTATGCATCATGACTAGTATCCATTTTGACTAGTAGCCATGGATAGTCCTCTCCTCCGGGACCAAGTCCACTCCCCTCTTCAAGCCTTCCAAGTTGGCAGCCATCACCACATCCTGGGGCAGGGAGTTCCACAATTTAACTATGCGTTATGTAAAGAAATCTTTTATCACTTCTGAATCTCTCACCCTCCATCTTCAGCAGATGACCCCGTGGTTCTAGTATTATGAGAGAGGGAGAAAAGCTTCTCCCTGTTCACTTTCTCCATACCGTGGATAATTTTATAGACCTCTATGATGTCTCCCCTTAGCTGCCTTCTTTCCAAGCTAAACAGCCCTAAACGTTTTAACCGCTCCTCATAGGGCCGTTGCTCTAGCCCCCCTGGTCATTTTGGTTCCCGACTTCTGCAGGCTTGTGTTCACCCCACACTCTTTCGCTCTTCCAGGAGAAGCCGAGAGCAGGCCTGAAGTAACCAGAGCCCCTTTCCTTTGCTCATCCTGCCTTGGAACAAATGAATTATTCACCAGGCAGCTGCTCCGACCTGAACCAAACAGAAAGGCTGAGAAAATGCTGGAGCCCTGCCCGAGCCGGGCCAGGCACTGGCTGAGCTGGGGCTGGTGCCGCCGGAGTGGCGGCCTAGATGCCCTTGTGAGCAGGCACACGCGCGCATCCAGATGGGGATGTGGTCGTGACCAGGTGCATGCCAGAAGATGCAGGAGGTGGTGTCTTGTTGCAATAAAAACATTTTTTGGCAGCTGACATGTTTCTAGAGGGGGGTGAGGGGAAGAAGAAATAGCCGAGAGGACCTGTGCCAGGGCCTGGGAGGCACGCACCGTGATGGCCCCCATTGATTGTCCTGTCAAGGGCAGGGATCGCATGGGCCTTGTCCATAGAAGGCACGCACGGGGGCACGGCCTTCATGGGAATGTAGACACCACCAGGGCAAGGTTACCACATGATCCACAGCATGAGTCGGTCCAGAGTAACCCCTCTCCCCAAACTCCCTCCCTCTCATGCCCATGAGAAGCCTGCTGCCCTCACTGGGGCTGACCTCCAGGGCACCATGGTTCACTCCCAGTGGACCAGCCCAGACGCCCAGGGAGCGTGCCTTACCCTCCTGCCTGGCCTTGCCTGCCCTCCTGGCTGTCTGGCTTTATTTGTTCATTTCATTTGTGCCTCACCTTTCTCCCCAAAGGGGACCCAAAAGGGCTTACATCGTTCTGGCCGTCTCCATTTTATCCTCACAACAACCCTGTGAGGTGGGTCGGGCTGGCCCAGGGTCACCCTGGGAGCAGGGATGCAAACCTGGGTCTCCCAGGCCCTCCTCTGGCATGCAGACAACAAACATGAAGCCCAGCCTTCCCCAGCATGGAGATTCAGTGGGGGATGGAGGGGATGGACCTGAAATGCAGGTCGAGTTAGGGGTGGCCTTAACTCTAAATCCAGACCAGGGGGGTTACCGCATTATGTATTCTCAGCGATGTATTAAGAGTTCATTGGTTCTTGTAGGTTATCCGGGCTGTGTAACCGTGGTCTTGGTCTTACACAGCCCGGTTAACCTACAAGAACCAATGAACTCTGACCGTGAAAGCCTTCGACGATGTATTAAGAGTTTGAAAATGTTATAAAAAACATCGCTTTAAAAGGGTTTTTGGATACCACGGCTAAAAAAATGGTTGGAAGACGTCTTCACAGCTAAAGGGGCCAAACAAACAGTATTTTTTATAACGTTTTCAAACTCTTAATACATTGCTGGGAATACATAATGCGGTAATCCCCCAGACTGAACATGAGCGATTCTTTGAGAGACGTTCCTGTGCCAGGCAGACTGGGGGGGGGGGGGGCGCCTGTGACAAGATGGGTTACAGGTGCAGGTGTGTGTGGGGGGTTTCTCTCAGGGGCCCCAGGAGGTGGAAGAGGGTTGGGGGGAGGGGTTCCCTGGTGTGCTTGAGCAGAAGGGGCCAGGAGGGCCCCAGCCTCCCTTCTCCCAGGGAGGGGGCCGCCCCTTCTCAAGGGTGCCTTCCCCAACCCATCAGACCCCCCCCCCACACACTTGGATTGTACAGTGGACCGACTGTGAAGCTGCTCCTCCTGCCTCTCTTGCTGGAGCCCCGCCCGGAGACGTCGGCCCCCCACCTCCGCCGCCCCCACCCCCGCGGGCGGCTCAGCTGGGGGTGGGGGCAGCGCTGCCCCGCGGGGCCGCCGGCTTCCCAGGCCGGGCAGGGAGGGGCGCGCGGCTGGGCGGGTTAAAGCCACGTGGGCTGGGTGCTGCCCAGCCTCCTTCTCTCGCTCGCTCGCTCTCTCCGCAGCGGGGTGGGTGTGGGCGGCGGGGGGCCCCTTTGTCTGCCCGGCTCCTGCCTGCCTGCCTGCCTGCCTGCCTCGCCCCGCCGGCCCTTCTCCGCCGCCGCCGGCCCCGCGCACCCCGGCCCGCCGCCCGCAGCAGGAGCGGCCGCGCCCCAGGTACCGCCCGCCCGAGGGATGCAGGGATGGATGGACCACAGGAGGGAGGGATGAATGGATAGACCACGGGAGGTGCGCGGATGGGATGGGGGGGCTGGTCTGGGCCTGGGGGACCTCAGGGGAGGGCGTGGCAGCGGCGCGGGCGAGAAGGCCGAGGGGTCTTCGGCGTGTGGGGCTGGCTCAGCTGGCGTGGGGCGCGAGTGGGTGCAACGCGGCGCCGCCGTTTCTGCTGCCCTTCGAATGGCTGAGTGGGCGAGGCAGACCCGGGCTGGGCGTCCCTTGGGGTGGGAGCGCTGGGACGGCGGCTGCGAGGGAGGGAGGGAGACCCTCTGCGGGGGGGGGAGCGGCGCCTTCCTGGGCACATCTGCAGGAGTGGGCGTGGACCCGAGGCCGGTGCTCAGCCATGGCGCCTTGCGGGCAGCCGCGCGCCCAGAATGAGGTGGGACCAGGCGGAGGGGGCTCTGGCACAGAAGCGCGTGGCGGCAGGCTTGGCAGAGGGCCCGCAGAAGCGGAGGGGTGGCTCTGCGCTCGTCTTGATGGAAGCCCACGTGTCGCCATTCTTGTCTCTGCCCAGTACTCCCTAGGTGACCAATGTGCGCTTCCCCGCTCTCGCTCTCTCTCTCCCTCCAGAGGAAGTCCTGGTCTGGACAGTGGCTGATGGCATACCTGGGTGACCAAGATCCACAGAGTGTGAGGAATTACAGCAGAGTCTGACCAGGTAGGGGGTGCCTGTCTCCTACGATGCTGGGGTGGAGTCGGTGGGGAGGGGCTGTGGCTCAGTGGCAGAGCCTCTGGGCATGCAGAAGGTCCCAGGATTCAATCCCTGGCAGCATCTCCAGTTAAGGGGACTGGGCAAGTAGGTGATGTGAAAGACCCTCAGACCCTGGAGAGCCACTGCCAGTCTGAGTAGACATTACTGACTTTGATGGATCAAGGGGGGTCTGATTCAATATGAGGCAGCTTCATGTGTTCGTGTATGTATGGATCCCCGATAGCAGCCAGAAGGGGTTTCACTTCCTGGGGGAGGGGGTTTCATTTGGCAGAGAAAAGCCACCGCTTAAGGCTGCCAAGGAGTCCTCAGCTTCCAGATTCAGCTGGCCAGAGGCCGCCTTTCCCTGCTCGCCCCCTCGGTCTTCTGTTGCAGCCTGCTCTGGGGTGTGGTAGCAGAGCAGGAAGCGGAGGCTGTTAGCCGGCACAATGTGTCCCCTCTTGCTCTTCTGGCTCTCTTCCCCTTCCCGGAAGAGAAAACACTGGAAACTTTTTAAAAACCCAGAACCCTGACAGCAGGGAAGCCCGAGGGAGCCCGAGCGAAACAGAGTGGGTGTGGGGGGTGCCAAGCGGAGCGATGAGTCAGCAAGGCTTGGGAGGATTCAGTCACCTTCTTGCAGCAGCCGGGACCCGGCGGGGGGGGGGGACATTGCAGGAAGGAAAGCTCAGCACCTCTCGGAGCAGGGAAGCCTCCCCCTGGCCCACGTCCAGGGCAAATTGTATCTCTCACACACAGCCCTAAGCAGGCAGCCAGGATCTGTCCAACTCAAGCAGGTCAGAGAGCAATTTCTGTGCATGAAACCAGGTCTTATTTTGTCACAGAAGCAGCTCACCATATGCACAGAGGCACTGGTTGCTCTGTGTGTGTGTGTGTGTGTGAGAGAGAGAGAGAGAGAGTGAGAGAGAGAGCGCACCAGAAGAGTTTAGCATGAGGATCTCCAGCTCACAGTCCCACAAGGAGGTGTATTTATATTTCAAATGTCGACTCTGTGCTCAAAAGGGGAATAAAAATAGAACAAGATGACACCCAAAAAAAACCCCACAGTGAATGCAATGAAACAGACTGTTGAAGCAGCCATTCATTCACTCCGGACCAGAGAAGTCCAAGCAGTAGAAAAAGCCAGCAGCAGACCCTTGTCCCATGAGCCGGGCCTTGACCTGCTCTCTACAAATCAGGAAAGGGTGGGGGAGACCTGCCAGTTTCCACCATGGGGCAGCAACACCCCAGAGAATCCGAGAATCATAGAGTCGGAAACAACTCCTGTTTCCCCACAGCCGTGCCCCAGAAAGTTTTGTCCACAATTTATTTCATTTAATTAATTATTAGCCTCCTTTCTTCCTTACGGAGCTCAAGGCTGCTTATGATATCAATAAAATACGTTTTAAAAAACCCCTAAATTGAAAATCGCCAGTTTAGGACTTCTTTAATCAAATGTAGTCCTAAATGAACTCGCCTTCAGCTGCCTCCTAAAGATGGAAAGTGAGGGGGCCAGGCTCACCTCCCAGGGAAGTTGTTCCATAATCGTGGGGCAGCCACCAAACAGGCCCCGTCTTGTGTGCCCACCAGGTGAGCTTCTTTGATTGACGGGATAGTCAGGAGGGCCTCTTCCTGCTATCTTAATTCTCAGACTTCCTAAGAAGATTCTGCGGGGGTCTGGAAGGGAGGGGGCGATTCTGAAGCTGCCGTAGTCAGAGGGTTAAAATGAGCACTTTGAATTGGGCCCACCGTGGACCTGAGAGCCCAAGTAACTCTTTAGACATTTGACAGTCTATGCAGCCAGTTCCAGCCATCCGGCCCCCATATTTGTGGGCAGGCTACAGTTTCTGAGCCCTGACCTGGATGGCCCCAGGCTAGCCTGATCTCCTCGGATCTCAGAAGCTAAGCAGGGCCAACCCTGGTTAGTACTTGGATGGGAGACCACCAAGGAAGTCCAGGGTTGCTATGCAGAGGCAGGCGATGGCAAACCCACCTCTGAACGTCTCTTGCTTTGAAAACCCTGCAGGGTTACCGTAAGTCGGCTGCGATTTGACGGCACTTTACACGCACACACACACAGGGTTTCTGAATGTGCTTCAGGAGTGGATCTCATGTAGAACACGTGCGATTCATGACAGAAGATCCACCCATCTCCATCTGTGTGCAGAACCCTGGCGGTCTGGTTTGCAGGCCTCTGAGCTGGAATATTTTGATTAATACCGATTCTGGTATTAAAATCACCCATAACAATCAGGTGATCATTTGGAAAAAATTTTTAAAACTGAACATGTAAACTCATCTAACTTTCCCCAATTTATAGTTAGATCTTTCTCTGTTGTTACAGGGTTAAGATAAACATTCACCAAAATTATTGACAAATCTTGTATCAACATTCTTAGTGCCATAGCTATAAGCATGTAGGAACTGAAAGATTAGATTTTACATTGTAAGTCAGATTTAACCAATATAGCTAAACCCACTTTACAGCGACCTTTAAGATGAGTTCTAAACGCTGGCAAATTAAAAGTTTTAAAAACCCCAACATTTAAATTGCCCTCTGACCAAGTTTCTTGCAATAAAACACAATCAAAGGGGCTTAAATACTCAATAAAATCACTATCCATACATTTACTTTTCCACCCGCCCTGAGCCGGAATAGTCAGAGCATGTGCTCCAAAATGCTCATCTCCCCATGACTTCTTGGTTTGGCAAGGGCATGGGATGGGTTTCCCCTAATGGCAGCTTTCTTTCTCTCTCTTTCTTCTCTGAAGCCTCCAAATTCAGATGCAGCACTTGGACGACTTAGAGATCTGGAAGGTTCCGCAGGAGCCCCCGTCAGAGGAGCCTACTGGAGAGGTGGATGAGGAGAATCAGTCCCCGGATGGCCCAGAGACGGTAGGAGCTGGGGAGGGGGGGCACGTAGGCTCTGTGCAGCCACCGGATTCCAGTGCAGATACAGAACTGTGTGTCTGGCACAAAACTGTGCATTTTGAGAATTTCTGCTAACTTTTTGAAAGGTGAAGTTTCCAGCCTTTATAGCTGTGGAGAAGATCTGAATGAGGATGGGCCGTGTCAATAAAATCTCAACTTTACAAATTCAAATACTATATTCAAAACACTCTATTCAAACACAGTGGAACAAACTCACACAAGTGAATACATACAATCACAAAATTACACAAATATATACAAAGATTGTATGCTATAATAAGCAACAACAAACAAGCACAATGGCTATCTCCAAAGAAGAGCAAAGAGTCCAAAAAGAAGACAATAGTGGCACACTCCACGTCTAGATAGAATCAATAATTCCATAGATGCTCTTGAGCCAAGTTGAGAATTTACTCCAAAGGTGCACTTAAAGAAGGCAAGGAGAAAGGAGGAAACACTTTTCCGGATACTTGTAGCGCTTTCACAAAAGCATAGCTTCATCAGCCTCAACCATAGAGGATAAAACCCATTTTTACATACTTGGGAGGTTTATGATTTCTTAGGTGACAAAGGTAACTTCAATCTTATATGGTACTTATAAGTACAGGTTTTCAATTTTTAGCTTTTTAGCTCCCACTAAGAATGGGCTGCTACATTAATCAACTCTTGAATTTGTAACATTGAGATAGTACTGTTTCTTTATTACCATATCATTATTTTCAGTACAGTGAGTCTTTTTCTACTACTACAATAAAATCTCAACAGCACGTCTTCCTTTGTTCCGGCTGCAGATCTCATCCCTTTGATATTTCCTTCTACATTAGTAAATTGGGTTTTGCTCCTACAACCTGCATAATCCTTAATCTCCACACACAACTTTCCATATTCCATTTTACCGGGGTTTCCCAAACATTTCCAGATAAATTCAGAACCTGGAACTTGGAAATAAAAGCTGTAGTTGAGCATTTTGAAGCAGTTGCTGGCTCAGTACTGAACAGAAAAGCAATATTCAGAAAAGAGGAGGACATACAGTATATGGCACAGATTTACTTTAGATAGAGTTCAAAACTGTATGGGCAACAGCAAATACTGAAGTCTTCTTCTCACAGGGAGGGACAATCTGGATTGTTATGCTAAATATGTTGTGTCCAGATGGTTTTAGCCGACCTCCTTTTTGTTGATTTAGCCTGCTAGCTGTTTTGAAATGTAATTTGGCTTGACCAAGTTTGTGTAAAAGATGTGCAAACTTGATTAACTGCATACACTGAAGAATGCAGAGGCCCTCCCAGATACCCCACAGTCCTAAAGGATGGAAGCCCTATAGAACTAAGTGGAATTTACTTCTGAGTAGGCAGTTTAAGATTAGGCTGCCAGGGAGATTTCTGCTGTGTCCCTTGGGACTAATCATGCCACCCAGTATCTGGAAGTCTCCACTCTGTTAGTTGAGCCGGTTTTAACCCTCAATGTGATCGTCACGGATACCCCGAGAGACCATGCGCACCGATGCTCCCTGCCGCATTTCTTGGCCAACGTGGTGTAGTGGTTAAGAGCGGTGGAGTCTGATCTGGAGAACCGGGTTTGATTTCCCACTCCTCCACATGAGCAGTGGAGGGTAATCTTGTGAACCGGGTTGGTTTCCCCACTCCTCCACTTGAAGCCAGCAGGGTGACCTTGGGCTAGTCACAGCTCTCTCAGCCCCACCTACCTCACGGGGTGTCTGTGGTGGGGAGGGGAAGGGAAGGTGATTGTAAGCCGGTTTGAGTCTCTCTTAAGTTGGCATACACAAAAACCAACTCTTCTTTTTCACTTCACTTTTCCCCTCTGAGTTACTCATCTCTGCATGCCTCCTGTATGGATGCACCTCTTCCCCTTCTCAGGATGTGGGCTGACTTTAAAAGCACACACACACATGCACACACCCTGCCGACTGTGTGCCCTTCCGTCTGTGTGCCCGACAATAACTTTGATGCGGTTTGCACAGTTGAAATTTCTCTACGGGAGTTTGAAGGGATGTATGGTAAAGAAACACTCCCCTCTACCCCCTTACTCTAATGCTAAGAAACTAGCTGGAGCCAGTTTGGTGGGTATCGATGGTGAATGGGTGGCCAGGCAAAAAAGACCACGAACAGGGGAGAGGCAAGACTGAGCCTATGGTGGTCGGGAGGAAAGAGGAGGCGTTTGTTCTGATGAACTGCAGGAAGAGTTGGTGCCCCCGAAAGGGTGCAATTAGTGATGGGAAGCGGGATAGGAAGGAGAACAGCCGGTTCAGCCAGGGAGTCCTGGGACGTGGCGACCTGGATGCAGATCTTTGCTCGGCCCTGACCACTACCTCTTGAGGGTCAAGATGACCCAAGTAATGTTCACAAGAGAAGCCTCAGCAGGTTCTTTATGGATGGTAGGAGCACCTCCCTGAGTGTTTTATGAGTTTGTCTTTTGTCTTGTCATTTTTTTTAAAATGGAAACATTAAAAACAAACCTTCTTTGGAAATGGGGGGGGGGGCTCCACAGCAGGCCTTGGCCAATCTTGTCGGCTGGGTTTTCTCAGAACGTGACTCTGAAGAAGAAACATTACGATAGCATCGGACACCGGGGGGGGGGAGGGGGGCCCTGACAACGCTCCCCCAGCCCTTCCTCCTGCCTCCCCCCTCAGCCAAACCCCCTTCACGGGATTCCTGTGAGGACAAATGGGGAGAAGTCCATCTTGGCCCCTCTGGCCTCTTTTGAGGAACATCCAGGTGGAAAAGTTAGGAACAAATGATACTCTGGAATGAGTTCTGCCGTTTGGAAACCCTGGCGGTAAAGCTCCCTTCTTTTGCTTCTAGGATGACGGGCCTGCTTTGCTCTCTTCAGAGGGTGAGTCGTTCCATATTGTTTTTCCATTGCCCGGGATGCAGGGGGCACAATCCACTCACACATTCTCAGACTTGCAGGCAACGAGTCAGCGGTGCGCCCCTGCCACAGAGGCAGGCCTTCCCTTCTGGGCACATTTCAGTCCCAGCTGAGCCTTCACTGCTGACCATGCCTCACGCCGCCACGTCCCTCCGTCTCTTCCCTCAGGATCCTGCCTGTTTCTTGCCACCCAGCTGGGGGACGTACCCAAGCAGCCAGAGGGCCACCCGTCTGCAGTGCTGATCATGGGAGGGCAAGAAGGGCTGCGTCAGTGCTTGGCTCTTGTGGCCCCTTTCTTACATGCTCAGGCTGATCGCCACTTTGGGGTCAGGAAGCAATTTTCCTCCAGGCCAGATTGGCCAGGGCTCCTGGAAGATTTTTTTTGGCCATCTTCTGGGCATGGAGTAGGGGTCACTGGGGCAGGGAGGTAGTTGTGAATTTCCTGCCTTGTGCAGGGGGTTGGACTAGATGACCCTGGTGGCCCCTTTCAACTATGTAATTCTATGATTCCAAAAGCAACCAGGGTCCCCTCTCCCCTCCACAAGGGTGACATGCAGCCTGCCCCCAAGAGATGTAGCCTAGGCATGCATTTAAACACACACACACACACACACACACACACCCTTAAGTTCTAGTCTTGTCTAGAGGAGAAGTCTTCTCTCTCTTTTATGTGATGTTTAGTTTGGGATTTTTAGCTGCCTTCTCTTGGGGAACGACATACATCTTAGGGAAGAGGCCAGAACCACATGGAAGGCTTTTTCACTGCCTGCCCCTCAGCTTTGCCTTCCAAGTTACCAAGGCACAGGGAGGCTCCCCATCCCAATGTTCTCCACACACACACCCTGAAGGCCCCCCTGCCGGGCTCCTTGGTCCTGCCCGGTCAGGACACCGGCTGCTGCGTGAGGACAGGCAGCCCACCTCTCTGAACTAGAGGGCAGAGCTGCTCTGAGCACACTTGACAGAGAAGCTGGCTAACAAATCAGCTAAATAAGTAAACGTGACCCCCACCATCTCATGGCTTCCTTGCAGGCAGAAGCGGGGCCAAATCCGCCCTTGAATCGGCTCCAGCAGCCCGGCCCCATGGGCCCAGGAGCACCGAGGCAGAAGATAATCTGCCAAATGGGGAGCTGCAGGACGGAGGTGAGTGTTCGGTTAGCGGCTTCTGCTGCGGCCACAGGTGGGAGAGAGATGGGAAATGTTTACTGGGGGTGGGGGGTCAGGAGCCAGGACTTTTGGTGTTCGGCCTCTGCTTTGAAGAAAGTCAGAGGATCTTGTGGTTTTAGCAAATAGACATCCAAAGGACCAGCCCGTGGGGGAGGAAGGGGGAAGGAGGCAGGGATGCTTCTTAGGAGCAAGACCAGTGGCATAACTGGATGAAGGAGGAAGCAAAGAGGAAGTAGGAAAACTGACCGGGGTGGGGGGTGGGCACAGGACAGGCTCAGATTTGGGAGGGCCAAAGGCAAAGAGGAGCTTCCAGCACAACAGACGAGCTCCACCAGAAGCTGTCAGCAAGCAGTCCCTTGGCAAGTGGGCTGGTGGGTGCAAAAGAGAGAAGGGAGCAGGCCCAGTGGCGGCAGCCCTGGGACCCCTGGGCCTGGTGCAACTCAGTCAGCGTTTTTCCCGGGAGAGGCTGCCAGGGGGAGGGAAGGACGGAAAGAGCAGAAGTCAGAGGAGCAGATAAAGGTAGGCGGGGAACCGAAAGGTGTGGTTGGTAAGAAGGAGGAGGAGGAGGAGTTGGTTTTTACATGCCGACTTTCTCTACCTTTTAAGGAGAATCAAACTGGCTTACAATCTCCTTCCCTTCCTCTCCCCACATCAGACACCTTGTGAGGTAGGTGAGGCTGAGAGAGTTTGGAGAGAACTGTGACTTGCCCAAGATCACCGTAGCTGGCTTCATGGGGAGGAGTGGGGAATCGAACCCGGTTCTCCAGATCAGAGTCTGCCACTCATGGAGGAGTGGAGAAACCAACCCAGTTCACCAGATTAGAGTCCACCATTCATGTGGAGGAGCGGGAAATCAAACCCGGTTCTCCAGATCAGAGTCCGCCACTCAACCACTACACCAGGCGTGGGGGTGTGTGTGTCAGGAGCTGCCAGGGAGAGAAACAGAAGAGGTAGGTGGGAAGGAGAGAAGGAGAAGAGAGGGGCTGCCGGTACTGCCAGGGGAGACAAAAAGGGAAAGCAAGCAGGAGAGTCCAAATGAGGAAATTAGATCCCCCCCCCACAGTGAGCCCTTGAGGGTCCCCCACTTTCCTATATCATTTCATGGGGTAGCTGTGTCCAGAGACATCCTGACGTCTGCCTTCCAGTCTGCTTCCTTTTATTGCTGGGGGAACTTAAATGCAGAGAATGTATCAGAGGAAGCAAGTGGCTGAAACCGTGTTATTTTTGCCTCCTAGATCTGTTTGGCAACGAATGCAGCCCCGAGGAGGCCAAAGTCGAGGCAATCCCCAAGGCTGTGGAAAAGGGGGGCCCTCCGCCGCACCAGGGGAGTTCGGAGGCTGCTTCTGCCGCCAACCCAGCCGGGCAGAGCCTGCATCCTGGCAAAGCCCCTGCTGCCCGCCAGAGGAAGCTGGCCATGGAGGAGATTGTCATCCGAGACCACCTAGGCCAAGAGGTGGGCTGCATGGATGCCGTGGGGCAGGACCAGAACTCCCTCGAGAAGGAAGAGGAGCTGGAGGGTCACACTGACTCTGGGGACAGGCGTGACAGCTGCGGCCAGTCGGGGCCTGTCGACGGTGTCCCAGATCGAAAGGAAGCCCCTGGAGAAGGCCCGCCGGTCCATGAGCTTGGCAGCCGCGAGGGCCCAGAGGGAGAGTCTTCCACTTCTGAGGATCACCAGGATCCCTCCAGGCTCCTACAGAACGAGAACAGCGATCCCGAGGGGCAAGGAAATGGACCGCTGGAGATGGGCTCTCTGGCTGAGGAAGCTGGTGGGGAGGGAGTGGGGCAGAAGGAAGTGCCAGGACAGGGTGCCCAGGAGACAGAGCCCGCCCTAGCCCTGGCCACTGCCAATGCGCCTACAACAGAAACAGAGATGCCGGAGCAGCAAGAGTCGGGGGCAAGAGAGGAAGGACGAGGACCCCGGAGACCAGGATCTCAGCTGGAGCAGCTCCCACCACCTCTTCCGCACCAGTGCCCTCCTAGGCAAGAAGCGAAGGATCTGCCCTCTCAGGGAGAAACCAAGATGTCTCTCCTAGATCCAGTCCTGCCATCTCCACCAACAGAGATCCTAGTGACGCCTCAGGATAACGTTCCTCCTCAGCAAGGCATGAAGGAATCCCTTCTGGATCAAATCCCGTCCTCTTTTAAGGGAAATGAGGGTTCCCTCCTCGATCCAGAGGTGTCATTTTTATCAAACCAGAGCCCATTACCTCCCTTGGGTCAGAATTCTTCTTTACCAGAAAGTAAAGGATCCCTTTTAGATCAGGCCCCTTCCTGCTTGTGGGGATGCCGTTCAGAACAAAACCCGCCCTCTCTGCAAGATCCTGTCTCCTCTTCTCTGGAATTAAAACCTTCCCCATTACAGGGCGAGGTCCCTCATCCGCCGGATGTGAAACATTCTGTCTTGGACCAGGTTCCGTCATCTCTGCATGAAGCTAATGGAACATCTTCGTGCTGGAGCCAAACGCGCCCTGGAGCACAAACCACGTCTCTGCTAGACCAGCCCGTTTCACCTCTGCCAGAAGATGAACCATTAGCTCTAGAAGATATTCCTTCCTCTTGGCACGAAATGGGGAAAGCAATACCTCAACAGGAACAAGAACTGCTCGGGCATGAAGAGAAAGGATCCCTCCCAGACTCAATCCCTTCTTTAACCGATCAGCTGACTTCTTTGCCTGATCAAATTGTTTCCCTTCAGGAGGCTGAAGAGACCCCAGTACCCCTGCGGGACCAAACGCCAGTGCCTCCAGAGGCCCAGGTCTCTCCTTTGCCAGGGGCTGACGTCTTTCTTCCAAGCCAGGACCCACCCTCTGCGGATGACCCATGCGAGAGTCCCGTCGTTCTCCTAGACCAGATCCCACCAGCTCTCCAGGACACGGAGTCATCATCTCCAGTTGGCAGGACCCCCGCTTCTTCCCTGCAAGAGGCCTCCGGAGTTCTTCCAGATGAGATTCAGACACCCCTGCCGATCCACACCTCGCCTGACCTCCCTGAAGACGAAGGAACCGCTCAGGCTCCACCAACGTTGGAAGACCAATCGACCGCCTCTCAGCTGGGACAGGCTCCGTCTCCTCAGGACCCTGCAAAGGCTCCTCCAGAAGGACAGAACTCCTCAGATGATCCTCCCGAAGAAAAGTCTACTTTGGCAGAACGAACCCCGTCCCCCAACAAAGCCCAAAGAAGTCCCGGGTTACAGGATGCGTCCGTCTGCCCCAATGCTCTGCCCTCGTCCACCCAAGAGACCCTCCAGCCACTCCTGGACAAGGCTGAAGCGCTGGAAACACCGGATGCAAAAGAAGGCGGCAAAGCCAGGGCAGCCTCAGATGGAGCAGGAGAGATCACGGAAGTCCTGGGAAATCTCCACGCTGAGCAGCAACCTCTGCTGAAGGAAGCCAAGGCGGCAGGAGCCCCTCCGGACATTTCCGTTGGAGATCCGCAACCCAAGGCTGGAGTTTTAAAGTCCCCGGGGGCCACGAGCCGGCAAGCCCCGAACAACAGCCCCCGAACCTCTGCCAACACTGCCTACTCCCGTCAGCTCCAGACCTCTCTGCCCCGCCAAGGGCAAGACCAAGAGCCGTCGAAGGGCAAACGCCAATCCTGCCAGTGCTGCGTACTCATGTGAGACCTGGCACGGCCCTCCTCAAGGACTTCTTCTGGTCCCCAGGGGCAGCGGCACAGCCTCGTGCAGGCATTGCACGACCCCTTGACTTCCTGGTGAGGCAAAATGCTGGCTATGGAAAGACGGGGCCTGGGTGTGTGTGTGTTGGTATATCCTAGACGGAGGACTGACGTTTCAAGAGTGGCTGGCGGGGCCTCTCCCCTTCTGTGCCGCTGCTTCCCTCCTCAAGGTGGAGGAGAAGGAGAGACGTGGGCAACGCTTCAGCTGTTTGGGTGGTTCCTGTGTGCCTTTACAGACCTGCGTTCACACCGACACGCTGGCATTTGGACAGAAGCGATACACTAGAAAGCCCACACGCCCTCAGCCTACTTGGAACGTGGGCCTGCGTTGCCCTGGCACACACAAGAACAAAGGACCATCCTTCTTTTCCTGAGCATGCAATTCACCCCCCCTCTTTTGGCATGCATATGCGCATTCAGAACACACACATCCATACACACATCCCTATGCAGATGCAAACATCCAGTCATGCTAACAGCACATCAGTGTGCATTTAGGGCAACCCCATGCCAGTACAAAAATACACGATCCCATGCGCTTGTACATAGCATCCAGAGGCCTGACCACTGAGATACATATATGCATGCAGACCTCTGACATCGACCACTTTCTGCACGTGCCTGAATCCCTCCGCCATCTTGGCCTTTCTCCCCAAATCAGTCTGGGCACAGGCCAGGCGCTGGGCGAGAGACCCTTCCCCTTCGTCTGCCCCTTTGCTGAGGAGGACGGATCGCACGGCAAATGCCCAGGACTGTGACTATGCCAGCAGGAGGCGCCCTGCAACGACCACACTCTGCCCTGAACGCGGCCTCCAGCAAAGACCTCTGGTGGCGCTGGCTTTCAGTGGATGGACGATAAGAGACCTTTTCCAACCAGGATCCCTCCCACTCCTCTAGCAGCTGCCAGGGTTGTGCTCTGCAGTGCCCCAAAGACCCCCCAGGATCAGCCCCCCACCCTCCCACAGACCATTTCTTCTATGCACTTTCTTTTCATTCTTCTTGTGTAACCTCTGCTGGCCACTCTGAGCCTTTTAAATGTGAATTACTTAGTTCAGACAGATTCTCCATTAAAATCAAATGGAATGACAAGCAGGACCTTTGGTTGGGGTGGCAGGAGTCTCTGGGGGTGGGTGGGCTCTTGGCAGAGATGGCATTTGTTCTGGTTGCCAGCATCTGGCTGAAACGTCAGCTGGTGATGCAGGCAGGCTGGTGGAGGGAGGGGCACAAGGTGTCCTCCTGGGGCATAGGCTCCTCCTCCTCCTTGGCATGACATTTCCATCATGGAGACAGTTATTCATAACAAATAATCATTAATATTTAAAAGTAATCTGTGCAACAGTCCTGCAAGGCAGGTCAGTGCTGGGCTGGGCTGGTTTTCTGTCCCTCCCTTGTCCCATTCCTCCCCTCTGCCACAAAACCTTGGGAACTGCCACGTGGTGCAGGTGCTGAAAACCACGTGGACAGCAGGGGAGGGGCCGTGTGACTCAGTGGTAGAGCCTCTGCTTGGTGTGCAGGAGGTCCCAGGTTCAGTCCCCGGCATCTCCGGTTAAAGGAACCAGGCAAGTAGGTGATGTGAAAGACCCTTTTCTGCCTGAGACCCTGGAAAGCCACTGCCAGTCTGAGTAGACAATACTGACTCTGATGGACATTGATGGTCTAATTCAGTATAAGGCAGCTTTGTGTGTGTTCATGTGTGTGTATCCATGTGCCCAGGGCTCCCCAGGGAAAGAAAACGTCCCAGTTCAATGTTTGTGACGTAAATGGCTGAGTAAGCTCATAGCACACACATCACACTTCTGGCCCTCTCTTCATAAGCTCCTTGTGCTCATGTGCCAGGACGCAGGAGGGGAATGGAGGGTTCTGTTTGGATGTGAGTGTCAAGGAGGTCCGGCCTGCCTTCCAGCAAAACCGGTACCTCCTTGGGTCAAAAGTTGCCAAACTCCCCACTGGGCTTCAGGACTCTCCCTAAAGCACAATGCGGATAGACTCTGCTACCTTGTCAAGGAGACTCTGTCTGCTCTCCAGCAGGCCGATTCCTCTGTGGTTCAAAGTCACCAAATGTTTCCCTAAGGAAACCCAAATTCCTTACTGTGCTCCAGGATTCCCCCTTTGAGCGTAGTACAGGTATTTCGCCACCAGCTCTCAATTCCAAAAGGCTGGCTTTCCCAGGGATGAGCTGAGAGCTACTCTTCCCCAGCCAGTTTCCCAAAAGTCAAAACAAGCGAAAACCGTCCCTGCAGAGTAGAGCTTCTGCCAGGGGAGGCTTATTGCCACAAAACACTAGGGTAGGTGGTTTCTCACACACACACACACTCAGGCACTTGGATTTAGCCCTGAGACCCAAAAAAAAAGGTTTCTCAGACTTCAATATAAAGTCTATAAGTTTATTTAATAAAATGTGCTCGTTACAGAAAGGAAATTATTTGTGAGGCAGATAGCATAAAAAACAAGAAATCTTAGCAATCTCTAACTTCACAGTAGTTCTTTAAGTTTCAGGCAAAATAGGCAAAGTTTCCAAGAGAGTAACAAATGCAAGGTTTTAGTTGATTTATAGTTACCAAGAACCAGGTTTTGGTCCTAACACGCAGAGTGTCAGCCCTTCATGGTTGCCAGATGATGATCGCTTGGAGACATGACCAGCATGTCTCCCTCCCAAGCTTCATAAAAACTATATCAGAAGAAGTTTAGTCTTATACCTTCCGAATTCGTCAGCTGGTGATCAAGCAGCCAATGAATTCCTCAGGAAAACAACACACCAATTTCATATATGTCATGTCACTAGCCAACTCTTTGAAGACAAGGGATAAATTGCATTCCTGCAGTAAATGCAAACCATCAGGAGACCCCAAGAGTCAGCGAGGGCTAAGGTGTGACAGGATGTATCACCTTGGAGACAGATGGGCCATCAGTGAGCAAGCTTCAAAGGGAAGGGGGCTTGAGAGAGTTCCTTCCCCCCCCCTCTCACAGATTACAAACGGAGCTTTGAAATGCATATGCTAGGGGTAACTAGGCCGCAGCCTGAATTAAAGTTTGGGCCAATGTTGTGCAGTATTGTAGCAAAAGGAAATGCAGGGTGTATTTCCTTTACAGTGAGGGACCCCCGATCCCAGCACTGCCCCATCCGCATAAAAGCTGCCAGGGCCTGCTTGCCTTCAGCATTGCAAGGAAGGAAGGAATCCAGCCCCACTTGGCACAAAGAAGTAGCACCCACTAACCTTTCTGGCACGTGTGCCGCTGGCAAGTGCAAAACATGAGGTGGCCGTACTGTAGGGCACGCAGCGGCCCGCCCCTCCTCACATCTCTGGCCGAGGGCATGACCAAGCAGCATTCTTCTGGGCTTGAACTTTCAGATGACCCCCCCCCCCAACACACACACACACACTGAGTGGAAGAACAGGCATCAGCTCAAGGATCAGGATGCACAAAGACCTCCCCGCTCAGGTGCCTGGGCCCCAATGGTCCGTGGCCTGGCTTTCTTGCTGTCGCTCAAGATCCTCCACCCAGGGCGCCTGCTCTCGTGTTGAGGCGGGGGGGGGGGGCAGAGGCAGCCCTACTGGCAGGAAAGGTTGGCTTCAGGGAAGGGAGATGTGAGGGGGTGGCTCTGACCCACACTGCACAACCTTCTAGGGTGGGCTGGGAAAGCCCCTTCCCCAGAGAGAGGGCCAGGCAGTCTGGCCAAGTGCTCCGGAAGCAGCTCCCCTGAGAGGACGACCCCTTTGGTCAACCTCACGCTGAGGCCCCACCAACTGCGGACAGGGAACTCGACTCACCTGAGCCATGAAAGTGATCAGGCCGAGCCTTAGAATCATAGAATTGAAAGGGACCACCCAGGTCATCAAGCCCAACCCCCTGCACAATGCAGGAAATTCACAACTACCTCCCCCCCCACACACCCCCAGTGACCCCTACTCCATGCCCAGAAGATGGCCAAGGTGCCCTCCCTCTGATCATCCGCCTAAGGTCACAGAATCAGCATTGCATCCTTGGTTCAGTGCCCAGCGGAGCAAAGTGGGCCCACCAGCTTGATTTCCAGCCAGGGACCAAGACACACACTTGTGGCAAACGTGGCTCACAGGGAGGGGAAAGTTGGACTCCACTGGCATACGGGAACCCAGGAGTCCTGGTGAGACGCCTCTGATGCCCTCCTGCATCTGTACGGACTCGACCCTCCCAGCTCCTGGCCGCCCTCACCCAGAGCTGGGTGGTCACGAAGCAGCAGGAACGGAATTGCTCTGGGCCACAAACTCCAGGATGCACCCTTGCCCTGTCCCAAGGCTTCCTAAGAACATAAGAAAAGCCAGACCAAGGCCCATCAAGTCCAGCAGTCTGTTCCCACAGTAGCCAACCAGGTGCCTCCAGGAAGCCACAAACAAGACGACTGCAGCAGCATTTATCCTGCCTGCGTTCCACAACACCCAATATGATAGTCATGCTCCTCTGATCCTGGAGAGAATAGGGATGCATCATGACTAGTATCCATTTTAACTCATTTTACCCACTGTGAATTATCCATTTTAACTAGTAGCCATGGATAGCCCTCTCCTCCTTGAACCTGTCCACTCCCCTCTTAAAGCCTTCCAAGTTGGCAGCCATTACCACATCCTGGGGCAGGGAGTTCCACCATTTAACTATTCCTCTCCCTGGGCCATTGAAACTGAGTACAGCGAGTGTGTTATTGTCTCTCTCTCTCTCTCTTTTTTTTGCAAAGATGAGCCCATACAGAAGGCCGGATGAACCAAGTATGAAGGTCTCTTGTCAGGATGAGTCCCCACAGACCAGCATCACAGCCCGTGGGGGCTCAGCATAGGGTTGCCAGGTCCCTCTTTGCCACCAGTGGGAGGTTTTTGGGGTGGAGCCTGAGGAGGGTGGGATTTGGGGAGTGGCTTCAATGCCATAGAGTCCAATTGCCAAAGCGGCCATTTTCTCCAGGGGAACTGACCTCTATCGGCTGGAGATCAGTTGTACCAGCGGGAGATCTCCAGCTAGTACCTGGAGGCTGGCAACCCTAGGCTCAGAGTACAAGCCAGATCAGGTTTATCCATCCATCATACCCTTGTCCGACCTGGGTTCTCCCCCATTCCCGGGATTCTTTGTGGGCAGCCATGATAGGAAATGCAGGTGTAAACCCTGATCCCCGTCTGCAGATGTGGACCTCTACTCCGACACCCTCTGCTGACCCCACCTGGGGGAGGAACGGAGGCAGCATCTCGTAACCCTGAACGCCCTTTCCTTTTGCCAGTTCACACTTTCCCCAGTAAAGGTAGCTGCAGCCGTCCACATCAAAAAGTGTGTGTGTGTGAGAGAGAGGCCGGCTTGTACTTTGAAGACAAACTGGAAAACGGGTGTAAACCCACCTCTGCCGCAAGCACTGGGGTTCTGCAGCAAGGAATGGCCGTGTAGACACCGCAAACTCACACCTGAAGTGAGAATTGGAACAACTATGCTGGAAAGCCACTGAAGGGAGAATTGGAAGGGCAGAATGTGCCTCAGGAAATGAAGAGGCATTTGAAGTCTGTGGGGCCAGAGATGCTTTGGGCCAGGACTCCTGGAAGAAAGGAGTGGGGGGGGGGAGTGGGGCTGGAATTAAAACATGGCCCCTGGCCCCGGAGAATTTGAATGGACTGGCAAAGGACTGATAAGAAGCAGAGTCCTTTGGGGCCCAACTTGACAAAGCTGCCTCATTAGAATTGGTTGTATTATTGGGGGGGGGGCATCTGAGCCTTCCTTCTTTTGAAAACTGAGGAGGATTCCCCCTGCCCGCATGGGCAGCACGGCTAAGCAGCTCGTCAGAAGGGCCGTGCGCACTTTTTGCACCAAGGAACATCCGGCTGCACAAAGCCAAGTAGGTTATGTCGGTATCTATTTTGCACAAAGACTTTGGCTTCGAGGCATCTGGAATCTTGGGGAGGAGGGAAGGGAGCGACATGGAGCGCCGCTGTGAATAGGTCTTGAAACAAACAAAGAAAAAGCACTATAAATAGAACACGTGAAGCTGCCTGATACTGAATCAGACCCCCCCCCCTTGGTCCATCAAAGTCAGTATTGTCTACTCAGACGGGCAGCTGCTCTCCAGAATCTCAGGCAGGGGTCTTTCACATCACCTGCTTGCCTGGTCCCTTTACCTGGAGATGCTGGGGATTGAACTGGGGACCTTCTGCATGCCAAGCAGATGCTCTGCCACTGAGCCACGGCCCTTCCCCTATTTCAGAATTTCAGGAAGCTGAGTTCTGTCAATTGCACCATATTTCACCCAGTGAAGGAAGGAGCCTGGCGACCGCACTCCACCCTGGGGCTTGTCCTTCATGGGCTTGGTGCTGCCTTCACACAAGTGGCAACAAGGGGATGCCCTGGAGCATCCCTCTCCCTTAGGACTGGGTGATGCCAGCGTTAGTGCCAGCTCTCCCTCCAAATGTTGCCTTGAGGCCCTGCCTGTGGTTGTTTTGGAAGCAGGTGGCTGCTGGGCCCCCACGCAGTTGCCTGATGGGAAGCTCCCGGCATGAACCTTCGGGTCACCGGATCAGCTGAGGACAAAGGCGGCTGTGGCCCAGGTGGTCCCTCCGGGGTGCTTCGGCAGCTGCCCTGGGAAGAAGTCGCTGGTGTGGTTGCAGGAAGGGAGCAGGGCGGGGGTTTGTTGGGTGTCTCTGCTGCAGGGGCCATTCCCGTGCAACCCAACCCGAGCCAGCGTGGTGTCCTGGTTAAGAGGGGTGGTTTGAAGTGGTGGACTCTGATCTGGTGAACTGGGTTGGTTTCCCCACTCCTCCACACGAAGCCAGCTGGGTGACCTTGGGCTAGTCACTCTCTCTCAGCCCCACCTACCTCCCAGGGTGTCTGTTGTAGGGTTGGGGAAGGGAAAGGGACTGTCAGCCGGTTTGAGTCTCCCTGAAGTGGTCGAGAAAGTCGGCAGATGAAAACCAACTCTTCCTCCTCCTCCTCCTCCTCCTCCTTCTTCCTCCTCCTCTGCCCCAAGCCCCCTGCTCCGTGGGGCCCCCCACTGTTCTCCTGAACTCCCGGGGGCTCCGGCCCCGGAGACCCCCGTTCCAGGCCGGGGGCTCCCAAGCGACCTCTGCAGCTGCCCCCCCCCCGCGCTGCGCCAGGCGGGCAGGCGGGCGGCCACCGAGCCGGAGGAGGCGCGGAGGCCCCGCGAGCCCGCCCGGCCCCCTCGCCCGGCCCCCTCGCCCCCTCCCCGGCTGCGTGTGCGCGCGCGCCTCCCCCCCCTCCGCGGGCTCCAAGCGGCCGGCCGCTCCTGCGGGGGACCCGGCGGGCGGCAGCGAGGGGCGCCGGCCGGACAGGCGCCTGAAGGCCGGCCCAGGTCAGCCCCCGCGGGCGAGCGGGCGGGCGGGCGGGAGGCGCCGAGGGGCTTCCTGGGCGACCCGGGGGCGGCGGGGCCGGGACCCCCCCCTTCCCGGGCGGCGCTCGGCTCTCGGGCCCCCGCTGGCCGGCGGCTCCTCCCGGCGGGGGGGCTGGCCGGCCGGCTGGCTGGCTAGCGCCGCTTTGGGGCCTCCTCCTCCTCCTCCTCCTCCCGCCGGGAGCCGGGCGCCCAGCAGCAGCGCCCAGGCCAGCCAGCCAGACGGGGCGGGGCGGCGGCGCGTCGGCTGGGCAGGCAGAAGGGCCCGGGGGGTGGGGGGGGGGCAGCCCCGCCGGCATCTCCGCTTGCAAAAGGGAGCGGGCCAGTCGGTGACGGGGAAGAGCCCTTCCTGCCGGAGAGCCGCTGCCGGTCCGAGGAGACGATACCGACCTGGCGGGCCTTCAGGAGAAAGCTCCTCCGCGCAAACTCTGGCGGGCCTGGCCGGGGCTGCTGGCCTGGCCTGGAGCCCGCCCCGACCCCCCTGCCCTCCACCCCTCTCCTTCTGCAGGGAGACCCCCGCCCCGCACTCCCCCGTGGAGAGCCGCCGCCCCCCCTCCTCGGCCATGGCCGGCGGGCAGCAGGAGCTCAAGAGGAGCCGCTCCATCATCCCCTGCTTCCTGCTGGTGGAGGTAAGCCCCCGCCGGACGGACGGACGGCTGCCCTCTGCGGCCCCCGCGCCCACCCGGTGATGCCCCCAGCCGGCACCAGGGACGGGGCCCTCAGCAGCGCTCCACAGCCGCTCAGAGCAGCGTTGGCAGCGGGCCTGGGTTGCTGGGGGGCCCTCGGCAGCCCAAGGCGTCCTGGCTACCCAAAGGGTCTGCTGCAAGGAATCCCCACCATTCGAGAGGGCCCCCTTTCCCCTCAGCGCTTCCTCCAGGGTGCTGCCCCATTGAGGGCTCCTGTAGCTGTGGGGAGATTTCCCCCCCCCCCATGGTGGAGCGTCTGTCACTCCCTCTGAGGACTTTTGCACTGGGTCTGGCAAGGAGGGCTACCCGGCTCCAGGCCATCCCGTCCAGCCCGCCGTGGCGCTCCCTGCCTGATGCGCCACATTCTGCTTCCAGCTGGTGATCCTGGCCGGCACGGTGCTGCTGGCCTACCACTTTGAGTACACGGACACCTTCCCCGTCCACCTCCAGGGCTTCTTCTGCTACGACAGCGCCTACGCCAAGCCCTACCCTGGCCCAGAAGACGCCAGCAGGGCACCGCCGGTCCTGGTCTACTCTCTGGTCACTGCCGTGCCCACGGTCATGGTAAGAGCCCAGCAGGGCCAGATGGGCACAGGAGATGAGCCGTGGGGAGGGCCTTTCCTGGTCTGCCCACTGGAGCCGAGCAGCCTGCCTGTCTGCCAGGAGTGTTATGCCAGGCCCCACGCATTTGGTCGCGCATTGCCAGGGTCAAGGCCAAGGAGCAGGTGGGATGGGCAGGTATGTCCTGGCATGCCGCCATTGATCTCCCAAAAGATTTAAGACCTCTGCCGGGGGAGCAGTGAGGCTGTCCTTTCATTTCTTCGCTGACTAAATCAGCAGAGACACTCAAACGTTTTTGCTTTGTTTGATTCCCCACATGAATCCTGCTGGGTGACCTTGGGCCAGTCACAGTTCTCTCCGAACTCTCTCAGCCCCACCTCCCTCACAAGGTGTCTGTTGTGGGGGGAAGGCTGTGGAGGGGCCGTGGCTCACCGGCAGAGCACCTGCTTGGCATGCAGAAGGTCCCAGGTTCAATCCCCGGCAGCATCTCCAGTTAAAGGGACCAGGCAGGGAGGTGATGAGAAAGACCTCTGCCTGAGACCCTGGAGAGCAGCTGCCAGTCTGAGCAGACAAGACTGACTTTGATGGACCAAGGGGGGGGGGTCTGATTCAGTATAAGGCAGCTTCATTTGTTCATGCGAAGGCGATTGTAAGTTGCTTTGAGACACCTTAAAGGTAGAGAAAAGCAGGATATGAAAACCAACACATCTCCTTCTTCTCTGCCTGAATAAGCATGCAGCTGGGGGGTGGGGGCTGGTGTGATCATGTATGTGGTGGGGTGGGGGGCAGGCTGCTGCTGTGTTCTGAAGCCCCCTTTCCTCTGCTTCCAGGGGCCGCCCCTGCCCACTCCTGGGTGAGGGTTCCCTTGGAGATAGGAGAGTGGCCCAGCTCTAAGAAGGGTCTGGCCGACCATCCGTGGGGATGCTTTTATGGGTCTTTGTGGGAGGCCCAGGACCTCTGCAGCACCATCCCCTTGGAGCAGGGCCCAGCCTGACGTAGAAGCTTCACCCAGGAATCAAGAGGGACAAGGAAAGCTCCACCCCAGATGCCACCTTTTCCCCCCAGAGTTGACCCAAAAGGTGCCTCTTGCTTGTCCGACTGGAGCAGAGGCCCTGCGGGACGTGTGTGTGGGGGAACCCTGACGGCACCTGAACACACCTCCGGACCAGGCTGAAGATCCACTGGGAGCAGTGCGTTCCTGGCCCAGGCTGGAAAAAAACACACCTTATGGTCCAGATTTGTATCCCAACTGTACCCCAAGAGAGAGGCGGGTGCTGAGCCTGTTGCCTTCCCCTCTCCCAGTCACTGCCAGCCAGCTGTTTCTTTCCAGCTGTGCCCAAAGGAAACCTCGGAGAGATCATTGTCCCCTTCCCAAGCCCTTTCTTGGGCTCAGATGGCTGCTTTTCCAGTGTGCCGGAATAATAATAATTTAAAAAACTCAGCTAGTGAGCAGTGTGTGTGGGGGGTGTTCCTTGGTCCTAGCTGGGACATGCCTTACCATACCTTCCCTCCCCCACCCCAGATTCTTGTGGGCGAGCTGGCTGCCTTCCTCCTCCAGCCAGAAGCACGCCAGGAGAAGACGATCGTCTCGGGCCAGTGCTGCTACTTCAACCCCCTTCTCCGCCGCATCATCCGCTTCTTGGGTAAGTGGAGGGACGACCCCGCCTGTCTGGAGCCACCCCTCCCCCCAAAGCTCTCTGCTTCTGCTCTGGGGCTTCACCTGCTCCCATGTGGCTGGCAGGGGTCTTCTCCTCCTTCTCCTCCTCCTTCCTTCCACAGGCATCTACTCCTTCGGCCTCTTCGCCACCACCATCTTTGCCAGCGCTGGTCAGGTGGTGACTGGCAATCAAGCGCCACATTTCCTCTCCGTCTGCCGGCCCAACTACACGGTCCTGGGCTGCCAACTGCCCCCGGGGACCCTCTACATCACAGACAAGGCCGCCTGCACGGGCAACCCTGCCCTGGTCGCCGCTGCCCGCAAGGCCTTCCCCTCCAAGGATGCCGCCCTCAGCGCCTACGCCGCAGCCTACACTGTGGTACGCAGAGGGGGGGAGCTGGGTGGAGAGGGGGGGCAGGAAGGCGGGCGTTGGGGTGGGGAGGGAGCCGAAGAGGCTGGGCCCCTGCTGCCAATGGACGTCAGTCTGCGCAGCTTGCCTTCCCATGCGCAACTCAAGGAAAGCGAAACGGCCCCAGATTTGACCCCTCCAAGCACTCCCATTCAATTCAATTTCAATTTATTACGGTCATTGACCAGCAAAGCAAACATTCAAGAAATTAACATTGTTTAAAAAAGTAAAATCTAACAATATATCTGTTTGTAAGAGATTCAAAAGAGTTAAGATTTGATTAAAAGGTATAAAAATATAACAATATCTGTACGTGAAAACATCAGTTAGAATAAAATGTTTACGATAAAATTAAATATTTGCCTTAATATTACCCATTCAGTTATACATTCCATTTTCCTTATCAGAGTTAGACCAAGTACTTCTGAGCTTAATACCTAGCCTTGCATACCTGGCAGCTTTATGGGTTGTCTCACTATTCCTGTCTGAAAGTATTATCTTTATTTGGGTAGATCTTTGGCTAGTGGGAAGGCCAGCCAGAATGGGTGGTATCAGTTCTGGCCGAATTGGATTGTTGTAAGCTCCTGACCCTTCGAACCAGAAATCACCACAGAGTCATATAGAGTCCAAGCAGATGGCTTTTACTGGTCAAAAAGGCAATACAGTGCATACAGGGGACTATGGCAGCTATGAGAGTCTCACTAGCTGAACGATAATATAAGGCAGTAAATGGCGGGAGATTATACAGCAGCAGCACACATAAACAGAGTACACTTTCCCAGGAGCAGCATTCCCAGGCCTTGGTATGTGTGGTCGACCTTGAGGCTAGACAGTACAGTACAGACACAGAAACAATACTGAAACCGAGATAGCAGCCTGACAATTGTAAATCTTGCAAACACTTCCATTCAAACCACAAAGACAGAAGGGGAAGGAGGCGGCCTGATCTGACGAGGGTTGGCCAACTCTGGGTTGGGATGTTCCTGGAGGTTTGTGTGTTGAGCCTGGGGAGGGGAGGGACCGCAGCGGGGTCTCACGCCGTAGAGGCCACCCTCCGTTTCCTCCAGGGGAACTGGTTTCTGTGCCCTGGAGATTGGTTGTAATTCCCGGAGAGCTCCCGGCCCTGCCTGGGAACATGGTGGCGGCAGCTTGGGGGATGCCGGGCACCCCTGGATGCAGTGTGGAAAGTTTGGCTAGGAGAAGGAGGAATTAATCAGGGACCCCAGAAGGGACTGGCCTGTTTGGGCACGAGAGAGGACGCTCATAATCCCAACGTTGTACCTCTTTCCTGGCAGCTCCAGCTGTGCTGAATACGTATATCCAACACCCATCAGTGAAGGTGGGGAAACAGGTGTGGGTGCTGCCACCCTGCCTGGAGAGCAGAGCCCCATGGCATTCCTCTCTGCTCCTGCAGCCAACCCCCCCACAAGGCCATTCCCAGGGTCGGGGAAATACCAGGGTGTGAAATGGCTCCCCTTTCCTGCTCGACAAGCACAGCTTTACTGAAGAAAAGGGTCCACTCTGCCCCTTCGTTCCTCCTCACTCCAGCCCCCCAACCCACATGGCTATTCCACGACCCCAGGGATGATCTCTCGAGGGGTTGGCAGGGACTGCTGCAGCAGAGAGGGCCCGTGTGCCGTTCAGGGGAGGGTTGGTGACAGGCCCCAGTTCCCGTTGCCTGCTTGACTGGTGTTGCTCTTCTCCCTCCCTGGGCAGATGTACGTGACGCTGGTGCTCCAGCTGAAGGGCTCCCGCTTGGCCAAGCCCTCCCTGTGCCTGGCCCTTCTGTGCCCGGCCTTCCTCGTGGGGGTGGTGCGCGTGGCCGAGTACCGGAACCACTGGTCCGACGTGCTGGCTGGCTTCCTCACAGGTGGGGCCATTGCTGTCTTCCTGGTAAGTACTGAGGGCAAGCGAGGTAGTGCCTGACCGCGTGGGCAAGAGGGCCCTCAAATGTCATTCCATGCAAGATGACATCAAATGCCCATGCAAGAGACATCAAATGTCATTCCATGCAAGATGAGGGAATGAATGGGAAGGCGTTTGGCAGCGGGGATTGTACCGGGTGGGGCAGGAGAGGGACCCCTTTCTTGGAGGACTCTTGTAGGAAGCGGCTCAATCCAGTGGGTGCAGAGCAGCTACCAGGACCTCTTTGCCAGGCGTTTACATCCCAGTGACTTCTTCATTCAAAGTGTGTTGGAGCTAAACAATCAGCACTGAAGTATGGAGCTTTACTTTAAGTGCCTGAGTTGACTTGGCTGTAAGAAACACGGGACAGAGAAACGGCAGCCCAGGTGGGGGTGGAGGTCGTCCCTGGGAAGAAGGGTTGGATGCTGACTGCCACCGCCACGGGGCCGGTGACCGGGAAGGAGCAGATCCCAGAGACTCAGGAGGCCTGTGTTGACAGCCCCCTGACCCCCCCCCACGAGTCCTGGTTAAAGCTCAAGTAAATACATGAATAGCTGAAGCTGCCTTATGCTGAATCAGACCATCAGACCATTAAGGTCAGCGTTGCCTACTCAGACTGGCAGAGACTCTCCAGGGTGTCAGGCGGAGAGAGATCTTTCACGCCACCTACCGCCTGATTCTTTCAGGTAGAGATGCCGGGGATTGAACCTGGGACCTCCTCTGAGCCAAGCAGATGCTCTACCGCTGGGCATCATGCATTCATTGGGGGGTGGGGGAGAGAGGTACAGAGCTGATCAAAGCAGCCCCCAGAGGGAGTGGGGCTTTCCCCCCCTGTTTTTCTGACCCAAACTGCTTTTCCCAAGCTGCTTGTTCCCCCACAGGAGAAAAGATCCCAGGATCTGGGGTGAGGCGGCTGATGAGGAGGCAGGAGGGAGTTTTTGATGGGAAGAACAGGCCCCAAGGAAAGGGTAATGCCTCTGCTTGCCCCCCTGTGGTTGCACGTGGAAAAGCGGGGAGACTCCTCCTGGGTCACCCCGTGCCGTGGCTTGGCCTCGAGTATTGTAAGGGGTGCAGAACTGAGCCCTGCCCCATGGTCTGGCAAGCAGGACGGGCAGAGGGGGCTGAGCGAGAGAGCAGAAGGTCAGCGGCGAAGGGGCGGAGTGGAGTTTAGGCCATTGCAAAGCTCTGCTGTGGGTGGGGGCAGGAAGAGGGAGGGGAGCTTCATGCTGGTGTCCTCATTCTCCCCCAGGTGACTTGTGTGGTCAACTCGTTCCAGAGGTCAGCTCCACCTCTAGCCCAGCCGCCCCTCCCCCCGGAGAATCTGGCCAGCGTCCCTGTGGTGGACTTGCCCTGCGTTGACAGTTCCCTGGAAAAACTGAGCGTGCCTCAGGTGAGGCTCTTCCCGGAGGCGGCCCTGCATTCCCCCTGCCTCACAGAGCTCTGAGACGTCGCCGCAAGGTGCCACACCTGCGCATGCAGCCATTATCCGGGGGAGCATTCAGACCAGGGCCTTCATCCATCTCCTCCCTAGAGCAACAGGGTGCACGGCGGAGGTGGTGGTGGTGGTGGGGGCTCTCCTTGTCTTTGTGGCAAAGCTGAGCCGGACAGTTCTCCAGACGAGGGGTGAGGCCGGAGCTCAGGGGCAGATGGGCCTCCTTGGCACCAGCGGCAGGGGGAGGATCTTGTGGTTCTGGGCGAATGTCAGGAGCCAAAGTAGCATCTGGTACCAAAGTCAAGGGCTGGGTCCAGATACGCAGTGCAGGGCACACAACGCATAGTTAAATTGTGGAACTCCCTGCCCCAGGATGTGGTGATGGCTGCGAACTTGGAAGGCTTTAAGAGGGGAGTTGACATGTTTATGGAGGAGAGGGCTATCCATGGCTACTAGTCACTGCACAGTGAGGAATCCTTCCTGCCCAAGTTCAGCCGATTAGAAGAGTCCATTGCATAGGCAATGAGCTTTCTCACTTGCAGAATGGGCACAGGAGGGTCCTGAGAGCAGGCAGAAAGGCGGGGTTGGTGGTGGAGTGGGGTGGCACCCTTCCAGATGCCAAAACTGTAATAATGGGCAGAAATGTAGTGCACAGAATCCTGTCACTGCAGTCCTCTTTGGTGGTGGCATCAGTACGCTCTGTTGTTTGGTCAACATGCCTGATAGTTCCATCATCTGCTGACGTTGGCTTAAACCTTACGGAGTGCCTTCCATCAGCAGAGCCCAGCTTTCTCCCCTCCGGCCACAATCCCAAATGCCCCTTGAAATCCTGCTGGGGGTGGCATTTGGAGCTGCAAAGGGAGGTGAGAAAGTAGCATTCCACTGCACCAAGACGTTCTCTCCCCATCCTACTCCCATTGTTTATTAAACTGACACTGCATCAGTTCGGGGCCAGAATATAGAGAACCAGCCCCCCTGCCCCCCCCCCAATTATTTCTGAAGGTTGATACTTTTAACAGTGTCAGGATTTGGATGTGGATGAATTGCTGTTTGCTGCTTGGTTGCACCCCATCTTTGGTTCCCTGTGTTTTACTGTGTATACGTGACAATGCCTGAAAGCAGAGGGAGATTTCCCTATTGTTTAAACGAATGCTGAGTCACCTTGGTGTGACGCTCAGCGGGATGAGTTTCCAGCTTGGCTGGAGTTGTTGAACTGCACGTGGGAAAGCCAGCCTCCAGACATTCACTGGGCCGCGTGCAGAGTGCTTCTCAGTAAACACTCTCATCTTTTGGATCCGTGTGGTGCTGCCTTTACACCCGCCCCACCTCACATGTGTTCTGCTCCTTCCACCTTTGCGTCAGCCCTTCGGTTTGCTGTTGGGCCATACGTACAATGTGGACTCACTCCACGGATCATTTGGGCCTCCGTTATATTTCCTGAATCCCTCCATTTCTTTCTGCTGCTAGAAGTAGCTCAAGTTTTGATAGTTTCTTGTTGTGTTTTGTTTTCCGTCAGCCTCTCACACGCCTTAAATGTTTGATTTCCATCTGAAATTCTGTTGCCTGCCCCGTCCAGACGGTGTGGCGCTTGGACCAGGCCGGGCGGGCTCCCTGTTCTCTTCTGAATGTGCTCCAGCTCCCTGCTTGGAAATCTGCCGGCGGCGCTTGCGGATTCTGACCTCTTCCGCTCTCTGCCTTGCGCTGAAAGCCCTTTGCTTTCCTGGCTCTTCTTGGTTGGCCTTGGATTTCTCACTCTGACCCTCATTTCTGACTTCTCCTTTCCCACAGGCTGGGAGGACTCTCCTGGCTAACGTCTGACACGATTTCCCCTCCCTTCTTTTCAAAAAATCTTATGCAAATACACTAAAAAAAAAAAAAAGGAATTAGTGTACCTTGTACAACTTTCTTGCTGTATCTCAAGAAGGACATTGCAGAGTTGGAAGAAGTAAAAGGGAGGGTGACCAAGACAGTTAGGGGGCTGGAGCCCCTTCCCCACGAGGAGAGGCAGGAGACTCTGGGACTTTTTTGATTATTAAAAAACAATTGAGGGAAGCACAATAGAGGTTTATATATTTCCGTATATGGTGGAGAGAGGGGCGAGATGGAGATGTCCCTCCTTCTCCTGTAATACAAGAATTTGGGGTGGGGGTGAGGACACACACAGGGAAGTTGTTGAGAAATGTGCTCAGGACAGACAGAAGGAGATACTTCTTTACTCAGCAGGTAAACTGTGGATTTCGCTGCCAGGGGAGGTGGGGGCTGGCCATGAGCCTAGATGGCTTCAGAAGGGGGTTAAGGCAGGTTAATGTTTGGGGGGGGGAGGTCCCCTCAATGACTACTAGCTGTGGTGCCTGAAGGGAACCTCCACGTTCAGAGGCAGTCAACCTCTGAATCCCAGTGCCAGAGCTCTTCTGGTGTTCCTTTCAGGGGAAGGGGCCTCGGCCTCTCTGCCTCCATGTGTTTGGTCCGCCAGAGGAACTGGTTGGCCGCTGTGTGAGACGGGATGCTGGACTAGATGAGCCTTCGCAGGTGTGATCCAGCAGGCTGAACCTTATGTCCTTAAAGGGGGGGGGGTTTCTTTCGTTTGCTGGCGGTTGGAAGGCAGAGAGCTTTTGAAGGGTGGCTGGGCAAAGCCCAGGGTGGAAGGAAAGGTTCTGAATCGATCGGAGCATCAGGGAAGTCCACGTCATTTGCAGAGATGGGAAGGAAAGGGGGGACCCTGGGGACGCTGAAGCACTGGAAGGAACAGAAGCCATGCTTGGTCAGATCTTCTTGGGCCACCTGCTCCCCCCCCCCGACTCTTGAAGCCCAAATTCTCCCTGGGACTCCCCACTGGGGCTGGCCCTTGTCAGGGGGTCACAACTGTGGGGTCATCTCTCCCCTGTCCCCCTATGTTGGGTTTGCCTCCGTGCGCTCTCCCTCCATGCCGCACTCAGGCATGGCACGACGGGCAGGCCGAGAGGAACCTCTGCCCAAAGAGGGACCCCCCTCTGGCTGGTCTCAGGCCTGTCTGGATGGTCTCAGGCCCGTCCCCACCCTGCCCTGGTCCCTGGCGCCCCTTTCCACCCCCCCTTCGAGCAGTGCAAACGAGGAAGTGGCTAATGGTTTCAATGTGTGTCATTTCTCTCCCGCCCATCCGTGTCCTCCGCCCCCCTCTCCTGCCCTGGTGCTGCTTTCCTTGGGGTGGGGGGCATAGCAGGTGAGGGACCACCCAGAAGAACAGGAATTTTCCACGCTCCTCTCAAGAGATCTGGAAAGGCAGCTGGCCCGATCTCTCCGCCTGGGAGCCCCCGGCAGAGCAGCGCTGGCCCACTCCTACGAGTAAGTGCCTCTTCCTTTGCGGCAGAACCTCTCTCTGGCCCCGGCCAGCCCTCGGACTCTGCCTTTCTTTAAGGGGGGGGGGAGGCAGCCCAGGGGGTGGGCTGGAGGAGGAGAGGGTTGTGGGTGTGGTTGGACTTTGGAAGGGGGGGTTCTTGAACGGCTTGAGCAGGAACATGAATGGGGGAGGGGAAACAGCCTTGTTTTAAAGTCCGCAGGAGATAGGGTTGCCTGCTCCGGGTTGGGAAATATCTGGAGATTTTGGGGGTGGAGCCTGGGGAGGGCGGGGTTGGGAGAGGGGAGGGACTCCAGTGGGATCTAATGCCATAGAGTCCACCTTCCAAGGCAGCCACGTTCACTGGAACTGATCTCTGTTGCCTGGAGATCAGTTGTAATAGTGTGAGATCTCCAGATCCAGGAACTGATGAGTTCCCCCCCCCCCCCGTCGTTTTCATGAGTAGGGCTGGTGGGAGCAGGCGGATTAAGGGGACCCAGAGGGTCTCGAAGCCCTGGGGGACCTTTGGATCCAGGCAAGCCATGAGTTCCACTTTCATAAGATCTGTGGGTGGTTCCTGATGGATCCAGCCAGTCCTGCTAACAGGAAGGTATTTAGGAACAGGGTTAGGAATCAGAAGCCCCTTCATCAAAAGTTAAGCAGGCTCTTTGGTCAGCCTTGAACAGCTTTGTTCAGCTTTCCTTTGCACCTTTGTGGCCTGTGGGCCCCCTACAGACTTCTTGCACTGCCTGGTTCCAGCAACTGGCAACGGTGTCTTCTTCTTCTGAGCCTAGTTATCAGACAGTTTCCCAATGAATTTCAAAGCCTGCATACTTTGACTTTATGTAAAGGGGATGCAAAAATGAAAGGGGGGCTAATAAGAATCTGTCCGAGGTCTAATGTCCGCGGAGAGAAGAGCAGTCCTTCTAAACCCTGGAGAGTCCTCTTCCAGCGAGAAAGGGAATGTTCCTCGGTGAAGTGAGTTCTTCTTTTGACTCCTTCCATGCGTAGCAGACAGCCTGGCAATGCTGAGTGTTAAGGAAATCAACGTATGGGGGTGGGGTGGGGGGCTTGCGTGGGCAACATCTCTCTAAAACCACATCTGCCTTGGGTGCATGCTACGCTGCCTTCTCCCCCCGCTGTTCTCCTTACAGGGGTTTGAACGGGTCCCCAACCAATTTGAGCCTGTGGGCACCTTTGGAATTCTGGCCCACGGCGCAACTACAAAATGGCCACCACAGGAGGCGGAGCCAACTACAAAACAGCAATCAGTGAGGTTATGCATACCTGTTAATAGTAACTCTTGCACATTTCAGGCAGAAGCTTACCTTAACAAGATCCCTTTTAAAATGAACACATTGATTTAAAAAAATCTCCTTGCATAACCAAACCTGATCTTCAGTCACGGGATGAAGTCTTTTCCGCTGTGGTAGCAGCTGCCACCAAAGTAGGGTTGCCAGGAGTCCCTCTTTGCCACCGGTGGGAGGTTTTTAGGGCAGAGCCTGGGGAGGGGAGGGTTTGGGAAGGGGAGGGACTTCAATGCCATAGCGTCCAATGGCCAAAGCGGCCATTTTCTCCAGGTGAACTGATCTCTATCAGCTGGAGATCAGTTGTAACAGCAGGAGATCTCCAGCTAGTACCTGCAGGTTGGCAACCCTACACCAAAGCAACATTTTTAAAAACCTGCCCAGCTAATCAGAAGTTCTGCTAGGGAAAAGGCCCCTCCCACTTTCTAAAAACACTTGGTGTGCACCAGAAAAGGTCTTGGTGGGTGGCGCATTGGGGATCCCTCTGTGCTCGAGCACCGTAACCCGCTTGCTGTGGCTGCATCGCTCTTTGGTGCTGTCTGAACCTCCTTAGCCAACCACGGAGGGCGGCCCTGCGATGGCGGCTGCGGGGGCCCCTCACAGCTGGCTCCCCTCAGCAGGCTTCTGCTGCAGCTCTCAGGACTGACAGCAAAAGAAGGGGGCCCCTGGAACCGGGGCCCAAAGCACGTGGTGGGGGTCTCTTCAGCAGAGGTCCGAAGCCCCTTGCCCTAGCGGGGTGAGTGAATGGAGGGCCGGCTGGAGAGAGGGGCCAGAACCAACAGGTTGAAATTAAATCAAAAGAGTCTCCATCTAGACAATAGGAACTGGGGGTCACTGGGGGTGTGGGGTGGGGGAAAGGTAGTTGTGAATTTCCTGCATTGTGCAGGGGGTTGGACTAGATGACCCTGGTGGTCCCTTCCAACTCTGATTCTATGTGAGGGGCCGGCTGCCCTCTGGGAAACCAAAGGCACTTCCCAGCACATCTGCTGCCGATCTCACTTGCCAAAACCAGCCCCTGCAGGCCCATCCCTGAAGAAAACTAGCCACTGTGGGCCGTGTGTGTGTGTGTGTGTGTGTGTGTGTGTGTGTGTGTGTGTGTATAAATACAGTTTTGTGGGGAACATTCCAAATTCTACTAGAAACATTCTGGGACTAGAATAAATTATATCAGCTAGGAAAAGAGGCCTGACAACCTGCCTGCCGGCTGACAGCGCAACCCCAAAGCAGAGTCCGACCCTCCTAAGCCCAGCGACCCCAGTGGACTCAGAACTGTGTAACTTTGCCTAGGATGAGCAAGCAGTGAGTCGGCTTCTGTTGTGCTGTTTTGTTTTCTGGTGCTGCAGAATATGAATTCATATTCTGGCCTGTGATGGAAGAGTTGGATGAAGAAAGGGCCTTTCGGAAAGAGGGGAAAACTCTCCCCTCACCCCCCCCCCCCACCCAACCTCCTGTTCTTGTGCAGCCCTTAAGCAGGAACGGACTAGGCATTATTTTAAAAAAGTATTCATGGCAGCCATGAGGACGAGAAACTTCCTCTTTTAAACATACGCAGAGAGCCAGCGTGGTGTGGTTAAGAGTGGTGGTTACCCTTTGTACGCTTTGGGACTTTGTCAATATCATTTGCAGTTTGCAAGATTTCTGCCACATGGTTGTTGGTGTAATTTTGATACACTTATTTGTGGTAACCTTGCATAATAGCAGTTGTGATTCTCTGAGAGAGTGTGTGTATGTATATATATATATATATATATATATATATATATATATATATATATATACTCTCAGAGAATCACAACACGTTTTGACAAAATTAATACACACAGTCGTGGTTGGTTATATGTTTATATATTTGTTGTTATGTGCAGAGTTTGTGTAGTTACCATTTAGTCATTAGTGTTATTTTTTTGTGTATCCTTTACCTCTGCAGCAGTTCAGCTAAAGGCTGTGGTGACCCGGGGGGAGGGGGCTCTTCTAGACACTTTACAGAGGGATCAGGTTGTGCCCGGGGGCCCCATGCGGCACGCTGAGACTTACAGGGTCCCCTCAGTTCCCACAGGCACGGTGCTCCATTCACATCACAGCTAGGACACTCACGGAGAAAGGGCTCCAGCCCCACCCAAACACGCTTCCCCCCCAAACTGCAGCAGTCCCAGAGTTTGTGCTGTTTGACCCATTGGCGAGACTCACTCGTGGACACTGGGCCAAATAGCACCCCCCAGACCATTTCAGGGCAAGAGAATGGGACGGGGGGGGGGAGGGGGAAGCCCCTTCTTCAGGCACGCCTTAGTCCTGATCCGAGCCAGGCTCTGCGCGCAGGCACTAAGGAGAACCTGCTACTCACGTGTGACCCCCGACTCAATCTGGGTGCCCCGTCCTGGATACCCCTATTGGGCAGGCAATCCTAGACGTAGTTATACCCTTCTGGTGCCTCTGGTGAGATTAGAAGGGTGTTAACTCTGTTTAGGATGATGCTGGGCAGGAGAGGTGCAAATTTTGCCTCGCTCTACACAATTTGTTCCTCCTTTTGAAGTCAGAGCTAATCCCCCCCTTCTGTCTCTCTGCCCCTCTCTCTTTTTCTTGCAGAATCGCAGAGCTGTGCATGCAGAGGTCACCTGACCCTCAACTATGTCTCTTCCCCACCACCCCCGATGTCCTCATTCCTTCCCGGTCAGTCACCAGTGAGGTCTGACCCATGATGCCTCCCCCTCCCACCCCGGTGCCCTCACAGCAGGGCACGGAGTGTGTGTGTTGATTGGGGGTGTGTGTTTAATACTCTTTACACGGTCTCCATCCCCTACCTTCATCTTTTCTGAGGTCCAGTATCCTGGTCTTCGTAGCAAATGTTTGTTGACATGAAGGGAAGTTGATGAGTGGAAGGAGGAGAGACCAGACCAGCTTTCCAGGGTGTGTGTTTGTGTGTGTGTGTGTGTGGGGGGGGTGTCAGCTTCATGAGCATGATCCATCCTGCAGCCCCCTGGTAACGTTGAGCAGGACTGGTCTCTCTCCCCCCTCTTCTCCTCGCTGAGGACTTTGGTGCCTCCTTGAGGAAACTGGGATCCATCAGGGTCAGGCCGGGTGCCCCTGCCCACAACCTACGCCTGTCGAAGGACCACGGCTAGAGGGTGCTCCTAAGAAGTAGAAGGTGCTACTACCCTATAGGCCAGGGGTGTCAAACATAAGGCCCAGGGGCCGGATGTGGCCCCTTGAGAGCTCTTATCCAGCCAGCCAAGGCAGCCACCCCCCCACTCTCAATCTGGGCTGGCGAGGCATGGCATGGCCTGAACAAGTGACCATTATGTCATATCCAGCCCTCATAGCCATTGAGCTCAACACCCCTGCTGTCGGCTTCCAATCCTAAGAGATCTGTCTGAAGTTGGTTAAGGGGGGAGTTTGTCATTATCAGGAGGGGCCGAATGTGGGATTTAAGCTGCTTTTTGTGCAGGCCAGGCCCGTGTCCAGCGCAGGGGGACACCACTACAGCACCAGGTCAACAAGCCAGGCCAGTAGGGCAGAAGGGCCAGAGCTTCCGAAGCCATGGGCTGCCTCAGTGCTCTCCTGGGGCCCACGGCTCCTGAACTGTAGGGAAGCCACTCCCCCCCCCCCAATGGAGTCAGCAGCCTTTGACCTTTCCTGAACCCGGGTCCACTGAGCAGCAAGCCGAGGGTCAGAGCCAGGAAGACGCTCCACCTGAGGAGGAGCGCGTTGGGGCCTGGACAGCAGGTGTTGGGGACTGGCAGGCTGCCCTCGGTGGCAGCACGGCAAACGTCTCGAAAGCCTTCCTCGCAGGGAGGCATAGTAGCGTTGCCAGTCCCCAGGTGGTGGCTGGAGACCTCCCAGAATTACAGCTGGTCTCCGGGTCACAGGGAAGAAGAGGAAGAAGAGTTGGGTTTTTATATGCCAACTTTTTCTACCACTTAAGGGAGAATCAAACCGGCTTGCAATCCCCTCCCCCTCCTCACAACAGACACCTTGTGAGGTAGGTGGAGCTGAGAGAGCTCAAAGAGAGCTGTGACTAGCCCAAGGTCACCCAGCGGGCTTCATGTGTAGGAGTGGGGAAACCTACCCGGGTGACCAGATTAGCCTCCGCCGCTCATGTGGGGGTGGTGGGGAATCAAACCTGGTTCTCCAGGTCAGTCCACCACGCCAAACCACCGCTCTTCACCACTACACCACGCTGGTTCCCCTGGAGAAAATGGCTGCTTTGGGAGGTGGACTCCCAAATGGCATTGTGCCCCACTGGGGTCCCTGTCCTTCTCAGGCCCCACCCCCAAATCTCCAGGCGTTTCCCACCCCAGAGCTGGCCACACTACTGCCCAGAAGCCCCCCCCCAGCAGCTTCTGGGTCTCCGCTTCTAGCTGATGGCAGCTGCTGATCTTGTTGCTGACCTGGGACCAGCAGCCCGGGGGGGGGGTTGGTGGGGGGCTCGGGCTTGGTGGGAAGCTGGTGCCTCTCCTGGGCTGGGCCTCCGGGGCCCCGTCTGGAAGGGCTGCGTGGAATGACAGCCAGCTTTGTTTACCAGCTGGGGTTGGGAAATCCCTGGGGATTTGGGGCTGGATCCCAGGGAGGGCAGCGTTCGGGGAGAGAGGCGTGTTCTCGGCCAGGTGTAATGCCTCAATGTCTGCCCTCCTCAGTATCCTTCTGCTACAGGGGAGCCATCTTGGGAGATCAGTTGTAATTCCAGGAGGTCTCCAGTTGCTTTCCCACAGAGTTTCTTAGCACGGGATCATTCCTGGAGGGCCCGTTCCCCTCAGGCCCACAGCTATTTCCAGGGGGGTCAGGGTCTCCTAGGGTGGGCTGAGGTAGAGCCCAACCTTCTATTTCTTAATGGCCTCTTCACTGGACAGACAACTCTGCTTCCTACGGGGCGGTGGGTGGGCCATGCTAGTCTGTCATCAGCAATAGAAAAGAGTAGGAGTTTAAAGGTATCTGAAGAAGTGAGCTGTGTGGCTCACGAAAGCTCCTACCCTGCCACAAATTTTGTTAATCTTTAAGGTGCTACCGGACTCCCACCATGTTCCCCCATGGGGCGGACTGTGGGCCATTTAACTTTCAGGGAAATTTCCCGGTGGGGGGCTGCCCTGGAGGGCCTCCGGTGGTGGGGAGCGAGCAGAACCCAGCCCCAGAGATCCTTCCAACACCTCAGGGACCATTTGGCTCAGGCACACCAGCCGTGGCCGTGGCTGTCAACGCCCCAGCTGCCCCCTCCTGCCCTGCGTCCCCTGCGGGGTGGGGATGGCGGGGGCCTGTTGTCAGCCTGTCATGCAGTTGGGGGCTACTCAGTATGACTTTCTCAGGGGCCGCTTCGCTTCCCAGGCTGCTGCCGCCGGGCGCAAACCTGTTCCATTGTCGTGGCCTCCAACCCTGAAGCCTGCCAAGGATTTTAAGCAGCCTCCCCAAACGATGCTTCCCACCTGTGGGCTTTGTGGGAGGGGTCCTGGCCCTGGCTTCCCGGGGGTGTCACTCTAGAGACCGCCATCCTCATCTCCTGAGGACCTCGCCTTGCCAAGCCCCCCCCTCACCTCTGATGCCTTTTTGTGTTGCGCGTGTCCCCACGGATCCTTCCTCCTTCCCATACAACACAGCTGCGGTGTGTTACCTGGGGGGAGGGGGGTTAGCATGACTCGTCCCAGAGAAGGCACACTGAAGACCCCAGAAGGCCGCACCGGCAGCTGCCGGGAGAACAACGCAGCACCATCTGTGGAGAACTGCTGCAGAACACTTTGGTGCTCGCCTTGGGCTGCAGGCGCACGTCTGGGCCTCTGCCTCCACGCCTGCAGCAAGCGACCGAGGCCTGCCCATCTCAACACTGGTTTTAATAAAGCTGTGGTTTAATGCCCTTCGTTACTGAGATGAGTCATTCCTTTGAGAAGTCGAACGGGTGGGGGGGAATCATGGAAACGATCGCCAGGGTTTCTAATTTATGGCACACCAAAAAGACAAATAGACGAAGTTGTCGTGGTGGCGCATAGGAGGAGAGGCGGCCCTGCAGGTATGAGGGTCCATGGCTATGACAGGGTTTCTAGTTGGTGGCCTGGATTACCTTGGATTAACCCCTGCAGCTGATGGGAAGCCTAGGGAGGGGTGGCAGAATGGGAGGAAGATGCCTGTTCTGGCTAGTCCCTGACAATAACCAAGCGGTGCCATTCTGCACCAACACATGAACACATGAAGCTGCCTTCTGAATCAGACCCCTGGTCCATCAAAGTCAGTATTGTCTACTCAGACCAGCAGCGGCTCGGTCCAGAGGTAACCCCTCGGTTCTTGACAGAGTCAGCAAGGGTCAGCTGGTCCCCGCTGCAAGCGGGAAGCACAATGTCCTAAAAGACCTCCAGCTTCCCAACCAGCATCGCTTCTGTCTTGCCTGAGTCCAGTTTTGGCTTGTTGGCTTTCAGCCATTTGCCCAAATCAGCCTTGTCAGTGTGGCTCAGGGCCTCCGTCGCTTTGCCTGAGGATTGGGTTCGAGAGCTGGGTGTGGTCAGCATACGGACGACTCACCCAATTCCCAAACTAAGGGAATTTAATTAGAGATTGAATAGCACTGGGGATACGGCTGCTCCCTGGGGGAACTCCACAGGACAAAATCCCTGATGGTCAGTGGTCCCCAACGGCAACCCTTTGAGTCCAGTCCATGAGGAACAATTTAAACCAGTCCAGAGCACATCCCTTCACACCTACTTCTGCCTCCAAATGTTTCAACAAGATGGTGTGGCTTATTGTGTGAAAGGCAGCAGATCCATTCAATACTAGCGACAAAAAGCCATGACCTTTGTCTACATTCAGATGGAGATCACCAGCCAGAGCCGCTTGTGCGGCCCCTCTGTCCCACAGCCCTGCCGGAAACCAGACTGAAAAGAGCCCAGAGCAGAGGAGGAGTTGGCCAAGAAGTCCTCAAGCTAGTCATCTCAGCTACTTTTCTGTAGGGCTGGTTTTTTTTAACAGTAGTGGACATAGGGCTGCCTCTTTCGGTGGCTGAGGGAAGACAGCCTGCGTCAGTGAAATCAAAAGAGTTTCCGTTTAGACATTAGGAAGAACTTTCTAACAGTCAGAGCAGTTCCTCAGTGGAATGGGCTTCCTCGGGAGGTGGTGGGCTCTCCTTCCCTGGAGGTTTTAAAGCAAAGCCTAGATGGCCATCTGTCAGCAATGGTGATTCTATGACCTTAGGCAGATCATGAGGGGGGGGGCATCTTGGGCATCTTCTGGGCATGGAGTAGGGGTCACCAGGGTGTGTGTGTGTGTGGGGGGGGAAGGCAGTTGTGAATGACCTGCACTGTGCAGGGGGTTGGACTAGATGACCCTGGTGGTCCCTTCCAACTCTATGATTCTATCTTTCTATGAGCGACTCATGTAGGATGGGCATCAGTGATTCATTGACGTGGCCCTTACATGATTTCACCAACCAAGATACACCAGGTACCAACTGCCACACAAACCTACTAAGATGCGCCCCCCCCCTCATATTCGGCCTATTGGTTTCCACACATTAAATACAGCACACCAGCTATCACATACAGTCCACTATCAAATACCAATATAAGCACTTAGTAAATAGTCAACAAATGTTTTAATGTTATAAATATTTGAATAGTTGGAAAGGATTTTTTTTTTCCATCAAAATTGCTAGGGAAGATTTTTTAGAAATAAACTGAGCAAATTTGTCTCGTTTCCAAAAGCAGACCGAGGATGTAAAGCCCCTTCCTTCCTTCCATCCATCCATCCATCCATCCCGCTGCGCAGGACTCTGGGCCCTACCCCCCGTGCGCCAGCCGAGGGCAGAACTGCCCCCCCCCCGCCGCCGGGGCTCCGGGGCCGTCTTTACAATGATTAGATGGTGTCACGTGTCATCATTTAAATCCGTTTTAGTGAGTCGCCGGTTCAGATCTCCCCTCTGCCACCAACTCCTGGGTGCTAAGCCCCGCCCTCTGTGCCCTCAGCAATAGGCTGGCCTACCTTGCAAGGTTGTTTTGAAAGACCACCTCAAGATAAAGTTCTCTGTAGCGCTTTGAACGCGCAAAGCGCTGTCGAAATGGGGAGCAGAAACGCCCCGGCCGCCAGAGGGGCCGTCGAGGCGGCAGCGGCCTCCAGACCAGCGCTCCCCTCCCAGGGGGAAGCCTCTTTTCGGGCTTCCTTCGCAGCCCCCCCCCCTCCGTTTTATCCTCACACACAACCACCCGGAGAGGTAGGTGAGGCTGGCGGTTGGTGGCGGGGTGGGTCGGTGGGCGATGGCCCGGCCGCCCGCTTGCCGGCCAGAGGGGAGGTTCGCCCCCAGAGCCTGGCTCGACGCCCTCGCCCGCAGGGGGGGGGGCGCGCACCCCACCCCACCCCCTCGCCTTTCCCCTTCCCCGCGGCGTCTGCGCTCCCCGCGCCGGATGGGACCCGCCTGCTGGCAGCCGGGCTGCTGCCTGCCCGCGCCCGAGCCAGCCGTGCGGGGCCCCCCGCCCCCGACGCAGGCAGCCGAGCGGAAGGCAGGGCGGAGGGCGGAGGCCACCCCTCCCCTCCCCGCCCGCCAGGCCCCCCGCCCGGGGCTCCCCCCCGCCGCGGAGGTGGGCGCCCCGGCCCGCCCGCCCGCCCGCCCGGCGGTCCAGGCGGAGCGGAGCCAGCGGGCTGCCTGCTGGGCTGGGCTGGGCTGGGTGGGGGGGGGGGGCGGGGGGGTGGGCAGCGCGCGTCCCCGGGCCGGGGGTGGGCAGCGGCGGCGGCGGCGGCGGCGAGCGAGCGCGCCCGGCCCGGGAGGAGAGGAGGCAGCGGCCGACACGCCCTGCGCGCGCCAGGTAGGTCCCTCTCCGCGGGGCGGGGGGGGGGCTGGGGCCGGAGCTCCCCGCGGCTGGGAGGCGGCGGCGGCCCCCACCCCGTACGGCCGCTTCGGCGTGGAAAGGGCCCTCGACAGGGTGGGGCAGCATGGCGCGGGAGGGGGGAGGGAGGACAGAAGGCTGCCCCCCCGCTTCCCCCCCTTGCTCTTGCTCAATGCCACCCCCGAGTCTGTGTGTGTGGTTGTTGTGGTTGCTTTCTTAAGCCCCCCCCCCCCCCGCCGCCGCCGTTTCTTATTCCCCTGGAGGCCTGGGGATATTTTCTCCACCAGCCAGACGCTTTAGGAGGCCGGGTGAGAAAAAGAAAAGGATGGGGCTGTCATTTTGGGGGGGGGGTGTCGGTCCCCTGCTCCGCCCCCTTCGGATCACATGTGTGTTTCTGATTGGGAAGCAGGGGCCTGGCCCCATCCCGGGCTCCCAGGAAGGATTAATTAAAGGCGGCAGCAGAGCCCCACCTTCCAAAGGCCTCCATTCAACCACCGGAGCCCAACACGGGACCTGAGAAATGTCTCCCTGGGCTGCCTCCTCCCTGGCTCTGGCACCGCCGGCCGGATCATGGAAGAAGGAAACCTGGTTCTGCTTCAGCAGGAGGGCTATTGAGCTAAATATTCCTTGACGCGTCTACAACCTTTAAATCCTATTGTCATTTGATAGGAGATAATGGACACCCTTCATAAAACCCGTGTGTGTGTGTGAGAGAGAGAGATCTGGAATTCTTGAAATGCAAAATCATAATGTCTCCAGTGCGATACACAGTTTGGTTTCCGAAATGGTTGGATTAAAATCTGCATCCAAAGAAAAACCCATCTCACCGTTTCCATGTGACCCATATTGCTCTACGTGCGCATGTCTGAGGATGATCCGATTGCCGGTTGCCTTCAGTACCTCCATGTGAACTCACGAAGATGCCTTCTACTGAGTCAGACCATTGGTCTCTCGAGGGCAGTATTGTCTACTCTGACTGGCAGCAGTTCTCCCGGATTTCAGGTAGAATCTTTCACATTACCAAAAAACCTGGTCCTTTTGACTGGAGATGCCAGGGATATTTTATTTATTTTCATTTATACCCCACCTTTCTCCCCAATGGGGATGGAAAGCAGCTTTCAACATTCTCCCTTTCTCTGTTTTATCCTCACAAACACTCTTGTGATGTCGGTTAGGCTAAGAGGGTGCATCCAGCCCCAGCCTCACCCTGAAAGCTTCCAAGTGAGGATTTGAACCCGGGTCTCCCAGGTGCTAATTCAACTCTACGCCAAGCTGGGGGCCTTCTGCATGCAAAAGGGCTGCTCCCCCACTGAGCTACGGCTGCTCCCCGGTTCCCTCTGATGCAAACGGCCTTTTTGGGATACTGGGACAGCAGGTGGGATCTGGAGTCCTCGGTCAAGAGAACTCCTGTAGCCCCAGGAGGCATCCAGCAATCGCTGCCACCTCTTGAGGAAGGCGGGTTTTCAGCAGGCCTAGGACTGGGAGCTGCCCATGGTGCTGGAATCAGATGTCACGGGAATGCTGGGGCAAACAGGCAGCAGAATAAAACGGTCCCGTTTTTTAAAATACTCTTTGAGAGAGGGAGAAAGAGAGAGAGAGAGGCCACAAAATAGGCAGCCTGGCATTAGGAAAAAAAGACTAGGAGATTATTAATCTGCAGAGAAGCCACATTACTCAGGAATCTTGATTCCCAGCCTGTATCATCTTCCAGACAAAAGTACAAAACCCCAGTTCTCCTCCTCCTCCAACTCCCTTTCCTCAGTCATCTCAGAGATACGGAACAATTCTTTTTTAATTTTTTTTTTATTTTTTATAATAAGCTGAAGAAAACAAAAAAAAGAGATACGGAACAATTTTTGAGGTGCGGGCCCTTTGTGTTCACTTGCAGATGGTGTATTTCCAAGAGGCACTTATGCATAAAAACTTTCTAAAAGCTGAAGGTTTATCACATGGTACCAGGCATGCTTCACCCTGACCTGCGTGGCCCAGCCTAGCCCGATCTCAGTAGACCTTGGAAGCTAAGGAAGGAAGCCAGCATGGTGTAGTGGTCAAGAGCGGTGGTTTGGAGGGGTGGACTCTAATCTGGAGAACCGGGTTTGATTCCTCACTCCTCCACATGTGTGGCGGAGGCTAATCTGGTGAACTGGATTTGTTTCCCCACTCCTACACATGAAGCCAGCTGGGTGACCTTGGGCTAGTCACAGCTCTCTTAGAGCTCTCTCAGCCTCACCTACCTCACAGGGTGTCTCTTGTGGGGAGGGGAAGGGAAGGTGATTGTAAGCCGGTCTCCCTTAAGTGGTAGAGAAAGTGGTAGAGAAAGTCAGCATATAAAAACCAACTCCTCCTCCTCCTTCTTCTCCTTTTCTTCTTCTTCTAGTCCTGGGTTGCTCCACAGAAGCTGGGAATGGCAGCCCACTCATGCTAGTCTCTGCCTTGACCTGGATGGCCCAGGCTAGCCCAGTCTCATCAGATCTCAGAAGCTAAGCATGGTCAGCCCTGGTTACTACTTGGATGGGAGACCACTAAGGAAGCCCAAGGTCACTAAGCAGAGGCAGGCGATGGCAAACCACCTGTGTGTCTCTTCCTTGAAAATCTCATGAGGGGTCGCCATAAGTTGGTTGTAACTTGGCAAGACATTTTGCCCCTCCAAAAGTCCTTAAGGACAAGGGCTATGAATGGCTCTTGGCTCAGTGGAGGCACCAGTTTTGATTATGCGTAGAACTGACAGCAGAGTTTCGATTGTACAGACCCCAGAACTCAAAGCCCATGTTTAGTGGTTCAGGAGTACTGCAACTGGTCTTTCCTAGCGCAGGTAAAAGTATCTGAGGGAATGTCTGAGGAGATGTCTCTTTCTCTTCTGTCTTGTTCACAGGACAAGATGCCTCCTCTGAGAGAGTTCCTGTAATGGAGGCTTGCTGAAGAAGAACAGGTTGAATGACTAACTCCCTTCGATGACGGGTATTCTTGGGTATATAATACGGATGGCGCTGTTATTGCTTGAGAATACGCGTAGTTGAGGGGAAGTTGATTCACCTCAGCACTTGTTGGCTTTGTGTGTACTTGCTCTGTCTGTGTCTCTCCCTTCTCCCTTCAGTCCTCCTTGGATGAAAGAAATGGAGTGAAGAACCACACACCAACAGAACGCCCTGGGTATAATTTTCCTTGCTCAACTTCAACCATAACCAAGCCTTCATTTTTCTTGCCCAGGTTCCTAGTTGTCACGTTCAGCCTGCGTAACTCACTGCTACAAGTGATTTAAATGGAGTCCAGACATGTATAGAATTCTGAGAGTAAAATAAGATAGAAGTCCTCTTCTTGAGAGACATGGCCTATACACACCCAAAGAGTGCTTGTTAATGGTTCCTCATCCTCTTGGAGAGGAGTGACAAGTGGAGTGCCTCAGGGATCTGTCCTGGGACCTGTGTTGTTCAGCATCTTTATAAATGATATGGATGATGGAACAGAGAGGATGCTTATTAAATTTGCAGATGATACTAAATTGGGAGGGGTAGCAAATATGGTAGAAAACAGAGCCAGAATACAGGATGATCTTGACAGACTGGAAAACTGGGCTAAAACTAATAAAATGAATTTCAGTGGAGATAAATGTAAAGTTCTACATTAAGACAGGAAAAATCAAATGCATAATTGTAGGATGGGGGAGACTTGTCTTGGCAGTAACGAGTGAGAAAATGATCTAGGGGTCTTAGTACACCATATACTGAACATGAGTCAGCAGTGTGATGCGATAGCTAACAACACAAATGCGATTTTGCTGAAACATGTCCAGAGGAGGCCAATGAAGATGGTGAGGGGTCTGGAGACCAAGCCATATGAGGAAAGGTTGAAGGAGCTGGGTATGTTTAGCCTGGGGAGGAGACAACTTGAGAGGGGATATGAGAACCATCTTCAAGTACTTGAAGGGCTGCAATATAGAGGAGGGTGCCGAGTTGTTTTCAGTTGCCCCAGAAGGTCAGACCAGAACCAACTGGTTAAAATTAAATCATAAAAGTTTTTGGCTAAACATTAGGAAGAACTTCCTGACAGAGCGGTTCCTCAGTGGAACAGGCTTCCTCGGGAGGTGGTGGGCTCTCCTTCTTTGGAGGTTTTTAAGCAGAGGCTAGATGGTAATCTGACAGCAAGGCTAATTCTGTGAATTTAGGCAGGTCATGAGAGGGAGGTCAGGAATGGTTGCATCTGTCCTTGGCTCTCCTGGCCCTTTCTTACATGCCCAGGGTAATGCCAATTGATTGCCACCTTGGGGTCAGGAAGCAATTTTCATCCAGGCCAGACTGACCAGGGATCCTGGAGGTTATTTTTTTTTTTTGCCCTCTTCTGGGCATGGAGTAGGGGTCACTGGGTGTGGGGGTAGGTAGTTGTGAATTTCCTGCATTGTGCAGGGGGTTGGACTAGGTGACCCTGGTGGTCCCTTCCAACTCTATGATTTTATGATTCTAATCTTTTCCAGAAAAAGTTTTTGAGATGATCCCATCTTTTTCCTCTTGAAAGTGAATGTCCCTCTTCCTTTGACACAGGGCCCCTCAACTTGATCCCTACCTCCATCTGATGAATCTACCGGTCACCTACCCACAAAGGCTCTGCCACCTTTTCACCTAGTGCTCTGAAGCATCTGATACAAGCCGATGTTGCCATGGGAAGCTATTGCAGGTAGCCCTGGGCTGGTGGTCACTCTCTAGTCTCTTTCATTCTGAGATCTTTCCAATTACTTTTCTGTGATATTTTTGGAAAGTGGTTACCAATCAGCTGCAGGGTTCAATTCTAGGTGCCAGCAATCCTCTACACAAAGCCCTTCATGGCCTCAGACCTGTGTATCTGCAGGATGGCATCTCCTGCTTTGTTTCGCTGTGATAGGGCCCCTTATCTGAGCAAAGCCTTCCGAAGGTAAAATTGGCCACTGCCTGTCCCCGTGCGTTCTCAGGGGTGGCCATGGCTCCCACGCTATGGGAATGGTCTACCTGAGATTCTTAGGAAGACCCCCACACACCTCTGTCATTCTCCAAAATGTGCACCACAGAATTGTTCGGGGGGGCATTCTTGTCGAGGGAGCAGAGCTGTGGTGTACTGGAGCGACTCTGACTTCTCTTAGGAATGCTGTTTTCATCCATCAATTGTCCTGTTGACTTAGACAGTTATGTTTTCTTGCATTGGTTTCCCCCCCCCCAGTTCTCAATCCACGACATTGCAGCATAATTACTTTCTAACTAAAACAAACAAACAAACAAATAATAGGATTTTTTTTGAGGGGTTGGCTTAGTTGGCTCTTGTCCTACCGTGCTTCATGATGGTGCTTCCTTGGTGTCGATTCCACGTATCTCCTCCTAGCAAGCCAGAGGGTCAGGCAGCCATGGCAGGACTCAGCAGTGGGGAAAAGGGGGGTCCTCCTGCTCCCCCCCTCAAGAGATCCAGAAAGTCAGTAGAAGCCTCATCCTTGCAGTCTGGAGTTTTTTGACGAAGGTGGAGTATAGATGCAAAATGAACATCTCCTGTCCTAGGAGACAACACTGAAGACTAGTGGAAGAGAGCCCCCTCCCAAACTAAGAGGTCTACACAGCCAAAGGAGGACTCCAAACCATGCCTTCAAGGGATGGGCCTCGGTTGCCTTGGTTGCATTGTTAGAAAAGAGATCCCAGTATTCTCCAGATAAGGAACTAGATACATCAGGGGAAAGGGCAGGGCAAGTAGACCCTGTTTTTTTTTTTTGGGGGGGGGTATTTGAATTTCCTTTCCTGGCTCCCTGCACACAGGCAGAAAGATCAGGGCAAAGAGCTGTACAATGCAGAGTTCTAGAGTTGGACGGGAGCTTAGAGACCATCTAGTCCAACTCCCATGTTCAATGCTGGAAACCCAAAGCCAGAGTATTTCCAGCAAAATGCTGTCCAGCCTCTGCTTGAAGCCTTCCAATGAGGAAGAGACATCACTCCCCCTCCCAGTTACCACTTGCATTGTTGAGCTGCTCTGCCCATTAAGAGGTTTCTCCTCACATGTCTCCAGCTTCGTCTGTCCATGAGCAGTCTGGAGGTCCTCCTTGGCAACAGTGAATGCGGGCTTACTTGGCTTGGTGGTGGCACATGCAGAAGGGCTTCTTGGGCTTGCGGTACCTCAGAGGTTGACTCTGAGTCAGCAGTAAGACGTGGTAGGCAGCTGTGTTGGTCCCTGGGAAAATGCAAGGCAATCATCATAGAGTTCAGTACCACCAACCAAAATGACCCAAAATGGGATGCAGGTGGTATTGACTAAGGCCCTTGGTCTATGAAGGTCACTACCATAGGCGTAAACTGTGGAGGGGGGCGCAGGGGCTCGATCCCCCCGAACTTGGAATGGGGGGGCTGAGCCCCCACCTGGAACCAGTGCCCACGTGAGGGGCTCAGTTACATTGGCAGCTGAAGTATAAATAGAAGCGAAGGCTGCCGATGTCACAAGGAGAGCGGCGCGTCCCGCTGCTTGGGATCCTGGCATCGCACTCCGGTTCCTGAATGTGGGGAGGGGAGAGGAGGAGGAGGATCGGGTCTGGCTGCGGAGAGTCTGCTGCAGCTGCAGGAAACCGTGCGATGGGCAGCCCCAGCGCCATGCTGCCTTTGTGCAAAGTTGGGGCTGCTGGCTTGCATCGCGCCCCTGCGTAAGGAGCGGTGGGATGTGCGGCAGCGTTTGCACCAGCTGTCGTCGCCGTCTGAAAGCACCCGTCCCTCCCAGGTAAGGCGCCGTGCGTCCTGTGCCGAGCTCCAGCGCCCGCTCTGCCCCCCCACCTCACGCCCCCCACCCTTCCCAGCTCTCACTCGCTCGCCAACACGTGTAGCTAGCAGCCTCTCCCAAAGTCTCCCACCGCAGAAAGTTGGTGCGGGAGCGGCTGCAAGAGCGCGGCTTGGCCCCGACCCCGAGCACAGTCGGTCTTGTCCTACCTTCCTGTTGTATCATATTTAGAATTTTTTGAAAAGAGACCTTTGACAAAGTCTACTAAGCAAAGACTGCTAAGCAGACTTCATAGTCACGGGATAAGAGGACAAGTCCTCTTTTAGATTGAGAGCTGGTTGAAAAATAGGAAGCAGCGAATAGGAAGCAAGGGTAAGTTCTCCCAATGGAGGGATGTGAACAGTGAGGTCCCTCAGGGATCTGTGTTGGGACAGGTGCTTTTCAACCTGTTCATTCATGACCTGGAGTTGGGGGCGAACAGTGAGGTGGCCAAGTTTGCAGATGACACCAAATTATTTAGGGTCCTTAAAATCAGACTGCGAAGAGCTCGAAAAGGATCTGTACAAACTGGAAGAATGGGCATTAAAATGGCAAATAAAATTCAATGTGAGCAAGTGTAAAGTGATGCATATTGGGGCAAAAAATCCCAACTTCACATATGCACTGATGGGATCTGAGCTGGCAGCAAGGGACCAAGAAAGGGATCTTGGGGTTGTAATGATGATGTCAACCCAGTGTGCGGCTGCTGTGAAAAAGGCAAATTCCGTGCTGGCCATAATTAGACGAGTAGAGAATAAAACTGCTGCTATTTTACTGCCCTTGTACAAATCTATAGTGAGACCACACTTCGAATACTGTGTACAGCTCTGGTCACCACACCTAAAAATGGATATTGCAGAGCTTGAGAAGGTGTAGAAAAGAGCAACCAAAATGATCAGATTAGAGCAATGGCCCTATGAGGAGCGGTTAAAACACTTAGGGCTGTTTAGCTTGGAAAGAAAGTAGTTAAGGGGAGACATGATAGAGGTCTATAAAATTATGCATGGTTTGGAGAGAGTGGACAGGGAGAAGCTTTTCTCCCTCTCTCATAATATTAGAAGGCGGGGTCATCTGCTGAAGCTGGCAGGGGAGAGATTCAAAACAGATAAAAGGAAGTATTTCTTCACACAACACATAGTTAAACTGTGGAACTCCCTGCCCCAGGATGTGGTGATGGCTGCCAACTTGGAAGGTTTTCAGAGGGGAGTGGACATGTTCATGGAGGAGAGGGGTATTCATGGCTACTCGTCAAAAATGAATACTAGTCATGATGGATGCCTATTCTTTCCAGGATCAGAGGAGCAGGCCTATTATATTAGGTGCTTTGGAACACAGGCAGGATAATGTTGTTTCAGTCGTCTTGTTTGTGGGCTTCATAGAAGCATCTGGTTGGATACTGAGTGAACAGACTGCTGTCTGATCCAGCATGGCTGTTCTTGTGTTCTTATGTGTCATTTAAGTGCAGAGTATTTTGAATTGCTACATCTTAATGAGTGGGTTGTACCTAGATGATGCAATCTGTATAGGTTTACCACTAATTATACCAACACATGCCAAGTATTGGGGTGGGGAGGTGAAGGGAAATTGGGAAGGAGAGGTGGAATATGGCAGGAGAGGATGCTTGTGGGAGCAGCAGAAGGCATAATAGGGGATTAGAACACTTGATTGTACTATAATTTCAAAAATATAAATAAAGAAGCAGTTTGAATTGTTAATTAAAAGTTATAGTTGTATTTCAGCTGTCTGAAGATCATTTGTTGAAGCCTTCCTAAATTTCTGAGGAGCCCCTCTCTAAATCCCCCATGGTCCTGCCTCCATAGATAGTGGAAAAGGAAGCCCCTCCCGGTGATGTCACTGGCCCCTCCCTATGATGTCATAGCAATGTTTTTGGCCAAGCCCCAGCCCCTTCTGGAAAATCAGAAAGTCTACACCCCTGGTCACTACGACCTCCTTTTGGACTGGTGGCACCTCTGTAGGGTTTCAGGGAAAGCCTTGCACATCTCCTTCTACATGATCATTTTAACTGGCGATGCCAGGTAATTTAACGTGGAGCCTTCTGCCTGCAAAGCAGATATTTGGAGACCAGGATTTTTGGATTTTTGCCTTTAAAATTCTAATGATTGTGGCCAATAACTTGCCCCCACCCCCAGAATTAGAACTTGTGGAACAGACCACTGTGATGGACGGGTCAAAGTTCTGCCCATTTCCTGAAACCTGCCTTTATACCTGACGGTGAACAGTCAGTGTGGGCCCTGGGAACCTCGGTGGAGCAGCTGGGAGTGAAGAGCAGGAGATAGGAGTCGCTAAAAAGCGTTTTCCCTTCAGACAGCTTGGACGCCTGTTTCAGGCGAGTGAGGGAATGAATCCTTGGTCTCAGAAGACGGTGGTCCCGGCGTGTGCCTCCTTCAGGGGAAGCGGGCCAGAAGAGCATCCTCTCTCAGAGAGGCTCACCTCACGGCCATGTTTAATTAACCACCTGCATGGCATATAGGCAGCAATTGCGCATGGACTTATTTTTTAGATATTTGGAAACCATTTATAGAAACTTATATGTAGATCTGCCAACACTGTTGTGATCTTTTGTTTTTAGTTTATGCATATTTTTAAAAGGTTTGTTCTTTTCTGTTAATTAAAAACAAACAAGCAAACAAACAAGCCTTCCAAGGCTGAAGAGAGCTGAAGGGACAGGCTGGGTTCAAAGCTCAAAGCTCACTGTAGCCTAGATTCTGTGGCTGGGGTCAGGATTCATACATTTTCTTTAAAAGCACAATTGGTTGTTTATTCACAATTGGTTGTTTATGTGTTATTACATGGTTCTTGTGTCTTGTGCTCAGCTGAAGTTGTGAGTTATATCTGTAAATATTTTCAAGCTCTGGTGCTCTTTCTAAGCCTTTAACCTTTTTCCAGGGAAATTTATAAAAATTACTTGTTATTTTTTTCACCTCACGACTACTGTTGTTATAGGGAAGAAGAGGTATTTTCTTAATAACCAACACAGGAGAGGAGAATAGAAGACTTCTAACACCGGCCCACCAACATTCATTTGTCCATGGGGTTCGGTTGAAATTTGCCCACAGGTGGGACTTGAGTGGTTGTGTGGTGGCTGTAGATAAAACCCAAATCACACGACCCAGAATATTTATACCCACACCCGTCACAACCACTAGTGAAAGGGAGGAAGATCTGCCTTTGAACTTATGCACTATCGATTTTAGCTAAGTTATATAGTCAAATGCCCGCATTTTTCACAGGTTGCAGAATTAACTGCAATAGTTTCTCCCCCAAACATGCCTTCAAACACCACCACGACAGAAAAATCCTTTTTCACATTTTGAAATATAATTTGAACTTCTGTATACAAAAACTTTAGTACACGTCAATATATTTTCAACAATAAGTGTAAACATTACATCTATATTTCTGCAATCTTTTATTGTTCATTGGCTTGGGAACCCTAATTTGGGTTGAAAGGAGGCTTAAAAGGTTATCGATGGAATATGTTCCCTGAATATATTCAAATACGGGTAATCTGGACCGTTCCATCCTTCACTGGAAACCATAATAATCTTTGGCAGCGCAGTTCATATGTTTGTTCAAATTGAGAATTCATAAATTTCTAACGAACCTAATTCTCCATTTAAATTAAACTGAGGATCATAAATTACAGAGTTATAGTCTGTGTCATAGGCGTGTATGTGAATAAAAACAAATAAATTGCTGGTTTTTGGGTCTGCAATTCCCCTCACGTGCAAGCGCGCCAGAGGGGTCTTGAGCCAGCGTCTCTGGAGTCACACATGCTGAGGCTGCTGTGTGAGGTAAACAGTGGGATGGGGGAAGACCCCTTGGGGACATCTGGGTGCTGAGGTAAGGGGGGAATCAACCAGCTGTGTAGGCAAGTTGGATCATGTCAGGGTTTTCCCTCAGAACCCCCAATGGGTGTCCCCTGGAAGTAAGCAAAGACCCTCAGGACATTTACAGCTCTCTCCTTTGCCAAGTGGCTCTAGTCTAAGACCACTGAGGTGAATTGGATTAGACTGGAGTAACTTTGTATAGGATTGCACTGTTAAGTGTCCTCTAAAACTGAGAGCCAGCATGGCGTAGTGGTTAAGAGCGGTGGTTTGGAGTGGGTAGAGTCTGATCTGGAGAACCAGGTTTGATTCCCCACTCCTCCACATGAGCGGCGGAGGCTAATCTGGTGAACCGGTTTCGTTTCCCCGCTCCTACACATGAAGCCAGCTGGGTGACCTTGGGCCGGTCACACTCTCTCAGCCCCACCTACCTCACAGGGTGTCCGTTGTGGGGAGCGGAAGGGAAGGTGATTCTAAGCCGGTTTGATTCTCCCTTAAGTGGTACTTCTTGTCAAAGTACCCGAAGAAAGGGGAAACAATTTGCCCTCATCCCTTCACAACTGACCCATTGCCTCTGGGACGTGGCATCAACATACGCTGATTAATGCAGAAAATATTATTTGCAGGACCAATATAGTCCTCCAAATAGGTGGTGCTGGGAATTTTTTTTTTGGGGGGGGGAAGCAAAGGAAGATGCAAGGAAAGCTCTCTGGCTTCTTAGTTATAAAAGTCCATCCATTGGAGCCTGAAAAGAGCTCTTTGCGTAACCTGGCAACTGGATCTCCAGTCACTAGGCAACATGGTTGCCGGGCAGCACGAAAGGTGATTGGCAGTTCTAGCAGGCGAGGCTGGGCAACAGCCCTTGGGCCAGGAAGCCGCCAGTGAAAATGGGCTCAACACCCTCCTCCCGCCCCCCTCCAGGAGCCACAGCCCCGGTTTTTTTGCTACACATGGATGACTCATCCTTCCAAGGGCTGGAAAAGACCCACCCCACCCCGTAAAAGGGGAGGATATGCCCCTTGATGAAATTTCAGCCTTGACTATCTGGTAGGGCTTAAGTACAAAGAAGATGCGAAAGGGCTGGGGAGGGAAAGGATGGGAAGATTTTAAACAGCTACAAGACGACCCTTTCCCCCAAAGTCCAAAAAACGGGAAATTAGGGTAACTGAAACAATACACATTGCATGTTTCTAAATCAAGTACGTTTGGGTTTCATAAGAAATGTTGCATGTTTCAGTTTTAAAATACCCAGGAGTTCCCCCTATGGCCTCAAATATTTCCCCCCGTGAGTTCATCATTTCCAGAAATGGTGCACCTCTCGAGTGACGTGAATTGTTTTGTTCAAGACAACAGAAAGTTTTATTCACATAAAGTACATTTTAAATTTTGTTTGCTAAATTTAAGTCAAAATAAACATGCTAGAACAGATCATGCTGTATTTAAGGCATTGGAGAATGTGCTGGAAAGATTTGAACCTCAGAGGTTGACTTAAAAAACGAATCCTGACAAAACTCACTGGCACATGAAAGAAGTCTCATGGGAGGAACACCCCAAGTACTATTTGTAGTCCATCAGCAGACCTAAAATGTAAAGGTCTGACCAACCCTTGTAGATAGCACCCCTTATATTGTGTGTCTGTGTGAAGTGCCGACAAGTCACTTCTGACTCATGGCGACCCTCCGAATCCATGTCCTCCAAAATCTCCTATTGTTAACAGCCGTGCTCAAGTCTTGGAAACTGAGGGCCGGGGCTTCCTTTGTAGAGTCTCATGTTGGGTCTTCCTCTTTTCCTGCTGCCTTCCACTTTTCCTAGTATGAACACATAGAATTGTAGAGTTGGAAGGGACCACCAGGGTCATCTAGTCCAACCCCCTGCACAATGCAGGAAATTCACAACTACCTTCCCCCAGATCCCCAGTGACCCTTACTCCATGCCCAGAAGATGGCCAAGATGCCCTCCCTCTCATCATCTGCCTAAGGTCACAGAATCAGCATTGTTGACAGATGGCCATTGAGCCTCTTCTGTCGAGGAGGATTTCCAATTGTAAGGATTGTTCCCATCTTGCCCCTTCTCCCTGGGGCAAAGTGATGTAGCATGAGGCCATGCCAGCATGTCCCCAAAACTCCATAAAAACTTTACCAGAAGAAGTTTATTCTTATACCTTCCGGATTTGTCAGCTGGTGATCAGGCAGCCAATGAATTCCTCAGGAAAATAATAAACCGATTTCATATTGGTCATGTCACTAGCCAACTCTTTGAAGACAAGGGATAAATTGCATTCCTGCAGCGAATGCAAATTATCAGGAGATTCCCAGAGCCAGCAAGGGCTAAGGTGTGACAGGATGGGTCACCGTGGAGACAGATGGGCCATCAGTGAGCAAACTTCAAAGGGAAGGGGGTTTGAGAAAGAGTTCCTCCCCCCCCCCCCGCTCTCACAGACTACAAACAGAGCTTTGAAATGCATTTGCTAGGGGTAACTAGGCCTCAGCCTCAACTAAAGTTTTGAGCCAATGTTGTGCAGTATTGTAGCAAAAGGGAATGCAGGGTGTATTTCCTTTACAGCTTCTTATAAACCTCCCGGGAAGGAGAGCTCACCACCTCCCGAGGAAGCCTGTTCCACCGAGGAACCGCTCGAACTGTTAGAAAGTTCTTCCTGATGTCTAGACGGAAACTCTTTTGATTTAATTTCAACCCGTTAGTTCAGGTCCAACCTTGTGGGGCAACAGAAAACAACTCGGCACCCTCCTCCATATGCCAGCCCTTCAAGTACTTGAAGATGATTATCATATCCCCTCTCATGAATACATGACACTGCCTTATACTAAACCAGACCCTCGGTCCATCAAAGTCAGTATTGTCCACTCAGACCGGCAGCGGCTCTCCAGGGAGGGGTCTTTCCCATCACCTCCTGCCTGGTCCCTTTAACTGGAGATGCCAGGGATTGACCCTGGGACCATGGCCCCTCCCCTGATTGTCTTTTCCAGTGCCTCTTGCCTTCTCATTATGAGACCACAGTAGGATAGCCTCAGTTTGGTCATTTTAGCTTCTAGGGACAGTTCAGGCTTGATTTGGTCTAGAAAGAGAGGAACACCCGATTCAAGAGGTAACGCTTATACACAGGGGTTAGCATGATTTAGCACCCCCCCCCAATGTCCAGGCATGCTTAGTGGCTCACTCCAACACCTGGGAAAGGCAGAGTTTGGGGAAGGAGCTCAGCAAGGGGTGCAACGCCACAGAGCCCACCCTCCAGAGAAGCTGTTTCCTCCAGGGCACCTTGCCCTCCCCCCCCCCCGAACCCAGAGCCGGCAGCGTTACACGCCATCCCTGCAAGCTGGCATGATTCTGCAAAACTCCCTGCGATACTCTGTTGGCTGCCCTCCTTTCAGGCTGCCGGTCCAACCGGTCCTGCGGATGGCAAGGGTCAGCACGGCTGTTTGACCAGGGCTGGGGTGAATTAAAATGCCCCCCCCCTTGCAGGCATGCTGTATAAAGGCAAATTCCATGCTGGCCATAATTAGACGAGGAACAGAGAATAAAACTGCTGCTGTCATCCTGCCCTTGTACAAATCTATGGTGAGACCACACTTGGAACACTGTGCACAGTTCTGGTCACCACACCTAAAAAAGGATATTGCAGAGCTTGAGAAGGTGCAGAAAAGAGCAACCGAAATGATTAGGGGACTAGAGCAACTGTCCTATGGGGAGCGGTTAAGGCGCTTAGGGCTGTTTAGCTTGGAAAGAAGACGGCTGAGGGGAGACATGATAGAGGTCTATAAAATTATGCATGGTTTGGAGAGTGGACAGGGAGAAGTTTTTCTCCCTCTTTCATAATACCAGAACATGGGGTCATCTGCTGAAGCTGGAGGGTGAGAAATTCAAAACAGATAAGAGGAAGTATTTCTTCATACAATGCATAGTTAAATGGTGGAACTCCCTGCCTGTGAGGTCCTCCAGCCAACCTAGGTTGTCTCAAAAAGTCACTTGCTCAGACAGGCATGTCAGAAGCAGGTAAACGTTTATTGAGAGCATCTAGTAAGCATGGATATGCTGCAGCTTCAAAGCTGCCAATGCAGAGCTCGGCTGCAGGCCTAACTTAAAGCAGGGTTACACGATTACATCACAGGTGCAAGATCAAACGGCCTGGGAAACAGCGAGATAGCAGAGTGCACAGGAAAGGAGGGAAGCAGGGGTGAGACAGGAATCTAAACACGGCCTGGCCGTAGCTACTCAAGGTCGGGACTCGGGAGGGGTGGGGAACAGGGAGTGGGAATCACAGAACAACTGAACAGCAAACACGGGCCTAAGACATGTCAAGAGCCTGAACCAGGACCTGGCCGCTTGTACGGGCCGGACCTGACAACAGAGTCGAAAGAAACCGTTCAGCAGACGTCCTCACACTGCCCCAGGATGTGGGGATGGCTGCCAATTTGGAAGGCTTGAAGAGGGGAGTGGACATGTTCATGGAGAATGGGGCTATCCATGGCTACTAGTCAAAATGGATACTGGTCCTGATGCACGCCTATTCTCTCCAGGGTCAGAGGAGCATGCACGTTATCTGAGGTGCTGTGGATCCCAGGCAGGATGGTGCTGCTGCAGCCGTCTTGCTTGGGGGCTTCCTGGAGGCCCCTGTGCGAGCAGACAGCTGGCCTCGACGGGCCTCCCGGGTCTGACCCAGCAGGGCCGTCTTTCCTTCCTTCCTCTCCTCGTGTCCTGCTGCGCCCCCGCCTTGCATGCAGGGGCCGAGGCTCCCCCACCCCCGGGCCGAAGGGCGAGCTCCTGAGCAGGAGCAGAGCGCCAGGCGCGAGGGGGCGGGGGCAGGCTGGCGCGGCCGCGCTGCTGGCAGGAGGAGGAGGAGGAGGAGGAGGAGGAAGGAGGAAGGAGGCGGCGCGCCCGCTTGCCCGCCCGGCGCTCCTCCTTGTCCGCCCGCCCGCCCGCCCGCCCGCCCGCGCTGTGTGCGTGCTCCCCGTCCGCGTGCATGCATGGCGGCGGCTGGTTCGGGTCCCGCCTGGGCTCCTCCTCCTCCTGCTCCTGCTGGGCTGCTGGTGCTGGGCCCCCCCGCCTCGGGCCGCTCGGCGCTGCTCTTCCGCGCCGCCCTGTCCGCCCCCCCGGGCCGCCGCGTCCTCTTCGTGGCCCCCCGGCCCTTCCAGCGCCTGCCCGGGGCGGGGGCGCCGCCCGCCAACAGCGCCAACACCAGCCTCCAGGTGCGCCGCCGCCCCTCCAACCCGCCGGGCAAGACCAGGGGGGCGGGGTGGGGGGTCGTGGGGTGGGGGTGGGCCGGTGGCTTAAAAGCCACGCCTGGGCGTGGAGGAGGGGCCGGGCCGGGGGGGGGCAGGCTGAGCGGGGGGCGGGGGCGGCTTCTGGGTCCCAAAGTTGCACAAACGGGAGGGGTGAAGAAGAAGAAGAAGAAGAGGAGGAGTTGTTGCTTTTATGTGCCAACTTTCTCTGCCACTTAAGGGAGACTCAAACCGGCTTACAATCACCTTCCCTTCCCCTCTCCACAACAGACACGCTGTAAGGTAGGTGGGCTGAGAAAGCTGTGACTAGCCCAAGGCCACCCAGCTGGCCTCATGCGTAGGAGAGGGGGAACAAACCCAGTTCGCCGGATTAGCCTCCGCCACTCATGTGGAGGGCATGCGGGAATCAAACCTGGTTCTCCAGATCAGAGTCCACCGCTCTTAACCACCGCACCATGCTGGAGTCCCCCAACAGCCCTGCAGTGGTGAGTCCTAGTGGATGCTACTTGGAAGTCTTACTGTTGAACATCTGGGGCCTTCCTACATCCAGATGAATCCACACCTTCTACTGCCCCCCCCCCATTCACCTGTACCCTCCATTAGCCGCGAGGCAGGCTTCAGCGACCCTACTGCCAAAACCAATTTGGTTGGAGTCCAGGAGCCCCTCCAAGACCAGCCCCATTTCCGGGGCGGGAGTTTTCCTGAGCCAAAGCTCAACTCATCAGATACTGCAGAAACCTGTGAGGAAGGGTCTCCCAACCCCCCTCCCCCTTTTTGTGCCCTCAAGGGACAGCTGACCTATGGTGACCCCTGGCGGGGTTTTCTAGGCAAGAGACGGTGGGAGGTGGTTTGCCATCCTCCAGCGTGGTGCAGTTGGTTAAGAGCAGTGGTTTGGAGTGGTGGACTCTGATCTGGAGAACCGGGTTGGTTTACCCACTCCTCCACATGAAGCCAGCTGGGTGACCTTGGGCTAGTCACACACTCTCAGCCCCACCTACCTCACAAGGGTGTCTGTTGTGGGGAGGGGGAATTGTAAGCCGGTTTGAGTCTCCCTTAAGTGGTAGAGAAAGTCAGCATATAAAATCCAACTCTTCTTCTCCGTCTTCTTCTCTGCGTCAGGACCCTGGTATTCCTCAGAGGTCTCCCATCCACATATTAGCCAGGGTTGACCCTGCTTAGCAAATTCTTGCCACTGCATTTCACACATGTAGGTGATCCAAGCGCTGTCTGTGATCCAATTGTCACATGAAAAACATAACGTGTGATCTCAGCGCTTGGTCACACCGCCTTCAGTACTCCAGCATTTGCCAGCCATCCTAGAGAAGACGAGCGCCCGGCCTGCTGTGCGGCTTCTGAGTGCCCCCCACCCACCTGCCCTTGCTCACACCCTTCCTTCCTTCCTCCCCTTTCTCCAGAGAATCCAGTTCTTGTACCCAACATCCCTCCGGGAACTGCTTCAGCTTCTGGCCTCCTTGCACGAAACGTGGCCTGGCAGCCCTTCTCTGATGGTGCTGGACAGCTTGGAGGAATACCTGGCCGGTTGCCCTGGCCCTCACCTGGCCGCCCAGCTCGCAGCCTTGCTGCTGGACACAGCCAGCCACTTCAGCCAGAAGCGCCATATAGAGCCTGCAGGCTGCCAGCTCATCGTCTCTGCGAGGTTCCCGGTGGAAGGTGGAGACGGAGCGGAGCAGCTCTCGGCCATCCAGCGCTACTTCCCGGCCCGATGCTGGCTGCACCTGGAGACGCAGGAGAGCGGGGGCTCCAACGGCCAGGGGGCTACCAAGGTGGTCAGAGCATGCCTCTCCCAGCCGGGGACCGAAGATCAGATGTGGCAGCTGACATTTGAGCCACGGGAGGAGATGAAGATTTCTCCACTTCTGTGCCAAAGGGAGGGGGTGGGGGTTCGTCTTCAGTGGGCCACGGACCACCCGCCACTGATGCTCACCGCATCGTGCCTGTCTCTGTTCTGGACCTCTGGGGGTCCTTAGCCTGAACCCTTGCCAAGTTTCTCCTTAAAATTGCTGCCTACCTCTGAGCAGTTGTTAACTGCAAACCTTCCTTAAATGGGCAGTGAAACACTATGTGGTTGTTTCAAAAAATTTCCCCTCCCAACTTTGGGGGGACTTCCATTTTGGTTGGGCTCGTAGGCTGCTTTTTGTGAAGAGGTGGCAAATTCTGGTTTGGGGGAAGTACAGTGTTTAGGTCTCTCAGAAGCGTCCCTGGCCCTGGAGATTGGAAAGGACCTTTGAGCGCAAAGATGGCCGGGCTATCTGGGAAAGGTCTCAAAACGTCCCTTCAGGGCGTGCTCTGCCAGTAACAGGATGCGAGAAGAATAAATCCCACAACTTGTGGCTTTAATTCCAAAACGCACAAGTCAATGATGTATTGGGAAATTGGAGCATAAACCGGGAAACCCGAGGGAGTCATGCAGCATTTCGGGCTGGGGCTGGGAGGGGTGTGTGCCTCTCTTAACACTTCTCATTCCCTGCCTGGGAGAAAGAGAGAGAATTCCTCACCACCACCTCTCCCAGTTGCACCTGATGCTTTCCCAGATTCGTTGGTTGCAAAAGGGCAGGGGTGGGGTTGGGTGAGGATTTTCCAGAGGCATCTTGAGTTCCCGGGTGCTGTGCAGGCTTCGTGTGGAGGAGTGTGGGGGAAACAAATCCAGTTCGCCAGATTAGCCTCTGCGGCTCATGTGGAGGGCGTGGGGGAATCAAACCTGGTTCTCCAGATCAGAGTCCACCGCTCTTAACCACCGCACCATGCTGGAGTCCCCCAACAGCGGTGAGTCCTAGTGGATGCTACTTGGAAGTCTTACTGTTGAACATCTGGGGCCTTCCTACATTCAGATGAATCCGCTCTTAACCACTACACCACGCTGGCTTTCCAGAGTGAGACACCAAAAACTGTCTCGCGAAGGGGGGGGGGTCTTCCGAATTTCCTGCTCTGGATCTCATCCAAAGGCCTGCCAGTGAGCCTGTCTGGTTGCTGCTTCCCCAAGTGTTGCCTCTGATAAGCACTCCAAAGGTGTGGCCGGCTGCCGGGCTGATAAGCGCTATCTCGGCCCTCCAGGCTGGGGCTGGGCCTGCCGTGTGGTTGGCGGGGTGGGACATCATGTTCCTGAGCTCTGGCCAGACACGGAAGAAGTCAGCCCAGAAGTCATAGAATCATAGAGCTGGAAGGGACCACCAGGGTCATCTAATCCAACCCCCTGCACAATGCAGGAAATTTCACAACTACCTCCGCCCCTCACAGCCCCACACTCCATGCCCAGAAGATGGCCAAGGTGCCCTCCTCCCTCTCTTGAACTGCCTAAGGTCATAGAATCAGCATGGCTGACAGGTGGCCATCTAGCCTCTGCTTATTAACCTCCAGGGAAGGAGAGCCCACCTAGAAAATTCCTGGATATCTGGGGGCTTGAAGAAGGAGGGGATTTGGGAAGGATTCCACCTATAAGCTATGGTACGCCATAGAGTCTGCCCTCTACAACTGCCATTTTTCTCCAGGGCAACTGGTCTTTGTGGTCCAGAGACCAGTTGTAATTCCAGGAGAACTCCAGGCCCTACCTGGAGGTTGGCAGCCCTAAGCACAAGGCGCCACGATCGGGAGAAGGAGACCTTTTTGTGGCCCTCTCCTGCAGGCAACCGGAGAAGTTTTTATGGCCCCTGCTTTACTGAGGCCTTGAGGTATTGCCGGTTGTGTGGGCCAACCACCGGAACATGGGAGGTGGGAGCCCAGACACAGGAGAAAAACAAGTCCAATGACTCCTTTTCAGGTTCTGAAATAGGTTGAACAACACTGAATGCATCTGAACATATGCAGCGCACCTTTCTCAACAATGCATAACCAACCAACCACCCATGGTGGGGAGGGCTGTTCTCTGTGCATCCATCTGATTCAGAGGCCGGGGCAGCTGCGCTGGAGTATTGCGGATCAGGGCAAAGGAATTGTCCGGCCTCCATTAGATGAGCAAGATGGGAAGGGGGGTGGGGGTGGGGGGCATTGCCTCAATGAGTTCCGCAGGGCCTGTAAAACAGCTATTCTGTCAGGCTTATGGTTGAGGCCAGCTAGATATAAAGCTTTCTAGATATAAAGGCTGGCCTCCCAGCCCTCGCCGTTGTATCTTAATCCATCTGCTCACCTAGTTAAAACTTTTTACATCTAGAGGCGCCTAAGTAGTTTTAGGATAATTGGTTTTTTATAACTTTACAAAGGTAAAGGTAAAGGTCCCCTGTGCAAGCATTGGGTCATTCCTGACCCACGGGGTGACGTCACATCCTGATGTTTACTAGGCAGACTTTGTTTGCGGGGTGGTTTGCCAGTGCCTCCCCCAGTCATCTTCCCTTTAACCCCAGCAAGCTGGGTAGGCATTTTACCAAACAGGCTATTTTAAATGCTGTTTTAATGGTTTTATTGATTAAATGGGTTTTACTCTCTTGTAAGCTGCTCTGAGCCCGGTTTTGGCCAGGGAGAGCAGGGTATTAAGTTGAAACAACAACAACAACAACAATAAGCAGTGGGGACGATGGAGGAAGGAGGAAGGGGAGACCCGCCCACCCCCAAAACATATGGGAAGCAAATCCGAGCATAAGCAAAATCTCCCCTCGCTTTTATTAACGTTTCAAAATAACGTCTTAAAAAATATACAGTCTGAATTCTGATACACATCTATACAAGGATGCTATGCAGGTATATCCCTGAGAGGTGGGTTGCGGTCCGAGTGTGGAAACATCTCTAATTCCACCACACGAAAAAAAAAAGAAAGGCCAGCATCTTGCCAGGTATTCTCAAAAAGAATATGACCATCACAAGTCATCTCTCGGTGGAAAGTAACAGTTAATCCTCCAAACGACCCACATACGATTTCAACCCACCCCGATTTGCCCCTCCTAGGGCAATAAGTAACAGCCAGAACTCCTTTGCCGCCCTCTCAGCATCGTCTTCCTGGGGCTTTTCTCCAAGGGCCGTGTGCTTATTCAAGCCAGGAGGAAAAGACAACCCCTTCGCATTTCAGTCGGTGTTTTTAATCCCCATCTTCCAAGGCAGAAGGACTGATTATTACTCCCATGGAGACGTCCGGGGCCCCAGAGACTTCAGGCTCTAACCCCTGAACCTGACTTCCTTTCCGGAGCTGGGGGAAGAAGCCTGAAGTCTTCGGTCCAAGGACGCTCTTCTTATTAAGCAGGCTGCTTCTATTCCAAGAACAAAACATTTCTAAATGTGCCCTCAAGTCCAAGAATGTGGACTGGAAGGAAAAAAATGGTCCGGATGGGCGTCGTCCCGTGAGCTCCCTGCAGGCTCGGGGGGGGGGGGGCGGGGGGGGAGTGTGGGGCTGTTGGGTGCCCCCCCCATGCATACCCTTTCCAGCCAGACTGAAGTACTCCAAACCTTCTCAAAAGGCAACTGGGAGCTCCCTCGAGACTTAGACCATTTTAAAAGGTTTTTACGGAAAAAGAAACCAGGGAAACATGTCCAGAGTCTCTTTGCAGTCATGGCCCTGTCCGCTCTGCGCTCGTCTCCCTGCATGAGTGAGCTGGGAACACCAGGAGCTCTGGAAGCCGCTAGTTTTTGCCGGGTTCCTCGGGCATCTTGCCAAAACCAGGAAAAGAGGAGCCAGGATCTTGACACCTCCGCTCTTTGGGGTCAGGGTCCGGCCCAGTGGCTGCCGCGACTACGAGCACACAATGTAGCTGGGCAGGAAGGAGTGTGGCTGTGTTACCCCCTCGCGGAGGTTGGTGTACAAGCTGGTCTGGCCAACGTTGGAGCCCACGGGGCTGTAGTCGGCAGAGATCCCGGAGTCGGACACCATCCGGTAGGTGCTCTTGAGCTGGGGCTCTGCCTGGCGGTCCCACGGGGAGAGGCTCTCTGAGCTGGGATCAGACACCGTGTACTCAAAGCTGGAAGACGCCTGGCTGGGCTCCCGGGCCCCTTCGAAGCTGGAAGACGCCTGGCTGGGCTCCCGGGCCCCTCCTGCCATGCCCCCTGCGCTCTCCCCCGTGGCACCGTCCACGGAAAGCAGAGAACCGCCCCCTCCGGGGCCGTAGGGCACCAAGTCTTCGTCCAGTACTAGGTAATCATCTTGAGACACGTCTGGAGAATGTGGGAGCTCCGTCAAGCCACGGGTCTTGGGGGGCAGAGGAGGAGCACCGTCCACCTTACAGCGGTCACACTCTGAGAGGACCTCCAGCAAGAACGGCTGCTCCTCCAGGTAGTGGGGGTTCTGGCCCCACCGCAGGTAAACACTCTGGTGCCCCAGCCACAGCTGCAAGGGGGAGGGAAAGTCAGAGTCAGAGGATGGGAGACCGGCCTTCAAGCGACGGCTGGACGAGGACTGGTTGGGTGCTCTAGGCTGACCCTGCACTGAGAAGGGGGTGGGACTCGGTGGCCTACCTGGCCCCTTCCCACTCTATGGTTCTATGAGGAAGGGTGGCCTTGTCTTCTAGGTGGCCTGCCTCTGCCTCCCCCCCACCCAAGTCTGTGTCCGGGTAGTGTCTGAAGGGTCCTCTCCTGATCTCTTCCCAGCTGAGCCCTATTATATAAGAGCATTTCTGCATCCAGAGATTCTGGAGCTAAAGGACCTTTCGCATAGGGCATGAGGCACTAAAGGGCTTTGGCCCCTTTAAAATTTGGGGGGTGGGGGAGACCTGCCATCCCAGTCCGGTTTAGGGCCATCATCGCCTTCTCGATCCCAGCCTCCCATCTATCCCTGTTAGCCAGCTACGGCTCTCAGGCAGCCATCTGTTGGCTGCCCCGCCACGCAGGGCGGCCAGTCCGACCTCGGCCTTTTCCATCGTGGTTCTGTGGCGGAGGGGCTCCCTGAAGAGGGGAGGGGACCCTTCCTTGGAGGGCTTCAGGGGGCGCTGTGGGGACTGCCCGTTTGCCAAGGCTTTTCAGGGGGCTTGAACGGCAGGCATCTTTTAAGAGGGAGGGGATTTGGGGCTGGCTATTTTATTTATGGGTTTTGGACTGAAAATGCTTTTTGAATACAATGTGAGGGCGGAGCCCTGGGTAGTACTCCCCCACCAAGGGGACTGGGCAGGCAGGCAGAGAGATACCTGGAAGTTTCCCTTGTAGATGGTGAAAAGGTCCTTGAATTCATGCTCTGGGGTGGGGATTGCGGGCCAAAGCTTCTTCTTCAGGAATCTGGCGAGAGACGGGCAAAAGAGAACACGTGTGTGTGAGAGAGAGACCAATACAGACTCCACCGTCACAACCACCCCACCCGGGAATTGAAGAGGAGTCCCCCGCAGGGCCTTTCCAGACGGCTGGCACTGCCACACCCCTCCCAGCTCTTCCGAATCTGACCCCACCGCCCAGACATGCATGGGAAGGGCTGAAGGAGGAGGGACACCCTGTCGAAGGAAGGCGGAAAACACTTTCCCCAGAGTGGTACCTGCGGTGAGACATCAGGGCGATGAAGGCCAGAAGCAGGACGATCAGCACCAGGATGACCGACAAGGTCAGGATGAGGGGGTCCACAGCTGCAAAGCAGGAGAGCCTGTTAGCCCCCACCGCACGGTGGGCATCCCCAGGGAGGGTGCCCTGCTCCACCTTCCTGTGGTGGCTTCCCAGGGAGGAATCCCCTCAAATTAGCTTTTCGCGGGCGCGTTTTGGCAGGCTGGACCAGCTGGGTCAACACTGCTGCTTGTCTCCTGGCACGTTCCCAAGGCCTGGGTGGCCTGGGGCCGGTCACACTCTTTCTCCGCCTAGCCTACCTTACAGGGCTGTTGTGAGGATAAGATGGAGGAGAGGAGAAGGAGGTCGGCCACTTTGGGTCTCCGTTGTGGAGGAAGGAGGGACAGAAATAAGGGTAAATAAATCCTGGTAGATTGTCGATCATGACTGTGAATGTTGCAGAGGACTAACAGGTCTGACCACCATATTAAACCCCTCTGAGTGGTCAACATGTGTGAGCGGCACCCTGTGTGAGCCGTTCAGCTGAGTGCTCGAGAGGGGATCATACATGTGACCAGGAATCCCCACCACGACCCTCCCTCCCTGAGCCACTTGTAACAGGCTAGAGATGAAGAGGAAGAAGAGCTGATTTTTATATGCCGACTTTCTCTGCCACTTAAGGGAGAATCAAACCGGCTTCCAATCACCTTCCCTTCCCCTCCCCACAACAGACACCCTGTGAGGTAGGTGGGGCTGAGAGAGCTGTAACTAGCCCAAGGTCCCTCAGCTGGCTTCGTGTGGAGGAGTGGGGAAACCAACCCGGTTCACCAGATTAGTCTCCGCTGCTCAAGTGGGGAATCAAACCCAGTTCTCCAGATCAGACTCCACCGCTCCAAACCACCGCTCTTAACCAACTGCACCACGCTGAAGAGAGCTAAGAAACTCAGAAGCTATTTTTCTTAGCCTGGAGAAGGTTGCTGAAATGGTGAGCTTGAAGACAACTTGACAATGTGTCCATGGGGCACCCCGGAAGAATGAAAGGTTGTTGTTGATATGATTTTAAAGCTGCGATATAATCAGCTGGTTAGGGCTTCTCCAGCCAAGCCAGGTTTTCAGCCCCTCTTGCTCGTGAGGAAGCTGCCCTCAGGATCAGCTCTTTATAATAATGGGGCAGCGAGAGCGGAGAGGACTCCTTGCCAAGCGCTGGGTTTTATGGGCTTCCCCATCCAGCAAGACATAAGAGCAGATTGGGCTGCCTTGCTAATTCAGGGCAACCATGTTTTGTGCAAGGAACATGTTCCCAAGTGCCCAGTAGCCACATCCAAGGGTATACAGCCAGATTTACTCTCTGGCACTAAAATGCCCTCTGCCGGGCCTTGGAAGTCCTCCCCCCTCCCCAGCTCTGTGGGCCAGCTGAGCCCTCCCTGGGAAAGCTGCTCTCCAGCCCTGGACGGCCAAAGTGAAGCCCCTGACCCCTCAAGAGGAGCCCCCATGGCTCCAGTTTCTCTCCATGCCTCTTTGGGAACCTGCTGAGGCTTTGCCCGCGTGCAGCCCAAGGCTCGTGGAGCACTTCCCCTCCTCAGCCTGTTTGGCTGTCTGTTGCCCGCACGCCCCCATCCCTCTGCAGTTTCAGGCCATCTCGCTTTCTGCCTTAAGGCAGAGTCAGGAAAGGAATGCAGGAACAAAAGAGCTGTCCCTGTGGATATTTTTATTAGACGGCCTGTTCCTCTACCCTGCGTGCAGACGCCCACCAACAGAAATGCTTCCTAGGAAGAAGTCATGGTTGGGATGCAAAGCTGGAGAAAGATTCCCCCCCCCCCCCCCGCCCCGAGTAATCTTGTGCTGGCGCAGTCCCGACTTCTGGGCTCCTGCATTACAAGTGAGGCTCAGGCAGGACGGATTCGGCCCTGCTTTGCTCTTCCTGCGCTTGGAATTGTCACACCCGTTTTCTTATTACGTTGCTCTGGCTTCCTTCGTTTTGTTTTGTGGCTGGACGTTTCCCACACATGTTGGGGTTTATCTCTTCCATCCCAAATACTAGGCACGTGCTTTTAGTTTATTTTTTTGGTCAGGAAGTTCAGATTCTCCACATTTCAGCATGGCGTAGTGGTTAAGGGCGGTGGTGTGGAGCAGAGGACTCTGATCTGGAGAACCGGGTTGGATTCCCCACTCCTCCACATAAGCCGCCAAGGCTAATCTGGTGAACTGGATTTGTTTCCCCACTCGTCCACATGAAGCCAGCTAGGTGACCTTGGGCAAGTCACAACTCTCAGCCCCACCTGCCTCACAGGGTGTCTGTTGTGGGGAGGGGAAGGGAAGGTGATTGTAAGCCTCTTTGAGACTCCCTTAAGTGGTAGAGAAAGTCAGCAAATAAAAACCAACTCTTCTTCTTCTCCTCCTTCCTTCCTTCCTCTGGGTATGACTGTGGCTATGCATATTCCTAGTTCCAGAATTCGTAAGGCAGGGGTTCTGAGCATTTTAAGAAGAAGAGGAGTTGGTTTTTATATGCCAACTTTCTCTGCCACTTAAGGGAGAATGAAACCGGCTTACAATCCCCTTCCCTTCCCCCTCCCCACATCAGACACCCTGTGAGGTGGGTGGGGCTGAGAGAGTCTGACTAGCCCAAGATCACCCAGATGGCTTCATGTGTAGGAGTGGGGAAACCAACCTGGTTCTCCAGATCAGAGTCCACCGCTCCAAACCACCGCTCTTAACCATGACACCATGCTGACTGTGGGCATCTTTGGAATGCTGACACAGGGTGGTGGGCGCAAACCATAACATGGCTGCTGGAGGAGGCAGAGCCCCCCCCCCCACACACACACAGAGGAAGCCCAAATGCAGGGGGAAAGGGGCAATTTGCAAAAACACACATGGAAAGAGGGGCGAGAGAGAATAAAACCAGCACAGCTGCTGCTGAAACAAAGTTATTTTAATCTGCGCAACCAATCAGATCTCCAGTGGCCAATCAGAAGCCCTGACCCAATTCACTCTCTAAAAACACTTGTGAGCGCCAGGCAAGGTGTCCGTGGGCAGCATGGCACCCACGGGGGTGCCACATTGGGGATCCCTGTCATAAGGGACTGACTCCATCATTCAGCCTTGCCAAGAGGACTGGCGCTTCTAGTGGACGGTGACGTCCGGCCAAGTTGGCTGACGGAGGACTTACTGGTGGTCATCGTGAGGGTCACAGGCTGGGACCAGGCGCTCCAGTAGCCGTTGAAGCTGACCCCGTCGGGCTTGGCCCTCACCTCCAAGGAGTAGCGGGTTTGGCCCTTCAGGTTGGTGATGAGGCAATACGTCCGCCCGTTGGCAATTTCCACCTGCAAGAAGAAGGACCAAGCAGAAATTAGCAAGGCGTGGGAGGGGAGGAGATGCCACCCCACCCCCCAGGGCACCAAGCCTGACTTACCATCTGGGCCTTGGAGCCCTCAGGAGAGACCTTCACCTCGTAGCGGATGCTGGAGTCCAGGAATGCCAGGTTGGGGGGCTGCCAGCTGACGTTGACCTGCCCGGGCAGGTCCATCAGGCGAACAGTCAGGTTGGAGGGGGGGTCCAGGAAAACTGCCAGCAGAGGGGAAGAAGCAGAGAGAGAGAGAGAGAGAGAGAGAGAGAAGGTGGCCGTGGCCGTCTCTTTTGACACCCCGAGGGAGTTTCCCATTGTGGGCACAGAGCCACAGAGCCCCGCCTGTCCGGCAGACTCCGCGGATCCATGGTTGCACCATCTCCGTTGGCAAGAGCCCCGCAGCCTCCATGCTCTTATGGATGCCGTAGGCTACCTGCCTGGGCCCAGCAGCTCAGTTGTTCGGTCCTGGGCAGCCCCGTCCTTCTCAGAAATCAGGCAAAATTACCTTCTGAGTAAAACAACTAGATTTGAGTCTAGGAGCACATTAGAGACCAGCAAGGTTTTTGGGGTGTACGTTTTTGAGAGTAGCAGCTCCCTTCGCCAGCAAGCTTCTGAGCCAAAAGACGCAGGATCAGGGCCTCTGGCTCTGCCAGCAGCAGCATCCCCCCCCTTCTGAGCCCGGTGACTCCGGTGGACTTGGGAGGGTGCAGCTCTGCTTCGGGCGGCCCTCTTGGTCTCCTTCGTTCCCCATTCCCTAACAAGCTGGCCACTATGTGCTGGGGCAGCCATGCCTTTCTCGCCCCACCTCGCAGGGCTTTTGACCACCGCATGAGAGATAACTCGACAGGTGAAGCTGGAGGAACTACACCAGTTTGATTTCTGTCTATTGTGCAGTGGTTACTGGCATGGGGGGGGGAGGCCAGAAAAAGAAGTTGCCCCCGCTCTACCCTGGAGAGCCAGCATGGTGTAGTGATTAAGAGTGGTGGTTTGGAGCGGTGGACTCTGATCTGGAGAACCGGGTTTGATTCCCCACTCCTCCACATGAGTGGCGGAGGCTAAACCGGGTTGGTTTCCCCACTCCTACACATGAATCCAGCTGGGTGACCTTGGGCTATTCACGGCTCTTAGAGTTCTCTCAGCCCCACCTACCCCACAGGGTGTCTGTTGTGGGGAGGGGAAGGGAAGGTGATTGAAAGACGGTTTGAGTCTCCCTTAAGCGGTAGAGAAAGTCGTCATATAAAAACCAACTCTTCTTCTCTTCTCCCTTCCCTTGGACAGACCCCCATAAGCCCCCGACGGCCTTGAGGACCAGAAGGGCTGGAAGTGGCTCCTGCTTACCTACTTTGTCCAGCCAGACTTTTCTGTGGTACAGGGTGTCGTTGCTGGACCCCTGAAAGACGTGGACCTCAATGGCCATAAAGGCGGCAATGTCCTGCCTCTGGAAGCGGCAGGTGTAGCGGGTCGTGTTCCTGGCCGTGTCTTCCACATTCAGGTGGCAGAGCTTCCGTCGGGTGTCGTCCCTGCAAAGAAGCAGGTTGTGGGCATCAAACTCTGGGCGGCGGGGGGGGAGCATTTGCTCTTCCTTATTTCCGGCGGAAGCTGCAGAGCCCAAGAGGGGTTGTGGGAGTCTTGAGGGGGCCCCAGAGAGGCTCTTATTTGACAGCTGGGGCCTCTGCGTTTGTCTACCAACAGGGCAAACAGCGCTTTGGAGGGTCATTTCAGGTCAGGAAGCTGGTGTGTGTGTGTGTGTGTGTGTGTCTTAACCCACACGGCATCACAGTCCAGATCTGAATCAGATCTGGGAAGGGGCTGTGGCTCGATGGTACAGCATCCCCTCAGCATGCGGAAGGTCCCCGGTTCAATCCCCGGCAGCATCTCCAGTTAAAGGGACCAGGCAGCAGGTGATGGGAAAGATCTTTCTCTGCCTGAGACCCTGGAGAGCTGCTGCTGGTCTGAGCAGACAAGACTGGCCTAGATGGACCGAGGGTCAGATCTGGTATCAGACAACTTCATGTGTTACCTCCTTTTACAGGAAAACAACTCATTCATAGAATCATGGACTTGGAAGGGACCACCAGGGTCACCTAGTCCAACCCCCTGCACAATGCAGGAAATTCACAACTACCTCCCCCCCACACCCCCAGTGACCTCTACTCCATGCCCAGAAGATGGCCAAGGTGCCCCCCCCCCTCATGCTCTGCCTAAGGTCACAGAATCAGCATTGCTGTCAGATGGCCATCTAGCTTCTGCTTCAAAACCTCCAGGGAAGGAGAGCTCACCACCTCCCGAGGAAGCCTGCTCCACTGAGGAACCTCTCTGACTGTTAGAAAAACCGCTCTAACTGTTAGGTAGTTGTGAATTTCCTGCATTGTGCAGGGGGTTGGACTAGATGACCCTGGTGGTCACTTCCAACTTCTATGAAAATTCTTCCTAATGTCTAGACGGAAACTCTTTTGATTTAATTTCAGCCCGTTGGTTCTGGTCCAACCCTCTGGGGCAACAGAAAACAACTCGGCATCCTCCTCTATATGACGGCCTTTCAAGTTCTTGAAGATGGTTATCATTCATGGGACTCCTGATTTAATGTACCAGATTATCTAAGTGTACACGCACACACACACAACCCCCAATTTGTGAATTTGGCCAGGTTTTCATGCAAGTAGCATTCTCAAGAGCCGTAACTTCCACCATCTCGGCTTCCTTTCTTGTAGGCGGCTGCTCCTTCTCCTCCCTGTCCCTTGTAGCCTCGGGTTGAGGCCGACACACACAACCACAATCTGTCCAAATGAAGGCAGGGTTGAGGAAGCACCACCCTCCCGTGTCAACCTGGTGGGGCAGAGTCAGAAGTAGGTAAAGAATGCCGGGGGGGGGGGAGGTTTGGGGAGGGGCTTGGCTGGGCATAACAGAGCAGCAGCACCGGGCATCTCTCGCTGGACGGGGCTCCTGGGCAGGCTGAGCCTTGAAGTTGGCCGCAAGGCACTCACTCAAAATTGTAGCGGAAGGTGTAGGCGGTCTGGTTCTCTCCCTCCCTCAGCGGCTCTGACGCCTCCCAGAAGCAGGCGAGGTCTTCCAGGCGCTCGGAGAAACATTTGGGACTGGAGGCCTCCTCAGTCAGCAGGCGGGAAGCTGGAGGGGACATGGGGGGGGGGGGAAATGTTATCCACAGGAAAGAATGTCATGCAGGACATACATCCCGCTCCCCCCAAAAGACACTCACCCCTGTCCCTGCCCAGTGAGGTTGCAGATGCAGGGGCTCCCAAAACAGTCTTTTCCCCAAAGGAACCCGGGGGGGGGGGTGAGAGAGAATTCTGTGACTCGTGCGAGTCAAGCTGCTTTGCATAATTTAATTTGCAACTTTGCTTTCCATAATATGAGAACCATCTTCAAGTACTTGAAGGGCTGTGGTATAGAGGAGGGTGCCCAGTTGTTTTCTGTTGCTCCAGAAGGTCGGACCAGAACCAACGGGTTGAAATTAAATCAAAAGAGTTTCTGACTAGACATCGGGAAGAACTTTCTAACCGTTAGAGCTGTTCCTCGGTGGAACAGGCTTCCTTGGGAGGTGGTGGGCTCTCCTTCCCCAGAGGTTTTTAAGCAGAGGCGAGATGGCCACCTGTCACCATTGCTGATTCTATGACCTCAGGCAGATGACGAGAGGGAGGGCATCTTGGCCATCTTCTAGGCATGGAGTAGGGGTGACTCACTGGGGGTGTGGGGGGTAGTTGTGAATTTCCTGCATTGTGCAGGGGGGTTGGACTAGATGACCCTGCTGGTCCCTTCCAACTCAACGATTCTATGATTCCATAAATAAATCTGCTTCTGAGAGAGTCATGGGAAGGGGCCAGGAGCCACGTCAACCTCCGTAGCCCAGCTGGGGCTCCCCCCCGCCCACGTGGTGCAGGGTGGGGGCCACTGGCTCCTATGTGGTGGGGGCCAACAAGCTTTGCCTGGGGGAGCTGGGGTTCCCCCCCCCCCCGGCCACTGGTTCTGCACTCGCACAGGAGGGCAACAGCCACACTCAGTCTTCTGGGGGTGCAGCACAGATTCACCAATTTTCACTCACAACTCCTGAGCAGGCAAAGAAGCCCCCCGCCCCCCGCCGCTCTCTCGTCCTGTGCGCCAGCTGCTGGCATCTCACCGTGGTTCCCCACAATGGGTCACGTTCAGTTAATGTCCTTGTGGAGGGCATCACACCGGCTTTTCTGCTCTGGTACCAGAGCAAATAGTTGTGTGGGTGTGTGGCTGATTTTTTTTTTTTTAATGCTGGCAGTTCTGACTGGGACACGGGCTGCCCAATTGCTCAGATGCAGAAGGAAATATCTATGTATGCGGATGTCACAAAAGGTGTTTTTGGTGGGAGAAATGGCACGATTTGAAAGAAGAAGAGTTGGTTTTTATATGCCGGATTTCTCTACCACTTAAGGCAGAATCAAACCGGCTTGCAATCTCCTTCCCTTCCCCTCCCCATAACAGTTCTGAATGCAACACCCAGATTGGGGTCGATGTTCTGGCAGTTGAGCACTGCGGCTGTGCTGAGCTCTCCCTTGCGCTGGGCACACAACACACAACTCTCTCTCTCTGCTGTCTCCACCTGACGTGTGTTTCCCGCGATAAGGGCTGGGTGTATACCTTCTGCCCCGGCCTTCCGTTCCCGCCAAGGCCCGGCAGAATCTGGGCTGGGGAAAGAAGAACAGGAAGCAGGGGGCGTTTTGGGGTGTGTGTGCATGTGTGTGTGTGGAGACTGCTTAATTTCTCCCCTTTCTAAATGCCTCCCAAAACAGGAAGACCAAATATCCTCAGTGTTCCCATCTTGCACTGGAGGGGGCCGAATAGTTTAAAGATAACTATCTAGATCAGTGGTTCCCAAAGTGGGCAGTGTACCACCCCCTGGGGCGGGATTACCTAGGGGGGCACTAAGAGGCGAGGGGGCAGCAGGGGGGCGCTAGAGGCAGGCCCCTTCAACAGTGTTGTTCACTAATTTACAATAGATCAAGCTATGGCACCATGCTGGCAAATTTGGTGGAAACTATCAGAATTCCCCCCCACCCCAGACTTTGAAGAGCTGGTACCACTGGATATCAAGTTCATCAGTTTTGTTGAATAAAGTTCAGCTAAAAAGTTTTAATTTGATTTTGAATAGATGTGCAATTAATTGTGACTGTTTTGAAATTTTATTGTTATTATTTTCTTTAGTGCTTCATGCAAACCCCTCTTTTGAATAATGCATTTATAGGATAGGGTAGGGGGTGCTGGGGTTGAGTTTGTGGAACCAAGGGGGGGGGGCGGTGGCCCCGAAAAGTCTGGGAACCACTGGTCTAGAGCTAGAGATTTTTTTTGTGGTGTGAATGTGTGTGTGTGTGTGGGGTGTGTGTGTGTGATGCAGGATGGGCCAGGAGAGGCTACAGAAGCACAATTCATGGGGAATCTCCATTCCCTCCTGCCACAGCGGTGTGTCACGGTTAGAGTGTCGGGCTAGGATCTGGGAGGCTCGGGTTCAAATCCCTACTCTGCCCTAGAAGCTCACTGGGAGACCTTGGGCCAGTCATACACTCTCAGCCTGACCTACCTCACAGGGCTGTTGTGAGGATAAAAGGGAGAAGAGTAGAATGGTGTGAGCAGCTTTGGGTCCCCGTTGGGGAGAAAGGGGTGTAAATGAATGAACAAAAAAATAAGCAATACAAGCAAATCAAGCAAATCTGAAAGCTTTCAGCTGGAAAGAGAAGCAGTTAAAAAGAAGAGCCCCTGTGGCTAGAGGCGGCTGTGAGAGACCCGGGTTCAAATCCCCACTCAGTCGTGAATGCACAGGCTGCTCTGAACTGTCAGTTCTCTACTGGGAAAACTGGAACAAGAGATTTCTCATGGGCACAAGACCCTTACTTGTCAGAAGATACCAGCTGCATTAAAAACCGGGTTCTTTGCCCCACAGTAAGGGAAATGCCTGCGTGAAAAATTATTTCCCATGCGAAGATCAGCCTGAGTATAGAACCTGGATTCCTTTGGTCTTTGGTACCACCTAGACCTTCTCTGTCCTGACAGTTGCAGAGGTCCGGCGGCAGCCCAGCCAGCCAGGCCTCCCGTCTACTCAGGTGACCTAAGAGCAGCTCTTCAGCTCTCCCTACTGTCCCTTCGCAGACTCTGAGCCCCTTCGTCAGGCTGGCTCACAAACACCTTCGAGCGGCTTGGAAAGGCGCTCCGGGCGAGGCCACACACAGCCCCGGGCCCAAGAAGCAACACCCTTTAGCTCCATTCACAGCAGCTGCAGAAGACCCCAGCTGCGGCACAATCCACCAGGAAGAAGAAGGAGAGGAAGAGTTGGTTTTTATATGCCGACTTTCTCTACTGCTTAAAGAAGAATCAAACCAGCTTACAATCACCTTCTCTTCCTCTCCCCTTCCTGGTTCGATTCCCCACTCCTCCACATGAGCAGTGGATGCTAATCTGGTGCACTGGGTTGGTTTCCCCACTCCTGCGCATGAAGCCAGCTGGGTGACCTTGGGCTAGTCACAGCTCTCTCAGCCCCACCTACCTCACAGGGTGTCTGTTGTGGGGAGGGGGAGGGGATTGTAAGCCGGTTTGATTCTTCCTAAAGTGGCAGAGAAAGTTGGCATATAAAAACCAGCTCCTCCTCTTCTTCTTCTTCTCTCCCCACAGCAGACACCTTGTGAGGTAGGTGGGGCTGAGAGAGTTTGGAAAGAACTGTGACTGGCCCAGGGTCACCCAGCAGGCTTCGTGTGGTGGAGTGGGGAATCAAACCCGGTTCTCCAGATTAGAGTCTGCCGCTCTCAACCACTACACCGTGGGGCACAGGCAAGAACTCTTCCCGGTGGACATGGGGCTCCTTGAAGTCAGTGTCCAGTCTGGAGAACTGTCCATCAAAAAGGACACTGGGGAAAGAGAAAGAATTTGGGGAAGGACTAACCAAAGGAGGAGGGATGTGGACGAGAGCCCTCGGGAGAGCCAGGGCCAAGCAGCAGCACGCGCGGAAGGCTCGCCAAGCTCCGGGTGCGGGTGATCCGCTGCAATGACCACTGATCCCCAGACCACAGACCCCTCTTCCCCTGCAGGAAACCGCCGCTTTGGAGGGCGGCAGGAGACCCTGCGGAGGTCCCGCCCCTCGCCAAACCCCGCCCCTCCGACTCTCCGGGGATTGCTCGACCCGCAGTTGGCAACCCTCCTGCGCCTCGACCCACGCGGGCGCACGCGCGTCCATCACCACCCCTCCTTTGGGGGCCCAGCACCCCTGACGGCGGGCCGCCCCGTCCCAAGGGGGGGGGGCAGGAACCCTTCTGGGCCAGCTCGCTGGCAAAAGCGGCCCTGGGGCTTTGGTCAAGAGCAGGGAGGGAAAGGGGTGGACTGGAGCCAGAGGCCAGCGAGAGGAGCCGGCACCCCGCGGCGCGCCGGCGGGCCGACTCTTCTCGCCATGGCACAGCCCCCCCCCCCCATGGCCGTGGACCCAAGCAAGCCCGCTGCCCAGCCCGGGTACCTTTGTAGTCGAAGTCGGTGCCCAAGGCGGCCGCCCCGTCGGCACAGGAGCCCGAAGCCCAGAGCAGCAGCAGCGCCCACAGGGCCGCCGCCCACCGCCCGCCTCGCTCCATCGGCGGCGGCGGCTGCTGGCGGCGACGGGACGGGTCGGGGACCACCTGCTCCGCGCGCCTCGGGCCCCACGCACGCCTGCCTGCCTGCCTGCCCCGCCTGCAGGCGGCCGATAAGAGCCGGGGGGGGGGGGGCTGAGCCGCTCCTCCCCAGCCAGAACCCTGCCCCCGCACGCAAGCACAGGCCCCTCCCCAAAGCCCACTCCCAATCTCCAGGAACCCCCCCCCTCCACCCAGAGCTGGCAACTTTAAGCCCAGCCCCCCCCCCCGGATTGTCCGTCGGACCTGCCCGGTGAGTTCCACCCTGGAAACGCCCCCCCCCCCCCCCAGCATGCAGAGTCCCTGGGGCAGAGGTGTGCGTGTGTGTGTGGGGGGGTATTGCTTAAAAAAACAACCACCTTGTGCCAAGTCCACCTGATTTGGGGCACCATTTGCCCCACTGGGGATGGGAAACCGGGGTGTGCCTGGCCCCCTCACATGGAGCCCCCAACAAACTGGACATTCCCGGAAGGTCCTGGCCGGAAAAACCAACAGTGTCGGACTAAGATCTGAGCGCCCCACAGGTGCCCCCCCCCCCCGCTGAGTGATCTTGGACCAGATTGACCTGCCTCACTGGATTGTTGTGTGGAGAGGAGAACCATGTGAGCCGCTCGGGGTCCACACTGAGGAGAAACGGGGGGGGGTATAAATGAAATAAATAAATAGTTGTTTTTATTTATTCTATACATCATTTAATATTTAGTAATGCTAATAAAACAAAGTTACATTTTAACTACACAAGCAACTGCCCAGAATTTATCCAAAAGTTCAAACAAATCTCAGAGTCCCCCAGCTCCTGATCGGGTGGAAATGGGGGAGCCCTGCAAGACCCCCGGCCCCAAACCAGAAAGAACCATGTCTGATTCTGAGCTAACTTTTTGCCTTTGGTTTCTCTTAAAATATATACTTTAAAAAATAATTCTCCTTCTGTTTTTTTTACTAGGTTGGCTATTGCTGAGTTTTCCCCCAATATCAAGGTCATCTAGGATTGCCCAACCTCCAGGTGGTGGCAGGAGACCTGGAATTACCACCGATCTCCCGGTGACAGAGATCAGTTCCCCTGGAGAAAAGGGCTGCGTTGGAGAGCGAACTAGTCTGTGGCACTCTACCCTGCTGAGGTCCCTCCCCTCCCCAAACCCTGCCCTCCCCAGGCGGTGTCCCCAAATCTGCAGGAATTTCTCAGCCCAGAGCTGGCAACCCTAAGGAAGACATCCTTCGGGATGCCCACAGCAGCTCATGCAACCCAGCCAGGTGTTCCACAAAAGATCCCGAAACCGTCCCGCTTGAAGGACAGCCGTCCCCTTTAGTGCAGTTTTTTTTGGGGGGGAAGGCCAGAGCCAAAGGGGCTGGCCCTCGTCCGCCTGCAGACCCTTGTGCCGGGACAGGCAGAACAAGGAACCACCACATTCCTGTGGATTAAGCAGGAAACGCTCAAGCAGTGAATCCCCCCCCCCCCCGCAAACCCCCACAGCTCCACTGTTCCCAGGAAGCAAGAAGTAGGACAGAAACAAAAAAGAGGAGGGCAGCCGACTTTATGAGCCGCTCACGTAGTCAAGGGCGCCTTCTTGCAATATTTGAATAGGAATTACGGTTTTAAAGTTGTATGTTTTAATGCTTGAATGCTGGTGTTATTTTGTATTTGTTGCTGGAAGTCCCCCCTGAGGGCGGGGTACCAACAAACAAACAAGCAAACCAAAGGCACCCCCAAGGAAACAAGCACCCCTTCCTTCCATTCTCCAAAACTTCAGGAGGAGCCACTGGGGTTTTCAAGGAGTCCAGCAGGTGCTGGAGCACCCACCCACCCCCCGGCCAGGCGCTGCTAGAGCAGGAGTGGGAAGAAAAACAGAAAGTGTCTGGGCACGATAAGGAGCCTGCTTCTCCCGCACAGGGGTTGTTTATTCCAAGACACTCACACTTTTCAAAAACATCACCAGTCACTTGTTGAAGTCACGGTCTCTTATCTGATGTTTTTCCCATTTGGCTGTTATTCGGCTTTTACCCTGACTTAAAAAAAAAAAAAGCCATTTCGTTTCCCCCACGAGGAGTTTGCAAGCCTCAGCACAGTGATGCCCTGGTCAGAGAGGACTTCCTTTTGTCTGTCCCATTCATTTCATTTAGTGATCCCAAGTTCTCGTGGTATGAGAGATGGAAGACATTCCCCTGGAACTGCTTTTTTCACACCATGCATTATATCTGCCCTCTCAGCTGTTTGTTTTCTGAACTAAACAAAAAAACCACTTCAAAAACGCCGAACATTATATTACTGCTTTGTATGCAAGTTCATAGAATCATAGAGATGGAAGGAACCACCAGGGTCATCTAGTCCAACCCCCTGCACAATGCAGGAAATTCACAACTACCTCCCCCCACACACCCCCAGCGACCCCTACTCCATGCCCAGAAGTTGCCCCACCACCTGAACCATAAGACCATCGGAAGAGCCCTGACGGATCAGACCATCTAGTCCAGCATCCCGTCTCACACAGTGGCCAAGGGAGGCCTTCCCCTGATGTTGCCTCTTTGCACTGGGATTCAGAGATTGACTGCCTCTGAATGTGGAGGTTCCCTTTAGTCAGCATGGCTGGTGCCTACTGACAGACCTCTCCTCCGTGAATCTCTCTCTAATCCCCTTTTGAAGTCATCTATGCCGTGGCAGCAAATTCCACATTTTAATCACTTGTTGAGTAAAGAAGTATTTCCTTTATTCCATCCTGAATCTACTGCCCACCAGCTCGAGTTCTAGTATTTGGGGAGAGCGAGAAAAGGTTATCTGTGACCACTCTCTCTACCCCATGCATAATTTTATAAACCTCTATCGCCCCCCCCCCCCCTAGTTGTGTCCTAAGCTGGAAAGCTGCAAACTCTCAAGCCTTTCCTCATAGGGAAGGGTGTTCCACCTTCATCTTCTTGGTTACTTCTGTACATTTTCCAGATCTTTTTGAGATATGGTGACCAGAATTTCACCCAGCATTCCAAATAAGGCCGCACCATACAGCAGTACAGGGACATTATAATATCAGCTGCTTTATTTTCAATTCCTTTTGTCCATTTATTCCTACTCTTTGCTTCCGGTCATTTAACCAATTTTTAATCCACAAGAGAACCTGTCCTTTTATCCCACGACTGCTAAGTCTACTCAGGAGTCTTTGGTGGGGTACCTTGTCAAAAGCCTTTTGGAAATCCAAGCGTATAATGTTATTGGCTTTTTTCCCATGCATCACTTACCCCAGATTTTCCATGTGGCCGATCTGCGAGGCTTGGAATCGAATTCCCCAATTTTTGTCCGCACTCCTCCCCTGGCAACGTTGTTTTCTGTTTTCCCTTATCTGTTTTATCCTGTCCGCACTTACCCCTAAAGGGAGCGTTGCATCATTCGTGCCGTCGTGAATGATTGCACTGGACGCTTCCCCCTACTTTGTTTTTTTGCACATGTGCTCCAGTGGAGAACTTGGTACAAAATGGATGCCCCAACACCAAAGCACCGAAGCATAATCCACTATTAGGGACCCCCCCAAAACAACTAGATCCCCCCTGCATTTGTCTCTCCTTGGCAATCTTTCCGTGCATGTTAATGAATGCCTGGATTTCTCCCCCCCCCCCATTCTTTCAAAACCACTCTTTAACCCGGTTACTTTTGATGCCACAGAAAAGACAGGAGGTGGCTTCAAACATGGGGCTAAGAAGAGCAGGACCCCCCCTCCCTCCACCTTTTAAAATGTCATTTTGGAGGCTCAGATCAGCCATAGAATACTGGATTGATAGACCTGCTTGACACATCATTGAGGGTGCAGAGGAAGTTGGGAGTTAAAGATGAAGCGTTCATAAGAAGTTATTTAGAATGATAGAATCATAGAGTTGGAAGGGACCACCAGGGTCATCTAGTCCCACCCCCGCACAATGCAGGACATTAACAACTACCCACACACACACCCAGTGACCCCTACTTCATGTCCAGAAGATGAACAAGATGCCCTCCCTCTCATGATCTGCCTAAGGTCATAGAATCAGCATTGCTGACAGATGGCCATCTAGCCTCTGCTTAAAAGCCTCTAGGGAAGGAGCGCTTACCACCTCCCGAGGAAGCCTGTTCCACCAAGGAACTGCTGTAACTGGCAGGATGTTCTTCCTGATGTCTCTAGATGGACTCTTGATTTAATTTCAACCCATTGGTTCTGGTCCGACCTTCTGGGGCAACAGAAAACAACTCGGCACCCTCCTCTCCATGACATCCCTTCAAGTACTTGAAGATGGTTCTCATCTCCCCTCTCAGTCTTCTCCTCTTCAGGCTAAACACACCCAGCTCCTTCAACCTTTCCTCATAGGACTTGGATTTTATTGAGCCTGCGTCTTCCTCAAGACCAGCCAGAGTAGATGTTGCCACTCAGGTCTCCTTGATAGTTTCCCCTTCTAACACGTGGTGTGGATCACTTTGCATGAGGCATCTGGGTCTGGATTGTGGTCTTCGGGAATCAGGCTGTCTTCTAGACACGGGATCCTTGGGAGGGAGTTCAGTGAAGTCCCACAGAATCCCACGAATGGCCAGTCCATAAACATCTCAGGGTGCTCAGTTATCTATTCCTTTATTTAGAAAATATCTATGCTGCCCTCTCACGGTGGCTTACAAAGCAAAACATGATAAAACGGCATAACATTCTTTAACAGTTAACGAACTATTAAAAACCCAGGATTAAAAAAACCCAGTCAGAGCATAAAAAAAGCACACAAAATATTTAGCAGCCTAAAAATTAATCTCATAAAACAGTCCTGGTAATGTTTTGTCCTGGCACCTAAAAGAGGGTAGGGTAGGCACCAGGCGGGCCTCAAGAAGGAAGGTGTTCTACGGGTGAGGTGCCACCACTGAAAAAGCCCTGTTGCTGAATTGTGCCCCGAAACAGACCGGCAACCAGGGCAGATCTTTCCGCACTGGGGTGGCACAGGGCCTGGACGCTGCTCACCCCAGTAGCCCGGCTGCCACGTTTGGGAACAGCTGAAGTCTCTGGACAGTTTTCAGCGGCAGCACCACGCAACGGGCATTACGGTAATCGAGCCTGGATGTGATCACAGCATGGATTGCCGTGGCCAGAGCATGGTTTTTGAGCAATGGCCCCAGCTGCCGTGCTCAGCCACGGCTGAAGAAAGGTGCGATGTGCCACAGAGGAGGAAGAAGAAGAGAAAGAAGAGTTGGTTTTTATATGCCGACTTTTTCTACCCCTTAAGGAAGAATCAAACCAGCTTACAATCACCTTCCCCTCCCCACAACAGACACCCTGTGAGGTAGGTGGGGCTGAGAGAGCTCTAACAGAGCTGTGACTGGCCCAAGGTCACCCAGCTGGCTTCATGTGGGGAAACCAACCCAGTTCACCAGATTAGCCTCCACCGCTCATGTGGAGGAGTTGGGGAATCAAACCCGGTTCTCCAGATCAGAGTCCACCACTCCAAACCACCGCTCTTAACCACTACACCACGCTGGCTCCCCGAGGCCTGAGTCTCCCCCCGGAGCTCTGGATCCAGCCCCCCCCCAGCTATGAATCTGCTCCCCGAGGAAGGGGGCACCCCTCCTCTTCGATCCTCAAGCCGCTTTGCCAAGGAACAGCAAGCAGCCCCTCAGCCGTGTCCGGTCCTGATCCACCCTAGCCCCTTCTCCTGCCTCTCAGCAAGTCTGGTGTGGCTGGTGTGGGGAGGCAGTTGCCGGTGAGGAGATGAGCGCTGGGCCCTCTGGCCCCCCATGTCCTCCTTGTGGTGGGGCCAGCGCTTGGCACCACGCCCGCGTTCGCCATCTTGAGCAGCCCAATTGTTGCGGGAGTCTGAGCAGAAGGAGGCCTCCCGAGAATGGGCGAGGGGGCCACCAAGTTGCAGGACCCAGAGGGGGGGTCTCTCCCAGGGAAAAGTGGCAGCTCTGTCAGAAGGGGGCGGGCCGAGGGGCTCCAGGGACAGCGGGTAACGAGGAAGAGGCTGGTGGGGAAGCCGGTTGGGAGCGACCAGCTCCTGCACTCCCCGAGACCTGGTGGGAGGAGCTGGGCACTGGGCCGGTAGAAGACGTGGTCCCTGAAGTAGCAGGGAGGGCTGAGGTGCCCGAAGGGCGGGGAGTGGGGGTGCCCGGGTGCGTGGCTCGGATGCCCGGCTGTGCAGCTTCTTCCTTATGGCGCAGCAAGAAGTCACAAGGGCCAGCAGGGCTCATGGCGTAGAAGGCGTTGGCACTGCTGGGGATCAGCAGCTCTGGAGGTGCCAAGGAGAGAGGGGGGGAGGAAGGGAGAGCTGTGAGGGACCTCGAGGGCACCCTGGCTCCTCCTCCCCCTCCCGCCACTGATGCACCTGAAGGCCTCACCTTGGCCATCCCCTAGGCGCTGCAGGAGCTGATAGTCGTGCAGCAAGACCTCCTCCCCCAGGTTGTGCTTCCGCAGGGCACGCCGCACCACCGCAGCCGTCTTGTCCTGGCTCGTTATCTGTGGGGATAACCCTTGTGGGTCACAGCAGCTGATGCCAGGGAGTTGGGGGGGAGGGCACAGAGGAAACACTTTCAAGGGACAAAGGAAAGTAACTGACAAACCGGGGCCCCCCCGGCTAGCCCAATCTCAGAAGCTAAGTGGGGTCGGCCCTGGTTGCTACTTGGATGGGAGGCCACCAAGGAAGTCCAGGGTCGCTGTGCAGAGGCAGGCAATGGCAAACCCACCTCTGAACGTCTCTTGCCTTGAAAACCCTACCTGGCTGCTACTGGTTGGCTGTGACTTGACGGCACCCCGCTTTCCACCACCACCACCACTCCAGACTGCCAGGCCTATCAGCATCCTCCTCTCCCCCTCCAAATGGCAGCCCCGCCCACCTCACGCCCACCCAGTATCTTGGCATGCCCTTGAGCGTGGTCTGCACGGAGCCTGCCTCAGATTTCCCTACCCGTTCCTCTGAAAGGCCCACAGCCCCCCCCCCCCGGTCGTGCCAACTCACCACAATGCTCCGATAGAGGTTGCCGTGACCATTGTCCACACTGACACGGATGATGCGCGACTCAGTCCCACTTTGCTTAGAGGCGGGCGATGGTGGGGCAGGAGCCAGCAGAGGGGAGGGACTCAGCTGGGAGGCAGGCAGGTCCTGGATGGGGCGGCTCTCTCCACCCCCTTCCTGCGGGAAAAGAGCCCCAGCAGGGGCCACGAGAGGAGTATCTGGAACTCAAGACATTTAGCAGAGCTGCAATGAAAGCAGGGTGACCCCCCCCCCCCCGCCACATACACACATAGCCCTACTGAGCTTCTTCTGGAGCGGAACCAGGCAGCTCCATCAGTCTGCAGGTGGCAGCAATTCCTAGGGCGGATTTCTAAGAACATAGGAAGAGCCCTGCTGGATCAGACCCAGGAGCCCCACCAAGCCCAGCAGTCTGTTCACACAGGGGCCAACCAGGGGCCTCCAGGAAGCCCCCAAACAAGACGACTGCAGCAGCATTTGTCCTGCCTGTGTTCCACAGCACCTCATATATTCGACAGGTTCCTCTGATCCTGGAGAGAATAGGGATGCATCATGACTAGTATCCATTTGACTAGTAGCCTTGGATAGCCCTCTCCTCCATGAACATGTCCACTTCCCTCTTCAAGCTTTCCAAGTTGGCAGCTGTCACCACATTTTGGGGCAGGGAGTTCCACAATTTAACTAGGCGTTGTGTGAAGAAATACTTCCTTTTCTCTGTTTTGAATCTGTCACCCTCCAGCTTCAGCAGATGACCCCCCCCCCGCGTTCTGGTATTATGAGAGAGGGAGAAAAGCTTCTCCCTGTCCGCTCTCTTCATGCGACGCATAATTTTACAGACCTCTATCAGGTCTCCCCTTAACCACCTCCTTTTCAGGCTAAACAACCCTAAGTGTTTTAACCGCTCCTCATAAGGCCGTTGCTCTAGCCCCCCTGATCATTTTGGTTGCTCTTTTCTACGCCAAGAAGGCCCAAGATGACATGGGGAAGCCAGCCTCATTCCCAGGCCCTGCTCGCTTGGAGCCTTTGGTAGCTGACCTGCCCAGGGAAGGGCAGCAGCCTGGTGCAGCCTTCTTGGGGGAACGACTGGAGGCCCTTCTGCTTGGAACAGAGCCCTTCCTGGCTGCCCCTTCCACCTCCCCTGCCGCGGCTTGAAGTGCCGTCCACACCAGCCGACCGATTCTCGCAATGCCTGTTCAGATAACTCACAGTCCATCCCAGAATGGAAACACAAACCGCGTTAGGGGCAAAGCTTTCCCTGCCCTAGTATGGGTGGAGAGAATGATCAATAGTGGCCAATGACTTTATTGGGAAATGGGATTAATGCAGTCATTGGGAAAACATCTGGTGACCCTCTCGTGTCCTTGTGTCACTTGGTGGCATGGATGCTCCTTTCCCCAACACACTCCCCTGACCGGAGACGGGATCAGCCCACCCCACTGACCCGAGGGGCTCCTAGCAGCGTACCTTGCAAGGGGGGGCTCCCGGAGCAGGGCAGCAAGAGGGGCCGAGTCCTTCCCCAAGAGGAAGGCCACCGGAGGAGCCTGGGGGCGAGATTCCAGCTCTGTCGGGGCCGGGCGATGCGGTGGAGGCCTCTGAGCCCAGGAGAAGACTGCAGGAAATGATGGGAGCGCAGCAGTGGTTGAGATGTTGCGGGGGGGGGGGGGGACGACACAAGCTCTTTCATGCACCCAGGTTGCCACCTGGCCACACGCTCCCAGCCAAACCTACCTCATAAGTTGCTGTGAGGACGAAATGGAGGACAAGGAAATAACTTACGAGCTGAAGCGCTTGGTGAGGCTGCGGTGCAGCTTTGGGGAGTTGGGGCAGGAGCTGGCTGGCGGCTCGATCACGCGGGAGATCCGGTGGCTGCAGGGGAGAAGGAAGGCGCTTGGCAACCAGGCCTGCCCGCTGCTGCCCCCCACCCCCCAGTGGGCACCTCTGCCTCTTGCAAAGCGGGCAGGCCCTCCCTCTTCCCAGAGACCTGTCTGCCCTGCCCTCCAGCAGCCCTCCCTGCCCTCTGCCTGCTCCCATCCCTTACTAGGGTTGCCAACTTCCAGGTGGTGGCTGGAGATCTCCCGCTATTACAAGTGATCTCCAGGCGAGAGAGATCAGTTCCCCTGGAGAAAATGGCTGCTCTGGAAGGTGGACTCTATGGCATTATGCCCCACTGAAGCCCCTCCCCTCCCCAAACTCTGCCCTCCTCAGGCTCCACCTCCAAATTCATCAGGTATTTCCCAACCCGGAGCTGGCAACTCTCCTACCCTCAGGGAGGTTCCCCTCGCTAGCCCCCCCTACCCCCTCCACTGGCTCTGCAGCTGACTTTGTGAATCCACGTCTTGAATCTGGGGAGTGCATTACTCTGAGGCCCTCTCTGAACCCTTGAGGGATGGGGGGGAGGGAGGGACAGTCTCTGCCCAATCTGTTGGCCTCAATAAGCAGGCAGCATTTGGGAGGCATGTCGCTCCCCAGAGAGAACCATAGAATCACAGAGTTGGAAGGGGCCATAAAGGCCATCTAGTCCAACCCCCTGCTCAATGCAGGATCTGCCTAGAGCATCCCTAACAAGTGTTCGTCCAGCCTTTGCTTAAAGACTGCCAGTGAGGGGGGAGCTCACCACCTCCCTAGGGAGCTGATTCCACAGAGTCTCCAACTGAGCTCAACCTTCCACGTTTCTCCTAGATTTGCCTTCCGCCCAACTATGAACCTTCCCCTCTCCTGGCCTCCTTACCTCTGCTCCTCAGAAAGCTTCTGTTGCCCGTGAAAGGCCAGGTGAAAGGAGGGGTTCAGGCAAAAGGTGTATCCCCGACACGATTCCTGCAGCTGACGGATCACGGTCAGGGTCTCTGCTTCCTGGGGGACAGACAGAAGGGAGGGAGCGAGGGAGCAGAGCGCAAAGACCCTGGGCTCTGGTCAGGCCTTGGCTACCCAGATCCACACCCATCGGCCTGTGCCCGACTCAGGTTCCCCCCTCCAGCTCTTCTCCACCACTGTTACCTTCCGCCTCTTCTCAAAATTGATGAGACTGCCCTGAGGAATGGAGGAAAAGGACAGGTGAACAACGCAGCTGGGACCACCCCCCCCGCAGCCTCAGTATCTCAGAACCCAAAGGAGGGAGGCAGAACCTTCGCCACTCCCGGAAAAGGCAAGGTGGCTGGCAAACAGGGAGAGGGTGCGGTCTGAATCTCTGGCAGACCGCGCGGCGGTGGGGTCAACAGCGCTGACCATTTTGTGAGCGGGGGGGAGGGGGCTCAAGACAGGCTGGGGCCAGAGGTGCCAATGCTTCATGTCCCGATGTGGAGGGGAATTCTTGCACGCCTCTTGTCCCACCTCTCCGGGCAGCGGGGCTGCACAAGGCCTCCCGCAGTCAGAGGAAATGGCCCTGTGGCCAGACGGACCGGCAACCACCTCTGTAAAGCGCCGGCGCGGGTAAAGCGCTGTCCAGTCGCTTCCCGCTTCTGGTGGCGACAGCCTCTGCCTCAGCATCAAAGACTTTTCCGCACAGCCTGCTGCTGCCTCAGGCACCCCGATCCCTTGGCCAGATCTGTGCGGCCGTGATGAAATTAAAGCCAAGGGGACTCCGGGAATCTCCCGTATTCCGCAGAGCTCAGCATGGAAATGGATTTGCGAGGCTTGTCCAACAACTGCCTTGCGGGGAGACAGCGAGGGACAATTTGCGGTCTACCGGGGATACGCAATAGGATCAGGGGAGGCAGGGTCTGTTTCCACTCCCACTCTTCTTTCCCGGCATGCTCACCTCCACAAAGTCTGGATGCGCCGTGTCCAGCATAATCAGGTCAGTCAGGAAGGTGCCCAGGTAGGGCACCGTGGGAGCCTGCAAGAGACCACAACGGGCTTCGGCTCCCGCCAACTGCCCGTGCCCCCTCCCACCTGAACTCCAGCACACTGAACCAGAGATGCCCACGTGGGGGGGGGGGGAGAGAGGAGCCAGTCTTTGACCAAGAGCACCTCTGCAAAGGACTGCAAAAGAGAGGGAGGGATGCGGGCAAAAGCAGAGAGGGACAAGAGGAAAGAGAGGGACAAGTGGAAAAGTAGAGAGGGACGCCACCGCCCGGCATTCTCTGTCAAGACAAGAAAAGTGGCCGGTGGGTGCGTTATCAGCCTCAGTTAATCAAAAACCCTCAGAATAGTGGGAGAGAAGGACAGACAGGAAATGCGGCAAGACCAAAAGGGCTGATTCTACCTCCCTCCCACCTCCACTCTCAGCACAAAGCACCGGAGTAGGATGATGCCTACTCGCAGGAGCCCCATGCAAATTGGCTGGTGCCGAGACATGAAAGACACCTGCTGGGGGGGGGGGGCAGCAAAGGAAAGGGGCAGCCCACCTACTTGGGGGGCCTGCGCCCCTGCGTCCAGAAAAGGGCAGAGGGTCTCACCATTGGCCTGCTTTGAGGGCTGGGCTTCAGAGGAGTCCTGGCTGGCACCTGGGGGCTGCTGCATCCACCATTGGGGCCCAAACTCCCTCCGTCCTGCAGAAGAGACCCAGGAGGGTCAGCAGGGCAGGGGCCAGAGGACCGACCGAGCCACCTCCCTCTGGGTTGCCGCCTTCCGTCAGAAGAGGGATTCCGTCAGAAGAGCCCCGGGGCACAAAGACATCCAGCAGCTTCCTGTTTGGCCACCCCTCCTGCAGCACAACACCCACCCCCCAACTTGTGGATGCAGGTCCTGGATGGGGGGGGGCAACTCCGGCATGGGTGCTACAAGCAGCTCTGGCGGAGGGGACTGGTCTTGCGAAGGGAACAAATGGACATCATTTCGAAGGAGGTATGAAGCAACGAAGGAGAATCTCAAGTGTTCCAAAACACGATTCCTATGCAGACATTAAAGCAACATTTGCTGATAGAGGGGAGCAGAATTGCCCCACTGCCTGCGGCCAGAGGGCTGCAGTGTGCCCCGTGCACGTGTAAGACAAGGCTTTTTGCAACTTTCCAAAACTGTGCGGAGGGCCTAAGCCTGCAGCCCTGTTCAGGTGCAGCTCTGCCGGTTTCATCCAGGTACAGAATCCTGGTTTATGGGCAGGGAACGAGCTGTGATTCGACCGGCTGCCTCCACGGGGACCCTCTCTCGGTGGACTGAGCGGGCTTCAGACTTGGAATTCTTCATTGGGCTCTGCACGCTAAGGGGGAAGGAGGGCAGCACATGCCCCACCCGCCCCCACACCAGCAAGCTTCTGCGCGTCATATGCCACCCTTCTTCAATGCTCCTGCTCAGGACCTCCCCTCTGAACACATGAACACATGAAGCTGCCTTCTACTGAATCAGACCCTTGGTCCATCAAAGTCAGTATTGTCTACTCAGACCGGCAGCGGCTCTCCAGGGTCTCAGGCAGAGGTCTATCCACATCACCTACTTGCCTAGTCCCTTTAACTGGAGATTGAACCTGGGACGCTCTGCATGCCAAGCAGATGCTCTACAAACTGACCCATGCCCCCCCAAACACCCATGAAGCTGTGTTATATTGAATCAGACCATCTATCCATCCAGGTCAGTCTTGTCTACTCAGACAGGCAGTGTCTCTCCTGGGTCTTAGGCAGAAGTCTATTCACATCACCTACTTGCATAGTCCCTTTAACTGGAGATGCCGGGGATTGCACCTGGGACCTTCTGCATGCCAAGCAGAGGCTCTACCACTGAGCCACAGCTCATCCCCGATGCCTGCCCCATAACCCCCCCTCCAGTCATGCTCTGCCTCTCAGACACCCCCTCCCCACAGCACAGTGCTTGGAGCCCCCTCTCCCCTGACCCACACAGCTGGGCTACCTGCAGAAGGATTTCTCGGCAGTTCAGGTGGTTGTTGTCTTCAGAGAAGATCTGGGAGAGCTTCTGGAAGGCACTCCGTGTGTTCCTGGGGATGGGGGAGGGGGTAAGTGGGCCTTTGTGAGTGGAACGGCCTGACCCACAGCCAGCCCAATCCCCACCCCCAGGAAGCCCCAGCTTCGGCTGGCAGAAGCTTGCTGGGGTCTTGAATGGAAATCCCCTCTGGCCCTGCTTTGGGACAAGCCCTAAAGCCGACCCTCCCCACAAGCTCGGCAGAGCTAGAGGAGGGCCGGCATTCCCCAGCCCCTCGCCCGGCCTCTGCCCACCCTCTCCTCCACGGGCCTCCCCAAGGCTCACCTGTTGACCGCAGCCCAGGTGCGCTTGAGGCGAAATATGGGGTTGGACTGCAGAGCGGAGAGGATGGCGTACAGCGAGGAGAAGTTCCGCAGGTCCCGGCAGCGCTGCCCAGTGGTGGGAGGGAAGGGCAAAGAATTCAGTAAGGAAGGCGTGACCCCCAGGGAGGCTTAAAGTGGTTCCTGGGATATGTTCAAGATTAAATGGCAAAAAAAGTATTCGAAGTGCCACGGCAAACTTGAACACATGAAGCTGCCTTGTACTGAATCAGATCCTTGGTCCATCACAGTCAGTATTGCCTACTCAGACCGGCAGTGGCTCCCCAGGGTCTCAGGCTGAGGTCTTTCACATCACCTACCTGCCTGGCCCCTTTAACTGGAGATGCTGCCGGGGACTGACCCTGAGACCTTCTGCCTGCCAAGCAGATGCTCTACCACTCAGCCATAGCCCCTTCCTAAAGGAAGCCTTAAATGAGATCCTTGGTTGATCGAGGTCAATACTGCCTACTTAGACTGGAAGTGAGCACATGAAGCCGCCTTATACTGAATCAGACCCTCGGTCCCTCAAAGTTAGTATTGTCTGCTCTACAGACCGGCAGCGGCTCTCCAGGGTCTCAGGCAGAGAGGACTTTCACATCACCTACTTGCCTGGTCCCTTTAACTGGAGATGCCACTGGGGATTGAACCTGGGACCTTCTGCATGCCAAGCAGAGACTCTGCCACTGAGCCACAGCCTCTCTCCAACTTTGATCCATGTGATTGGTATATTAATTAATTACACCAATTTTAATGGATGGCTCAGAGTGAAGGGAAGGCTTGTTCAATTCATAATTCTGATGCATCATTATAACACTAAACAAAACCTAAAATTATGACCTTAATAGCTGGAGACACCTATGACAAAGTGTTGGAATATTTTTTTTATTTATTCAAGTAATTTAAGCTGACTTGAATAATTAAGCTGAATACCTGCTCTGGAGAAATGCCCTCCACCTAAGAATTCCGCCCAAAGTTTCATTCATTGGGTCTGCACTCTGTCTATGCGCAGGAACCCAGCTGAAAACTAGTACCTGGCAGAAAGGGGGGTTGAGGGAAGGAGCCCTCGAGCTCCGAGTCCAGAGGACTCAGCCTCTTGATTATCTCATGAATCCACCCCCTTTGCTCTGAACTGAGGTTGGATCTTATAAAATCAATTCAATCCTGAAACGATGCACCTTCTGTGCTCAGAGTATTTTAGTTTTGGTTTTAATTGTTTTTATGATGTGTTTTTATACTGCTTGTTTTAACGGTTAGTTGCCTCGTTGGCCCAGAAGGGGCAGAAAGGCACGATACAAATTTTGCAAATGAAGAGTCATCAGAACAGCTTTTGGAAACATATATATTTGTACAATCATAAATTTAATTTTTGCGTACTTTCTCAAAAGCGCAACACACGCTTTAAAAAATGAAAATAAATGTCAGAAGAAGAGAATGCAGAAAAAGAATCCCCGAAGACCCTCCCGCCATCTCCTGCCCACCCAACCCAAATGGGTGAAATCTTCTCCTCCTCCTCCCTTGGCCTCGTTCCATCCACCTGGCCTGTGTGCCCACCTTCCCAGCCCTCGCTCCCCCACGGCCCACCCTCACCTGGGCAATGTCGATCCATTTCTCCAGCAAGTGGGCGCGCTGGGGGGTGCGCAAGGTCACATCTTCCAGCACGGAGGTGACCACACAGCTGGCCACGGCGTTGAACTGGGCCACGGTGGCCCGGACACTGGGCGCCACGTGCCGCATCTCCTTCTTGCCTCGCTGCGACCACACGCAGCCCAGGCAATGGAAGGGGCGCACCGCCCGGAAGAGCTTCTGGGGAGGGAGGAAGAGCAAGACGGCCGCTCAAAGCAGGCCTTGCAGGGGTGGGGGCCAGGACCTCCCGCAAGACCCGCAAAGAACTGTGCTGCGAGGCATGGCACTGCTTGCATTTTCTTTTCTTTCCTCCGGTAAATCCCTCCTAGAAGCATGTCTGCAGGAGTCTCGGCTTCTGTCTCCTGCACCTGCTCCCTATAAGCCATTCAGTTTCATCTCCCAGGGAGAAAAAAAACATTACCCCCCCGCCAGGACTCTCACAAGCCACTTCATGAAGCAGACTTTATACCAGCCTCCCCTCAAAGTTGTTCTTGGTCCTCTCCACTCCGCCCCCCGCCCAGCCGGCTTCTCTGCAGCTTACTCACGGAGTCCATCAGGGTCAGCTGCTCAGCCGCTTCCTCCACCGCGAAGGACAGCAGAGCTGGTAACTCCTCGTCGGCTCCTCCTGGCCCAGCTGCCGCCATCAAGTCCTGGGGCAGCCCCACGTTAAGGATCTCTCCACCTGGGGGGTGGTGAGACAAGACCACTCCGGGTCAAGGTGTATGCAGGCTACAGGAAGACTCCCTGCTTGGGCTAAGAAGTGCTTCCCACATTATAGTATACAATAGAATCATAGAGTTGGAAGGGACCACCAGGGTCATCTAGTCCAACTCCCTGCACAATGCAGGAAATTCACAACTACCTCCCCCCTCCACACCCCTAGTGACCAGAAGATGGCCAAGATGCCCTCCCTCTCATCATCTGCCTAAGGTCATAGAATCAGCATTGCTGACAGGTGGCCATCTAGCCTCTGCTTCAAAACCTCCTGGGAAGGAGAGCCCACCACCTCCCGAGGAAGCCTGTCCCACTGAGGAACTGCTCTAACTGTCAGAAAGTTCTTCCTGATGTCTAGACGGAAACTCTTTTGAGTTCCATTTGCCCTCCCGGAGGTCTCTGTCGTCTGATTTAACTGCTTTTCAGTAATCTCCCTTGAGTCTCAGTGAGAAAGGTGGGCTATAACTGAAGTTAACAACAACCACCTTTTGCTGCACCTAAACCAGCCACACGTCACAATAGCAGAGATGCGCCCCAAGACCTGTTGCCCTGTTAGGCCAGAGAGGCGGAACCCGGCTGGGTAGCCGGAGGCTGCTTGAGTACCAAAAATCTCAGCCTTTGGTTGGAACGAGGCAGCCTCTGAGCTCCCTGCCCACAACGCCCAGCTCAACAGCCTGCTGGCGTGGCCCTTGTCCTGCTCCGTGTCTCTCCTTGCCCAAGGCAGGAGAGGAAACGGCTCTAGGCAGGGGTGACCCTGGAGATGTCCTACTCTCTGCCTCGGCGACGTCTCCTCCTCCTCCTCCACAGGCCCCCGCCTGCTGCTGCTCCTCTTCCTCCTTCCTGTGGGCTTGGAGGAGGCTCTCTGCCACGGCACACGCTGGGGAACCCTGGGCACGTTGGCGCAAGAAGTGCAAGGCTCTGCGCAGACTGGGGTGCTCGGGGGGCTCCCAGAAATCCTCGGGGTGATCCTGCATCCAGACCTGCAGCACATGCAGCACTGCCCTGCAGCTGGAAGGGAAAACATCGTCCGAGAGGGGCAGGGGCAGCTCTGACTGCCCCTCCGGTCTTGGCCCACCCCTGGCCTGGCACCTCCCGTCGTCCTCCCCAGGGCCTGTGCTTCTCCTCCCTGACAAAACTGCTCTGCCCATCCAGGACCTTGATTTCCCTGGCTGCTCCTGCACTAGTCCCCTCCCCCGAGTCCTCCCCCTTGCCCCCCCATAGCAAGACTTCCTGACTGCAAACAGTAAGCAGAGAATCTGGCTGGGGGCCTCTTCTCCAGTGTCCCCTTGCCCGCGAGAGGGCTCGGGAACATTCTCTGGACCCTGGACACAGCTCTCCTGATGGCAAAGAGAGGGGGTTCAGAGGGTGCCCCCCGATACCCTCTCCTTAAGCCCCTGGAGGCCTTCCCCGGGAATGCCCCTTCTCATGTGCCCCTTGCCCAAGGCCTTACTTGTCTGGCCCCAGCGGCAGCAGCAGCTCCAGCACTTGCTCCAGAGTGGCAAAGGCCTGATAGGTGGCCAGGAAGCTTGGCACGTAGCCCGGGTCTCCCTCCGCCCCGCAGGCCAGCAGCCACCTCACCAAGGCCGGGAGTGTCGCAGCCCGCAGCACCCGTCTCTTGCAGGTGTGGTAGTGCATGAAGGGGCATCCCGGCAGGTTGGGGCCCACCTGGCAGGAGAAGGAGGGAGGGTGGATGATCATGGCACTGCTGACAGATGGCCATCTAACCTCTTCTTAAAAACCTCCAGGGAAGGAGAGCTTACCACCTCCCGAGGAAGCCTCGTTCCTCTGAGGAACCCCTCTGACTGTTAGAAAGTTCTTTCTAATGTCTAGATGGAAACTCTTTTGATTTAATTTCAACCCGTTGGTTCTGATCCGGCCTTCTGGGGCAACAGAAAACAACTCGGCCCCCTCCTCTATATAGACAGCCCTTCGAGTACTTGAAAATGGGTTCTCATCTCCCCTCTCAGTCTTCTCCTCTTCAGGCTAAATAAAACCCAGCTCCTTCAACCTTCCCTCATAGGACTTGGTCTCCAGACCCCTCAACCATCTTTGTTGCCCTCCTCTGGACACCTTCCGGCTTGTCTACATCCTTCTTAAACTGCGGTGCCCAAAACTGAACACAGTACTCTAGGTGAGGTCTAACCAGAGCAGAGTAAAGCGACACCATCACTTTGAGTGATCTGGACACTATGCCTCTCTTGATGCAGCCCAAGATCGCATCCCTCGCTCTCTCTATAAAACTCGAGGCCTGGGGGCTTCGGCCTCCCCTCCCTCATTTGCATTTATTGTCAAGGATGTCCACAGGACTCAGGAGCTTTGAAACAGAATAGAGTTCTCGAAACAAAATACAAAATTTAAAATGGAATAATAACGAAGACCGCAGAGCGAAGCAACTTTTAACGAAGAAGGTCATTTGCAAAACAAGATGATTACAAGGAGCTCAAGCAGATTAAAATAAAGGGGAGAAAATTAAATCACAAAATCGCAATCACCCTGTACTTGAGTAAATATTTCGAAATCTCAGGGCTGCAGAAATGTATTTGGCAGCTGCCAGCGTAGGAGCTCCTGCCACTGCCAGAAAGTTAAGGAGATGGTAATCTCTGAGGGCAACTTGGGAAAGGCAAGAGGGAAGGAGGGCGGGTGGGGGGGGAGAGGCCCTCAAGCGACAGGAATGAAGGAGTTTGACAGCTTCAAGGTCTACCTTTGTGAGCTGCCCTGAGCCCAGGGACTCAGGCGGAGGGTGGGACATAGATGTAAACAATAAGTAAGTATATAAGAATCCAGACAACCCAGGGACAAAATCTCTTGACTGCGCAGAAAGTTTGAAAATCTCCCCCAAAGTTCTGCTTGTCGGCCAAGCAGGCAATCTCGCCAGGGAGAAGCAAGGACGTTAAAGCCGGCACCTTAAGGAAGTAGAAACAGGGCTCGCAGGCCAAGGGCAGGGAAGGTCAGCCAGCGAGCCAAGGTCACAGAATCAGCCTTGCTGACAGATGGCCATCCAGCCTCTGCTTAAAAACCTCCAGGGAAGGAGAGCCCACCACCTCCCGAGGAAGCCTGTTCCACTGAGGAACCGCTCTATAACTGTGAGAAAGTTCTTCCTATGGTCTAGATGGAAACTCTTTTGAGTTCCATTCCCCCTCCTGGAGGTCTCAAGGCGGTGGGCATCAGAGAGGCGGTCTGCCCAGCCGTGCCACTCTCTGCTGCTGCTGCCGGGGGGGGGGGGGGGCAGAGGAGCCCAGCCGCCCAACCAAGGGCCAGGTGAGCGGCATTCCAGTAAAGTAGGGAGAGGAGTGGAAAGAGGCGCATTTGACTTACACTGGACGGGAGCAGAGCAGGCCGGGGCAGGCCGTGACTTTGAAGGGGAGAGGACAAATCACGAGGTAGCCCCTCCCCCACTTGATCCTCACAACAACCCTCTGAGGCGGGACAGGCCGAGAGGGAGTGACTGGCCCGAGTTCAGCCCGCCAGCTTCCAGGGCAGAGCGGAGGTTTGAGCTCGGGGCTGCCAGATCCAACCCGGACAGGCGAATCTCACGGCAGAGGGACTCTCCGAACCTCACCTGGGTTTCAGGGCTGAGCATTCACGGCCTGGCCCTTCAGCGGGGCTTGCGTGAGGTTGGTGAAAAGCACGTTCTTCACATGGACCTCACAGGTTTCATGGGGTAGTTTTGGACGTTCATCTTGTAAAAAACCCTTCTCTTCCCCCCCCTACCCAGAGTGAGCCCCCCAAAGGGGGAAAGAGAGCCCTCTGCCCTCCAATTACACACCTGGTGAGAGGATCCGCCGGCCTGGGGCTCTGCTTTCACGCGCTGAAGGACGATGGTGTAGACAGCCCCGTCTTCGGCCTCCTCCCCCCACTGCTGCAGGGGCGTCTGGGGAGAAGCAGAGAAGCCCCCCGTCAGAAGTGAGGTGGAGGTCCCTGGAAGAGCAGGTCTCCCTCCGCCCCCCTTGCCCAGCTCTGCCCATCTCCCCTGCATGCCCACAGCCCCACAGCACACTCAGGTGTGGGGTCAGGTGCCCGCCCAAAGTGGCAGGGCTTCCGTAGCCATCCATCCCTGCCCACCCAGGATGCCCCACTTGTCATGCTGAACCAAAAGAAGGGGGGGGGTTCTCCTTCAGGGTCCCTTTGCCCTGATGGGGGTCTTGGAGGAGGGGGGCATCTCTTCATGTGGGGGATTTCTGGAAGGAGGCGCTCCTGCACCTCCAGGGTGCCCAGAGCCAATCTTGGGCAGTGCCAGGCACCTCTGTGGCACGGAAGAGGAGGAGCACCTTGCTGGGGGTCTCCCCACTTACGCAGTGGGTCCCCCCCCAGGGCAGCCCCCCTCTCCCAGGTGAGCTCCTCGCTGGACGGGGCCTGACGGGTGGGTTCTCCCCCAGTAGGGCTGCCAACCTCCAGGTACTAGCAGGAGACCTCCCGCTATTACAACCGGTCTCCAGCCGAGAAGAGGTCCGTTCCCCTGGAGAAAAGGGCTGCTTGGGCCATCGGACTCTATGACATTGAAGTCCCTCCCCTCCCCAAACCCCGCCCTCTTCAGGCTCCGCTTCCCAAATCTCCCGGTATTTTCCAATCTGGAGCTGGCCCCCCCTTTCCTCCGGGTCTGCTCCGCTGCTTTGGGGGGGCGCGCGGGGGGGGGGGCGCGCGGGGGAGGGCGCCGCCTGCTTTGTTTCTGCTCTGGCCCCGGGGGAGGAGGGGGGTGTGTGGGCGCGAGGCGGCGGCGGCGGTGCGGGGCGCGGCGACCTTCGGCGACCTTCCCTGCCCAGCGGAGCCGTCGGACCGGTCGGGGCAGACCCGGGCGAAGGGGGGGGGGGCGAGGCCAGCCCCGCCCGCAGCCCACCGCAGAAGGACAGGCGCCCCCCCCCCACCCCGCCGCCGCCTCGGAGGCTTCCCCGCCGGGTCGCTCTCGGCCCCCGACGGCACCCACACACACCCCTCGCCCCCAGCCCGGCAGAGCCGAGCCAGCCCGGCGCCCCGGAGCCGTCGGAGCCACCTGTCCCCTGGGCCGTGGGGCGGCCCCGCCACGGGCTTCTGCCCTCCCTGGGGAAGGGCGTCGGGGAGGGGCGGGGGGCTTGGCTGCCCCCCTCCCCGCTCTGCCCGGAGCCTCCCTCCCTCCCTCCCTCCGCCCGCCCGCCCGCCGCTCTCGGCCGGGGGGCGCCCCTCGCCCGCTCGCTCGCCCTGGCCCCGCAGGGGGGGGGGCTCCCTCGCCCGTCGGGCCCCCTCGCCCCCCGCCCGCCCGCCCGCCCGCCCCGGTACCATCGCCAGCTCCGCCTTGCCCATCGCGCTGCCGCTCTGCGCCCGGGCGCCGCTCCGGCTGCTGCTGCCCGGCGGGGCCCCGGGGCGGCGGGGCGGGGCGGGGCGTGCGGGGCGGAGCGGGGCGGGGGAGTGGGTCCAGAAAGAGCCCCCGCCCCCCCGGGGGGCCATCAGCCCCCAGGGCTTGCGAAGGGGAGGCGGGGGCCAGCGGAGCCCTCGGACCGTATTCGTGGGCAGCCCGCCTCTGCCTGTTGCTCTGCCTTCGTCCTGCGAACCTCCACCTTCAGAGGCAGTCAACCGCTGCGTCCCAGAGCCAGGAGGCGACATCAGGGGGAGGCCCCCCGCCCCCCGCCCCCCGCGCCCGGCCGCTGCTGCTGGCCCGCCAGAGGGGCCGGAGTGGCCGAGACGGGAGGCGGCCCTCCGCTGGGAAAGGCAGCGCCGACGCTCCCCTTGCCCTGCTGGGGGGCTGGGTGAAATGTCCCACTTCTTTCCTTCGCTGGCTTTCAGGGCAGACCCCCCTCCCCCGGCTTCCTTTGGAATATGCGGGACCCCCACCCCACCCCACCCATTGGATGCGTGCCCAGAACCTGAAACTCCTGGGCCAAAGGGTGACGCCAGGGGCGGTGCTACCCTTCGGCAAGCTAGGCGGTCGCCTAGGACCCACACCTCGGAGGGGCACACGACTGGCCCCAGGGACACCGTTTGAAACAGCTGCTTGAAGAAAAAAGTGCAACTGACAATTTGTAGAATCATGGACTTGGAAGGGACCATCAGGGTCATCTAGTCCAACCCCCTGCACAATGCAGGAAATTCACAACTACCTCCCTCCCCACACCCCCAGTGATCCCTATTCCATGCCCAGAAGATGGCCAAGATACCCTCCCTCCCATGAACTGCCCAAGGTCATAGAATCAGCCTGGCTGACAGGTGGCCATCTAGCGTCTGCTTAAAACCTCCAGGGAATACCCTCCCTCCCATGAACTGCCCAAGGTCATGGAATCAGCCTGGCTGACAGGTGGCCATCTAGCCTCTGCTTAAAACCTCCAGGGAAAAAGAGCTCACCACCTCCTGAGGAAGCCTGTTCCACCGAGGAACCGCTCTGTTAGAAAATTCTTCCTAATGTCTAGACGGAATCTCTTTTGATTTAAAATATTGTCGAAGGCTTTCACGGTCAGAGTTCATCAGTTCTTGTAGGTTATTTGGGCTATGTGACCATGGTCTTGGTATTTTCTTTCCTGACGTTTCGCCAGCAGCTGTGGCCGGCAGCATCTTCTGAGGAGTAACACTGAAGGACAGTGTCTCTCAGTGCCAAGTGTGTTGGAAGAGTAATATATATAGTCAGAAGGGGGTTGAGTTTGAGCTTTTGATTTAATTTCAACCCGTTGGTTCTGGTCCGACCTTCTGGGGCAACAGAAAACAACTTGGCACCCTCCTCTATATGACAGCCCTTCAAGTACTTGAAGATGGTTTATCATAGTCCTCTCTCGGTCTCCTCCTCTCCAGGCTAAACATACCCAGCTCCTTCATATATTTTTATTTTAAGATAAGTACCACAACAGTGCTATGGAATATAATTAATTATAACGTCTTAAAGTTTTGTGCTTTTATTTTTTCTACAAGACATCTGTTTTTGAAAATTGGTTAGCAATTGGGGGAAGGTGGGGGCACAAGTAATTAGCCTTGCCCAGGGCGCAAAAATGACTGGCACCGGCCTCTGGGTGACACCCCCTCCCAGATGAGACTGGGGCTAGCCTGGGCCATCCAAGTCAGGGCGGGTGGAAGGCGGAGGGTGCCGTGAAAACTGTAGAAGACAGTCCAGTGTTCCGCTCCTCAGCCCATTAGGTGCATACATACAAGTCTTTATTCGGTACGTAACCAGCAAAGTTGCAAAAAGTCTAATACACAGGTATATCTAACCCGCCATCCAAATGCAATGGATGGGATACAACACCCCACAATAAAATTTGATGCTGACTATAAATATAAAATACACATATAAAGCCCAACAAATCACCTAAATAAAGTTATCGTTACTAGGTAGCCCTTCATTTAGATCACCACTTTATCTTTGCAAATTTTAAGGGCTATAGCTAAAAATCTAGCACAATTCAATATAAACTCCGGGTTTGTCTCAAATAATAGTTTCTGGCTTATTTCGGCATCGACAATTCCATGCCAGTGCTTTATTATTGGAGAAATAAGCTTCATTCTACTTGCTTCATAAAACCTACAGTGCAATATGATATGGTCCACTCGACCCACCTCGAGTACAACACTAATAAGTGTTGTAAATCAGCCCTTGGCATTGCAAAGTTTGTTGCAACAAAAGGGGGACGACTCCATCCCCGTTGGTCTTAAGCTATATTTAGCCAAGATAATCCCACAACTCTTGTATGGGGTCCTGTTGGGCCCCTCTACAAGACTCAACTTTGGAAAAGATCCAGTCAAAAATGTTAAGATCTATCTTTCGAGAACCATCTAGTAGTGTCTCTAATGCTACCCTTCGATTAGAATCAGGTTTGATTAAAATAGAGGCTAGGATAGTTTTAGGATCTATAAACACCTAGTTAAGACTGTCATAATTCCTCTGATTTTACTTCCATAATCCTCAGTGACAGCTACTGTTCAGCCTGCCTTAAGGCTGCTCATCATAGGATATCCTTACTTGGGTTGTCATTTGAGTCCTTACAGATGATGCCGATTGAAAGGGCCAGGGGCATTGTTAAGCAAAGGCTGTATGATATAGAAAGGCAGAATGACATTGCATGTGTTCCTAAATATTGGGCTCAACAGACAACAAAATATATAGCCGCCCCAGCATTATATCTTTTACTCTTAGAGGTCCCATCACACCGTAGGGCATATACAATGGCAAGATGTAATACTTTCCCCTCAGCCATAACAGAAGGTCGGTATAAAAAGGTACCATTGGAAGAGCGTTTTTGTCCCTGTGGATCAGGGAGGATCGAGTTGATGGGCCCATTAGGTGAGCGGGGCCCCCAGGACCAGACTCCCCCCTGGAATGGAGATGGTGGGTGAGAGAGAGGGTGGGATTGGCTCACGTAACAAGTCCACCAGGGTGGGACAGGCCAGAAAGGGAGATGCTTCTCCGGTGCCTGGGAGGCTGGGCATCAAGGGCATGAGCCTCTCTCCTGCCACTTTGGCTCTCAGGGTACCGGCCCCATCTTAGCAGTGATACCCCCACCCCTGGCAAAGGAAGAGGCAGAGAGACAACCGAACCAGAAGAGCATTTATTGTATCACACACAGCAAGCACAGCCACCGCCTTTGGGGCTGCCCCCCCCCCCGCCTGGGGTAGGGTCATTCAAATGGGAATAGTGGTGGGGGAGGGAGGGGTCTTTCTACTCAGGACATAAATTCAGAGGAGTCTGGGCTAATCTGGAGGTGGGCGAGATGCATCTCCCCACACTGCCAACAAGCTCCAGCACCCCCCTCCAGCCAGAGAGCTCATGTTGCTTTCTCAGCTGGGGAGGGGGGAGGAGCCCTGCACTTGGCTGCAGCTCCCTGCGAGGCCCCCCCAGTGGGAGACAGATCCACAGAAGGATCATGCTTCCCCTGCTCCCCCCACCCCAGGGCTCTGCAGCTCTGACAAGGGAAGGGGGGAGGGAGCTCACGCCAGAGGCTGGGGTCCAGAGGCCCTTTTAACGGTCAAGGGTCCGGGAGGGGCTGGTCACAGGGGGGGCCAGGGGGGGCGGTCACAGCTTCGCATCCTTCTTCCTGTAGCGGGTGCGGCGTTTGGTCTTGGCTTCGATTATCTGCTGGGACTGGCGCTTGAGGGCTGCCCGTGTCACCACCTCAGAGTCGTCCTCCCCGCTGTCGTCCTCATCTGTGAAGGAACCAAAGAGGCTCTGATGCTGGAGGGGGGGGCTGACCAGGGCCAGGGCAGGCATGGACCACAGCAGCAGATGGACGGTGTGGGGGGGAAGTCACTCAGTGCTGCAAGGGTGCCTTTAGGCACAGGGAGAGGCAGAGCCCTGTAAAACCCACCTCCTTTGCTTTCGGCCCCCCCCCAGCTCAGCCTGGCCACACAAACCCACTAGCCGGTCCCCCCCCCGTGCTCCCGGGGAGTCCACAAGGCTCTCCCTTCACCTCCTCCCTCTTCCCCCAACTTGACACAGCTGCCTCCTCCACCCCTGCCAGCCGGTCCTCTGAAGTGCAGCCCCCTCCCATGGCTTCCTGACCCACGCTTGCAGGCCAGGGGCTCCCAGGATGCCACCTGGGAGCTGAAGATGGGGCCTGGATCTAGAAAAGCTGAAGACCACTGCCCAAGCATCCTCACAAGGGACTAGCACCTTGCACTGATTCCACAAGGCCGCAAAGACCGATACTTGCATGCGCGCCCCACAAATATATGCTGGTTATTGGAGCAGACGAGAGAATTTCAGAAGAAAATTATCTTGTGTTTCATAGACTGCAGCAAAGCTTTTTGCAGCAAAGAAGACAAAATTAATTACTATTGGGAAATTACTCAACTCGAAGGTGGACAACGAGGAAATGGATTGTTCAAGACTTTCTATCCCTTGGCTCCACCATCAACCAAAAGGGAGACTGCAGCCAATAAATCAGAAGGAGATTGAGGCTGGGAAGGGCAGCCATGAAGGAGCTAGAAAAGATTCCAAAGTGTAAGAATGTGTCACTGGCCACCAAGATCAAGCTAATTCATGCCATCGAATTCCCTATTACTATGCAGAGGTGTGAAAGTTGGACAATGAAGAAAGCTGACAGGAAGAAAGTAGATTCCTTTGAAATGTGGGGTTGGATACTGGGGTGTTGGATTCTGTGGACCGTCAAAACACAACAACAAATCAGTGGGTTCTAGATCAAATCAAGCCTGAACTCTCCCTAGAAGCTAAAATGACTAAAGTGAGGCTACTGTACTTTGGTCAAATCATGAGAAGACCAGAGTCACTGGAAAAGACAATAACGCTAGGAAAAGTAGAAGGCAGCAGGAAAAGAGGGAGACCCAACATGAGATGGATTGACACAAACAAGGAAGCCCTGGCCCTCGGTTTGCAAGACCTGAGCAAGGATGTTAACGAGAGGGCATTTTGGAGGACATTAATTCATAGGGTCGCCTTGAGTTGGAAGCAACTTGACGGCACTCAACACACACAAAAAGGTAAAGGTAGTCCCCTGTGCAAGCACCCGGGTCTTTACTGACCCGTGGGGTGACATCACATCACAACTTTTACTACAGACTCTGTTTGAGGGAGGGGGGGAATTAAAATTCTGCTCTCAAGCAGTCCACATTCAGTAGACCAAAAAAGATGAATTCTCCACAGGAGAGGCATCATGGAAGCGGAGCCCAGCTGGATGTCTTATTGTGCAATATTTGATTTGGTTCCACTGCTCTATCATCAACCGTCAAAATTTTACCTAGCCACACAAAGGCTAGAAGACGGCTTTTCTAATTAAAAAAAACCCCACACACAAACACACACACACACACACTCATGGGAGGCTGAATTTTACACACCCAGATACACTCCATACTCCCTCCAGAGTCCTGCCCTGGCCAAGACTCTAAACAATCCACGGCCAGGAAGAAACATCGGCCAACTCCGAGGGCTCTGTGAAGCCTTCTCCCGGGGCCCTCCGTCCCAGTGCACCAGCCGTGGCCACACACAGTCCTCCACTAGGCGCCACCGACATGGGCAGAAGGGCCAGCGCCACCCTCTTCCCTGCGCCCACGGCCCGATCCAGTCACTCACCATAGTACATGTCTTGTTTCTGAGCGGCCGGCAGTTTGACGCGGGTGTTGTAGGATGGCAGCCTCCTCTCCATCTTCGAGTGGAACTGTGGCAGCAAAAGAAGAGGCTGGAGGTTAGGAGGGCGGGGCAGGGGGAGCCTCTCAACTTGTGTGTGGGGGCAAAGCTCGGCAGAACCGGTGGCCAGCAATTCCAGCCTGTTTGGGGGGCGGGGCGATAGGAATAGTCCTGGAAGTACATCGCCCTGCCTGTTCCCAAGGGTCTGCAGCTGAGCCAAAAGACCGGCCGGTGGAAAAGTCACAGAGGGCAAACTCCTGCCTTCCGTTTCTAAGGTGGAGCGAATGCAGCCCGCCTCGTAGGAGGAGATCATAGAATCAGAGAGTTGGAAGGGACCTCCAGGGTCATCTAGTCCAATCCCCTGCACAATGCAAGAAATTCACAACTACCTCCCCCCCACACACACCCAGTGACCCCTACTCCATACCCAGAAGATGACCAAGATGCCCTCCCTCTCATCATGTGCCTAAGGTCATAGAATCAGCATTGCTGACAGATGGCCATCTAGCCTCTGCTAAAAACCTCCAGGGAAGGAGAGCTCACCACCTCCCAAGGAAGCCTGTTCCACTGAGGAACCGCTCTAACTGTTAGAAAATTCTTCCTAATGTCTAGACGGAAACTCTTTTGATTAAATTTCAACCCGTTGGTTCTGGTCTGGCCTTCTGGGGTAACAGAAAACAACTCAGCACCATCCTCTATATGACAGCCCTTCAAGTACTTGAAGATGGTTATCATATCCCCTCTCAGTCTTCTTCTCTTCAGGCTAAACATACCCAGCTTCTTCAACCTTTCCTCATAGGACTTGGTCTCCAGACCCCCTCACCATCTTTGTTGCCCTTCTCTGGACACGTTCCAGCTTGTCTACATCCTTCTTAAATTGTGGTGCCCAAAACTGAACACAATACTCTAGGTGAGGTCTAACCAGAGCAAAGTGATACGATCACTTTGAGTGATCTGGACATCATACTTCTGTTTATGCAGCCCAAGACCGCATTTGCCTTTTTAGCTACCGCATCACACTGCTGACTCATGTTCAGTGTTTGTTCTACCAAGACCCCAAAGATGGTGCTCAGAAGCTGGTTTGTGCATTCTGTGCTATATGAAAAGTTAAGTGTGATTTTATGGTGTACGAGTTTGGGTTATTGTAGACTACTTCCAACGGGTTGATCTTTCTGGTCTTGCCTAGTGTGAGGTTGGATGGGCTCAGGTTAACAAAAAATTTGCCCTGTTTCTACTGAGGGCACATGGGTGGGGGTGGGGGAAAGGGGTGAGGCCCCCTCGCCTGGCACAGTCGCTCTAGTCCCGCTCTGATCATGGAGCTCCCATGTCCAACTTGGCTTTCAGACGAGAACCCATAAAAACAGGGGCACGACTGGGGGAGGGGCGATGCAGGACTTGCGGCCGTGCGGTCTCCCCCGAGGAGTCTCTTGCTGCTCCCCAGAGGGCTCTGCTTGCGCATCATAAATATAGCAAATAGGACCAGTGTACAGTGAGTCGCTGGGGCCTTTACCATCCAGCCTGTAGTGTCGCCTCTGAACTTCTCACAGGGAATTGGAGAGCACAGAGCAGTAGAGAAACCCACAAAAAATAAGATCTGGGCAGGCGGACGAAGAAGTTCCCGAGAAGGCCAAGCTGTCTCGCCTCCGCAGCCTGATCAACACCCACCTCCACCTCTTCAATTCTCCGGAGCAGCTCGGCCTGGTCTCGATCCCCCAGGGACTTCATCAGGTTCAGCAATTTCTCCTCTGTTTGGCCCAGGAGGTCCAGCACGTAGTCGTTGGATTTCTCATCTGGCTGGGTGGAAATGGAGACGCCACCGTCCTGGGAAAGGAAGAAGAGAGGCTGACTGGCATAGGCCCCAACAGCAGGGAAACGGAGGGGTGTGCCGGGAGAGCCACTTCCCCAGGGCAGAGCGGGACACCAGCTTCCCGAAACCAATGGCTACAGAACCCCAAAGGACTGCACAGCCCTGGTTCTGACCAATAGCCTCCCCTACCTTCCTACAGCTGGGGGGCGGGGGGGGGGGAGAAAGAAGAAGAGTTGGTTTTTATATGCCGACTTTTCCTACCACTTAAGGAAGATATTGTCGAAGGCTTTCACAGTCAGAGTTCATCGGTTCTTGTAGGTTATCCGGGCTGTGTGACCGTGGTCTTGGTATTTTCTTTCCTGACGTTTCGCCAGCAGCTGTGGCAGGCATCTTCAGAGAAGTAACACTGCAGTCTCTCAGTGTCAAGTGTGTAGGAAGAGTAATATATAGACAGAAAGGGGTTGGGTTTGAGCTGAATCATTGTCCTGCAAAAAGTATCAAAGGGTACCTTTGTAATATATAGTAATATAAAAAAAAGTACCTTTGATACTTTTTGCAGGACATTGATTCAGCTCAAACCCAACCCCTTTCTGACTATATATTACTCTTCCTACACACTTGACACTGAGAGACACTGTCCTTCAGTGTTACTCCTCTGAAGATGCCTGCCACAGCTGCTGGCGAAACATCAGGAAAGAAAATACCAAGACCACGGTCACACAGCCTGGATAACCTAAAAGAACCAATTTAAGGAATAATCCAACCAGCTTGCAATCCCCTTCCCTTCCCCTCCCCACCACAGACAACCCTGTGAGGTAGGTGGGGCTGAGAGAGCTGTGACTAGCCCAAGGTCACCCAGCTGGCTTCATGTGTAGGAGTGGGGGGAAACAACCCGGTTCACCAGAGTAGCCTCCGCCGCTCATGTGGAGGAGTGGGGGAATCAAACCCGGTTCTCCAGATCAGAGTCCACCGCTCCAACCGGTGCTCTTAACCACGGCACCACACATTCCTTCCTTCCCCTGCCCATGGAGCCCCTGTGCTGACAGACAGCGATGTTCCAAGAGACATGGCTGCAGGCTACGAATGGAGCAGGTTGGGGGCCCTCTGTACCCACCAGCTTCACGGCGGGAGGGGGGCACTCTCGGGGCCGGGGGGGGGCTGGCAGTGTCTGCCGGGAGGGGGGCTCACCAGCTTGAGGTGCTGCACTTTGGAGGCCAGATGTTCCACCCCTGACTTGGCGTTGAGGAGAAGCCGGGTGACCTTGTCCAGCTGGGCCTTGGTGGCCGCGCACTGGGCCTCTTCTTGCTCCAGGTGGCCACGCAGCTTCCTCAGCAGGTTCTGGTCTCTGGGGTGGGTCAGAGGGGAGGGGGTGAGGGAGTGGTGGTTGGGTGGGGCCCCCACAAAAGGACACACAAACCCTTGGGCTCTTGCCGCTGATCCCACACCTTCCTTCCAAGCAGGGGGCGGGGAGGGCAGGCACCTTGCGTGGGCTGGTGACCAGGATGAAGAAGAGTTGGTTTTTATGTGCCAACTTTCTCTACCACTTAAGGGAGACGCAAACCAGCTTACAATCCCCTTCCCTTTCCCTCCCTGCAACAGACACCCTGGGAGGTCGGTGGGGCTGAGAGCTCAGAGAGAGCTGTGACTAGAACAAGGTCACCCAGCTGGCTTCGTGTGTAAGAGCAGGGAAACCAACCCGGTTCACCAGATTAGCCTCCTCCGTCCATGTGGAGGAGTGGGGAATCAAACCTGGTTCTCCAGATCAGACTCCACCACTCCAAACCACCGCTCTTAACCACTACACCATGCATGGCCTCTGCCCTGCCAAGGCGCAGCGTCAGGGAGAGCGAGCAGAGCGACCCCTTTACCCGATGAGCTGGGCCTCTCCCGAGTACTTGAGGTTCTGGAGTTTTGCTTGCAGGGCGTCCTTCTCCCCCTTCAGGCGCACCAGGGCCGCTTCGTTCTCGTCCTTCATATCCTCCAGCTGCTGTAAGGTCTCTTCCTGGGCCAAGAAGCAGGCCACCACCTTCTGCCGAGAGATTGCAGGGAGGGGCAAGCCATCAGGCACCCCCAGCCCACCTTTTGCCACCCTCCACCTGGCAGAGTGGCAGGCTGGCGGCTTTGAGGCAAGTGGCGGCTCTGGCAGGGTCAAAGGGATCGCCCTGGCTGTGATGTGGCTACTGGGCAAGGAGCCATCAGCACCAAGCAGCCGGAAATAGCCAAGGGGCACCCCCACCCCAGCACGCCCTTGAGCGGTGGCTGTCTCAGAAGGCAGCATTTGCCCCTCGGTCCCAGGAACATCTGTTGCCATTGATCATCGACCAACAAGAAACCCTCCTGGGCCTAGTGCAGAAAAGGTACTAGAGAGTGACCCAGGAAGAAGAGCAAGACCTGGTTTTTATATGCCAACTTTCTCTACCACTTAAGGGAGACTCAAACCAGTTTACAATCCCCTCCCCCTCCCCACAACAGACACCCTTTCAGATATGTTGGGCTGAGAGAGCTGTGACTAGCCCAAGGTCACCCAGCAGGCTTAGTGTGGAGGAGTGGGGAAACCAACCCAGTTCACCAAATTTGCCTCCGCAGCTCATGTGGAGGAGTGGGGAATCAAACCCGGTTCTCCAGATCAGAGTCCACTGCTCCAAACCACTGCTCTTAACCACTACACCACGCTGGAGTACTGGAGAGTGACCCGAGTCCCTCAGGGCCTGGGGCATTCAAGGGTGGTGTCAAAAAGCAGCTGCTTTGAGGGCAACACTTGGCTCTGACCCCCCCCTCCAGGGGTGAACGACACAGACCAAGGAACAGTGTGTGTGCGTGCACGTACTGGAGGGAGGGTCTCATATTCATGATCGTCCTCATCCCCCAGTTTAGTTCCAGTTCCATAAACCCACCCTCACTCACTACACGCAGCCCTCCCCAGATCTCTCCACCCGCAGCCCACGCCCTTGGCTTGGCAAGGCAGGAGTCTCCTGCGCCAGGACCCCTTCCAGCCAGACGGGTGAGTAGGGGCGGGCAGGCTCTTGCCAAGTAGCAACCAGTGACCGTGACGAGAGAGCCGGGCTGCGAGAGTTCCTGGCGGGGAGGACCCACATGGTGCTTTCCAGAGGGAGGGTGGGGAAGGGCAAGCACGGGCTGCCTGCAGAACCAGGAGGGCACCGCAAGCAAACACTGCACAGCAGTCCAAGGTAGCAGGAGAGAAAGCAGCTCCTTTCCTCAGGCAAGGCAGAGGTTTATGACTGGACTCTGCCTGGAAAAGCAGGAACAGGCCGTCTGCAAGAGGGCAGGAGACTTGGCCCTTGATTGGCTGGTGACACAGCGGGTACAAAGAGAGCGGAGGGCAGCGCTGCCAGGGCCCTGGGCAGCTACCAGCCTGTGGGATTAAGCACCTCCCAGCAGGACATTAAAGGTCTGGTGTGCTGGCGCAAGAGGGCCCAGATCAAAGAGGGGGAGGTTACTATTTGGCTCTCAGCACTTGGGGGTCATTTGCTGCTCTCGTGCCTCGCTTCTATTTGATTCCATATCCTGTAGATCACTGGTTCCCAACCAGGGGTCCATGGACCCCCAGGGGTCCGCGAGAACTAAATTAAGGTCCGCGAAACAAAGTTATAAACCCATAATAAATTAATATTTTCAATTAAAAGTTCTCTATTATAAAAATATATATTCAAATATTATTCTAAGTTTAATGTTTAACTAACAGTTATGATTAAAGTTTATTTTCAAATTCTCAGAATTTTTATTTTGAACCTTGGGGTCCCTGCACCGAACAAAAAAGTCCTAGTGGTCCCTGGTCAAAAAAAGGTTGGGAACCACTGCTGTAGATGGAAAGAAGGAGTGCAGCCCCACCCTTGAGGAATGCTCGCCCCCCCCCACCTCAAAACAATATTTGATTTGTGCTGTGCCAAGCAAGCAGCTCTTAGACCGGGCACCCCAAGACGCGTGGGTTCCGCGTCTCGCTTGGGAGGTTCTGCATTTCATCCACGGCTGTGCTCTTCCAGCGAAGGAGCTAGAGGGAAGGAGGCAACGGTGCAAAAAGTCTCACTTCGGAGTCGGTGACGCCGGTGGCTGATCGGATCCTGTCAAAGGCCTCCGTGGCGGTGAACACGGCCTGCTTGTTTTTCAGGCTGGTGGGCTTCGTGTACTGGGGTTCTTTGAGGAGAAGGTCTTCGGTCCTGAATGGGACATGTTCCTTCTGTGAATGCTGGAAGAAACAGAGGCGACTTCTCTGGGATGAGGTGCCAGTGGGGCCCCTGCAGCCGCACCTTGCCCGACCCTTGGCGGAATGGGAGAGCCTGAGGCCGCTCTGTTTTCACCTCCTCCCTCACCTTTACAACTCCGCCTGGGCCCTGGGTGGCTGTTGGAAGTCAGCCGACTTTTGTGCCCCCAGCCAATGAGTCACTTGGCTGCCTCTGTACTCTCTCTCCAAGGCACTGAGAGAGGCCGGAGGCGGCACCCAGAATCTAGGCCCCTCAAGGACTGCCTAGCTTGTGTTCATAGAATCATAGAGTTGGAAGGGACCACCAGGGTCATCTAGTCCAACCCCTGCACAATGCAAGAAATTCACAACTACCTCCCCCCCCCACACCCCATGACCCCTACTCCATGCCCAGAAGATGGCCAAGATGCCCTCTCTCTCATCAGCTGTCTCAGGTCATAGAATCAGCATTGCTGACAGATGGCCATCTAGCCTCTGCTTAAAAACCTCCAGGGAAGGAGAGCCCACCACCTCCCGAGGAAGCCTGTTCCACTGAGGAACCACTCTAACTGCTAGAAAGTTCTTCCTAATGTCTAGACGGAAACTCTTTGGATTTAATTTCAGCCCGTTGGTTCTGGTCTGACCTTCTGGGGCAACAGAAAACAACTCGGCACCCTCCTCTATATGACAGCCCTTCAAGTGCTTGAAGATGGTTTTCATCTCCCCTCTCAGTCTCCTCCTCTCCAGGCTAAACATATCCAGCTCCTTCAACCTTTCCTCATAGGACTTGGTCTTCAGACCCCTCAACATCTTTGTTGTCCTCCTCTGGACATGTTCAAGGGCTGCCTAGCTTGTGTTGATGGTTGGTACCACCTTGGGCACTGGCCAAAGTCCCGAAGGGTCTGAGGCTCTCTAATTCAGCACACTGAATTGAACACAGGTTTGCAATATGCAGCAGGGGCTTTCCCTGTTTAACACGCCGGGCTCAAAGATGACCCACCCAGGGCCACCAAACATATCTACCCTCCAGCTCTTTCCCAGGGTCAGTCCTGACTGTTCTGCCCACCACAGGCTGGCGTGAACACAGTGATAAATGTTACAGTGGAAGGCCAAAGAAACACACACACACACACACCCTCCAAATGTTACAAGTCAACCTAAACTGAGGAAGAATTCCTTTCTGACCTGGATGTGGAGCTCAGGGAATCACTAACATTATGAGTAACATTATGGAAACATTATAAATAGCATTACGGAGCTCTAAAAGTATAAAAACCAAGCTGCCAAGTTCCCTCACAAGGAAATGTGACGCTGACAGAAGGCCAGAGTTGGGCAGGGGGAGTTCATAGTGGGAGAGACGGCTATGGAGACCTCCTCAAAGGAGGAGAAGGACCGAACCCCGAGCAACGTGACCAATCGCTGTGGGACACCCGCCAAATCTGGCGGGCAATGCTGACAGACTCCGACATGGGAATGGGGGAAAACGCCACTCGTCACTGTTTTTCAGTGAACACTCAAGACCTCCACAAGCCTGGGAAAGTGACGGGGGCCGTGTCCAAAGCCCCAGCTGACAAATGACAGGTGAAGATCCACCTCGCTGCCCTCTTAGACCTGCGCAAGGCTCAGGGGGTTTAGGGGTTTACGCCCATCCACCTCTCTGCAAGAGCAGGGGCAGAGCTGTCTGCATGCGGCAGTTGCACCCGGAGGCAGGGAAATTGCTGCGTTTGCGACTCAGTGAAGAAGACTGGAGAGGGCCAGGGCAAAGTCTGAGAAAACCTCCACAGCGGGGTGGGAGGGAGCTACATTTCAGGGGCCAGGGCCAGACCTTGAAACCCCCCCCCCCCCCCGTACATCTCTTGGCTCCTCCCCAGGACTCCCAGCAGCAGCCTATGAAAAATACGCAGTTAGAGGCAAACGGGCATTATCTGCACCAACGCAGCTTTCTGGCTTTTTCACAGCCCCCTTGGCCCAATCGCGCAGCTGCTTGCTTGCCCATTCCAGGCATTAGGTAGTCCAAAGCCGAGAATGTGCTGGTCAGCGGCAGAACAGAGTGAGACGGGCTGAGCTTTACGTTTGTGGGACAGGGCAAGGAATCGCCATCGGTCTGCCCCAGAGAGAGCTGGCAGGCAAAACGTTCTGTTGGCTAAGAACTTCCCGGAGGGGGAAGACAGGGCTCAGAGGCCCCCCTGGTCACTGCAAGGGGAGCAGAAGACCCCCCACCCTTTTACCCGCCTTTCCGCTCGGTCGTTCTGGGCTCTCTTCTCCTCCGTCAGCTTCTTGAGGTCCTTCAGCTTCTTATCCCGGATCTTGCGTTCTCGGTAAATGGTCTCCTCTTGGCTCAGGAGCTGCTCCTATATTGTGGAGGGGGGGGGGAAAGGGAGATCACCCATTGCCCCTTCTGGAAGACCCCTTCTGGATAGGCCTCTGGGCTGACGAGAAGTCATCTGTGTGTCTGGGCAATCACCCTTTGCCTTGGCTATAACCCCAGCATCGGCTGGGCCCGTTCCCCGGGGCCCCTTCCTGGCATTCCGCAAACTATGCAAACATGAATTCGTTGAGAGGGGAGATTCAGAGGGCAGGCCGTTCTTGTCTGCAGCAGAACAGTGAGATTTAAGTCCAGGAACACCTCAGAGACCAGCAAGAGTTTGGGGACATGAGCTTTCCAGAGTCCAAGCCTGCTTCATCGGATATCTTCGTAGGCTATCTGATAAAGGGAGCTCTGACTCTTGAAAGCTCCTACCCCGAAAATCTTGTGTGTCTCTAAGGTGTTACTGGATTCGAATCTTGTTATTCCGGAGGGGATTCATACACAGGTAACAGGGCTTTATGATAACGAAATGGTTCAGAAGGATGCTTTAATAAAGGGGTAGGGTCTGTAGACTATACTACTGTGTATGGTACATACCATCTGCCGCTGTGCATATGACCCTGCTATGTAATTTCTGCATTGTTTAACATGTCACATTAATACTTGTGCTTTGTTTCAGCTCTGCTTCATACTTTTGCTTGGCCAAAGGTTACCGCAATCCTAATCCTATAGCATTACTTAGTAGATGTCCCATCTTGTTGACTGTGTTGACCTACCCTGTGTAATCCAATCCATCCTGAGTCTCAGTAAAAAAGGTGAAGAAGAATAATTGGTTTTTATATGCTGACTTTCTCTACCACTTAAGGGAGACTCAAACCGGCTGACAATCACCTTCCCTTCCCCTCCCCACAACAGATGTCCTGTGAAGTAGGTGGGGCTGAGAGAATGTGACTGGCCCAAGGTAACCCAGCTAGCTTAATGTGGAGGAGTGGGGAAATGAATCCAGTTCACCAGATTAGCCTCCGCCGCTCACGTGGAGGAGTAGGGGAATCAAATCGGTTCTCCAGATCAGAGTCCACCGCTCCAAACCACTGCTCTTAACCATTACACCAAGCTGGCTCTCAGTATAAATAGTGTTAATAAACAAATTTTTACATGCAAGTTACTAAATGTTAGACCATTCTAAGTGACTGTACGGGTGAAGAATCCAGTATACCGGTACCATTCTGAATGCTTAGCATTGCAACTTCTATTTTACTTTTTAAAGCAAGCGTCTAGCGAACGTGGTTGCTTTAAAAAATGCTCGAGAATTTCCTCAAAATACTTTCCCAGTTTATTTGAAACCTGGATTAGGAAAGTAGAATTAAGCATGTGATATGAAGGGGTATTTGTGTGCAAATATACTCAGTTTTCCAAAATTACATGCACAGTTTGTTTTTCTGTTCACGGCACGAGGTAATCCCATAGAGGGTAGGCCCTGCTGCATTTTTCCCACATGCCTCCCACACATTGCTGTTACTCTGCAACTCCATCTAGATTAGCACCCAGGGTGGTCAGGGGCCCTCTTTGGAGCCCCCCGCCCCGCCTCCCACTCCGGTCTCCTTTGCTGCCATGAAGTTGGGCCCAGGCTGCCTCCTCCCCACCCCACAACGCTGACTCCCTACCCTGGCTGCATCTCGAGCGTGCAGGGCATCGCTGTTCACGCTCTCCAGGTCCTGGAGTTCGTGGCCCAGGCGGGAGATCTCCGCTTCGAGGGCATTGAGTTTGTTCTGGAAATGCAGGCTTTCCTCCTAGAAAGGGGAATAAAGCACCTCAGAGTGAACTGTGGAGCAGCCCCTCCAGGCCAGGCTGTCACAGGGGGCTCAAGAGAAACCCCTGGCAGTACAGCTCTCTCTTACGCCCGTGGCTCTCCGGACTAACTCCCGCCCTGCACCAAACCTCCCTGACACCTTTTGGTCATGCTGAAACATCCTTCCACAGTATGAGGGAATACCAACACGGGGGACCATCCTTCCGTAGCCTCTGGAGAGAGAAGGCTCACCTGCATGTGTGATTTTAGCTTCTGGTACATGCTGGTGATGCGTTCCGCCTCCTCTGTCTTGAATCGGGCCTTTTCGAGGCGGTTATCTAGTGTCCGCAGAGTCTGGGTGGAAAGAAGCAGCAGCGGCATTTTGTGGAGGCACAAGATCCCCCCCGGCCCCCTCCCAATCAGAGATTCTCCTGCTTCAAGGTAGTGGGTGGCTGCAGAGGGTGCTCCTAGGCAGCAGCTGTGGGGGTGTCTCATTTTCCCTTCCTCTTTTTGATTGGCCAGAGATGGACTGACTACTGTGTAAAGCACTCTTCAGTTCTGCAAGCGTTTCTCCAATGATTTTCTGAACTGTGGGTAAATTTCAAGAAGCCAGAACAGAGCAGCTGTCCCCCAGCGGCACAATAGGGAAGTCATGGTCCTGGCACGGTGTGCCAGCTCAGAAGGGAACGCTGGATGCCGGCAGAAGGTGGGTCTGGAGGCCTGCTGCTCAGCCCCCTGGCCTTTGGGGTCCCGCAAGGCCTGGCATTCCGTCAAGGACACCTCCTTCCTGCCCTTTGTTTTAATGACACCTTTTCTGTGCTTTTACATACATACTTTAAATTTTTGTTTTAATTATTTTTTTCTGATGTGTTTTTATATGTTTTTTTAAAATTTTTATGTGTTTTCTGATGTGCTCGCTTTAACTGTTAGCCGCCTCAGTGGCCCTGATGGGGTAAACACTTTGTGAACAAATAAAATAAAACTTATAGCACAGTCCTAAGCAGAGTTCTGCCTTCCTGAGGTGTTGACTTAGGAGGTTGTGACTCTGCTTGGGACTGCGGGGGGTAACCAGTGAGAATGACGCACCACCGTCTGTAGTGCAGAAAACGTCAGGGATACATAAATAGAATTAAAAAAAAGGTGTGTGAGAGGAAAAGCTGGGACCCCAGCTCCCTTCTTTAGACTATACAGACGGGCACTGGGGGTACCACGGCACCGGCCAAGTGTTTTTGGGAAGCGGAAGAGGGGGACAGATGGGGCTTTTGCCCAGCAAGGCTTCTGATTGGCTGTGCAGATCTTTTAAAAATGTTGCTTTGGCTGCAGCTGCCACCACAGAACCAGGATCTGCACTGGGTGATTGAAGTTAAGCTGTAACAGCCATTTTGTGGCTGGCTCTGCCTTCTGTGGCAGCCATTTTGCTGCTGTGCCCACCATGCTGTGTCAGAATTCCAAATATGCTTGTTAGCTCAAAAAGGTTGGGGACCCCTGCAGTAGAGCAACAGTCCCCAGGCAGATGGGTAAGCTTCCCCCAGAAGCCTCTCCATTCCAATTCTCCCAGAAGCCTCTCCATTCCAATTAATGAGGCTGTTAGTTTTTATTACTAAGTACACCTACCAAACTGGTAGTGGGAAAACCTACTGAAAAGGGGAAGAACACAGAAAATGAAGTAAAAAACAAATTCCAGCTGACTAAACAGTTACAGTTTGCAGGCATCTCTCTGCCTGAGAGATGGGTCAGATTTCTCTCTGCACAGCATCCGGGCTCAGCAAAAACGACATTAAGTTTTGCACCTCTGGGCTCCTACTTCAGGGACTGGGGAATTCATCTTTTGGACCAATCAGAAAGCAGGCACTGGTTTAAAAGGCCTGCCAAAGAAGGATTTAACTTTCACATTACCTGCCACCTCATCCTTTTAGCTGGAGATGCTGGGGATGGAACCTGGGACCTTCTGCATGCCAAGCAGGTGCTCTACCGCTGAGCCAGGGCCCCTTCTGGTATTTTAAAGTGTATGGGATTGTGAAAGATGACTGAATTCGAGGTTAGCAGACTTTGTGCTTGGTGGCAATTTTGCATATTTCATATTTCAGAAATTTACAATAGATAAATACAACTAAAAATTAAAAAATGAATTTCCAGAACTTACAGGATCATTGTCAGTGTATCAGGTAAAGGGGTGATCCAAGAACCAAATGAACTAAAGAACTTTCATATCTGCTTGTTTGTTACATAGTGTGTGAATTTTAAACATTACTGGATTTGCACATTTTATGTGGGGGTGGGAAAACTAAATGTTGTAGAGTTTTAAAGTCTGTGCTGAATTCGTCTTTTGACCCCAATAAATGATGATTGAACTAAAGAACTTCCTCATTTACTTAATGTAACATATCTCAAAAGAACAGAAGAAAACTGAATGTGATTTTATGTGAAGAACTACTTGTTTGCTTGTTCAGCTTGTGGTCTGACCCACTGATGAAATATTCTCTCTAGAGCTCCTTGCTGGCTTTTTAAATAAAAATGCAGCATCCAGAGGAAACGGAGAAAAAGATGCTTCTTTTTCCAGCACCCTGGGGAGATTTCTCGAAAAGTTGCCAAGGGAAGTACAAGATAGTTGAACCTCGTGCTCCGGTAGCCACTGAGGCAGTCCAGGGCCAGCCCACCAGGAGTAGTGTTATTTCAAGCCAGGATGCTAAACGTGACACAGAAGAATGCTTCTTTCTCCCAAAAGAGTGGCTTGTGTTGAGACAATGATCAGTTAGCAAAACAGCCATGCAAAGGAGATGCCCACCTCGTCATCATATTCCACAGAGAGAAGCCGCAGGAGCAGAAATTCGACACATGCGCACACCCCTCACTGCTGCTCCTGTGGCAAGAACTGGCTCTTTAGGAGATCGGGGGGGAGGGGGGTTCAGCACCAGCCCATCGAGGGCCCGATCCTCCTCTCACCTTGGCTGCCTCAATGTTCCCTTCCTCCAGTTCTTGCAAATCCTGGACTTCCTGTGCCTTCGTGCTGTACTGGAGCTGCAGCTCTTCCAGGCGACGCTTCCTCATCTCCACCTGATGCTTCAGGTTATTCAACTGGTTGATTTTCTCACACAGCCGGTGGTTGATGACCTGAATGGCACCCTTTAGGGCAGAGGGGAAAGGACCGGGCTGAGAGGGGATTGGACAGCCCCACAGACAGCCGGTTCACCGGCAAGAGGCGGCTACCGGTAAAAGTTTTCCTTCTGTGCCAACTGGCAAGCTTCACACTAGCAGAATTAACCACCACATTCTTCAGTGTTTCCATCACATTATATGTTGTGCTTTTGTGCCTAAAGAATACATCATACATTGGCTTAAGAGTCTTCATGATCGCTAGCCGGATAAGAGTTCATCCTGCTTTTCTGAACTGCCTCTCTATAAACCGCCAGGTTATGTCATTGCAAAATGTTGCACAACTTCTGGTTTGGCCTCAGAAAACAAAGGACTTGATGTGCGGCAGAGAGAAAAGCAGGCCCGGTGAACAAGGAATGCACGGCCACCAAATAATCATAGAGTTGGAAGGGACCACCAGGGTCATCTAGTCCAACCCCCTGCACAATGATGCGCCCTTCCGGCAGTAAAGCAAGCACCTGAATACATAGCGTGCGGCTGTAGCTCTTGCAGGGTATGTCAGAAGCACCCCAAACACTTCTGAACCTATATAAGAACATCAGAAGAGCCCTGCTGGATAAGACCACTGGTCCATCTAGTCCACCATCCTCTCTCACCCAGTGGCCAAGAAGTTCTTTTGCAGGACCAACAACAGGACATAGAGGCCGAGGCCTTCCCCTGATGTTGCCTCCTGGCAATGGGATTCAGAGTTTGACTGGCTGTGAACATGGAGTCCCCATGGCTAGAAGCCACTGATAGACCTCTCCTCCATGAATCTGTCAAATCCCCTTTTAAAGCCATCTATGCCTGTGGCCGTGACGGCATCCTCTGGCAGTGAATTTCACATTTTAATGGCTCGCTGTGTAAAGAAGTACTTTCTTTGGTCCATCCTGATCTACTGCGCTTCAGCTTCATTGGATGCCCTCGAGTTCTAGTATTTTGGGAGAGGGTGACAAAGCTCTCTTTATCAACTCCACCCCATGCATAATTTTATAAACCTCTATCATATCCCCCTTAGTCATCCCCCCCCTTAGAGCCAGTGTGGTTTAATGGTTAAGAGAGGCGGACTCTAATCTGGAGAACTGGGTTTGATTCCCCACTCCTCCGCATGAAGCCAGTTGGGTGACATTGGGCCAGTCACAGTTCTCTCTGAACTCTCTCAGCCCCACTGATCTCACAAAGTGTCTGTTGTGGAGAGAGGAAGGGAAGGCAATTGTAAGCCGCTTTGAGACTCCTTAAAGGTAGAGAAAATCAGGGTACCAAAACCAACTCTTCTTCGCTTTTCTAAACTGAAAAGTCCCAGTTTTTTCAGCCTTTCCTCACAGGGAAGGTGCTCCAACCCCCAATTATCTTGGTTCTCCTCTTCTGTACTTATCCAAGGGCTTCAAAATACTTTGCAGATCCTTACCTTTACAGAAAACAAGAGCATGCACAAAACTGTGCCTTCCCTCCCCGCTGCTTCTTGTCTCACTTGAGACCCTGGTCAAACAGATCTCTGCAGCTTTTTTAAACAACACAAAAGCCGCCAACATCTGCTGGCCAACAGAGGCGACCATTTCCTCTTTTGCAATCATTAGCAGCTTATTTTAGCTGTGTTTTTTTTTATAAGACCAGCACTTTAAAGAGCAGCCCCACTTGCCAGAGGCAAATGGGACAGGAGTGTTCATTAGCACCCACAACCAGCCCAACCTTGCTGAGCCCTGAGGTGGGTCAGCCCCAAGGAAGAAAACGGGGAGAAGGCTCGTCTCAGTGACTGTGAAAGCAACGACTCTGAACAGACAAAGAGGGCAGCTGTGACCATGCACCGGGGGCCCCCCACGAGCCAAGGCAGGCAGAGAACCCCTGTTTATGGCAATGGGGAGGGCCACTGGCCACTCTGGCCTCTGGAGGAAAAAGGGGGCAAAGGCCCCCACGCCTCCATCCCTTGGTGCCCAAGAACTGCTCCGTGCACTGCTTGGAGTGCTTCCTGCTTCTGATCCTCCATTGATCCACCAGACAATGTGCTGTTTAATCCATTTCTGTTAAAATGTTGAGCCTGTGTTCCCAACCTCATTGCCCACTGGGGCAAAACGAGACCCAGATTTACAATTAGCATTCTGGTCATGAGGACCGGCCTCTTTTTTAAGAAGAAGAGTTGGTTTTTATATGCTGATTTTCTCTACCTTTTTTTTTTAAGGAGAGTTGAACTGGCTTACAATCTCCTTCCCTTCTTCTCTCCACAACAGACACCTTGTGGGGTAGATGAGGTTGAGCGAGCACTAATAGAGCTGTGACTAGCCCAAGGTCAACCAGCTGGCTTCATGTGGAGGAGTGGGAAAAGCACCTGGTTCATCAGATTAGAGTCTGCCCCTCATGTGGAGGAGTGAGGAATCAAACCCGGTTCTCCAGGTTAGAGTCCACCGCTCCCAACCACTACAGCATGCTGGCAAACAACCTTCAGGTCCTTGGTGTGTGTGGGCGGTGGGGGAAACTCTCTGAGATGAAATGCTGGACTAGATGGACCCTCCCTGGTCTGATTCAGCAGGGCTCTTCTGAGGCTCTTCTTATGATCCTTGTTCTTAGAGAGCAAAGACAAACAGTGAAAAGCCAAGCACATTTCCCCCTGCCACACCTGGGGCTCCAATGATGAGGGTCCCCTCCTTTAGTCTTTCTTTCTTCTTGCTTTACAGTGCTTGCCTCTGCTATAATGTTTGTCACTTTTTTTTATTTGTTCCTGAGTCCCCAACAACAAAACTCCCCATTTCTTTCTAACTGATAATATGAAAGGAGATACCCGGATGACCACCTACCTCTCCACTTTTGTTCTTCACGGATCCTTGTTCGGACGCATGATTGTGGAACGCAGCCCTGATGACCTTCTCCTCTCCCTGCAAAAACCAGACGCCCACAGTCATCTCCTGAAATCCCCCTTTGAACCAGATACAGACACGATGGACACGGAGGGCCACAGGCATCACACAAAACAAACCTCATCCAACCTTCTCCTCTCATTTTGCAATATATGCTCTCAGTGCAATTGTTCAAGATGCCAAGGAACACTTTAGTGAAGAAGCAAAAAAAAATTCAGGTGACTGTCATAAATGGGGAACCAGTTATCAGCAGTCTTGTTTGTTTGCCAGGTCAAGGAATGGCTTAATCACAACAGTTCAGTGTTTGAAATCAATATAATTAACTGCTGGGGGGCTCCAGATGTTGGCAGTGGACAACGGTTCAGCCCATTGCTCCTTGCATCCAGCCAGCTGCCTGGCCCGTCTCTGAGTCTGGTCAGACCCGCTCAGTCCAGAAGGAAGAATTTTCTGACAGAGCAGTTCCTCAGTGGAATGGGCTTCCTCGGGAGGTGGTGGGCTCTCCTTCTTTGGAGATTTTTCATAGAATCGGAAGGGACCACCAGGGTCAACTAGTACAACCCTCTGCACAATGCAGGAAATTCACAACTGCCTCCCCCCACACACCCCCAGTGTCCCCTACTCCATGCCCAGAAGATGGCCAAGGTGCCCTCCCTCTCATTATCTCCCTAAGGTCATAGAATCAGCATTGCTGACAGATGGCCATCTAGCCTCTGCTGAAAAACCTCCAGGGAAGGAGAGCTCACCACCTCCCGAGGAAGCCTGTTCCACTGAGGCTAGATGGCCATCTTAAGCAAAGGCTAGATGGCCATCTGATAGCAAGGCTGATTCTGTGAACTTAGGCAGATCATGAGAGGGAGGGCAGGAAGGGATCGGCTCTCATGGCCCTTTCTTACATGCCCAGGGTAATGCCGACTGTCACTTTGAGGTCAGGAAGGGATTTCCCTCCAGGCCAGACTGGCCAGGGATGCTGGAGGTTTTTTTTGCCTTCCACTGGGCATAGGGCAGGGGTCACTGGAGGTGTGTGTGTGGTGGTGGGAGGAGAGATGTGAAATTCTTGCATCATGCAGGGAGTTGGGTAACCTTGGAGGTCCCTTCCAATGCTACGCTTCTATGAAGGGGGCCATGGAGCATATCCTGTAGAAGGGACCACAAAACCAGGAGCTGGCAATCAGCCACAGACAAGACAGCCAGGGATTCTGCAAGTGGGGAGGATGAGTCCAAGTCCAAAAGAACCCCTAGCAGCTTGTTTAGCAACTACGAATAAAGGTTCGCCCCTGTTCCCACCCTTGCCAAATAAGCTTACACCGAGACAAGAACTGTAGAAGCAGGAGCACAGATCTGAGACCAAAAGGGCTACTGTAAATTGGTATCGTAAGTGCTGCTGATGCAAGCGTGCCTCTCCCGCCCCAGGTCTGAGTGCTGCTTGGAAGCTCACCGCCAGGAGATCTGCCAGCCTCTGATGCAGCTTCTTATTGTCCTGCCTGAGTCGCAAGATCGACTCCCTGTTCTTCTTGATGTTCCATTGGGAGTTCTCGTAAAAGGCTTTCTTGTCACCTTCTGTAGCGAGCACAAAGGAGAGGGCTCTGTTGACAACCAACTCAGGGCTAATATTAAAAGCTGAGACAAGCTGAGTGAGAAACGTAAATAAAAGGACACCGCACTTCAAACATTTCCTTTGATCTACGTCTGAAAACAACCCCCCAAAATCTTAGCCTTCCTGTGCAAGGAAATCGTAGGCCAATCATATACCCATTGTTATATCAGTTGCTGAGGGCAGCCATGTGGGTCTGCAGGAGGAGAGCTGGATTCGAGTCCAGAAGCATCCTAGAGACCAACAAGATTTGTAAGGTGTGAGCTTTGGAGAGTTAAAGCTCTGACAAAGGGGCTCTCACAAGCTCCTACTCTGAAATTCTTGTTTGTCTCCAAGATGCGACTGGACTCAAATCTAGCTCTTCTGTTTTATTTATTTATTGCACTTCTACCCCGCTCTCCCCAACCCGAAGGTCAGGCTCAGTGTGGCTTGTTCTTGTATTGCTACCTTGGTCCTAAAGTTTGTAGCACAGTGTATGGCACAACCATAACTATTTATTTATTTATAGTCCACCTTTCTCACTGGGAATCAAGGCAGATTACACAGAGAAGGACAATACAATCAACAAGATGGGACCATCAATAAACAGTGAAGTAGGATTTGGGTGGTAGATCCAACCAGAAGTCTAAAAACAGAACCTGAAGCAAAGCAGAAGTCTTAACGTGACACATTAAACAAAGCAAAAACTATGTAGCAGAATCCTAGTTTCAGCAGGCTACACACAATAGTACAGACCACTGTCCCGGATAATTATGCAAGTAATTTTGTGCATCATTTTGTACAGCGTGACTCCGTCGCCTGTCTAGAAATGCCCTCTTGAATAATTCAGTTTTGCGTCATTTGCGGAAATCCAGGAGAGTGGGGGCCTCTACCACGCAGTGCATCCCCAATGCAGCCCGAGGAGGCCGGGGCTTGGGGAGGGGCTTCAATGCCATAGAGTCCAATGGCCAAGGTTGGCAACCCTGTTCCCGGGGAGCCGATGAGGGAAAAGGCCGGGCCCGAATACGTAAAACGCAGAGCTGGGCTGGGGGGGCGCCGCCCCTGGGGCCCTTTGCATGGGGCGGGAGGGGGCTGCCACAGAGAGCCCCCGCCAGTGCTCCCCACTGCAGCCGGCCGGGAGACACACACCCCTTTCTGACGCCGGGTGGGGGTGGGCGACGACCCCCCCTCCCTCCCTCCCCCCCCCTCGCCCACCTAGGAGCTGGATCTTGTTCTGCAGCTCCGCGATCTGCTCGTGCACGAGGGGCGGCGCGAGTCCGCCGCGGGGCTGCGTGGCGGGCATGGCGGGCGGCGGGGCCTGCGGAACTCCCCGCACCCAGGCTCCCTCGGCGGCTCGCCCGCCTCCTTTCGCGGGACGCCGTCTCCATGGCGACCGGCCCCGATGCGGCGCGCCCATTGGCTGGAAGCCCGGGCCGCGCGGGGCGCCATGGGAGGAAGGGCGCCGCGGCTCTCCCTCCCTGGAGGCGCGAGGGGGGCGGGCGGGAGGGCGCCGAGGGCCGGCCCGTGGCCCAGTGCGCGGCGGCCGGATCCTTCCGGGAAGGCGGGGCAGAACCGGCTTCGCCTCGCCTTCCCGGCGGCGGCGGGGGACAGCGCTTCCGCCACACTCATGCCGCCGCCCTCTACGCATGCGCGTAGCCTTCCTAGCGCCGGCGTGACATCACCCCTCCCCGGGCGCGCGGATGTGTCGTCACCACTTCCGGGTCCCGGCCGGGGGGAGCTGCGTCCACGCGGATTTTGGCGCTCGGTGGGTGCGGGGCGATGGGGGGGGGGGCGCGTCGGGGGGCGGTTCCTTCCCCCCCCGTGGGCCCGTGCTCCGTGCAGCCTGCGCCCCCCCCGGCCTGCTCTGGGGCTGCTTCTCCCGGGAGCCCCCGCGGGCTGGGGGAGAGGGGGGGAGGCTGCGGTGCGCACGGGGTTGCCAACCTCCAGGTGGGGGGGGGAGCTGGGGAATCTCCCGGAATTGCAACTGATCTGCAGGGACCCCTTGCCCTGGAGATAGGGTTGCCAACCTCCAAGTGGTGGCTGGAGATCTCCTGCTATTACTACTGATCTCCAGCAGATAGAGGTCAGTCCCCCTGGAGAAACTGCCGCTTTGGCAATTGGACTCTATGGCATTGGAGCCCCTCCCCAAACCCCGCCCTCCTCAGGCTCCACCCCCCAAAATCTCCAGGTATTTCCCAACCCGGAGCTGGCAACCCTTCCCCCACCCAATCCTTCCATCCTAATTTGTGCCAAGAGTTCAGCAGCACACAGCTATAACAACAGTTTTCAATGCCCATATCTAATCCTGGAAGGATTGCCAACCCCCAGGTACTAGCTGGAGATCTCCCGCCACTACAACTGATCTCCAGCCGATGGAGATTAGTTCACCTGGAGAAAATTGCTGCTTCGGCCATTGGACTTCTCGGCATTGAAGCCCCTCCCCAAACCCCGCCCCCTCAGGCTCCACCCCTAAAACCTCCAGGTATTTCCCAACCAGGAGCTGGCAATCTTGCCTGCAGAAAACAGCAGTTTAGGTGGGGTGTGCGCCCGCGTCGTTCCCTGCTGAGATCCCTCCTCGGGTTCTGTCTCCAAATCTCCTGGACCTCCCCAGCCCTGTCACCGGGTTGCCAGCCTCCAGGTGGTAGCTGGAGATCTCCTGGGATTACAGCGGATCTCCAGGCGACAGAGGCCATCTCTCCTGGAGAAAACGGCTGCTTTGGAGGGTGGACTCTATGGAATTATACCCCATTGAAGTCCCTCAGGCTCCTCCCCCAAAGTCTCCAGGTATTTCCCAACCCAGAACTGGCAAAGATGTAGACAAGCTGGAACATCTTCAGAGGAGGGCAACAAAGATGGTGAGGGGTCTGGAGACAAAGTCCTGTGAGGAAATGTTGAAGGAGCTGGGTTTTATTTAGCCTGAAGAGGAGAAGACTGAGAGGGGAGATGAGAACCATCTGCAAGCACTTGAAGGGCTGTCATAGAGAGGAGGGTGCCGAGTTGTTTTCTGTTGCCCCAGAAGGTCGGACCAGACCCAGCGGGTTGAAATTAAATCAGAAGAATTTCCGTCAAGACATTAGGAAGAATTTTCTGACTGTCAGAGCGGTTCCTCAGTGGAAGAGGCTTCCTCGGGAGGTGGTGAGCTCTCCTTCCCTGGGGGTTTCTAAGCAGAGGCTAGATGGCCATCTGTCAGCAATGCTGATTCTATGACCTTAGGCACATGATAAGAGGGAGGGCACCTTGGCCATCTTCTGGGCATGGAGTAGGGGTCACTGGGTGTGTGTGTGTGGGGGGGAGGTAGTTGTGAGTTTCCTGCATTGTGCAGGGGGTTGGACTAGGTGACCCTGGTGGTCCCTTCCAACTCTGATTCTATGAACCTTAAGCCTTGGACCCCTCCTCTGAAGCTCTGCTGCCCATGGATGGGGGAGGGCTGCCTGGGAACTCCCACCAAGCCAGAGTCAGGACTGCACCCTTTCCAGAGAACTTGCTTGTGAAGGAAGCTATAAAAGAAACACAAAACATTATGTAATCTATTAACAGGGAACAACTTATTATAAAACCCCTTGTTGTGTAAATCACCACGGTCCCGTTTTGATTCTCTTTGTAGCCTCCGTCCACAGTGCAGTGATGGTTAGCTGTGTTTTGACTGGGTCAGGGATGGCTTTGCGTCATCCCACATCCTAGTGAGAGGTGCCCTGGTTGTAAATCTGCCCTCAAGTCAGTCTTACTAGCAGTGGCTTAGACAGCCACTGATGACCAACATCTTGGGGATAGGTCACAATGGGTTTGTCTGTAGCAGTAGAAAAGAGCCAGAGTCCAGTGGTGCCTTAAAGACTAACAAAATTTCTGGCAGGGTAGGAGCTTTTCATAGAATCATAGAGTTGGAAGGGACCACCAGGGTCATCTAGTCCAACCCCCTGCACAATGCAGGAAATTTACAACCACCCTCCCCCCCACACCCCCAGTGACCCCCACTACATGCCCAGAAGGTGACCAAGATGCCCTCCCTCTCATCATCTGCTTAAGGTCATATAATCAGCATTGCTTACAGATGGCCATCTAGCCTCTTCTTAAAAACCTCCAGGGAAGGAGAGCCCACCAACTCCCTAGGAAGCCTGTTCCACTGAGGAACCACTCCAACTGTCAGGAAGTTCTTCCTATGGTCTAGAAGGAAACTCTTTTGATTTAATTTCAATCCGTTGGTTCTGGTCCGACCTTCTGGGGCAACAGAAAACAACTCAGCACCCTCTATATAGACAGCCCTTCGAGTACTTGAAAATGGGTTCTCATATCCCCTCTCAGTCTTCCCCTCTACAGGCTAAACATACCCAGCTCCTTCAACCTTTCCTCATATGATTTGGTCTCCAGGCCCCTCACTTTTGCGAGCCAGAGCTCACTTCTTCAGATACAGCTAGAATGTGAGCCCATCCTTGAGAAGAGTGAATTCAGACACCCAATGGCAATAACATGTACATGTCAATAGCAGGCAAATGACATAGCAGGTGTGATTGGATCAGGTGTGATATGCAGAGGGGAAGTAGGCGTGGAGAAATCAGCATGGGTAATGAGGCAGGAATCGACTTAAGGCTAGATGGCTCAACAAGATTCTTCCTGCACTAAAATGAATCTTAGCTGAGGCGGATGAGAATGACCAGAACACAATAATGTAATTCCTTTGATAATGCGTAGAAGAACAAAACGTCCTGGTCTTGTGTGGTGCTGGGAGAAATATTTCAAAGTCCCGGTTCCAGGTCATATGAGGCACTCAGGACTGTACCTTTGACAAGAGGTACAGTTCACTTAAGGAAGGAGAGGGGATTTCACCCCTTCTCTTCCCTGAAAGCTGCCCCCCCAGGGGGTCACCCTGCACAGCAGTTTGTCCAAAAGGATCCTGGAATGCACGTGGGGGTGGGGGTGGGAGAGAGGAGGGTCGTAGCATGGCACATATGCCCACTTTAGATGGTCACTAGATCCAAGACATAGTGACTGATTTTTCCTTTTGGAAATGTAAGACAGGTTTTTAAAATTCAGAGTTGGCAACATTTCTTGAATTCCCATTAACTTGTTGGTTTGAAAAGAATATAGCTTTTGCGAGGAAGGAAAGGATTCTGCTATTCTTCCCCTTCCTGTGGCGTGGGAAGCGTCGGTATGCGCTGGCACGCAGGACTGTGCCAGGTGTGCATACTCTGTGTTTGCAATGGGAACTCTCCCCTCGTTGACGCCTCCCTCTGTGTCTAAGTCTCCTTACAACGCCTGGCCATGGGCATGCTTTTTATCCTAGGCAGTCTGAATGTCTGGTCAACTGCAGAGTGCGGGGTAGGGGGGAGACACACACTGTTCTCCAAACCTTCATCGTCTGGCTGCTGTTGCTGCTGCGCACGTGGTATAAGAATCAAATACGATCACCGTATTTGATTCTGTGGTTGATGGTCACCCCTCAGAGACCTCTGGATCACCTCTGTCCTGAGTAAATATCAGCTCCCTGTTGAATTTCGGGTGGTCCCTTTTCTGTTGGCAGGCACCAATCCACAGATAATGTGTTCTGTTGCCCAAGTGTCTCATACTTCAAGCCATTACAGAGCTGGGTTTTAATTTGCCGTGCGGTGTTTTAATGGTCACTGTTTTTTTGTTTTTTTTTTAATTTTGTGCTTGTCTTGATTTAGCTCCAGACCAGAGGAGTATAATAACCAAAGGGAAGGGGGGAAGGTCTGCAGAAACGGCTCCTGATTGTTCTTCCGGCCGCAGCTGCTGTGTCTTTTCTCCTTCGGCCATGCTGCTTCTGCCTCTGCTGCTGTCCTGCCTTTCTGGCCTGGCCTCTCCCGTGGAGGTGAAAAGACCCAGAGGTGTTTCCCTAACAAGTGAGTTCCCAGCGGGTCAGTAATAAGCTTGGTAATTTGCTTTGTTTGCTGTGCGTAATGCAGTTTCCAGTGCTCTTTATTCAGACTATGAACTCCCAAAGTAACAGGTAGCTCAGAAAATAGGTTACAGAAGTTCCAGGTCATCAGGAGACCGTTCCCTTCTCTTCCTCTTGACACAGTGGAGGAGACTGGGAGGAAGATGAGCGGGTGCCTCTCTTAAAAATCTGTGAGTTTGTTTTGTGTGCTAGCAGAGTCCCACAATTCTTCAGGGCAATTACTCTTGGTGTTTTTTCCAGGAATGAAAAGCTGAAGGTGAATCAAGTCTTGTGGCAGGCTGAAGCACAAATGGTTGATGTGTGTGAACCGGAAATCAGTGCTCGTGGGGAGATTCCCAGGTGGTCTCCCATCCAGGCACTGAGCAGGGCCAGGCCTCCTGAACCTTACACAATACTCTGGGACACCTACCCAGAATAGGACTAGACCCCCCTGTTCCAAAAACAAAATGCCAGAGATAGAGATGGGAAGGCCTGGAAAAAACTCAGAAAAATAGCCTTTTTTTCCAAAGGCTGGTTTTTTGGGGAAAACAGCTTTGGGAAAAAAATGGGGAAAAACCTGTCTTCCCCCCAATTATTCCGTTTTTCCCAGGCCTTCCCATCTCTAGCCAGAACACTGTGTTATGGCTGCATGTGCGCACACACACACACACACCTCTGCCACTATTTCCCAGAGATGCTGGGAGTGTTCACAGTGCCTTGTGATTCCCTTCTTGTGGGAATCAGTAGAACTGTGGCAGCTTCACATCCTCACAATTACCTGCTTTACTTCTAGCCCCAAAGGCAGCGTGCCAAAGGGCATTCTTTCCCTTCCCCCTTGGCCAGGTGACCACACATGGCTGTCCTATCCCTTCGTGTGCTGAAGAACTAGGTAAGCTGCCAGGTGGAAGTCTGCTGGTAGGCCTTGGCACAGAAGGCATATCTGGAGGAAGGCAGAAAGAGCCCCTAGTCCTGGAGCTGGGAGTGTATAATACATCTAATGTCCTTGCGGAAAAGGAAGATAAGAAATGAAAGAAGGAAATACATAAAACATGAAATGCATAACTTATAATGTAGTATAAAACTGAAGTGCTTTGCTTATTTATGGAATTTAAAAGTAGAATTGCCTTCTTTTATGAGCAAAATTGCACATGTGCTCAGCACTTGAGAGCAAACTGCTGCCTCCTATGCATCTGAATCTTAATGTTTGGCATCAGAGAGGTAGAGAAAAAAAGATAGTCCTATGAGGAAAGGTTGAAGGAGCTGGGTATGTTTAGCCTGAAGAGGAGAAGACTGAGAGGGGACATGATAACCATCTTCAAGTACTTGAAGGGCTGTCAAATAGAGGAGTTTGCCGAGTTGTTTTCTGCTGCCCCAGAAGGCCGGACCAGAACCAGTGGGTTGAAATTAAATCAAAAGAGTTTCCATCTAGACATTAGGAAGAATTTTCTGACAGAACGGTTCCTCAGTGGAACAGGCTTCCTCGGGAGGTGGTAAGCTCTCCTTCCCTGGAGGTTTTTAAGAAGAGGTTAGATGGCCATCTGTCAGCATTGCTGATTCTGTGACCTTAGGCAGATGATGAGAGAGAGGGCATCTTGGCCATCTTCTGGTCATGGAGTGTGTGTAGGGGGAGGTAGTTGTGAATTTCCTGCATTGTGCAGGTGGTTGGACTAGATGACCCTGGTGGTCCCTTCCAACTCTATGATTCTATAGTTGGAATTGGGAAAACAAATTTTGTCGTGAACAGAGACACCCTTAAAAGGTCTCAGTAGGTAGGACTGCCAGCGTATTTGTAGATCAACTTTATTATGAATTGTATATTATTATGAATTATTGCCTGGTTATTAATGTTTAAGTAATAAACTTCCTTGAAAATAAGTTGTATACGTCTGCAGTATCTACAAGAATTATCATTACCTAATGAGACAGATTCTTACTTACAGATGTTCATACTGTACATGCCAAGTGGCCAAACATCGCCCTGAAAAAGCATTTAACTCCTTCTGAAAGAAGCAGCATTTCATGGATGTTTTCCCTGTGCTCTCTCAGATTTCCCAAAGTCCCACCCCCGGGCCTTCTGACCTCGGCACGGCTTGTGCCCGGCCTGCTGACTTCCCAGCTCCAGCCCTGCTCTGGCTGTGGTCCGTGGCCCTTCATCCCTGTCCCCCGCTCGAGTCCTAGTGTCCCTTCTGTCCTTTCCAGACCGCCTCTTCTACGATGACTCGAAGCCCTTCACTTGCCTGGACGGCTCCGCGACGGTGCCCTACGACAGAGTGAACGACGATTACTGCGACTGCAGAGATGGCTCTGATGAGCCCGGTGAGTGCGGTGTGCCCTTCGGGGGTCCTCCCCACCCCCCGTCAGCTCAGAGCTCCCGTCGACTGTGGCCAGATCCTCACCCACAGGCCGGGCCCTGTGACCACTGGCTCTAGAGCTGAAAGTGGTTAAAGATTTCACTCTCATTTAAAGGTATGTTGGAGGGGTTATGAGGGATGCTAGAACAACCAACCTGTGATGAGACAGGCGGGAAGAAGCTTTTTCAGAGAGGCAAGGGCTTCTTGAGGAGGTTTTACAGAAAGGAAGGGGTGGTGGGTCAGTGGTAGAGCCTCTACTTGGCATGCAGAAGGTCCCAGGTTCAATCCCCGGCATCTCCAGTTAAAGGGACTAGGCAAGTAGGTGATGTGAAAGACCCTTTTCTGCCTGAGACCCTGGAGAGCCGCTGCCGGTGTGAGCAGACAATACTGACTTTGATGGACAATGGGTCTGATTCAGTAGAAGGCAGCTTCATGTGTTCAGAGGCAAGCAGTTGCCAGCAATCCAAGTGCAAACCGTACCCAGATGTATACCAGTGCACTAAAATAATTGCTTGGGCCGCTCCTGTTTAATTTATTGTGAGGTCACACATGCAATATGCCACTTCCCAATGACCAGAGGTATCAGAGGGTAGCTGTGTTGTTGGTCTGCAGTAGAAGAACTAGAAGGAAAAGGAGAGGAGTTGGTTTTTATACCCCACTTTTCTCTGCCATAACCACCGTCCATTGTGCAAAAACACAAGGAAACGGCTGCTGTCCCACATGGGCCCATTAAACTGCCCAAATGGCTCCGGTCACAGGATTTTCCTGACTCTCTGCCCCCCCCAGTGGGTCAGTTCTCTGTTCACACTGCTCTCATTGCCCTTCCAGGGACCGCCGCGTGCCCCAACGGTCGCTTCCACTGCTCGAACGCCGGCTACCGCCCTCAGTACGTCCCCTCTTCCCGTGTCAATGATGGGATTTGCGGTAAGTGGTGTGGGATGAAGGTGGCGGGATCCTTTTAGCTGCCCACAGACACGAGCAAATGCTTCATGTTTGGGCTCTCCCTTTTCTGTCTGTCTTTCAGATTGCTGTGATACAACCGATGAATACAACAGTGGCATCGTCTGTGAAAATACTTGCAAGTGAGGCTCAGCTTTTCGTAAGCCCCCTTCTGTGACAAAAATAGTCCTGGGCTAACTCACAGAGTTTGCTTCTGCACAGCTCTCAGGAGAATCCTGATGTCCAAATCTAATCGGATTGCTTTTGTGCTTCTAGCAGACACTGATGTGTGTGTTAAGTGCCGTCAAGTCGCTTCTGACTCCTGGTGACCCTATGAATGAAAGTCCTCCAAAATGTCCTGTCTTTGACAGCCTTGCTCAGATCTTGCAAATTGAAGGGTGTGGCTTCCTTTATTGAGTCAATCCATCTCTTGTTGGGTCTTCCTCTTTTCCTGCTGCCCTCCACTTTTCCTAGCATGACTGTCTTTTCCAGTGACTCTTGTCATCTCATGACGTGACCAAAATACGATAGCCTCAGTTTAGCCATTTTAGCTTCTAGGGTCAGCAATCCAAGTGCAAACCGTACCCATGGAGAACATTTATTTAAGTATTTGTACCCCACTTTTCTCCTTAAAGGCCGGGATCCCAAAGCAGTTTACGAGAGAGAAATGGTGATACAAATTACACAGTAAGGAGCAAATAAAACAGCTAAGTGCTCCAGGGCCGGTTCTGGACTCATTGGCCGGTTCCTCTGATGGCCCAGGCGAGCTCTGGAGGGTCCGGGAGCTCACCCAGCTGAGCCTGATCTCTGTCAGGTGCCAGCTGAAACAGCAGCTGGGATTGATGTCCCTTCTCCCTCTTTACCTCCCTTTCAGACCTTTCAGGTAGTTCCTCCAAAATCCTTGAGGAGTGGCTCTTCTGTGTCTTAAGCTGTTGCTCCTCCCTCCCGGCCTCCAAAGATGTTTCTCCTTGACATACCGTGAAGTCTTGCCCTGGCCCCACGACATTGAGCAAATGACATAAACACGGAGTTTATAAGAGACTTTGCATATTTTCCCGGTTTGCTTTTGGCACGTGGCATTCAGCAGCAGCATGGCATAGCCCGAGTGGCGTCCAGCCCCTCCTGTACCAGTTCTGCTATGCACGGCGTGACTGAAGGACGTTTGTCCCCACCTGTCTGCTTCTGCGTATCCACAGGTAGCGCGGTTGCAAGATGCGGGCTAACGGGTAGCTGCTTCCCCCTTCCTCTGCAGAGAGATGGGCCGGAAGGAGCAGGAGGCTCTCAGGCAGATGGCCGAAGTGGCCAGGGAAGGCTTTGAACTCAAGAAGGCGCTCATGGAAGAGGCAAGCAAGAGGAAAGAAGAGAAACAGGTGAGGGACGTGGCAGGAGGAGCGGGTGGGCTTTGTGGATGGAGCGGAAGCAGAGGTGCCCGCTGTCCCTGTAGATGCTGTCAGGGGAGGGGAGAGAAGGATGGTTCAAACTGTGGGTGCTGCTGAGTGATCATGTTGTATTCTCACGTAAGCAAGCAGAAGAAGAAGAGTTGGTTTTTATATGCTGACTTTCTCCACCACTTAAGGGAGAATCAAACCGGCTTACAATCACCTTCCCTCCCCCTCCCCACAACAGACACCCTGTCAGGTAGGTGGGGCTGAGAGCTGTGACTAGCCCAAGGTTACCCAGCTAGCTTCATGTGGAGGAGTGGGGAAACAAACTAATCTCCAGATTAGCCTCCGCCTCTCATGTGGAGGAGTGGGGAATCGAACCCTCTTCTCCAGATCAGAGTCCACTGCTCCAAACTACCGCTCTTAACCACTACACCACTACATTACCTTTTTAGTTAAAAAGGAGGGCAGTGACCCTCTCACCTCTGTCAGAGCGCAGGAGCCCAGGTGTTGCCTTCTGTTGTGCTCTGGGCAATTAAATAGCTTCCGACCCATGACTACCCGAAGAATTCATGACCTTGCAGTAATCTACAAAACACAGGGTGCTGTCTTATAAGGGCCCAGTTTCCAGCCTAATGTATTCCTGAAAGAGATCAAGAACCAGACTACTCTGGGATCCTCCGAATATGCTTGCTGGAGAATAGAGGTCCTGCTTCACTGCCCTGTCGGAAATGGGCACTTCAGAGCATTGAATTCTCCAGCTCTGCAGTGGTCTCAGCGGGAGAGCTTCTCCAGAGCCTGTGCCGACACCAAGAGCAAGCGCATAGGCAGAAACCCCAAACTTGCAAGTTCCTCCAAGCTTATGGGGGCACCTTCCTCTCCCTGCCTGCCCCTGGCCAGCCTCTGCACATCTGGGCCTGGATGGAGACTGGCGGTGCCGTTTCCTCCCTCTCTCCTTCGTGCTCCGCCTCCCTTCTCTCTTTCCCTTCAACATCTGTTCTCTGGCACTTTGTGGCGAGTTCCCAGCCGTGTTTTTCTGGCCCTGATTTGTTCCATTTTCTTGGCTTCTCTTTATGTCAAGATTTCCCTGTTCCTGCTGCAGCGCTTGGGTGCAGCTGCCCTGGGTGGCAGAGCAACTGCTTGGCATGCAGAAGGTCCAAGGTTCAGTCCCCAGCTTTTCCAGTTGAAAGGGCTGGAACAGGTAGCAGGTGATGTGAAAGACTTCACAAAATAAAATCACAAAATCACACTTCTATCCTGAGACCCTGGAGAGCCGCTGCCTGTCCAAGTAGACGATCCTGACCGTGATGGACGAAGAGCCGGGTTCAATATAAGGCAGCTTCATGTATTTCCAACTGTATCAGCTCGTGGAAATTCCTCTTTGCCTGGTTCCTCTTTGGTCATGGTGTGTGTGTGTGTGTGTGGGGGGTGAAATTCAAAGAAAAGGAGCAACTTAATTCTAGTTGTCAAAAAGAGACGACCCAGATTTTGGCCAGGTTGTTAACCTTTTGCATTCTGAATGATGCTCCCCTGCTAACATCATCTGGAGAACCGGGTTCGATTCCCCACTCCACATGAGTGGCGGAGGCTAATCTGGTGAACCAGGTTTGTTCCCCCACTCCTCCACATGAAGCTAGCTGGGTGACCTTGGGCTAGCCGTAGCTCTCTTAGAGCTCTCTGAGCCCCACCTACCTCACAGGGTGTCTGTTGTAGGGTTGGGGAAGAGAAGGTGATTGTAAGCCGGATTGAGTCTCCCTTAAGTGGTAGAGAAAGTCGGCACATAAAAACCAACTCCTCTTCTACTACTATTACTATTATGATTACTACTACTATTATTATCTTGGTTTGTACACTCTTAAACCTCCGAGGCCATTTTGGTAGAATATCTACTGGAAGATAAAGTGACTTTTATCTCACACTCTAGCAAAAATTTTGCTCTTACGTCTGTTGGAAACAGAAGGCATTAACAATGAACAAAGTTCTTACGGATAAATCTTCAGACTAGCAAGCTTGGATGGGATGTTCTAAGTAGGAGCTGTGTGGTTTTATCAAAGGATGTATGTTTTATATTTATGCTGGCCTGTAATAAAGGTGGTTTGATTTGATTTGCATTCTGAATGGCACGGCCGCGCCATGCAGTGAGCAGAGAAGGGGGTTCCAGTCCTGGGCTGGTGCAAACGATGAGGCTTTTCATAGTATCATAGAGTTGGAAGGGGCCACCAGGGTCATCAAAGCCAACCTCTTGAGAGAAGGTCTGGGCCTGTGCTGAATTCAGAAGACCTTCCTTTAAAAAAACAAAAAACCTTTATTTTGAGTTTAGTTTATAATGACGACGACAACAACAAAAATAAAAATACAACAGCAGTAGGTTAAACATCCTTGTACATTCAAGATATGTTTCAATACTTGGTTCCAAAATATGTTCCAATGTTATACTTTGTTCCAATATTAAACATCAGTGCTTTTTACAGAAGTCATACCACTTAGCAGAACTTAATAAATGCAGATCATACGATAGTTTCATGGACATGGTTTACTTCGTGATGCCCCCTTCTCCACATATTCTAGAAAAGGCTGCCGTCTATTTTAAAAGTTTGTAGAGCAAGATAAGTTATTTGCTACTTTGAGTTGTGAAGATATTTTATCTGGAATTAAAAGGTTCCACACCTTCTCATACCACTGCCCAGTAGAAGGCATCTGTGCTTTTTTCCAGTACGAGGCCATCAGAGACCTTCCTTCTTCTTTTTTTGCAGAGGAAGCTGTCTGAGCTCCAGGACGGGAAGAAGTCTGTGGAGGATAGAGTGGAGGCTCTGAGGCTGCTGAAGGAGGCTGCTGAGAAGCCCGAGAAGGAAGCAAAGGATGCCCACTCAAAGGCCTGGGAGGGTGAGGGGCCTGTGCCGTATTGGGGGTGGGGGTGGTAGTGCAGGCCTCTGTGTTGCTGGCCAGAGGCCTTCCTTTCAGACCAGGTGCTACAAGGAAAGGTTGAAAGAGCTGGGTATGTTTAGCCTGAAGAGAAGAAGGCTGAGAGGGGATATGATAGGCATCTTCAAGTACTTGAAGGGCTGTCATAGAGAGGAGGGTGTCTAGTTGTTTTCTGTTGCCCCAGAAGGTTGGACCAGAACCAGGTTGAAATTAAATCAAAAGAGTTTCCGTCTAGACGTTAGAAAGACTTTTCTAACAGTTAGAGGGGTTCCTCAGTGGAACAGGCTTCCTCGGGAGGTGGTGGGCTCTCCTTCCCGGGAGGTTTTTAAGCAGAGGCTGGATGGCCATCTGACAGCAGACAGTTTCCTGCATTCTGCAAGGGGTGAACTAGATGACCCTGGTGGTCCCTTCCAGCTCTATGATTCTATGACCAGTTTGACCCAAGAGAGCATTTTGGTGAGAACTGGAGTGTCTTAATGGCATAGAAAGGCTTCCCAGGAATGAAAGGGAGCTGCGGCGGGCTTCGTATGCTTTGCTCCTGCCTTTGGGGCAAGTACACAGCCTGTGTTTTCTGGCACAAGACCCCTAGGGGAGGAATCATAGCTCAGTGGTAGAGCCTTTGCTTGTCATGCAGAAGGTCCCAGGTTCAATCCCCACCACCTTCAGCTGAAACGACAGGGCATTGTTCAAAAGGAATTATTCAGATTTATCCCATATCTACTGAACACTCCAGTAAATCTGGCACATTTGAGAATCTCTTGTGGCAGATATTCAGCTGCACTTCAGAAGGAGGGAGCAGTGTGGTTCCTGGGCAGTCATTGAGTCAGTTCGGTTTATTTTTCAGCTTTTATATTTTGTAACTTTTTGAGCTATTGTGGCCCCCAACTAGCCTGACCTCCTCAGGTCTCAGAAGCTACGCAGGGTTGGCCGTGGTTAGTATTTGCATGGGAGACCAGCAGAGAAGTCTAGGATCGCTATGCAGAGACAGGCAGTGGCAAACCTACCTCTGTATGTATCTTGCCCTGACCTGGATGGCCCATGCTGGTCCGATCTCATCGCATCTCAGAAGCTAAGCAAGGTCGGTCCTGGTTCGTACTTTGATGGGCAACCACCGAGGGTTGCCACGCAGAGGCAGGCAATGGCAAACCACCTCTGAATGTTTTTTGCATTGAAAACCCTATGGGGTTGCCATAAGTCAGCTGCGATTACATACCCCCCCCCCCAAAAAAAAGAAAAGGAAAACTACTGCGAGATTATGTTAGCTAAGGGGTACAAGTGGTACCCAAGAGCAGAAGATGGGCACTGGGGCTGCTGGGTGCTCCGGTCTTCTTACGAACAGTGACTTCTTGTCTCTTGGCTTTGCAACAGCCCAGAAAATGGCCGAAACAGCAGCGAAGGACCAAGCCCGGGCGGAAGAGGCCTTCCGGGAGCTGGACAGTGACGCGGACGGAGTGTGAGTGTCCCTTCCTTCTCTCCTTGTCAGCAGGATCAGGGCCTGTTCCAGTAGGTGCAGTGAAGGCCTGGGCTGGAGGGGGCCAGAAGATGACCCGCTGCTGGTGTGAATCAGTGGGCTAGAGGGAGACGGTCCAGCCCTGGTGTAAGCCGTAGAGTTTAATTCTTCATTTCTTTGTGGAGAGAAGCACTTATTGTTGCCACAGCAGCTTAGAAAGCTATACCAGAGATCTTGGTATTTCCTTTCCTGACGTTTCGCCAGCAGCTGTGGCAGGCATCTTCAGAGAAGTAACACTGAAGGACAGTGTCTCTCAGTGTCAAGTGTGTAGGAAGAGTAATATATAGTCAGAAGGGGGTTGGGTTTGAGCTGAGTCATTGTCCTGCAAAGCATTAAAGGTAATGTGCTAATCATTGTCCTGTAAGTATCAAGATAATGTGTTAATGAGGGTGTGGTATGTTAATGTGGAACCATTGTATCCTGAAGGGATCTGTTAACATGTGGAATCCAAAGCTAATCTGCATGGCTATTGTGGACTATAGTCTTTGTTAGTCTGGAGGTTTTCAGGACAGGAAGCCAAGCCTTATTCATTCTTAAACTCTCTTTTTTTCTGTTAAAGTTGTGCTGATGTTTATGTATTTCAATGGTTTTGTGCAATCTGACAAAATAGTTGGTAGAATTAAACCAAACAAAAATCAGAAAACTCAGGAAAAACAGACTCCCACAGGAAAGGTATTCTTGCCATTTATTAAAGGAGTCACTGATAGGATGGAGAAACTTTTGAAAAAACATAACCTACAAACAGTGTTTAAACCCACCAAGAAAATACAACAGATGCTACGATCAGCAAAAGACAAAAGAGACCCCCTCACCTCTGCAGGAGTATATCGTATACCTTGCAGCTGTGGACAAGTTTACATCAGGACCACAAAACGCAGCATACAAACAAGGATAAAAGAACATGAAAGATACTGCAGACTTGGCCAACCCTGAGAAATCAGCAGTGGCTGAACATGGACTGACACAAACAGGACACAGGGTCTTATTCCAAGACACTGAAAGACTGGACAATTCTACCAACTATTTTGTCAGATTGCACAGAGAAGCCATTGAAATTCATAAACATCAGCACAACTTTAACAGAAAAGAAGAGAGTTTAAGAATGAATAAGGCTTGGCTTCCTGTCCTGAAAACCTCCAGACTAACAAAGACTCCAGTCCACAATAGCCATGCAGATTAGCTTTGGATTTCACACATTAACAGATCACTTCAGGATACAATAGTTCCATATTAACATACCACACCCTCATTAGCACATTATCTTGATACTTACAGGACAATGATTAGCACATTACCTTTGATACTTTTGGCAGGACAATGATTCAGCTCAAACCCAACGCCTTTCTGACTATATATTATTCTTCCTACACACTTGACACTGAGACACACTGTCCTTCAGTGTTACTCCTGTGAAGATGCCTGCCACAGCTGCTGGTGAAACGTCAGGAAAGAAAATACCAAGACCACGGTCACACAGCCCGGATAACCTACAAGAACCAGTTGGTAGAATAGTCCAGTATTTCAGTGTCTTGGAATAAGTCCCTGTGTCCTGTTTGGGTCAGTCCATGTTCAGCCACTGCTGATTGTGGACAAGTTTACATCGGGACCACACAACGCAGCATACAAACAAGGATAAAAGAACATGAAAGATACTGCAGACTTGGCCAACTGGAGAAACCAGCTAGAAACTTGTGCACAAGGAATGCTGAGAATATTAGGGGCTAAAAGTGCATTCCAGACAAAGGTGTACTCAGAGTTGCCGAACTCCCGGCTGGCCTCCTGACTGCTCGTCTGCCCTCTTCTCTCTCCAGTGTGTCGGTCGCTGAGCTGCAGGAGCATGCCGAACTAGACGTGGATGGAGATGGGATCATGTCTGAATCTGAAGCCCAGGTATGGGGGGGATCTCTCTGGGAGGGGAGTAGATGTGATCTGTCAGTCAGTGTAGAAGCTGCTCGGGGACTGCAGAGCCAGCCTGTCCTGGAGCTGGTTGCACTCCCCATGAAGGAGCAGGTTCACAGCTTAGAGGTACTGGGTGTGTGTGTGCGGGAGAGGTAGTTGTAAATTTCCTGCATTGTGCAGTGGGTTGGAATAGATGACCCTGGTGGTCCCTTCCAACTCTATGATTCTATTCTATGATTCTATGATCCTGGCCTATGGTTGGGGGCTCAGGTCTCCTCTATGGCACGTGGCACCTTTAATCAGCAACGACTGCTCTTCAAAAATTGTGACCTGGCCACAGTGGTTTCTGATGTGATCGTACACTGTTTGGGCTGCCTTTAAAAGCAGCTCAGAAAGTTCATCTGGTCTGAAATGCCGCTGCCAGGTGACTGTCGGAGGTTGGCGACAGGGATTGTATCACCCCTGCGCTGAAAGCTACCCATCGGTACAATTCAGATGACTGGCTCTTGGCTTTAAGGCCCTCAGTGACTTGAGACCAGGGCACCGGAAGGACTGCCTCCTCCCATGCTGTCCAGCTTGCCAGTTAAGATCTGCCTCTCACTCCCCGCTCTCTGTGCCCCTGCCTTCAGAGGTGAGGTGGGTGGGGACTATTTTCTGCGGTTGCCCCTTGCCTTGACTCCTGAGTGGGGAGTCAAACTTTTTTCCTGGAAAAATCCCACTGTGTTTTTTCATGGCTTCAAAATTTTGGGAGTTTTGCATCTCTCAGTTTGGGTAGGGCTAGCTAGCAGGTACAAGGAGGTATTGGGATGTACTCCTCACGCGTTAGAGCTGAACAGTTTTCATGGGAGAAGAAGGAGAGTTGGTTTTTATATGCTGACTTTCTCTACCACTTAAGGAATCTGAAAATGGCTTACAATCAGGTGGGGCTGAGAGAGCTCTAAGAGAGCTGTGACTAGCCCAAGGCTACCCAGCTGGCTTCATGTGGAGGAGTGGGGAAACAAATCCAGTTCTCCAGATTATCCTCCTCCTCCTCATTTCAAGAGGAGATGGGGATGTCTTCAAAAGGAAACTAAGCACGGGTTAGTCATTAAAGGAGTGAAATCACCCCCAAGTTAGGAGGTTCATGGGGGTTCTGCCCTCGGAGACACATGCAAGAGCATCGCTTACGCGTGCCAAGTAAATTTCTTTCCCCACGAAGTCTAGGAGCGGAGGGGCTCTTTGCCTTCGGATGCCTCTCTTAGGCATGAGATGGACGAGCTTCTTTGAGCTCCTCTGCAGCAGGGAGGGGGCTTTGCCTCATCTCCTGCCTTTGGCTCTTTCAGGGCTTGCTGGGCGACTCCTTGCAGGCAGATGTGGGCCAGTTCCAGAGCACTGTGTGGGCAGCCATCAAGGAAAAGTACAAGGGAGAGGTCAGTGCACTGCCCCCCCTTTCGGGGCCCTTCTGTCCAGCAGGTTTTCTGTGAAATATCCATGGAAAAGCTGTTCCCTGATCTAGGGGGTTCCTGAACGGACCTCCACTGCATTCCTTCTTCTTGTCCCTCAACTTTTCGAAACTGTGTGGCTGAATTTGAAGACCAAAGGCAGTCCATGAGGCAGGGAGTGGGCTAACCAGGGCACCCCCGGACACCTTTCCTGGCACCCTGCCCAGTGTTCTTAGAAAGGGGATGCGGATTTTACCCAGCAGGGCTTCTGACTGGCCACTGGAGATTTGACTGGCTGTGCAGATATCTTTAAAAGTTTCTTCTGCAGCGGCTGTCACCAGAGCATAAGAATCTTCACCGTGTTGGTTTGTGTATGTGAAATGGAATATTTTTGAGGCATCCTATTAAATGGTGCTTCTGCCTGAAATATTAAAGAGTAACTATTCATGTTGTGCATAACCTGACATTTAGTAGCTGGCTCCTCCCTCTGTGGCAGCCATTGTGTAGAGGCACCCCTCCCTGCCCTGTGCCTGTATTCCAAAGGTGCCCACAGGCTCTGAAGGGACGGGGACCCTTGGTCTCAGCGCCATCTTTCTTCTCCAGAGTTTGGATGACGTCCCACCTCTGCCAAAGACCCCCGTGGAGGAGTACCAAGCCCCCCAGCCTGACGCCCATCTGGATCCTCTGCCTACGGAAGACGACTATGATGACGAAGATGAGGGAGAGGAGGAATCTGATGAAGATGGTGTGGATGAGGAGACGAAGGTATGAAGCAGAGTGGTGATAGTCTGCGCACAAAGAGGAATTCACTGATATCTATTCCCTCCACCCCCTCCCAATTTATATTCCTCATGGTAAGTGGCTTGTAGAAGGGGAAACTGTATGCAAATGTTCTTATTTTTGCATACTTCATTCTGAGCACATGATACCCATCTTTGTCTACTGGGACTAGGGTGAGGGCAGGAGAGATTGATCTGCAGGCCGTGGGGAGGGGGGGGGAAGGCAGACATCTAGGGCACAGCCACTTGGTTCCCCTCCAGCTGGCTGCAAGTGTCCAACACCCCCCCCCCCCACCTAGCCATTGAAGGCTAGAAGCTGCTTTTCTGGTTTCTGCAAACGAGAACGGAGAGTCTGGCAGCCAGAGCCTCAGGCCCTGATGCTGGTGCTGCTAGGCGGCAGAGAGGAGAGGCTCTAAGGGGCAGGGGGCAGGGAGGTTAGCAGTGACAGTGGAGTCCGTAGCAACTCCGCCCCAAGCATGCTGCCTGTGCCCCTGATTATGGAACAGGATGCTGCTGATAGGCAGACAGAAGCGGCCAGTGAGCATTCTCTCAGGATAACTGGCATAGTTAAATTGTGGAACTCCCTGCCTTAGGATGTGGCTGCCAACTTGGAAGGCTTTAACGGGAGTGGACATGTTCATGGAGGAGAGGGGGTATCCATGGCTACTAGTCCAAATGGATACGAGTCATGGTGCATACCTGTTCTCTCCAGGATCAGAGGAGCAGGCTTATTATAATAGGTGGTTTGGAACCCAGGCAGGATATTGCTGCTGCAGTCATCTTGCTTGTGGGCTTCCTAGAGGCACCTGGTTGGCAGCTGTGTGAACAGACTGCTAGATTTGATGGGCCTTGGCCTGATCCAGCAGGGCTTTCCTTATGTTCCTCTATGTGCCTCTAGGAAGCCCACAAACAAGACAACTGCAGCAGCACCATCCTGCCTTTGTTCCACAGCACCTAATATATTCGGCATGCTCCTCTGATCCTGGTCGCCATAAAACCCTGCTGGCAGGGTGGCAAAACTCACCTGGTTCACTGCAGGAAGAGGTTGGGCTAGAATTCACAAGGCATGCCCTCAGCCACCCGCATCCAGCCACAGGGGTAGGAGACCTGAGGAGCAGAGCAGCCAATCCTACGAAACAGCCAAAGGATGTTTGGAGTGCCTGCTTCCTAAAACAACTCTGCGAGCTTCTTGACGTGCATGCCGGGTATCTGGGCCTGCTGGCAGTGGTTGAACCAGCCGTTGTGTGGCAAGAATAGCGACTTGGGCACTAGCTCTGTTGTGTGGAAGTTTGCCAGCTTGCTGCTTTGGTGTTCTCCGTAGGTTCCTCCGATACCACCATCGTCCGACAACAAGGCAGCGGAGGACGAATTGGAAAAGATGCCTCCTTACGATGAAGCTACACAATACCTAATTGACGGTAGGCTGTTCCTCAAAATCCGCGACCGTGTTTCTCAAAGCCAGGCCTGCCCGCTGACTTGCTGGGGGTGAAAGCCGATCCCCTGGCTTTCAGTTGAAGATAAAGTAAAAAAGAATATCGCTGGGGGGTTGTCGTCGGTGTCCCTCTCTGGTCGTGATCCATAATGAGATTATGTTGCATTTAGAATCTGCTTTAAGAGCAGGGAGCTGTTGAGCATCTTCTCTGCTTTGGAGTGAGCCACACCCTGGTTCACCATTGCATATCTTTGTGCTGTTGTTGTGTTGCCTCTGCAGTTTGTTTTGGGCAAACGGAGCGACGGCAATGATCCGCAGCGGCTGTGCCGGCCATTTCAGCCTGCACCGTGGCTGGCGGATTCCCGGTGGGCTGGGAGTTGTCTTTGTCCTCCCACTTTTTAAATGATCTTTTTGCTGGAAAAGCTAACCAATCTGAGCGAGAGTCGAATAATGCGCGCTCCTCAGGGGTGACGGTTGTTGCCTTTCTGCCCCTTCTTTCTGGCTGCTGATGCGCAGGGCTGGGCGCACAGTCGGGGCACCTAATTATCCCCCAAAGGGGGCAGGTTTATGTCGGAGGGAGCCAGATTGGAGGGAGCCACTGCCACAAACATCCTCTTGAGATGTGTCAAACTTGGGGGGCGGGTGTTTTCCCACACTTCTGGGACACTTAGACTCAAGGATCCGCTGACCCCATCCTGGGGGGGGCTTATTATGTGGGCCGTGTCATAGGGACATTCTGAATTCCTCCATCTGTGCCAGAATTTAACCAGAATGACTTCATTCAAATCTGAACGGAACTAGAAAGGTCTGCATTTTAACTTCCTGCGTGCCGGGAAGAGGCTCCCCTGGCCTGGTCGACTTTTATCTGGAAAATAAAGTTAGTTTGAATTCCTAGCTTGAACTTTCCAGCTGTGGCTCTTGACTGTTGGAGGGCTGTGTTCAAATTCAGCTGGTGCTGAAAAACAGCCTTGGGTGTATGATTTAATCCACGGCTGCCCTATGCCTTGAAACATTTGTGGTAATTATATGTATATTATGCCAAGGTGCTAATTTTTCTTGCAACTAAGACTGGGGTGGGGTTCCGGTTACAAGGTACTATACAGAGTTCCCCCTTCTCTGTGACCCCTGAGGTCTCTGCTGTGAGCAGCTCCTTAGAGGTAAGGTTGGAATAGAAATCTGAAGAGCCTTCAGCTGCAAGTGAGAAGAGAAATCACAGATGTTTGTTAGCAGTTACCTCCACTCCTTGGGAAGCCAGCAGGATGCATCTGGGGCTCCGTTCACGGCCCAGTCCTGGCCTGCATTTGGCCTCCCGTGCCTGGGTCTCCTCCACCAATTCTGTCCCCTCCTACCAATTCTGTCCCCCTCTGGGTTGAAATTAAATCAAAAGAGTTTCCATCTAGACATTAAGAAGAACTTTCTAATAGAGCGGTTCCTCAGTGGAACAGGCTTCCTCAGGAGGTGGTGGGTTCTCCTTCCCTGGAGGTTTTTAAGCAGGGGCTAGATGGCCATCTGTCAGCAATGCTGATTCTGTGACTGTAGGCAGATGATGAGAGGGAGGGCACCTTGGCCATCTTCTGGGCATGGAGTAGGGGGTCGCTGGGGGTGTGGGGGGTGAGGTAGTAGTGAATTTCCTGCATTGTGCCGGGGGTTGGACTAGATGGCCTTGGTGGTCCCTTCCAACTCTATGATTCTGATTCCTCGGCTCACCGTTTAATGAGATGGCTTGGCATGGTGTTGCCTCTAGGATCCTGTAGATGGTGCAAATGTACTCCAGATAGCTCCGCGCACGTGCACATTCTCTCTGGAGGCGGGGATGGTTTTACGGCGACAGGAGCACGTTCGAAAATGAAGGGGGGGGGTCAGGGGTCACATCAGCTGGGGAGGTTTCCTTGCAAAACAAGGGGGAGGGCGGGGTATAAAAACAAATCAAGTAAATAAATAAGGAAGCCATTGATGCCGAGGCGACGCAACCACAAATAGCAGCATTTGGGTTGGCTTATTTTCTGCTTTTGTGTAATAAACAACAGGATTTTTTTGAATTTATTATTACAGAAAATTGCCTGCATTGGGTAAAGCTTGGGTTAAAAGCAGGGCATTTGAGAATCCAGTCGTGGGTACGTGCCTGGCATTCCAAATTAAACCTGCAGAAAGATGATAGACATCTGAAACCAAAGGAGTGGGCAAAACAATGAACCCCTTAGCAGAAGGACAACTGCTCTCCTTCCGTCCGCTGCCACAAACATCTTCTGGAGATGTGTCAAACTTGGGTGGTGGTGGGGAGTTTCCCATAGACCCCATTCCCACACGAACATATTTCCAGCATTTTGGGAAGTGCTGGAAATATTGGCCACAAAATCTTTGAATCAGTGTAATGCTTTTTGAAAACAAGGTTTTTCTCTTGAACACATGTTTCACATGAAGCTGCCTTCTACTGAATCAGACCCTTTTCCTCAAAGTCAGTACTGTCTACTCAAACCGGCAGCGGCTCTCCAGGGTCCTCTATTTAGGGGAGGGGCCGTGGCTCAGTGGCAGAGCCTCTGCTTGGCATGCAGAAGGTCCCAGGGTTCAATCCCTGGCGTCTCCAGTTGAAAGGACCAGGCAGTAGGTGATGGGAAATACCTTTCTCTGCCTGAGACCCTGGAGAGCTCCGGCCAGTCTGAATAGACAAGACTGACCTTGATGGGCAGATAGTCTGATTCAGTAGACTGCCGCTTCATGTGTGACCATGTATTAATTGGCTATGAATGCAGTGTTGCTTGTAGGAAATGGAGGCATTTATACGCTGCAATTTCATAAATGATAGAGAATGGTACAGTTATGTTATGCTGTGTTATCAGTTCAAGCAGTAAAATTAAGTTTAGGTTTGATCAGTGTTGCACACACAAGAACCAGGGTGAATGGAAAGTGGCCGGGGGGTTCTAGAAAGAATCCGGGGCAGAGGAGGGTCTCTGTCCACCGAAGTGCCTCTTGCAGGTAGGCCCGTGCAGTGAGGGCTGCCACCACCTCTCCCTGGGACAAGATTAACGTGTGCCCTGGCCTGCCCATTCAGTCCTGTTCTTAGGAATACTCCTGTAGTGACATTTCGTACCCGTGGCCCTCTCCTCTGCGCCGTGAGTCTGCCTCTGGGGAGGAGAGCGTGAAGAGGAGGGCCAGCGGAGAGTCTTCCCGCCTTGCCCCCGCTGTTGCTGAAGGCACGTCTCCTTCCGCACAGCCATGATAGGGCAGGCCCCAGTTCTGAGGTGCCGCTTTGGCAAAGGGCGTCCTGCAGAGGAGTTCAGTCAGTCGGGGCTTTTCATTCACTTTTGCATCCCGCCTTTTTGCCTGTGTGTGTTTCAGCCGCCCAGAAAGCCAGGGACCAATTTGAAGAGGTGGAGAAATCCCTGAAAGATATGGAGGAGTCGATCAGGTACGGCTTTGGGCTTGAATCTGCAGCATTTTAAGAGGGGAAGGGGCTTCCTGGCACAGTTCCTGAGTGGCCGATTTCCCCCTGTGTGCCCCCTGGTTCCCACCACCCTCTAAAGCCTATCCAGGAAAAGCCTTCAGAAGCCCCCCACCCCCACCCCACACACACTGATGCTAATTTGGGCCTGATCAGAATTTATTTGATTTTTTAATTACATTTTTCTTTCTTTCATTAAAAAAAAAAGAAGGGGGGAAAACTCAACACCCAGTAACTAATTAAAAAAAAACATCATCTTTATAGAGTGGAAATAAAAATATAGCAGTGTTGGCAGATCTACACATCAGCTTCTGGAGAGCCAGCGTGGTGTCGTGGTTGAGAGTCGTGGTTTGGAGCGGTGGACTCTGATCTGGAGAACCGGGTTCGATTCCCCTCTCCACATGAGCGGCGGAGGCTGATCTGGGGAACTGAATTTGTTTCCCCACTCCTACACACGAAGCCAGCTGGGTGACCTTGGGCTAGTCGCACTCTCTCAGCCCCACCTCCCTCACAGGGTGTCTGTTGTGGGGAGGGGAAGGGGAAGGTGATTGTAAGCCAGTTTGAGTCTCCCTTACGAGGTAGAGGAAGTCGGCATATAAAAACCACCTCTTCTTCTACAAAGGTTGCCAGATATCTAAAAATGCCCATGCGCAGTTGTCATCTCTTCTCCATACGTTCAAATATTGATAAAGTTCTCAGGTCCTCCCTCAATCCATTGATTTCTAGGAGGTGGGGCGTTTTTATCTCTTTAGTGTGCTGCAATGCAAACTTTTCATTGGTGGCGTTCACTTAAAATATCTGCATCTTTCTTTGTTGTTGTACGCTCAGATTTCTTACAACTCTACAAGTTATGCAGCAGAGCCTTCCCGGCCCCCCCCCCCCCAGTCAGGTCCCTGGGGTAGGGGAGGAGGGGGTTTAGCTCTCTGACCTCATTTCCCCCGTCAAGGGCTGCCGGCTGGCTGCCTCCGTGACTCACCGCCTGCCTTCTCCCCCTCCCCTGCGCTGAGCCCCTCTTCTCAGCTGCTGTGAGGTGGGTGGGGTTGAGAGAGCTCTAAGAGAGAGCTCCTTCCTCAGGGAGTCTCCGGGAAGAGGGCCCAAGGTCCTCCAATGGCTCAAGGGGCAGGGAACGCTGAGGTGCCGTGCTCAGCCCCCCGAGTCCTTCACGGGGAGCTCTGTGACCCCGGCAGCCGGAATCCCTCTGGTGGGATCGGGCAGGAAGGTCACGGGGGGGAGCAGTCCGGGTCAGATGCTGAGAGGTTTGGGTCCTGCCAACTTTCCTTTCTCTTGCCTTTCTGTCAAATCAGCCTAGCGGGGTTTCCGACCTGAATCAACCTAACAAGGGTGCTGCTGTAGAGGGTGCCGAGTTGTTTTCTGTTGTCCCAGAAGAGACCAGAACCGACGGGTTGAAATTAAATCAAAAGAGTTTCCATCTAGACATTAGGAAGAACTTTCTAACAGTGAGAGCGGTTCCTCAGTGGAACAGGCTTCCTCGGGAGGTGGTGAGCTCTCCTTCCCCGGAGGTTTTTAAGCAGAGGCTAGATGGCCACCTGTCAGCAATGCTGATTCTATGACCTTAAGCAGATGATGAGAGGGAGAGCATCTTGGGCATCTTCCAGGCATGGAGTAGAGGTCACTGGGGGTGTGGGGAGGGGAAGGTAGTTGTGAGTTTCCTGCATTGTGCAGGGGGTTGGACTAGATGACCCTTGTGGTCCCTTCCAACTCTGATTCTGTAACAATGTTTTTTTCCTCCAACCGTCTTTTCCCTTGTCCTTCCAGGAGCCTGGAGAAAGAGATCACCTTTGATTTTGGACCTCACGGGGAATTTTCTTATCTCTACAACCAATGCTATGAGCTTACCACTAACGAGTAAGTTAGTGGTAACTGCCCCCTTGACTTTGTGGTGCAGTTCCTCTGGGGGGAGGGGGATCGGTCTCCCCTCTGCTCAGTCCCTGGGGCAGCTGGAGCCGCCTTCTGGTCATATCCCAGCAGCCCCTCCTTCTCACAGCACCAAAAGGTGGGGACGGCCAGAGTGGAAGTGGGGGTGGGCTGTGAGCCGGGATGGAAGGAGCTGGGTATGTTTAGCCTGGAGAGGAGAAGACTGAGAGGTGTTGTGATAACCATCTTCAAGTACCTAAAGGGCTGTCATATAGAGGAGGGTCCCGAGTTGTTTTCTGTTGCCCCAGAAGGCCGGACCAGAAGCAACGAGTTGAATTTAAATGAAAAGAGTTTCCGTCTAGACATTAGGAAGAATTTTCTAACCGTTAGAGCGGTTCCTCAGTGGAACAGGCTTCCTCGGGAGGTGGTGAGCTCTCCTTCCCTGAAGGTTTTTAAGAAGAAGCTGGATGGCTATCTTCAGCAAGGCTGATTCTTTGACCTTTAAGCAGATGATGAGAGGGAGGGCATCTTGGCCATCTTCTGGGCATGGAGTAGGGGGTCACTGGGTGTGTATGTGTGGGGGAGGCGGTTGTGAATTTTTTGCATTGTTCAGGGGGTTGGACTAGATGACCTTGGTGGTCCCTTCCAACTCTATGACTCTATGATTCTGTGGTTCATAAGATGGAAATGGCGGGGCTTCCCTATGAGGTCCTGTTGCTGTAGAGTGGGGCCCGTCCTCTCCACGGCAGCTGGACTAACGCCAGGCAGAGGAGCTGGAGAGGTCCAGGCTGGTGTAATTGGGGCTGGGGGCTGGGGAGAGTTCAGAAGGCCTTTGAAAACCAGGCCTGGGAAACATGGCTGCCTCTGAAGTGGGCCGTGCAGGGTGACTTTTATCTCAAATTCCCGAATTTTATCTCAAACTCCTGAATGAATTCAGCCGCCCCAAAGACAGAGCCTCAGTTTTTCTGAACTCTTGGGGAGCTCTTAAGGCCTGATTGTTCTTCCAGTCTTAGAAATGCCCTGGATCGAAGGCCAGATTGTTTGCTTGAATGTGGGCAAGGAGAGAGAGGGGGGCTGAGTCTTGGTGCTTTCTGGCGGAATATTTAGTCGGTGGCCCTCGTGGCAGGCTGGCCTTTGCTCCGTGAGCCCCCAGAAGTCCCTGGTTTTGCCTCAGTGTTCATGCTTTAGAGGCAGCAGCATGTAGAGATGCGCTGGGCAGAGCCACGCCCATACTGATCTCCACACCTGCTAAAACGTGCTCCGGTTTTGCAGCAGTTCTTGTTGGCTTGAAGGAAGCTGTTGCCTTTGGAAACGAAATTCTTGCCCAAGCTCCAAGTTTGCGTTTCACGGGAGGGGCCCGGGGCCAGCTTCCTGGGGCCTGGCCTCGTGTTTGCTTTCCTGAGGAGGCTGCTGTGGCCCCAAGGTTTGGTCTTGGCTGCCGCAGGCTGTCCCGCCACGGGCTGTCTGCTCCGGCCAGACTGGTGGTGTGGAGGCTAATGACCGTTTCTCTTCTCTGCTGCTTTCTCCAGGTACATTTATCGCCTCTGTCCCTTCAGCAGAGTATCCCAGAAACCCAAGCACGGTGGTTCAGAGACCAGTTTGGGGTAAGAAGCTGTAGGCCAGTTCCGGAAACAAGCCCATAGTGATCTGGCGTTGTCCATTTCCATAGCCCTACGGCTAAGAGACCGAGCTGCCAGCCAGAGCTCTCTCTGCCTCAAACACACACACCCCGCAGAGGGGAGATGCTGGCCTCCCTTGCAGGGTGGTTGTAAGGATTCCAAGAAGGTAATGCGAGTCAAGCAGTTTGAGCGCTCGGAAAGATCCGGGCGGGTGCGGATTGGCAGGCTCGTCCTTCTCAGCGGAGGGTGCCCTCTAACTGGGTCTGCTTCCCTTGCAGCACGTGGGGGTCCTGGGCTGGGCCGGAAGACAACAAGTTCAGCGTCATGAAATATGAGCACGGGACAGGCTGCTGGCAGGGCCCAAACCGCTCCACCACGGTGAGTGCTTGGGTGGACGGGCCAGCTGGGGCAGGGAAGGAGAGAAGCAGGCCCCCTCTGACCCTGGCCCCACAGCCAGCGAGGAGGAAGCTGCAGGGGGGCTGGAAACCTGTCTGACAGAATGCGTGTGAGGATCTTGGAAATGCCCCAAGATTGGACCGTGGAAGTGCGGTGGAAGGAACAGGCCAGTAACCGTGGCGTAGTCACGGGGGATATGTCTATCAGTGGCTATCAGCCATGGTGACTAAAGGGAACCTCCACATTCAGAGGCGGTCAACCTCTGAATCCCAGTGCCTGGGGGCAACATTTGAGCAAGATCTTCTGATGTTCTTATCGGGGAAGGCCTCTGCCTCTGTGCCCTGTTTTTGGCCTTCCAGAACAACTGGTCAGTCACCGTGTGAGACGGGCTGCTGAACCGGATGGACCCTCACTGGTCTGACCCAGCAGGGCTCTTCTGAGGTTCTTATCAGGGGAAGGCCTAGGCCTCTATGCCTTGCTGTTGGGCCCTCCAGAGGAGCTGGTTGGCCACCATGGGAGACGGGAGGTTGGACTAGATGGACCCTTGCTGGCCTGCTCCGGCAGGGCTCTTCTGTTGTCATTTGTTCTTCCTGGTGTAGCGTGAATCAGACAGTCCAGTCTCTCCTTTTGGGGGATGCCGTGGTTGGCCTGACTGGTTTCTTGTTGGTGGGTTGTTGTGAAGCAATGAGGGGAGGGGTCCTGGAGGAGGGTGGCCCCATCAGGGGCATGTCCACGCGTGCGCACACACGCAGTGGCTTCTGCCTTGAAAGAAGAAGTCCTTGGTTGGCATATACCTAGATACTGAGCAAAGGGTGCACCCGCCCCATGGCCACAATCTGAGCTGGGCTTGCACAACAAGCAAAGCTTCTTGAGCGTAAGGACCCAGGGGTCTTTTGAATATTCCCCACCGAGAAAAGCTCTCTGCATGTAGAAAACTCGCACGCCAGGCAGAAGGCTTTTCTGACCCCCCATTTTTCCTGCATTGGTGAGGGAAACAAGCAGGGCCCCTTATGCAGCCTGAAATGAGAGTGTTCAGGAGGAGCTTTGTCCGCTGGTTCTGTTCCCCCATTCAGCAGGAGAGGAACCCCGAGGAGGCGGCCGTGAGGTCCCCTTCCTTGGGGGCACAGCGCCCTGTTCAGGGAGGGCGCGTTCCCGCAAGGCGGAGTGTCTTCCAGTTTCCCCATAAATAAATACACCAGACACCTCAGAGAGCCAATTCTAGGTTGAATGGGGTGGTGGTGGGGAACCCATAAGCAGACGAAGCACACTGGGATGTCCTGGGGCTGCTTCCTCCCCCTCCCCCACCTTCTGTACCTGGCAGGATTGTTGGGATAAAAGGGAGAGGCTCCCTTGGAGTGGGGAAGGGGAGGGTACCGATATGAAACCCCCCACAGGATTTTAGTAAGGCTGTGGACGAATCCTGTCAGACCTCATGCTCATTTTCTGAGAGCCCCCAAGCTTTAGCCAGCAGGGTGTAGAGGGTAAGAACAGTGGTTTGGAGCGGTGGACTCTGATCTGGAGAACCGGGTTTGATTCCCCACTCCTCCACATGAGTGGCCGAGGCTAATCTGGAGAACCGGGTTTGATTCCCCACTCCTCCACATGAAACCACCTGGGTGACCTTGGGCTAGTCACAGCTCTCTTAGAGCTTTTTCAGCCCCACCCACCTCACAGGGTGTCTGTTGTAGGGTTGGGGAAGGTGATTGTAAGCCGGTTTGAGTCTCCCTTAAGTGGTAGAGAAAGTCAGCATATAAAAACCCAACTCTTATTATTCTTCTTGACCCAAGTGGGAGTCACGGTCCGGCTTTCCCCCCCCCCCAGGTGAAACTCTCGTGTGGCAAGGAGACGATGGTCACAACCACCACAGAGCCCAGCCGGTGTGAGTACCTGATGGACTTTGTCACCCCAGCAGCCTGCCATGACCCCAGAGAGGACCCTCACGACGAATTGTGAGGGCAGGTGAGTCCCCCCCACCGGGTCAGTGAATCCCCTCCCCTCTGCTTGCTGAATGTGAGACTTGGGAAGGCACCATGGTATGGGTAGGGCTGGGCATGGCTCAGGGAGAATCAGGTTGGAATCAGCAAGCTTCCAGGGCAGTCTCTCTTTCAGGTGAACCTACCTCACAAGGTGGTTGTTATGAGGATAACCTAGAGGGGAGAGGAGTATTGTCAGCTTTTTGGGTTCCCATAGGGGAGATCTTTTGAAGAAGAACCTACAGTTTTAGAAAGTGTAGTGAAAGTTGCATTGAGAGCAATCAGGAGAAGCAAATCACCAGGAGCAGATGGGCTATCAATAGAGCTATTCCAAGCCACAGAAACAGAGTTCATCAAAATCTTGACAAGAATATGCCAACAGATATGGAAAACAAAACAATGGCCCACAGACTGGAAACGATCCATTTACATTCCAATTTCCAAGAAAGGAGACATCAAAGATTGCAGCAACTATCGGACCATCGCATTAATTCCTCACTCAAGTAAAGTGGTGCTCAAAATCTTACAGCAAAGGCTGTTACCATATATGGAACGAGAAATGCCTGATGTTCAAGCTGGTTTCAGAAAAGGAAGAGGCACTAGAGATCATATTGCAAATATACGTTGGTTACTGGAGCATACGAGAGAATTTCAGAAGAAAATCAGCTTGTGTTTCATAGATTACAGCAAAGCTTTTGACTGTGTGGATCATGAAAAGCTATAGCTGGTTTTAAAGGAAATGGGTGTGCCACTACATCTGATCATTTTGATGCGCAACCTGTACTCTGGACAAGAGGCCACAGTTAGAACAGAATATGGAGAAACGGAATGGTTTCCAATTGGCAAAGGTATCAGACAAGGATGTATTTTATCTCCCTATCTCTTCAATCTATATGCAGAACATATAATTAGGAAAGCTGGATTAGATTTAGACGAAGGTGGAGTGAAAATTGGAGGGAGGAACATTAATAATTTGAGATATGCCGATGACACTACATTACTGGCAGAAGATAGTGAAGATTTGAAACAACTACTGCTGAAAGTTAAAAGAGAAAGTGCCAAAGCAGGACTACAGCTGAACATCAACAAAACAAAAGTAATGACTACAGGAGAATTACACAACTTTAAGGTTGACAGTGAGGAAATTGAAATTGTTCAAGACTTTCTATTCCTTGGCTCCACCATCAACCAAAAGGGAGACTGCAGCCAAGAAATCAGAAGGAAATTGAAACTGGGAAGGTCAGCCATGAAGGAGCTAGAAAAGATCCTTAAGTGTCAGGATGTGTCACTGGCCACCAAGACTAGATTAATTCATGCCATCGTGTTCCCTATTACTATGTATGGGTGTGAAAGCTGGACAGTGAAGAAAGCTGATAGGAAGAAAGTAGATTCCTTTGAAATGTGTTGGAGGAGAGTGTTACGGATTCCGTGGACTGCTGTGAGCACCCTCTACCCGGGGAGCGTCGCCTCTGCTCCCACCCGGGGCCTAGGCGAACCCTCCGGGGCTCCAGCCACAGGCAATTCACTCGGAGAGCACGTCCTTTGCTCCAATCCGAGGCCACGGCGAACCCTCCAGGGCTCCAGCCAGGCAAGGAAAAATAGAGAAGCAATTCGTGCCAAAATGTGAGCACCTGTCCCGTGGTAATCCCACAAACAGCATCCAGAGACAAAGAGTCCAAAAGAGAGCTGATTTAATGGAAAACATACAGGTATGCAGAGCTTACAGGTGCATTGGCACGAATGACAATTGGGAGCACGGGGTAGGCCTATAAGGGAAAGTATTAGTCACAACAGGTCAAGGCGGCCCCCCTTCTACTGAGGAGTCGTTCCCACGGGAGATAGCACTGCAACAGGAATTTAGCAGTTAGCATGTTTGGCCTTGAGAGGCACCTGGTAGAATCGAAACTAAAACAGTCAGAGTCTGACAGGCTGCTTAGAGCTGTGGAAAGCAGGCCTGACAACTGCCAAAAAAACAAATGAGTGGGTTATAGATCGAATCAAGCCTGAACTGACCCTAGAAGCTAAAATGACTAAACTGAGGCTATCGTATTTTGGTCATGTCATGAGACGACAAGAGTCACTGGAAAAGACAGTCATGCTAGGAAAAGTTGAGGGCAGCAGGAAAAGAGGAAGACCCAACAAGAGATGGATTGACTCAATAAAGGAAACCACAGCCTTCAATTTGCAAGATCTGAGCAAGGCTGTCAAAGACAGGACATTTTGGAGGACTTTGATCCATAGGGTCGCCAGGAGTCGGAAGCGACTTGACAGCACTTAACACTCACTGTTGACTGCTAAATTCTGCGCTGCAGCTATTAAAATACATCGTACCCTGACGGGATAAGAGTAATAAGGTAAAGGTTCCCTGTGAAAGCACTGGATCATTCCTGACCCATGGGGTGACGTCACATCCCGACGTTTACTAGGCAGACTTTGTTTTACGGGGTGGTTTGCCAGTGCCTTCCCCAGTCACCTTCCCTTTACCCCCAGTAAGCTGGGTCCTCATTTTACCGACCTCAGAAGGATGGAAGGCTGAGTCAACCTTGAGCTGGATACCTGAAACCAACTTCCATCGGGATCGAACTCAGGTCATGAGCAGAGCTTGGACTGCAGAACTGCAGCTTACCACTCTGTGCCATGGGGCTCCTAATAAGAGTAATAGAAATGCTTTATTACTCAAAATATTAAGGGGGGTCACACCAAGTTATACGATGTTTATATAAATTTTATTCATACACGTAATATGTAATTTTTAGGCTTAGATTATTTATAGTAGTAGCTGTTGTGGTGGTTTTCTTATTATCTGTTGTGGCTGCTGTTTTTCTGCTGGTCAGTGACCGTACTAATAAATCATTATATTGTATTCAGGAGCCATTTGACGAAGAGGCCGAGTTCTAGGCTGGAGCCTCAAAGGGCCGTCTTTGCCCCCGTCCCTCCGACTGTCCCCGGGCCCCTCCTTCCACCGGGATCCCGCCACATCTTCTCCGCGGTCAGTCATGCCCTGCCCAGATGGACTTGACGGTGTTCTGGTGCCTGCCTTTGCCCGGCCACATCCTGGGACTTGAGTCTCTTCTACCTCCCCCCCCACCCCCGTGCCACAGCTTCTGGGCACAGCCCGGCCAGATCTTGCTCAGCCGTCAGGACCACCCAGCTGCCAGGGCCTTTGTTTCCTCCGTTGTCTCTTCTTTTTTTGGGGGGGGGGGGAGGAGGGTTGGTGGTGCCTGCTGGCACAGCTGCTCTGTCCTGAGGGCTGCCGCCCACCGTCCTTGTTCTGAGCCACGTTTCCCCTGGGGGTGGGGGCCCCGCCGGAGCCTGTGCCCAGCTCCCTCTGGCACTGCCAGCCACGCCCTGGCCCCTCCCCGCTCTTTGGCGTGTGCCGCGGACCAAGACCTTCCCTTCCAATAAAGAGGTGTTCGCTCTTGCCTGGTCTGTCTGCCTGTCTGTCTGGCCTCCGAGGTGAGGGGGGTGGTGGGGGTGGGATTGCACTGAAGGGCTTCTGCAAGTTGGGGCGGGGGGACGGGGACGCTCGACCCCAGAGGGGCCTGACTCAGGCCCGCTTTCAGTTCCTGCAGCTGGTCTCTGCTGACCCGCCATATGCCACCTCCAACACCCCCTGCAGACAAAACCCTTTTATGAAATGCATTAGTGTGTGTTTGGGGATGGGGAGGGTGTAGCAGTAAGACTGCCCCCCCTCCAGGGGCATTCTCCTTAGGGGCCTTTTGGGGGGGGGGCTCCTGGCTTTGGCTGCGTATCCTGCTCATAAAGGGGAGGGGGAGGGGCTCCTGGTGCCTGTCACCTGCTCCCCTCCATGGGCAATCAAGTGCCCGCCATTTCCATGACAAAGGCGAGGCGCCTTCTTTCACGGCCCCACCCCCCTTGTTTTCCATCTGAGCCCCTCTCCCTGCATGGAGGTCTTGACAAAGGACCACTGGGGGGGGGGAGAGATGCTGTTGGGCTCAGGTCTCTCCTTGGGTTTGGAAGGAAGAAGAAAAGTTGGTTTTATCTGCCTACTTTCTCTACCACTTAAGAGAGACTACAACCGGCTTACAACCACCTTCCCTTCCACAACAAACACCCTGTGAGGTAGGTGGGGCTGAGAGAGTTCTGAGAGAGCTGTGACTAGCCCAAGGTCACCCAGCTGGCTTCATGTGGAGGAGTGGGAATCAAACCCAGTTCTCCAGATCAGAGTCCACCGCTCCTAACCACCGCTCTTAACCGCTATACCACACTGGAAGCAGAGGAAAGAGCTCGTCCCATTGGAGGAAACGCTCTGCTAGCAAGGAAGACAAGCAGAGCGGCTGCCTTCTGCTGGGAAGGGAGGGGGAGCCCCATGTGAAGCCACAATAGCACACACACACACACACACACACGCCTATATGCACACACATCCTCCTGTTTGGACCAGGTGTGCTTTTCAACAAAGGGAAAAGCATGAGATGAGCATTTCCCACAGTGGCGAGAGGGAAGGGTTAACGGAGTCGGCTCCTGTTGGTCAACGTCACATGAAGTTGAACACATGAAGCTGCCTTCTACTGAATCGGACCCTCGGTCCATCAAAGTCAGTATTGTCTAAGACTGGCAGCTGCTCTCCAGGGTCTCAGGCAGAGAGAGGTCTTTCACATCACTTGCTTAGTCCCTTTAAGTGGAGATGCTGGGGATTGAACCTGGGACCTTCTGCAGGCCAAACCGATTCTCTACCTCTGAGCCACGGCTCCTCCCCAAACAGTCCCTTGCTCCATTAGGGTCACTGTTGTCTACTCAGACTGGCAGCAGCTCTCCAGGGTCAGGCAGAGAAAGGTTTTTCACATCACCTACTTGCCTCTGGTCCCTTTAACTGGAGATGCCACTGGGGATTGAACCAGGGACCTTCTGCATGCCAAGCAGAGACTCTGCCACTGAGCCACGGCCCCTCCCCATGAGTTCTGTAACAGGCAGGCCCAGTAGCTGCCCTTCCTAATGGGTGGGACGTGCTTAGGGGATCCCAGGACTAACTGTTATCCCTTTCTTGCTCTCACACATGTGCACTCCCTCCCGCCCCCCGGTTCATTTCCTGAAATCTCCCCGTGTGCCCCCTGCTTTCTCCACCTTCACCCCAACACGAATGCATGGATTGCTAGTATTTACTTATGCCTGAGAACGTGGGGGAACCTGAGGATGGGAAAACCCCTGAAGTATGTCTCTGCCAAATCCCCCCCCCCAGAGGCCGCCAGCTTCTGCCCCCTTTGCTCTGTGCTGCATTGCTGACTGCAGTGAACTCCTTTTGCCCTAGAGGCCCCCCAGGTGCTGGAGTTTGCTCCCTGCCTCCAGGGTCTGCACAGCCCTGCTCTCTCCCCCAGTGGTTGTTGGTCACCCTGTGCTGTGCCAGGCAGGCCCACTAGCAGAGGTCTAGTTTCTAACAGAGTGGTTCCTCAGTGGTGGAACGGGCTTCCTCGGGAGGCGGTGGGCTCTCCTTCCCTGGAGGGTTTTTAAGCAGAGGCTAGATGGCCATCTGTCAGCAATGCTGATTCTATGACCTTGGGCAGTTCATGAGAGGAAGGTCATCTTGGCCATCTTCTGGGCATGGAGTGGGGGTCACTGGGGGTGGGGGGGAGGTAGTTGTGAATTTCCTGCCTTGTGCAGGGGGTTGGACTAGATGACCCTGGTGGTCCCTTCCAGCTCTATGATTCTAAGTCTCCGCTGGCTGCGGTAGGTGGACCGATGTTGGAAACCCAGGAGAATGTCCCATGTCGGGAAGGTTCATGTTTTTTGGGGTGGAGGCAGCGTGGCCCCCCTGCTCCCCGGCCGTGCATCACCGGGGTGCTCTTTCCCCCGGCGCAAGACAGACGGACTCCCGTAAGATTCTGAACTTTTTATTTTCTGGCATGAAAAGTACAAATAATTAAACAATTCCATGTAAAAGATTCATACAGCCGCCGTGCCTGAAATCCCAGTAATAAATAGTCTAAACTAAATGCAAAGTGTCATTTTTTTTTAATTTTTTTACAGCAGTTTTTAAACCCTTCCCATATCAACTGACTCATGATATATATTTTTTTCTTCAACATTGTTTTTAAAAACGTTCCCAATAAATAACAGTGTGACGCTGAAGGGCGCTCTGGGAGCCAGGCCTGCGCGCGCGGCCCCTCCCTCTTCTCCCGTGAGCCCTGCCGCACCCCGTGACTGAAAGACGTTGGTGGGGAGGGGGGCATGTAAAAAATTATTAGGGTCTCCCCATCGTGTGTCAGACGGGCAGCTCTTGAACCCTCTGCTCCCTTCAGTGTTGCACCTGGCCCCGTCGCGGGAAGCAAGTTCCCCTCGCAAGCAGAAAGGCAAGCTCCCAAGGCCCTTTGCGCTTGCCCTCTGGCGCCTGCCTTCCTCACCAGGCAAAATCCTCTCTGGGTTTTTCTCCCCCACCCCTGATCCGGTTCCTAATCGATCCACTTCACTTTTGTAGTAAACTCAAACTGGCACTTATTGCTGTTTGAAAAAATAGTCAAGAAGAGGCTAGGTAGCTGTGGGCTGTTTTGAAAAAAACGCAACAGACCACAACGGAAACAGATTTCGTTTGCCACGAAATGCCCTCGTTGAGATGCGGGGAAGGGAGTCAGATGGGGGGGGGGTCAGAAATTAAGCGGGACCTGAACCCCACACCCAGGCGTCTTGACCGAAGAGCCCGGGGCTGGAAGCGAGGGGCCCGCAAGCAGCCGCAGCTGGATTCGCTGGCCCTGATTCGGAAAAGGCCTTCCAGGGCGCACGTTCGTTTGCAAGGCGGCACGCAGAGAAGCAGAGTTGGAAGCTGTTTTTGAGCAGCGGTCAGGTTTCTGGGGTTTTTTTTCCCCATTTCTGCAAATGGGCCCCTCCTTACTGGATCCTGCAAGCCTGCGTTTGGTTGGCCCCAATTACCAGCGGTATTGCATGGATCTGATTTCTTCTTCTGGGTTTTGTTGCGTGGGCCAGTGTGGCTCTTTGCAAATTTTTCTGTACCTGAGAGTGGCCGGGGACGTTCCTCTGTGGGGGTGTAGCTGGAAAGTTAACCAGCTTACGGGGCGGGGGGGGGGGATACTGCAGGTCCCTCAGCAACACCAGATACCTGGGCAGCCCTCTAGCTGGGGCGGGGCGGGGGGGATCTGCTAGCAGCCTGGGAAGCATTTTCCTTCAGGCATTTAGTTCCAGGGGGGCTTCTCAACCTTTCCTGAGCTCTGGTCTTCTTCCAACCTTCCTCAGCCTCGCGAGACTGGCGGCCTCGCCCGCTTCCCGCTGAACAAAGTGGGCCAGGGCGACCCCCTCCCCTCCTCAGGCCAAGGGCAGCATTGGCCGGCCTGAGGGCCACGCTCCTGTGCAAGCAGCCGGGGGCAATCTGAGAGGATTCCTTGCCGAGTTCCCACTCGGCCTCAGTGGTCCCGTGTGGCAGGAACCTGGAAGCCTCGGGTAGGACCGTCTGCGTAACCCGCTGCAATGGATGCCTGGCCTCTTGGTGGTACAGCTGGTACCGGAAGAGTTTGAGCAGTGGCAGGACCACTTCCCTGGGCTAGGAAACTGGGAGGAGAACTGCCGTCTTAGCACTGTTGCTGCCCTGGCCCCTTCCCTGCGTCTCATAAGGGGACCGCTTTCTTTTCGGCTGCCAGGGTGTTTTAGGTTTGTTTGTTCAAAACTAGCAATAGTTAAATTGGCACTTTGTTTTTCTGAGTGTCTCCAGCTTTGGGCAGGAGACGCTGGCGGCCCGTGTCTAGCTCCCCACTTCCTTGAAGTCGTCACCGAACGTCAGTTTTGTTTCAGGCGCAATGCCCTTGGTGGAGAGTTGCTGCTCTGCTCGTCCCAAAGAGCCGAGGTGTTCCCGGCAGGCCACGGGGGTACATCTCGGGCCTGGGCTGGCTTTACTCGGCAGCCAGGAACGTGAGCACTTGCGCTCACAGGGCCGGTTGTCTGCAGGAGCCACCGACACCGGAGTTCTGGGTTGGGAGGTGCTGATGGGATGTTACTCTAGTGAGTCTCGGCCTCCCCTTGGATACTTGGTGGAGAAATAAAAATGCATTAAATCTGAGCAGCCACCTGTTAGCTTCATTGACTTTTTTTGGCCTAATTGCACTTTACTTCTGTGGAGCCCCCGTTCTTTTCTTTTCCCCCGTGACTTGACTATATAGTCACAAGTCCTTGTATCTCCCAATGCACAGTGTTCTGGCCGGGCAAGAAACTAAGGTTTGAGCCTGCATCGAAAGGGGACGTTCCAACTCTGCGTCCAGTTCTGCCGTCCTGCCTCGGTCTGTGTCTCAGAAGAAAGGCCACGAGAGTCAAATGGGGCTTCCTTAAGACTCCTGAGGTCTGAAGCAACGGAGATGCGCGGAATGGTTCTTGCAGCCTCTGCACGTGCTTCCGAAGTGCAGTGAATCAGGGCCAGAGAAGACCAAGCTTTTCTCCTTTACACCCAACAATTTCCAGCTGCTTGTGAAGCTAGTTTTTAAATTTTAAAGTAAAAAAAAATACAATTGCCACTAAAAGAATCTCAGATGTGGGGGAGGGGTTCTGAGTGGCAGCATGTGAAGGGCAGAGGGTACAAAACAGAAGAATAAATAGAGAAAATGACAAGCTACAGGTTTCCCCGCCCCCCAAAAAACTTTCTATTAGGATGAAGACTCAAATGTATTTTTCCCAACAAGACAAAAGTAGATGTAACATCAAACCCCACAAACAAACTTGCCTATAAAGGATTTTGTTCTATGTGCCACATTTGTTGGTTTAAATATTATTATTATTTTACCTCTGTGCACTTTGCCAAGTTGGAGAGCCTGTCATTTTTAAGCTTTTCGTTATTGTTTCATTTTTTGTTTGCTATTTAATAAATAAATTAGGAATAATCACTCCTCAGCAAATTAAAAAATATTTCCCTTTTAACTTGCAACTCTGATGAGAACATAAATATACACAAATGTACTCTTACAAGGCAGTAATAAATATTTAAGTTAACAATAAGTTAAAACTACAAGAAGCTAAAATTCGCAAAAAGATACAAGAGTTAATGGTGCCAGTTTTTTTGTTCTTTTTTTTTTCTCATTTTATCGCAAACAGAAGCCGGCCACAGACTCTTACAAAACACAAGTGAACACATTTATTGTCAAAATCAAGAAATCCTAAACTAATTTCTAAATCATTAAACAATTAAAACTCGAACTAATGCTAAAATGTTTAATTATCATTAAGTTCGTCTTTTAAATGTTGTTCGTTTGTTTCCGTTGGTTTTTTTCTTTTCTTCTTTTTTTGCTTTTGAGAGCAAAAGAAAACAACTCCTCTGGCTCAAGTGCCGGGAGGAGGCCTTCACTGTTTTTCAGCAAACCCAACTTAAATAAATAAATAAATAAAAAATGAAAAAAAAAAATTAGCAGATGTGCATTTTCAGGAGATGACTTGTGGACACAGATCCCACGAGAAAGATGCCTCTGGAAAGGCAGTAGCAATTAACGTCCCTTTTTCAAGTTAGCTCTGAAGGGAAATTTCCCTTTTTTTATTTCCTTGCAAAAAGTAGGGCGAGGGGGGGCATACGCGAGAAACGCAGACATGGAACGCCACGCAGCAGGACCCTCGGCCGGCAGCTTCAGGCCTCCGCTCTGAAGGGAGGTGGCTATAAACCAAAACCAAGAAATGACGCTTTTCAAAGCAGCTGCAGCCCTAGAGAGCAAACTTCTGGCATTTCCAAAAAGTCCTTCCGGCTCGGATTGGAGGAACTAAGTGGCGATTCCTCGACCATCGCTAGAACCCCAAAGGCATTTGGCATTTGTGACGGCCACGCGGGTGCAAAACACAGCCAGGGAAACGCTTCTTTTTAAAGGATCCAACCCCCCCCCCCCCCGCTTTTAAACCAAACCAGGAAAAAGAAGCCGGGCGGAGTTGTGTGTGTGTGTGTGGGGGGGGAGAGTGTCCAAAGGAGAACGCTTTGGCCTCTCCTACTCTCCCCCCCCCACATGTAAGGACCAAGCAAGGGTCCCGGGGGGGGGAGACAAGAGGGGGCTTGGGATTGACAGATAAAAGTCCCAAGAGCCTGGCCGTGCCCCTCCAGCTCCATCGCAAGTTACATCTGGCAACATGAATATGAGCTCTTTGGACATCCTGGTGGAAATCCGTCCGAACAACCAAGGGAAGCATCCTGGAAACAGCTTTGGGGTTAGGAACTGCTGGGGAAAAACCCCTCCCCACCCCCCGCCCTTTAAGGCCGAGCTCATGTGGCAAAGGGCAGGGGGGGGGGAGTAGAAAAGTGGTGAGTTCCTTTTCTTTACCCCCCCCCCAAAAGTTGTATTATTGTGGATTCAAATGTTGCCTCTAATACAGAAGAAGCATTTGATTCAACACAGTGCTGGGGGGGGGGGTTGTTTTTACTCATCCTGTTTCTGCTGGTTGGGGGCTCCGTAGTGGGGAGGGCCCTGTAGGGCTGGATCAGACTGCACTGAAGGCGGAGGGGGGGCATCACAGACGATCGCCCGCTCCGCTGGAAAAGGCAGGGCCGATCTAGCCCCCTCACCCACAAGCCTCCCGTCGTCGCTGAGCCCGGGGTCGCTCCCCATCACCCTCCTTTCTGCAGTCAAGGACTTTGGGGGCTCGGGAATCTGCTAGTCCAGCTGCCATTTCTTGCCGTGCCTGAACGGGTGCCGCCTCAACAAACTGGGGTTTGGTTCTGGCTTAGTCCTTGCCCAGTTACTGAGCGAGAAAAAAATAAATTCCAGTTTGTTGAAGCGCCCACTGAAAGTTGGATTAAAGGCTCCCAAGACTTACTCGGGCTGCGTGTCCTCTGCCGAGAAAGCCCAGTTCTGCAGCGCAGAAGTCCCCCCTCCCCGAGAGCCAACAACAGAAGTATACTGTGGCACTTAAGCTCTGCTCAGGCACGGTGTGGGTGCCCCGTCCTCCCCAAAATAATGGCAGGGCATCTCTTCTGCACCCGCCGCCGGCTGACTGCAGCCTGGTCAGATGCCACAGAACAGAGAGGGGCGGCTGCCCGAGAGGTTTTATTGCTGCCGGTAGGAGAAGAGCCCCCTCCCCGAGAAATCTTAACGCCTGGGGATAAAAGGCCTCCCTCTGGAGTTTGGCGCACCAGCCAGCCTGCCAACCTCAGCCCAGAGGTGCCGCTTTGAGAGGTGGCTGGCACCGAGGCATGAGAAATTCCAGGACATTTAGGGGTCTGCAACGGGCAGGTGGGCCAACTTGCCCGATCTAGAAGGGAAGGTGTGAGACCTTTTCCCACCTGCGAACTTCCTAAGACCTCCTGTCAACTTCCTTGCCTCCCTGCTGCCTCCACCTTGAAGCTCTTTCCTTGCCCCTCCCCTCACAGTTGCCAGATCAGAGATGCCACAGGCTCTCTGTGTTGGAGGCTCCAGTTCTGCCTTCTCGGTCTGGGACATGGCCCGATGCGGGAGATGTCCCTGTCCCATCTCTGATGTCCCTGAAGTGGAGAGGGAGCTGAGCAGGCAGCCCTTTCTGCTTTCTCCTCACCTGGCTTCTCCTCTAGGAAGAAACAGGTAGAACATCTGCAGAGGACTTCATGCTAACACTACTTTAAATTATTGCAGGGCAATCTCACAGCCAGGCTCAGACGGCCTCTCTGCTGGGAAAGGGGGATGCAACAGAAGCCCGGGGCTGCGCACCCTCGCGGCCGGCAGCCCTCTCGGGCGACCCCTCCTCCCCTGTGTCTGAGTGATCAGGGGGAGCGGCGTTCACCAGGTCGGGCTTTTTCTATTTCAGGTTTGTGAACAATTTCCTAAAGCTTCTGAAGAGGAAGCAAAAGGAATTGGAAGAGGGACCCTTAAAAAAAAAAAAAAAGAACCTAAGAAAATGGATGCGAGTAAAACTAATGTTAGTATTGAACTTTTTCCTTTTTAACTGAGTTTTTAGTGACCTTGGTGTGTGTTTGTTTTTGGCAGGGGCGGGGACAGGCAGATTACAGCCCTCCCCTCAATAAAACACACATTTTAAAAAAAAGAAGGGGAAAAGCAGATCCTGAAAACAGCTTTGCTTCCTTCCCTGCTACAACATGGTGGACAGAATCATCCCTACATCGTTGGGATTGAACACACTAAAAAGTGCTTCTCTTGCACAAGAACCTGTGAGTCTTTCCAAGCAACTGATTTTTCCTTGTGCAGTGTTAAAAAAAACACTACACCAGGTGGGCTCAGATGTTCTGAGCACTCCAGGGACCCCCCCTCCCTCTTGTGTCGGGGTGGGGACTGCGCCGTTCTGCTACCTGCCGATTGCTGCCAGAAGTTCTCTGGGCGTGGGCTGGCGAGGCAGAGGCCACAGCCTCCCTGGCCGCTCCCGCGCTCGAAGACTCGAGCGCCACTCTCATGTCACTTCTTTTCTGAAATCAGCAGCAAACAGAAGTGAAAGGGCGACCCTACGTGGGATCGGAATACAGCGCTACGTCCCCTTGACACGTCTGGCGGCTCCTGGCTCCACAGCCAAGATGCAACTGTAGGTTCACTCGGAGGTAAGGCCCGTTCAGCATAAGTCCCACTTCTCCCAGTAACTGCCCGTTCGATTTCCCCCTTGCTTCTTCACAAGGGCTTGTTTCTCAGCTTATTTACTTCCCGTTCGACCGGCATCCCTGAAATGCTTCTTTCTCAGGGGAGGGGAGGGGAGGAGCGAAATTCCTCCCTTCTCTTTGCAACCAAGACGGTTCCTCATGAATTTTATTCTTTATGATGTGACAAAAAGGGGAAAAAAGGAAATTAATTAGCAACTGTTTTGACTACGAGGCGGAGAGCCTTAATTAGAGCAGCTGTCTCCTCACACACAGCCATGGGGAAAAAAGAGGCGATTAAGGGCTGGTTCTCGGGTGCGGCAGCTGCCGGGAGAGAGCGGAAGAGGCTGAATTATGCTGAGGAACAGAAGTCGCTGTGAAGAGGGAAAGGGGATGTGGAATTACAGGCAGCGCAGGGGAGCCTCCCAAATGCCTGCTTCGTCTACAGCAGATTGGCTGGCCCTGAAATGAAGGTTTAAGGGCTGGGGGTGGGGTGGGGGGCAGAGAATCGCCACAAACCAGGTCTCGTAAAAAACCAAAAAATAACACAGAAAACACTGGAATGCAACAGGCTAGCAAAGTTTACAGCCGTCCATTCCTGACTAAATAGCCAGTCTGGAATCAACCATTGACGGGGAAGGAATTCCTCCCTCCTGTTCCCAATACCTGTGCCATTAGATTCTGTGGTCTGTTTTTTCCCCTTAAATGTTCTCACTGTGGAAAGTTTGTAGGATTCCTTCAGCAGGTGCCACGTTCCCCTCCTGCATCACCACAGCGTTGTGAGCATGGAGTCCCTGCCCACGGCCCCTCCCCGCAAGCAAGCCCTGCACCACCCTGCTACTTCACTAGCTTCAGTGGAGTGGGCAAAAGGAAAGGCCTTTTAGGAGAACACCTTCCCAGCTCCATAATAGCTACAAGGAAAAGGGGAGGAATTGGCGGGGTGTGTGCCCTGGGTGGCCGGCCCTCGTCTTCTCCCTTTGAATTTCGCGTGCATGCGTGTGTGCGTGCGTGTGACTGCCTGTGAAGTGCAAGAATCCCAGTAAAAATTCCCAACAAGGTCTCTTTCCTTTTCTACAAAAATAGATTTTTAAAAATCTTTTACATTTTTTTTTGTTTAGTTTCCTATTTCAGCCTTTTCCGTGTATTCTTTTTGTTATTTTACTGCTTTGTTAGGTCACTTGTTCAATCTAACCTTGAAAAAGAAAGGAAGCTCCCTCCCCAAGATGAGCACGCCCAAGCGCTTCCCTTTGTCAAAAGCACCTTTCTGGTCCACTGAAAAGTGAAAGAGCCCAACTTGGGGATGGGGGCTTGGCTGCCTCCTGCCTCCCCCCCCCCATGCCCGAAGGCCCCAGGCGTGGGTCTGTGGATCCTTCAGGCAAAAGCCAGCCAGTTTGGCTTTGGAGAGAAGGCCAAACCGAGCCCCTCCCTGGCCGACCGCCTCCCTCTCAAAGGGTCCCCAGTTCTGATCCAAAAGAAATGTGACTAATCTAAACCGGCCTAAGAAGCCTGTAGGACCCACTGCGGGGGACTCTCTCTGCCCAAGGCCCCCGGGGCCGCCTCTCTGCCCCACACACTGGCGGTGGCCCGCGCCCATTTCTGAAGCCAAAGAATTCACGGAAGTAAGCAAAGGAACGAACGTGATTTGCTAACTCACAAGACTGAGCTCAACAAACGCAGCTTAGCTTCCCCTAGCCAAAGAAGCTCTTCCAAGACCTCATAGGCAGGATCTGCTTTCAGGATGTAACGGGATTGAGATGAAGTTTAATTCCCAGAAGTGTTCAAATCAGGGGCCAGGCAAGGCGGCGGGGTTGGCAATGACTAGTGGTAACACTTCAGGTGGCCAAAGAAGGACATCGGACAGCGCCCCTCCCTCCATATTGGTTCCTTTTTGGAACCAGCAATAACGCGGGGGGTGGGGGTGGGTGGGAGGCGGATCTGGACCATTCAAGCTCCTCTCCTGAGGCTGAAGCAGAGGAGCAGGCAGGCCTTTCTTTCCTGGATTTATTTGACCCACAACGGGTGGACACTTTTTTGGGGGGAGGGTACTATTACACCTTGCAAAGAGTGGCTTTTATCCTCCAGTGCCAAGAAACCTGCCCACCAAACAAGTGACACGGGGGAGGTTAGGATTCGTGGGGTGAAACAAGAATGGAGAGAACTGGGGGTCGTTTCTGTTTGGCCTTGAGCAGGAGGGGGTTCTAGGAAAGCTGAGGGTGGAGGGGAGGGTCCTCAGGCAGAGAGAGAGAGAGAGAGAGAGAGGGAGAGAGAGAGAGAGATGATGATGTACTTATTCTGAGCGGACGAGTCTCCCCTGCATGTGATCAGCGTAGGGTTGGACCGTCCCAGCGTGGCTGACGGTTTGCTGTGTCCATGCTCCCCCATGGGGCTGTCGGGCACAGGGGAGGAGGAGGGGGAGAGCCTCCTGCCCCCCAGAGAAGATCACGGTGTCTGGCGGTTGAATATTCGGCAACATTGAGTCAATGAATATTTCCATTCCGGCGAGGAGTCGGGGAAGAGGGCCGTTCCCGGCGCGCGGGTTGCCCCCTCCCTCCCCCCCTCTCGCTCACGCCTTGTGTTGCTTACTGGTCTTGAAGGAAACCTGGAGGATCCGGTCGCCCAGTCGGTAGCCGTTCAGGCTGGCGATGGCCATGGCGGCTTCGTCGTAGTTGGTCATGGTGACGAAGCCAAAGCCCTTACACTTGTTGGTGGTGAAGTCGCGGATGACCTTGACGTTGGTGACGGCCCCGAAGGGCCCGAAGAGCTGCCAGAGGACACTCTCGTCTGCCTCGGGGGAGAGGTTGTACACAAAGATGCACCAGCCCGCGCTGGAGGCCCCCGTCAGGTTGACACCTGCCAGGCTGGTCATGCTGTCAATCGTGATGGGGGAGAACCTGGAGATCAAGGAGAGAGGACTACTTTGGGTGTAAGGCGGGCATTCCGCCAGCACCAGCTCATTCCATGATGGAGAGGATAGGGGAAAGCCCCCCACCCCACCCCGGGAGGGTGCCTCACCTTCACCCGCACCAGTCTCACCTCCAACAGGCAAGAAGGGCAGGGCGCCGGTCGCTGAGGAGGTCCCTAGCTGAACTGTGCCTGTGCCAGGGAGATGGCAGAAGCACCCGGGGCCTGAGATGGACCCCCCGGCACACGCCTCCCGCCCCGCCATTTCCCTGAGCCAAGGTGTAGCTAGCTGACCAACGCCTTCGCCTTCTTGGATATACCCCTACCAGGGCCTACCCTCTGCCTGCAAGTCCGCTATAGAGACCCAGTCAGATCGTGGGGCTTCACGGCACTTCTGGCTAGATATCCTCAGGAAGAAAATAAGGCCGCACCAGTAGGTAGGAGGGGGGAAAAAGAGCAAGGTGTGAGCTAGAGCCGTTTATTAGCCCTTTCTGATCCCAACGTGTTTCGCTATAAGCATCGTCAGAAGAGCTTAAAGCGGAACACACCGGGATCTAAAAGCTCTAATAAACGGCTCCGCCTTGTGCCCTGTTCATAAGGGCTGAGTGTATTCTGAGCCTGAATAAGCTCATTATGTAAGAATAAAAATGTGATGTAGAGTTTGGTATGGTGAAAATCTCGGTTTCCATATTTAAGAAAATACCATAATGCAGTCGATAACTTTCATGGTAGCAAACAACATCTTAGAAAACTGCGGGGGAAGGGGGCTGTTTCTAAATAAAATGTGTGAACTAGATGCCGGATGTGGTGAGCGGGAGTCGAACTCACAGCTCCTCTCCTGCCCCTGCCACGGCTACTCTGTCCTGCCTCGCTGCGAGGGGCCCACGGCCCTCCCATTGGTTCCCTCCCCGTCTTCTGCCATCCAAGGCATGAGGGAAACTTCACACTCTTCAACAGCCTGAAATCTCTGCGCTGGTTTCCACGAGTCACTCTGCACGTGGCTGGGCGCTATTGGACTCAGCCTCGGCATGTATGAAACCTTCACCAAGCTGGTACACTCCTACAACCGGGTGTGGGCAGGGGCGGGTGGGAATTGTGCTCACCGCAACTGTCCAGACAACCTGTTCCCCTCAAACTGGGTACAGCTGAGCGGTGAGCAAGTCCCTTTGGCAAATGCCCTCGCTGGAACTCACTTGACCCACCAGCTGTAATGCAAGGGGGACTCTTCTTCACAGCCCTGATCAGTGGCCTCCAAACCGAGGTGCATCCATCCTCCTTCCTTTAAGTCGTAGTGAGTGCACGTTTGACTGGGGACCCGCCCCCCCCCCACCCATGATTTTGTTCTGGAGCACCCCGTGGTGTTGCACTGTCGGAGCTCAGCAGGATTGGTGCCTGAGTGACAGACGTCCTGAAGCCCCATGGCATAGGGGGATAAAAGTAAAAATAGCCATTGGTCAGTGGGTGTGGACAGTCGCCTCTCTTCCACACGGGAAAACCCTGCGTCGCCCAAGCTTCTGCCATCCCAGCTGCTCTTCCGGTCGCCCACCTGTCTCCTGACTGGAGCTGACTTGAGTGGGGGGCCGGGCCACATCGTCACAACAGGGCTTCCCATCTCCTGTTATTTACGCACCCTCGGCCTGAGCCCCTAGCTGCTGGCCACCCAAGTTCGGACCAATGGGTATCTCTGGTGCCCTTTCTGCGAGAGCTGCAAGGTCATTTTTTAATTGTCTGGGGGGGGGACCCTTCCACTGCCCTGGCAGAGGGCCTCCTCGGCTCCCCCCTCCGGCCCCGAAGCAGCAGAGCTCGAGTGAAGCCAAGAAGCACCAAACAGACGGATGAGAACGAACAGCACGAGAGCCGGAAGCAGGAGGCACAGCCAGACAAGAAGCCCTGCCCTGCAGCCAAGCCCCCAACAGAAGGACGAGGGAGGCAGGCGGCCCACGTCCCCTAGACACACAAGCCCCGCCACGTCTCAAAGGCGAAGGGGTCGTGCCACGGACACGCGTCCTGCTAGAGCCCCAGGCTCCTTGGGGTGGGGAGGCAGGAAGGGGGGGGGAGTGATTTGAAACCGGAAATTAGTCCTGGGGGGGGTGGAATATTGAGCCAGGCAGCCAGAAAATAAAGGCGCCTGTGTTGTTTAGGGAAGGGGCTCAGGTGTTCTGGCTCAGAAGACTCCCCCCTCCAAGTAGTGACCCCCACGTCCTCATTCTGCAAAGACTCGTGTGGCTGCCGTGGCCGAGGGAGGGGCGCTTGCCTCTCAACCAGTGGGGAGAACTGCCTTTTTAAACGCCAGCCTTGGGCTGCGGACTGGGGTGGGGGTGGGAGCGAGGTTGTGGGGGGAGCTCGGGAAGGCTATTTACCTCTTGACGCCGTATGCCATGTTTAGCAAATTGTCGAGCCTGTGGGAGGAAGAGGAAGACGAGGAGAGGCCACCGTTAGTAGACGATCTCGTAACAGAAAGGCCCTGCGAGGTCATCTGGCCGGGTTACTGGCAGGGCAGGGTGGGCCTTCTGCGACTGGCGCAGGTGCCCGGCAATGGGATGGGGCCCAAAAGGGCTCGGAGGCCCTGGAGAGATGGGATATCTCCATGTTTTTTTTTTTTAAAAAGATGTTGGGAAATCATAGCAATGGGAAAGATGCTTCAGCTCACGCTATTTTTAATCTGTTTTTGCACATTTAGGAGGTGTGGGGAGTGGGCAGGCGGCCCGGCATTCCGGGCAACAGAGGCAAGGAGTCAAACATGGCGATAAGAATCCTTTAGGGGAAAACACACACCCCCACCACAGAACACAGCAAAGCACCTTTGCAGACAGAACTCGCCACCACAACATTGCCATTTTCCTTCCTCTGCAGAAAGGCAAGCTGAGGTTCCCTGTTGCAACCCTCTCTGCCTGTTCGGAAAGTCTTGCGTGGGGGCCCTCTTGCCACAGAGTTACAAGCATCTCTGCTTGTTGGTTTTCTTTAAAGCAAGCTTCTAGCTCTCATGGTTGTTGGCAAAACCTAAAAAATCATGAATTTCTGCTACGGCTTCCAGTGGTCAAAGTCTCCACTGGGGTCTCCATGCTCCTGCTGCGCTCAGGGTCTGTTCCCCACCGCCCACCAATTGCACAGATTGGCTTTGCCCAAGAGTTGCAGATCTTCAAAGAAGTTTGCACAACAAGGCAGCCTTATGTAAAGAAAACCCCAAACCGTGCAATGGGCTAAGCGCACGTTCCAGTCAATGTGCCCAATGTATATAGTGTAGCCCTACTCGGCTTAGAGCTTGCCTTTGAGATGCTTGCCTTTGAGATCCTTTGGCCAGTTTGCATGTTCACGTGTGAGCGAAGAGCACTTTTACCAATTAGCTGCAACAGTTTTCAGACCCAAGTATGTGTTTATAGCCCACATTTTATGGCCCTGTTGCAAAGGGATGTCAAATGAACCACGCGTACACACACACACAAACCTATGTTCACATGTGTATGAGTTTTGCATGTTTGTTCACATGATCGCATGTGGTACACTAGGCGGCTGCCACCCTGCTTTACAACAGCTGTGTTGTGGGCAGGTTCTACCAGGAACGTCCGTGCAGTGGATACCAATGAAAGTGCCCCCAAAGTACTAATCAGTCCGGAGTACGGCTGTGCATGTTGATAAACCCGAGCTGAAAATAAGCCAGAAAAAAAGCCATTTCGGTAAACTTTGGGTTCGAGTTTACCAAATTCCAAAACCTGGGGGGAAAGCCAAAGCCGAATTGGCCATTCCCCCAAAAAAACGGGTAATTATCCAGCTTTTTCGGGTTCTCCCCAGGCTTTGTGAAGCTCCTGGGGGGCATTTTTTGAAGCAGAGCCCCCCAAACTTGCTGGGTAGCTTGCAGGGACTCTCCTTGCAAGAACCCCCAAGTTTGGTGAAGATTGGGTCGGGGGGTCTGAAGTTATGTGGTCTGGAAGAGGTCATCCCCTCCCGCCTCCATACAAAAACATTGGAAGGTAAGAGATCCCTAATCGGCTAATGCTTGTCTATGGAGGAGGTGACCTCTCCAGAGCCCATAACACCAGACCCCCTGACCCAATCTTCACCAAACTTTGGGGTTCGTGCAAGGAGAGTCCCTGAAAGCTACCCTGAAAATTTGGGACATCTACCCCAAAAAATGCCCCCACAGGAGCTTCGCAAAAAATCCCCATAAACTTTAGTTGTGGAAATTTCCAATTAGCCAACTTCCGCAGGATTGTGTCTATGCAGTGAAAGTCAGCTAATGGAAAATTTCCACCACAAGTCTATGGGGATTTTTTGCAAACGTGGGGGCATTTTTGGGGGTAGAGGTCCCAAATTTTCAGGGTAGCTTTCAGGGACTCTCCTTGCACGAACCCCAAACTTTGGTGAAGATTGGGTCAGGGGGTCCAGTGTTATGGGCTCCGGAAAGGTTGCCCCGTCCCTCCTCCATAGACAAGCATTAGACGATTAGAGATCAGAGAATCTCTTGCCTTCCAATGCTTGTCTATGGAGGCGGGAGGTGGGTGACCTCTTCCAGACCCCATTACTTCAGACCCCCTGGCTCAATCTTCACCAAACTTGGGGGTTCTTGCAAGGAGAGTCGCTGCAAGCTACCCAGCAAGTTTGGGGGCTCTACCTCAAAAAATATCCCCCAGGGTTGATTTTTTTTTTTTTTAAACCTGATAATAAAACAAATTCCCATATTTACAGGTATGGGAATTCAGCTTATTTCGGGCTTCCTGAAAAAAAAAAATCGGGCCCAATAAACCTGAACCCAAATTTTACTGAAATTGTCTTTTTGCACACTCCTAGTCCAGAGAACTGGACCAAAATTATATCGTGGATATTGAATCTGACCAGGAGTAAATCAACGGGAAAACCAGATTACTGAAAAGCACCCAATAGGTGAAAAATGGCATTTTCTGGCCTGCATAACTCGTCCTTAAGCAGAATGGAGGTACAGCTGTCAAGGAAGTTCCTTATTGCTCAAAATATCTTCAGGCCCCTTGAGTTGACTGATCTGGACTGGGTCAACTCATTTTGAGTGGGACCTTGAGATGAGCCTGTACTTTTGCGGAAGGCTTCTGCTGGCAGAGAGAGGGGCCTTCCGGCCTTGTCTGGATCTTTGACTCTCCAAATTCCAAACCAGCAGCCCAGACTCTCCTTGCAGGGTCAGAAGACGACATCGGCATTCACGTGTGCTCTTTCCTATCCTCACAGATCATAGCAAACATGGGGCAAAGGAGATCCATGCGGGAGTTGTGAACGGAGGGCACAGCGGCTCTGCTAATGACCCCAAGTGAGGATCGTCTGCTCATTTAGGGAGATGTATATGCTCAGACGGGGAACTTCCCAGACAACTTTCTGAGAAAGAGGAGTTTCTCCGATTCCAAACCGGGAAGTGGCAGCAGGGGCCTTCCAGAAGGTTCTATGTTCACCACTGTGGAAGGCAACAAGGGCCACCACTTGACACCTTCTGCACAAGGGGCCACCCCTACAGCTTGGCTACTTTAACTTGCTCCACACGAGGCTGTCCTTCGAGATTAATCCAGGAACTTTAGCTGGTACAAGATTGGCTAGCCAAAGGCAGCCCCTGGAGCAACCCTGTCACTCCCATCCTGAGGCCCCTCCATGGCTGCCTGTCAGGTTCTGGGCTAATGCAAAGTGCTGCTGTTCACCTTTCCAGCCTGGGACACCCCCCTTCCCCCCCCCCCCCCGGGAGGACCCTTGCTCCCTGCAGGTTCCCTGGCAGCGGCCGCTCCTTTTCCCCAGCGCAGTCTTTGGCCTGTTCCCACTTTGTCTAGTGGGCGTCCTGCACGGGCCTGCTGGGCTGGGGTTTTAGCAGGGGCTGCCCCCCACCCTTGCAGAGCGGTCTCCTGGAAAAGGGGAGGAGGGCTGCTACCCTCCTGGCTGAAGCTCTGAGCAATCTGAAAGAGTCATTTGACAGTCTTAGCAAAAAAAAGAAAGCTTTCTGGCTGCGTTTCTGTATTGTTGTTCTATTTGGAAGTGTTTTTAATGGATTTGAAATTTATAGTCTTATCATTATTTGGCTGTTTCACACCTTTGGTGCTTCTTTGTTATTCAGGCAAGACCACAAAAGTGCTAATCTTTGGACAGAGAGCAAGAAGAGATTGGGGCTGGTTTAGGGTTAGAGGCACCAGGCAGAGAAGTCGATTAGGGAGGCTCCATCTAAGATGTCCCCCCCTGCCCCGTGTCCCACCTGGATCAGGAGAAAGGCGGGGGGGGGGACCAATGCCCTAAATGCACAAGGGTGAAGCGGCCATGACCTCCAGAGGCAAAGGAAAGGCCCCTCCTGCTCCCCGGTGGGAAAACAAGGCTGGAGTCCTCCCTGAGCCCCCCTAAGCTGGCAATAAGCAAGAGGGCTGCTCCCCCCCAGCCCGGCCTCCTCCTACAACTCCCCCCCCCATACCCACATTGCTCCTCCCAATTATTAATTGTGCATCACTGGCCTCCCTCATGCCCGGGGGAACTGACTGGTGGAAGACCCCCTCCTCCCACCCCCCTCCCTCTATTGACACTGGAGAAAAGGAGAAGGTTGCCTCCTCCTGCAGCCCTTGGGCCATTACATTGGGCAAAGAGAGCACAAGACATGGTGGTCAGCAGCCCGGGAGAGGGGAGGGGACCCTCAGCCCCCCCAGTCCCTGGAAGCAGGATGGGGGGGATGTAGCGGACTGTGGGGAGCAGATCTACACAACAGGAGCCACACAACAGTTGTTCCAGAAGGAAGCCCACGGCCGCTTCACATGTGACACTTTCCAGCTGTGGTACAGAAAGGAGACCATGTGACACCCCCCCCCCCGTGGACAGCGCCGCATGTGGGAATCACACGTGTCTGCTTTGCCACAAGCGCTTAAACCAAGAGGCCACTGATGGCCGCTGGGAAGCAGGGCCGCATGTCGCTTTGTTGCACAGGGGCGTCTACCAGGGGCTTCTCCCCTTACACCTGCGTAAGGCCCTGCGGGGAAAATGTCACAGGTGATGCAGCCCTCAGACAGACATATGGAAGACATGACATGGCACATACTGGGTACTGAAGGCTTGCTGCAGACCTAGGTGGTGCTGGGCACCTCTGGGCACCCACCGGCAAACTGGACGGAAGGCCCCGCGGCTGCTCTCTCTTCGTTGGGTTTCTGTTTGGCTTTAGCCCGACTGGCCGAAGAGGGGCACTCGTCCAGTTTACAGACCCATCCCCTCCTCCTCCGAGTGACCTTCCGAGTCTGTCCCTGAGCGCTTCATGCACAGGTTCGTTCAGGGGTCACTTCGGGGGTTCACAGATTCCCAAAACGAGGCTCAGGGAAAGGCCCTCTTGTGCCAGTAGAGCCCACCCCGAAGAGCCTACCCCAAAGGGGGGTTCGGGGACTCTGAAGCCCCTTTTGCTCCTTGAGCACCGTCCGTCGGTGACCCCTTGCAGTCCTTGCTCTAGTGGGAGCGAGGGCTCTGTAACCACTCACACCGGACCAGGGAATCCGGCCACACCGTGGCAAGCCCCAGTCCAACAGAGGTTCCAGCGGTATCATCAGTAACCCCCCCCCTTTACTGAATACTGAGGTGGAGCAATGTCTGCTGCGGAAACCGGCTGGGGAAACTACAGGGGCGTGTACCAGCCCCCCCCCCCCAGGACTGCAGGACAAACAGAGCCACCCAGCTTTCCACCACGTTCGCCTCTGGCCACAGGAGCCTGGGTGTGTGTGTAGGATTTCCCACAGGCCGAGGGCTGCAGAGCCAGAGTCCCAACTCAGGGTCCCCCCACACAAAGGCCCTTCTCGCCGACCTCCCAGAACCTGGCACAAGGGATGCATTCCTAGCCAGTGGGTGGTACCATTCGTGCCTGCCCTCTGCGATGGCCGCTGCTCCAAAACAAGAGGCGTTGCTCAGGAGGAGGACGGGGCCCAGGAAGGAGCCCCCAAAACTCCCAGCAGTGTCCTCGGGCACAAGACGAACCGCTCCGCCAGGCCAGACCTCGTGCTGGCCAGATTCTCTCTTCTTCTCTCGCCCCACCCTCCCTCCCTCCCCTATGACAGACCCTGGGAGGTGGCCCTGTGGCTCCTGCACACCCCCGCCACGCTCGGGGGGCGGGCGGGGAGGGGAGGGCCTCTTTCCGCAGGAGAGAGGGGAAGGTGTCTCACCTGAAGCGCTGAGTCTGATGATGGAGGGGTCCGGTGTACCGCCGTGCTGTGGTCTGGTAGAGGTGCGTGAGCAAGGCCTGGCCCGTCTTCTGGCTGGGGTTGTTGGCAAACTTGACGGTGATGGGCTCGCTGGCGCCCAGCGGCTTCTGCCCGTTCAGCCCCTTGATGGCCTCCTCGGCTTCTATCCTCTTGTCGAAGCGGATGAAGCCCACCCCTCTGGAGACGCCTGCGGGAGGAGAGGGACGCCTGCACAGTCCGGGGGGAGGAAGGAAGGAGGAGCAGGGAGACCTGCCTGGGGACGCAGCTGAGAGGAGGACAGGGGGGGGGGCTCTGCACCGCACCGCTTGCCTGCCATGAGAGCAGACCGGGTCACAGGCGGGAGACCCCCGGTTGGCTCCCTCCGGGCCATTCACCAGCCTCGGGCACATCACATCAGTCAGGTGCACGTCAGAGGTGCAACCTGGCAGCACTGTTGTGCACTGAGAATACAACAGAGAGCGGAAGGCACCAGGGAGGGGAAGGTGCCGGGGACTTCATAGAGGTGCCATGACAAAGGGGCCTTGATCCTGCGCTCCACGTTTTGTTTCTGAAAAAGCAAAGTGCTGTCAGGAGCCCTGCCCAATGTTCCTAGCTACACTGTGTGTGTGTGTGTGTGTGTGTGTGTGCGCGCGCACTTGAACAGAGGCCCGCTGTTGTTCATACTCACCCGCTGTGAAATTGAGCCCTGGTATTCCACAGCAGGCCACTCATAGTGGCGTCTCTGAATCAGAGGCAGGACTAGAACCCAGCTCCCCAGCTGCAAGACATAGCAGCCAAGGGGACCATCTAGGGTTGCCAGGTCCCTCTTCGCCACCAGCAGGAGGCTTTTGGGGCGGAGCCTGAGGAGGGCAGGGTTTGGGGAGGGGAGGGACTTCAACGCCATAGAGTCCAATAGCTGAAGCGGCCATATCTCCAGGGGAACTGATCCCTATCGGCTGGAGATCAGTTGTAATAGCGGGACATCTCCAGCTAGTACCTGGAGGTTGGCAACCCTAGGACCATCTGAGTGGGGCAGAGTACCCCTGCCTCCCCAATTATGTAAGCAGGGCATTTCCTTTGCATGTGGCAGCAAAGAGGAGGGCGCTGCCTCTACCAAGGAAGCCAGCTGGCCCCCTTCTGCGGCGAGGGTCGGCCCCTCAGCCCCGCCGAAGCCCTAATGAGGTCGCCATTCCAAAGACACCGCAGGTAGAGACAGAGCATTACGGGCAACCGGCACGATTTCTGCCCCCACCTATTTGGGGGAAGTTTCTCTCCTCACCCCTACATCTGCTGAAGGGCAGCCATTAAACCCTCAGTATACTGAGGACAACTTTTCACCAAATCCAGATTTTATCTCCTTTTCATTTATTTTAGCGCATTTCCCCCCACAATTACATAACAACCTCCTCCCCAGAGAGGTGCACCTGGGCCACCTCACTTTCAATCTTCATGAGACAGCTGAAGATGAGTTTTATTTAGGACTGCATTTGATTAACTCGCTAGAAGTCCTAAACTGTGCTTTTAAAAATTTGATTTTAAATGTCTTTTTATTATATTTAGATTTATTTATTATTCCATCTTCTACGCCGCTCTCCCCAACAAAGCCAGGCTCAGAGCATAGATCATACGTATTTTATTTTGTGTTTCATCTCTACAGTAAGCTGCCTGGAGTGTTGTATGGAAGAAAAGAGACTAATAACTTTTAAAAAATAAATAAACAAACAAATTTGTATCCTTCCCGCCTCCAGGAACTTGGGGGAGCATAGACCACGTTCTCCTTCTCCTTTTGATGCTCACAAAAAGACAAAGCTTTCCACACACACTGAATCATGTCTTTCCGTCCACTTTCAATGCACTTTAGTGATCATTTCACACAGCAAAACCCAGTTGCAAAGTGCACTGGAAGTGGACAGAAAATGCATTACCCAGTGTGTGTGGAAAGCACTAAGCTAATAAACGGCTGCAATGCACTTTGCATGGGGCTTACCCTTGAAGACTACCTGGAAGCTTCAGCTACTTTGGGTCACAGCACTGAAGGCTCTAGCAGAACCTGACCTCCCCACATCCTCAAGAGTTTCACTGTGGAAGCGGGGGGGGGGGGGGCATACAGTTTCGGCACAACTCAAAGAACTGGTTTTAACCTCTAAAGCCCTAAATGACCTGGGACCTTTGCATGGCATTGTTTTTACCCATTTTCGACCTTCGGTATTTTTGGATTCTAGATTTTTTGTTACCAATTACAGCTTTTGCAAGCTGCCTTGGACAAGTCCTTGAAAGCTGGGATTCGGATTAAAAATGATCATGATAACAACGCCAGAGGACCTACCTGGACTATGTCCTCGCAGAGACACAGCACTTGGTGAGGTAATGCAGAATTCACACCTACGTCTCCCCTGGCCCTCCCCACTTTTCTGGCCTCATTCCTTGGGGGCTCCCATCCCCCCCTGCCACCAGAGGGCTTTTTCAGGCTAAAAAATAATTGGTAGCAGCTAATAGTGTTATAATGTTATAACAATCCATTTCAACAACATACTAATATCCCAGCTTTCACTGTTGAAAAAGTAAGCCTATAATTCTTTTGGACTGAGAATTATAAGGAGAAATGTGCAGTCAGTACCTTTCCCCTTGTACCTCTGCAACGGAAAGAGCTAAAGACTTACTTTTTTTCTAAAAAAGCTGTGAAACAGCACATTATTGCAATAGATTGTTATGTTATGACACTATAGTGACCTGCTAATTATCTTTTTTTTTTTTAAAGCCTGAAAAAAGCCGTCTGGTGGGAGGGGGAATGATATCCGTGTGGGCTGTGGTAGGAAAATGGTGCTGAAGGTGGGGGACTTGCAAAAATATGCACCTTCCTGTCCACACAGCGTGCAAAGGTGCTTTGACGGCAATCTTTCCCAAAAGATCATATCAGACCAGGTGTGGGAAAGATTGCAGCAAAGCAGGGGGAAACACAGAAGAAGCATGAGCAGGGGAAGGGGTCTTGTGGATATCCTGGAAAGAGCCCTGCAGTCAGGAAGCCGCAGCAGAACAAAACATCCCTGTGTCAACAGCTCTGTTTCCAGAGGAGCCTGTCTGGTGGTCAAGGCAGCCCATGCACGCATGCATGCGAGTGCTGGGGGGCTCTGCCTTCGGGGGCAAGGCTGGGAGGCCTGACCAGAACTCCATCCCCACATCCGTTTGGCCAGGCACTTACTTTGGTAGCACCTCAGGGCCAGAAAAAACATTCTTTTTCACTGACGGCGTTTGACTTCAAGAGAATTTAGGCTGCTCTCATTGTCTCCTTTTTCTAGGTTCTGTAATTTTTCTTAACTTTCATTTTAAACGGCGAGTTGCAGGCTGCCTTAAAGACCATAAGGTAGGGTTGCCAGGTCCTTCTTCACCATCAGCGGGAGGTATCTGGGGACGGAGCCTGAGGAGGGCAGGGTTTGGGGAGGGGAGGGACTTCAATGCCATAGAGTCCAATTGCCAAAGTGGCCATTTTCCCCAGGGGAACTGATCTCTATCGGCTGGAGATCAGTTGCAATAGCAAGAGATCTCCAGCTAGTACCTGGAGGTTGGCAACACTACCATAAGGTCAAAAGGTGGAGTAGAAACATTTTAATCCAATAAGCCTCCGAGCGCAGGGCCCGTCCTTCCGCTATTGCAGCCCCCCTTAACAATGCGCATGGTCCGCCCTCACCCTTCTCCAGAGCTGGCCGCCCTCTGGCTGATGGTTACCTGTGACCTGGTCGACGAGGATGCGGGAGGTGATGATGCGCCCGTACTGGGAGAAGAGCTGCTCCATCTCTTTCTGGCTCATGGTCTTGGGGAGGCCACTGACGTAGAGGTTGGCGTCACGGATGGAGGCGGAGCTGGGCCGGGCGTAAGACACCTGGTGGGGTAGAGGGCATGGATGAGAAGGGCCTTTGTTTCCCCAAACCCTGTGGCCTGGAGGAAACCTGGGACAAAACTGTGGCCTTCCAGAGGCCCAACTGAAAGGAGGAGGCACACCAAAGGAAGGGCTTTTCACAGAGGGATTTCCCCACAGTTTGGGCGCTGAGTGCAGAGGTTTCCCCCTCAGCTTCCTCGTTTCCCATCTATTCTCTTTTCGTGCTTCGTTGCTCCTTTCTGCTCTCTCAAACTGGATCAAAGATGGTTTCAGAAAGAAATGAGAAACAAGGAGGAAAACACGAAACCTTAACAAATAAAGAATGAGGAAATGAGGACGCTCGGAGAAGAAACACTGCAGTTCAGCTCCGAACCCCTGGTAAAACCTCCATGTGAAAAGATAACCTAATCATGGAAGCGGGATAAGAAACTCCCTGAGAGCGCCTGGGACAGCCTACGACAGAAGACCGAGGTTTAATCTGGCCAAAGACTTCCAGTCGTTTCCCCGCCACTCTCAGTTCTGGGGCCAAGAATTTGCCTTCCCTTGTACATCTAACTCATATTGGCTCAGAAATGCCCCCCCCCCCGTACCATTTGGAATAACTTTTGAACCCCCCCCCCTTTCCCACTTCTTCTGTTTCCAAGTCCAGAAGATAAATTTTTCTTCCTCTGCCCCACCTACCTGCCCAGTAACTGGGGTGCAGAATCCTCCTCCAAACTGCAATCTTAAGAGAGGCTTAAATCCTCGCCTGGTGTGTGATGCGCTGCCGGATGCCTCTTGAGGTTACCGGCTGTCCGGCTGCCTGGATCTCCTTATTCAGCACTGGGTTCTCGGTTGGCTCTCAGGAGGACTGGTCACCTCTTTCCGACTCACCGTCTCTCTATGCCTCTCTTTGAGCAGAGGGGCCGGCTCTCACTCTGTCTTTGGACTCAGCGCCTTGTTCTGGTCTCCTAATCCCCCCCTCCTCTCTCTTTTTAATTTTTTTCTCTCTCTCTCACGATATCCTTTCTCCTTTCTAATTCCGCATGGGTTCCTGTGCCCCACCCAGCCTCGCCATCATGCTCGCTCACTGCCTCGAGTCCTTGGTAAGAGGAAAGTGAACTTTACACATCTTAAAAGAACTGATTTGTCGCCCAGCCAAGGATCCAGTGGGCCGTTCCCCTCAACGGGTGTTTCAGAACCCTCCTGTCTTGGGAGCATGGCAACAAAGGGCCCCGGGGAAGGGGGGGGAACGGATGCCTGGCCTGTGCCTTTGCCCGTGTTTAAATGCAGGCTGGCAGCTCTGCGGGCACAAAGGGAGGCGCTCTGGAAGAGAGGAAGCGTCTCCGCATTAGCTCTCTGAGAGCATTTGAAGCACGTGGGCTCTCTGGGATTAGCAGGATGGTCTCCATAACATGTGTGCCTGAGTGTGCAGGGAAACAGAGTGAAAAGTGGGCCGGGGCCCCACCCCCTTCTCAGCCCCCCAGTTTAGATTCACAAACACATGACGCTGCCTTCTGCTGAATCAGACCCTCGGTCCATCAAAGTCAGTATTGCCTACTCAGACCAGCAGCGGCTCTCCAGGGTCTCGGGCAGAGAGAAGTCTTTCACGTCACCTACTTGCCCAGTCCCTTTAACTGGAGATGCTGCCGGGGATTGAACCTGGGACCCTTCTGCGTGCCAAGCAGATGCTCTACCACTGAGCCACGGCCATTGAGCCCCTAATGCCTCTTGCTTCCCCAATCACTTTCTTCTGAGAGAGCCCGGGGGTCTCAGCCATTCTCATTCCTGTTTCCATCTTTTCCCCTTTCTCTGCTGTCTCTCAGATGGTGACGTATATACTGCAGACTCCTTGGGCCAGAGACCTGCCCTTTCCTTGTTACTCTGATGAATCAAGTGTTCTAAATGACGATAATTTGGCCTTCCAAACCACTGAATTATCTATTCGTCTGACCTAGATTTTCCCAACGCCCCCTTCTGAACCCAGAGACGCCTGTCTGTCCGCCCCTCACCTTGATTGTTTTTGTTTGGAGCTTGAGTCCGTTGAGGGTGTTGATGGCTTTGTCGGCATCGTTGGGGTCCACGTAATTGACAAAGCCGTAGCCTAAACTCTGTCCTGGTGCGGAAAGAGGAGGAGGAGGAGAAACAGGTTACAGCAAAGGGCAGCCCGAGCAACAAAGGAGGAACAAAGATCCCTTTGACGCCAAAGGGGGGGATATGTACATGTTCTTGAACACATCTTCATGAACACCTGAAGCTGCCTTCTACTGAATCAGACCCTCGGTCCATCAAAGTCAGTATTGTCTGCTCAGACCGGCAGTGGCTCTCCAGGGTCTCCGGCAGAGAAAGGTCTTTCCCATCACCTACCTGCCTAGTCCCTTTAACTGGAGTTTCTGGGGATTGAACCTGGGACCTTCTGCGTGCCAAGCAGATGCTCAGCCACAGCCCCTCTATGTGATTTTGCAAAGTGAAGCTATTGCTTAAAACAAATGGTGAAAGTTTTCTGAACATTTATATCATTTTCCCCCAACGTAGAGAGCCAGCGTGGTGTAGTGGTTGAGAGCGGTGGTTTGGAGCGGTGGACTCTGATCTGGAGAACCGGGTTCGATTCCCCACTCCTCCACGTGAGCAGTGGAGGCTAATCTGGTGAACTGGATTTGTTTCCCCGCTCCTACAAACGAAGCTTCTGTGACCTTGGGCTAGTCACAGCTCTCTTAGAGCTCTCTCAGCCTCACCTACCTCACAGGGTGTCTGTTGTGGGAGGGGAAGGAAAGGTGATTGTAAGCTGGTTTGAGTCTCCCTTAAGTGGTAGAGAAAGTCAACATGTAAAAACCAAATCTTCTTTTTCTATATTTGAAATCTACCAAATCCAGCATTTGAATGTTTAATGTTTGGATGTTTGGAGCAGCTGAAGAAGGGACAACATGGAAAGCAACTGGGACTGTGAAGACCAAACTTCTTCCAGCACCTCTGTGGGGCTGGAGGATGGCGGGAAAGGCTTCCAGTTCTACCTGGCAGGGATTCCCTCTCACCTGGGCCCTGCAGCTCATACCACAAGACACTGAGGAATGCTAAGGCCTCATCTCCTGGAGGGACACAAGAAAAATGGTCTTCTCTTGTCCTTGGTAGAAATAGGCCCAAATACCAAGGGGTATGTTAACAGAGGCGGACTCTAATCTGCAGAACTGGGTTCGATTCCCCGCTCCTCCGCATGAAGCCAGCTGGGTGACCTTGGGCTAGTCACAATTCTCTCATGAACACATGAGGCTGCCTCATACTGAATCAGACCCTTGGACCATCCAAGTCAGCATCGTCTACTCAGACCGGCAGCGGCTCTCCAGGGTCTCAGGAGGAGGTCTTTCCCATCACCTACTCGCCTAGTCCCTTTAACTGGAGATGCCGGGGATTGAACCTGGGACCTCCTGCATGCCAAGCAGAGACTCTACCACTGAGCCACAACTCCTCCCCCTAAAGGGGAGCCCACCTCCTGACATCTCTTGCCTTGAAAACCCTATGGGGTTGGCATCAGTCAGCTGTGGGGGTTGGCATCAGTCAGCTGTGGGGGTTGGCATCAGTCAGCCATGGCTTGACCTCACTTTCCAGCCCCACCATTGCTGCAATGGACTTAGTGCTACTATACTTGGCCGAGGTCCCTCCCCTCTCCAAACCCCACCCTTCCCTGGCTCCACCCCCCAAATCTCCAGGCATTTCCCAACCTGGAGTTGGCAATGCTATGTTGATTCCACTTCCAAGTTCCTATGGCAACGAGAGGTGCTTACAGCTTCAGCTCCAGGAACGCCCAACACCTGCATGACCTGCCACCACTCCTCCACGCCCTCGCTCACACGTAGACACACATTCTTACCTGTGATTTTGTCCCGGACCAGCTTGCAAGACTCGATCTCCCCGATGCTTCCGAAGAGGCTCTTGAACTCCTCCTGGGTCATATTCTGGGGCAGGTAGTTGACTATGAGGTTAGTTTTGGAGTCATCGGTGGCGCCGTTAGCGCTGATCAGTGGCCCGTTGGGGAGGGAACTGTTGCTCGTGGGGCCATTGGACACCTGGGTCTCCATTGTGCTGATTATCTGCTGGAGACAAAAGGGAGCGGGGAAGAGGTCATCGTTTGGAAGGGACAGGCGGCAGAATTCAGCCGCCCACCTCGACAGTTGGCTTCTTTGTTCCCCACCTCAAGACGGTTGGGTTGGATCCCGCCCAAGCAGGCAAATATTGAAGCCCAAGAAGAACAGGGTCAATGGAATTAGAACATGGAGGAACTTGACCCATCGAAGTGGGCTTTGAATACCAAGCTAGCTTTGATGGCCGCCGCCTGCAGACTGGTGCCATGCCCATACTGGCTACCACAATCATGCCGGGAGAAAGTACAGAGCCCCCATGCAGAAGCTCCCACTTACTAGGGCTGTTTCCTTCACACCTGAAAGAGGCCGTGATCAGACCTCTTCTCACCAAGTCCTCTTCCAGTCCGAGGGAGGTGAGGAATTATTTGCCCCGACTGCGCAGAGTGTAGCAGAGCAACTGCAAGCATTTTGGGATGGCGCAGCTGCTCTTGACCCATTTCAGCCTGGATTAAGGAGTGAGAGGGATCTATCAGCTGGGGTGGGAGGATCTCTTAGTACAGCCGGATAATGGCCAGCCATCACCACCAATGCGGTCTCCTCCCTCAGGGGGTGGGACACCCATCGGGTTGCCACGTCACCTCTGGCCACCATTGGGGGACAAGGGGGGTTGCCAGCTCCAGGGTGGGAAACTCCTGGAGATTAATGGAAATGGAGCCTGGGGAGGACAGGGACCTCAGTGGGGTACAAGGCCAAAGAATCCATGTTCCCAAACGTCCATTTTCTCCAGGAGAACTGATCTCTCTGTTCTGTTCTGTTATTTTCTGTTCTGTCCAGCTCTGTTTGGTTCTGTTCGGTTCTATTCAACTGATTCCTAGGCCTTTTATGCATGGTCTGTTTCTGCTGGATCTGCTGCTCTCTAACTGCAGTCGAATTCTCAAACCACTATACACAGGGGCTTTCCCCCCCCCCCCCGAAGAAATTGCAGGAGTACCTTGTGACCAATCATACATCCCCAGCGAAAACACAGAGCTTCTGTACCACACGGAAGCCCCTCCCCCATGAAAACGCAGCTTTGTAATAGGCAGTGGTGTATTTTTTTGAAATACGTCACCAGCCCCTGCCACCCCCACAGCGGGAGTCTTTCATTTGATCTGAACCAAATGGCCATTTTACAGCCAAAACAGAGAAGGGTCTGGTTTTTCCTACCTGAATGCAGAACTTTGCATTTATCTCTGTTGAAGTGCGTTTTATGAGTTTTAGCCCAATTCTCCAGCCTGTCAAGATCATCCTGTATCCTGGCTCTGTCTTCTACCATATTTGCTACCCCTCCCAATTTAGTATCATCTGAAAATTTAATAAGCATCCCCTCTATTCCTTCATCCAAGTCATTTATAAAGATGTTGAACAACACAGGGCCCAGGACAGATCCCTGAGGCACTCCACTAGTCACTCCTCTCCAAGTGGATGAGGAACCATTAACAAGCACTCTTTGGGTGCGATCTGTCAACCAGTTACAGATCCACCTAATAGTAACAGGATCTAAATCACATTTTCCCTCAATGAAGGGGGTCATCAGAATATAAAAACACTTGCACAGTCATTGGTGACAATCATCGTTCTGTTGGTAGTTTTGTACTTGCAAACAAATGAACAAAAAAGACTTTAATGCCTATAAGAGACACATACAAGGGGAGGACAGCAAACCAGCCTGGCTCTGTTCCACCCTACCCAGAACTGAAACTGACCCACAGTCACTGTGAAACTGACCAAATAAGCAGCCTCATGGTATTCCAGCATTATTCTCTTGCCAGTGGACCCAATAATGGCTTCGAGGGGAGGGGTTGGATGAGGGGGGACAGACACCTGGGAGGGAGAAGCGAGATTGGGTGTGGGGAGAAAAACCCAAAGTGACAAGTATGCTTTCGGTTTGGGATTGAGTCAGACTTTAAAGTCGGGGTAAAACAGCAACCTGAAAACATGGGGAAAATGTGAGGGAAGAGGGAAGAGATTTCTGAAGGTCAGAAAATACATGTATAAGTAAAATGAAGCCCCAAAGTAGTTGGGGTGGGGGGTGACCGCGACGAGAATAACCTGTGCATAAAAGGCCTTGATTTAAAGTCCTCCCTGGCTCTTGGTCCCCATACTTATTGCACCACATCACCAGATACACATGAACACATGAAACTGCCTTATACTGAATCAGACCCTGGGTCCATCAAAGTCAGTATTGTCTACTCAGAGTGGCAGCAGCTCTCCAGGGTCTCAGCAGGGGTCTTTCACATCACCTACCTGCCTAGTCCCTTTACCTGGACATGCCAGGGATTGAACCGGGGACCTTCTGCATGCCAAGCAGATGCTCTACCACGGAGCCACGGCCCCTCCCCAATACGATTCAGTATACTCTGACATGCAGCCTCAACAGTGTACCTTTCCAGGATTGCATTACTAGACTTGCCTAGAGGGGTACAGAGATCCCCGCTGGTTATGGGAAAAATCCTTGGTTTTCCTTTCATTTTCTTGAGTCCGATCTAGAGATGTGACAAACCCACCATGGGAAAAAGGCTCACCAAATATGTACTTGATGCAGAATAAACACTGAGATCACACTTCAAATATGACCGTGTTCAAGGGTGCCCCTCCCTCCCTCCCTCCCTCCCTATGCAGAGGCCACATTGTGTTGGGGAAAACTAAATAAGTGTTTCTCACACAAAACACATTCAGCAAAGCGCAACTTGGCAATGTGTATTTTACTGGTATCCTGCCTTATGTCAAAGGATTGGGGGCAGTTAGCGATATATGTTACTCATAACCCTCCTCCTACTTGTATTTGATAACCTTCGTCTTGTTGTGTCTTCAACAGCGAATTCGAAACAAAGCCAAGCTTTACACCACTTCCAAAAGATGCAGGTTCTGGCTAGTCACCGGGAAAAGGCCGTTCCAGAGTTCAAGAAGGGTCAATGCGGAAAAGGGCTTTCCACGTGCAAATGCCAGGGAGATCACCCATGTTGGCTTTGCTGGGGTTTCCACCCCAACCTGTAGCCTCGCTGAACATGACTAGAATCCATTTTGACTATTAGCCATGACTACCCCTCTCCTCCATGACCATGTCCACTCCCCTCTTAAAGCCTTCCAAGCTAGCAGCTATCACAACATCCTGGGGCAGGGAGTTCCACAGTTTAACTATGCGTTGTGTGAAGGAAGACTTCCCTTTATCTGTTCTGAACCTCTCCCCCTCCAGCTTCAGCGCCATCTCCCACCCCACCCTCCCTCCTTCAACGCTCACACTGCCTTCAGCACTTTCCAAAGGCATTTCTCACTATTTCCCATTTGCACCAATGAATCCATATAAATCTACGCTCATTCCAAAGTCTGTTAGCTAAGCTGAGGGGGTGGGGCGGGGGATTCTCCCAGGCTCTACCTGTGCCTCTTCCAGTCTAGGGGATGATGAATGGCGCCAGCAGCAGGGCCAAGTTTCCAGAGCCTTTGGCCTGGCTGCCACCAGGAAACTCCTCTTTCTGCCTTCCAGCCAGGGGCTGGTGACGCAGCCCCGACACCCAGCTAGACTATTGATCTGGCCATTGATTTGGCTATTATCTCCCACCTCGGGCTAGAGATGGATGCCATCAATGCTAAACCTCTTCAGTGCCCCCGCAGGGCACACCATTGATCCCAATTCTGGAGACAATCAAGGGCATTCCACCAACTGTATCAATACACCCAACAGGACTTCTTTGGCTGCTGGGAAATGAGCTCCAAAACTCCCCAGAATTAGCAAGGCTGGAACTGGGCTGCCCAGACACGCCCCAACAGAGCTGATTCATAGCCACTTTGCCGCCTGTGGAAGCTGACTTGGCCAGAGGAGTCGTCCCCGCGCACCAGTGCGCGGAGTCCCTCTTGAGAACGCTTGAATGCCTGCCCCTTCACGAAATCCTGGTTCAGCATTCTCTTGGGAGACTTCCCGGGCCAGACAAGGTTCAGCCATAGGGTTGCCAGGTCCCTCTTCGCCACCAGTGCGAGGTTTATGGAGCAGAGCCTGAGGAGAGCAGGGTTTGGGGAGGGACTTCAATACCATAGAGTCCAATTGCCAAAGCGGCCATTTCCTCCAGGTGAACTGATCTCTATCGGCTGGAGATCAGTTGTAATAGCAGGAGATCTCCAGCTACTATCTGGTGGTTGGCAACCCTATTCAGCCATCACAGTAAAGTGTCACACTGCTGACTCATGTTCAGTGTTTGGTCTACTAAGACCCCCAAGATCCTTTTCACACACACACTACTGCTCAGACAAGTCTCCCCCATCCTATAATTATGCATTTTAATTTTCCTGCCTAAATGCAGAACTTTACATTTATCTCTGTTGAAGTGCATTTTATTAGTTTTAGCCCAATTCTCCAGCCTGTCAAGATCACCCTGTATTCTGGTCAATCTATCAGGATTGGTCCTGGGCTAACCAGATTCGAGATGTTCAAAACAATTCTGCCAGTATGCCTTGTGGTGGATAAGCAGGGCTCCGTCCTCTGACCACCATATGTCACTCAAGGCCCTCAAGATCCATTCCTGATCAGACACCCCCCCCCCCCGTCTCCCCACTCTAAGCTTTACTTGGGGGTCTTCCAGCTCAGGCTTCATCTTCTCCGTCTGTGGGAAGGGAGATCCCCAACCTTTTTGAGTCTGCGGGCGCCCTTGGCATTCTGATACTGGGGTGGTGGTGGGCGCAGCCACAAAATGTCAGGAAATGAGGTCATGCATAACGCTCATCAGAAGCTCTGTTTTATGGGATGCTTTTGAAAATGAACATACTGTTTTAAAATATTTTCTTGCATATACACACAGCCTGCTTTCAGTTACTCAGAGAAGATCACTGTGATGGGGTGGCAGCTGCCCCCAAAGCAAAATTTTAAAAAAATCTGCTCAGCCAATCCTATCTTCAACGGCTAGCCAGAAGCCCTCCTAGACAACAGCCCCACCCGGCCCTATGCGTTTTCTAAAGTCACTCGGTGGGCACCATATAAGCTGTTGACGGGCATCATGGCACCACGGTCACCATGTTGGGGACTAGGGACTTGGTGTCGCTTCTCTAGCACCACCAATACACCCAGGAAAATCCAAACACTCACTGTCTTGTGAATGGTGCAGGTGCTCATTAGAAAGGAAAAAATATACCACCACTCAAAGAGACGGGACATGGTGGTCACAGGAGATTTTAATTACCCGGATATCCTGGAATTACCCGGATATGTTGGAAGTCAAACTCTGTTAAAAATGAAAGGTCCTATAATGCTTTGGAAGGTGGGGCAGCTGTGGGCAGAGCCAGATCAGTTGAAACGCTCCCCCACTTTCGGTCTGGGGAGTGGGGGCTGGGCATTTCCCGCCTTCAAAACGGTGGCACCGAGCTCCATTTTCTCCCCTGCCCTTTCAGCGCTTTAAATTTGGGGGGGGGGTTGTTGCCAGGCTGCCTAGGAGGGGGACGAAAGATTCTCATCGATGCTCGTGTGCTGCCATGGCCAAAGAGTGGAAACCGCTGCGCATGAACATGCCTCCGCCCTTCTCGCTCCAGAGCCCACAGGTAGAAACAGCCAAGGGTTAAAAAGCACTCCCCGCTTCTTGAGGAGGAGGAGGCAGAGGCGGAGGAGAGCTGGTTTCTATATGCCGACTTTCTCTACAACTTAACGAAGAACCAAACTGGCTTACAATCGCCTCGCCTCCCCCTCCCCACAACAGACACCCTGTGAGCAAAGAGATGTTCCAGGAAGCAGCGCAAATGTGGGCTGGTCCCCTTCAGCAGCTCGAGCACCGGAGACCGACCGGGTTTCCTTAATGTTTGCGTCGATTGCAAATGCACAGGCAGAGCTCAGGGGGAAGAAAAGGGGTGCTTGGACCGGGCAGCCAATCTGAGGATCCTGCGGAGAGAAAGAGGCCCTGGACCCCCGACAGGCTTCAGCCCGCACACAATGGATCCCATCTGCTTCTCTCTCTCTTCCGGAATCAAAAAGGGTCCTTTTCTCGACACATCTGCCTCCTCCTTTCAGCTGGGCAGAGGGGGCACCGCCTCCAAGCTCTGGCAGGTGCTTAATAATTATAATTAAGTGCAGTCAAGACACAACGGACTTATGGCGACCCCCCCATTAGGTTTTCAGGGCAAGAGATGAGCAGAGGTGGCTGGCCGTTGCCTGTCTCTGCATAGCAACCCTGGGCTTCCTGGGTGGTCTCCCCTCCAAACACTGCTGAGCTTCCAAGATCTGAGAAGATCGGGCTAGCCTGGCCCATCCAGGTCAGGGAAGAACAGAGGGGGTTTGCCATTGCCTTCCTCTGCCTAGTGACCCAGGACTTCCTTGGGGGTCTCCCATCCAAGTCTTGACCAGGGGTGACTCTGCTTAGCTTCTGAGATCTGATGAGATCAGTCTAGCTTGAGCCATCCAGGTCATGGCAGAGACAAAGGAAGGTGTTTTGCCATTGCCTGCCTCTGCATAGCGACCTTGGATTTCCCATCCAAGTACTGACCAAAGCTGACCCTGCTTAACTTCTGTGATCTGATGAGGTTGGCCTAGCCTGATCCTGGCTTATCCAGGGCAAGAGATGTTCAGAGGTGGTGGTTTGCCATTGCCAGTCTCTGCATGGTAACCCTGGACTTCCTTGGGGGTCTCTCATCCAAATAGCAACCAGGGCCAACCCTGCTTAGCTTCCAAGCCCTCACAAGTGCCTGCCTAGGTGATTCAGACTGTCGAGACGGGTGCCTGAGCAGAGCCATTTCCAGATATTTCAGGCCCACAGTCCTTAAGAAACATTCCCATTCTTCTGTCATAAATTCGGGCTCCCACCAGGATGACTGGACTTGAATCTAGCTGTAAAGCTGCACTATATACTCCTTCAGCATAATGTCGCTATCGATTGTATTCCTAGTGGTGGTGTTTAATTTGTTCACAAACGATCTTCAAGTACTTGAAGGGCTGTCATAGAGAGGAGGGTGCCGAGTTGTTTTCTGTTGCCCAAGAAGGTTGGACCAGAACCAGCGGGTTGAAGTTAAATCAAAAGAGTTTCCGTCTGGACATTAGGAAGAATTTTCTAACAGTCGGAGCGGTTCCTCGGTGGAACAGACTTCCTTGGGAGGTGGTGGGCTCTCCTTCCCTGGAGGCTTTTAAGCAGAGGCTCGATGGCCGTCTGTCAGCGATGCTGATTCTATGACCTTGGCCATCTTCTGGGCATAGAGTGGGGGGTCACTGAGGGTGTGGGGGGAGGTAGTTGTGAATCATAGAGTTGGAAGGGACCACCAGGGTCATCTAGTCCAACCCCCAATGCAGGACCCTGGTGGTCCCCTTCCAACTCTATGATTCTATGATCTGATTAGAGGTGAACAGTGTGTTGTAGCCCAAGGCAAACTGTGAAAAGCTCTGTCCAGTTCAACTGGCAACTCTGTAGAAATCTATGGTGCAGCCCCATATGGAATCCTGAGTACCATTCTGGTCACTGTTATCTCCCTCCTCCTGTCCCCTCCCCCCACCCAACAAATGCAGAGCTGGAAAAAATGGCAGAAAAGGATTAAGGGGTTGGAGAACCTTTCTTACAAGGAAAGGCTGAAGAGACTGGAGTTTTCAGTGTAGAAAAAAGGCAACGGAGGGAAGCCATGACAGAGGTTGATAAAATTATGCGTTTTTCTCCTCCTGTAATACTAGATTTCAGGGGCACCCAAATGACATCCACGGACAATAGATTCAGCAGGGACAAAAGGAAATACTTCTTTAAGCAGCATAATTAAATGGTGTAATTCACTGACGGCGAACCCAGTGACGGCCAGGGGCACAGGTGGCTCCAGGAGGGACTTAGACAGACCCACAGAGGAGCGGCCCATCAGTGGCTACTAGCGCCCTGGTGACTAAAAGGGAACCTCCATATCCAGAGGCAGTCTGAATCCCAGTGCCAAGAGGCAGCATCAGGGGAAGGCCTGGGCCTTTACGCCCCATTTGTTGGCCCTCTAGGGCAGCTGTTCGGCCACTGAGTGAGACGAGATGCTGGACTGGATGGTCCCTCTGTGGGCTGACCCAGCAGGGCTCTTTGGACGCTCTTATGTTATGACCTACTGAATTTTCCACATTTTCAATAGCCCTAAATCAGCCTCCCTCAAAGGTTTAAATAACCCCCTGCCCAGACATATCTACATTAACCATTTGTAGTTTAAAAACAGAGCTTTTGTGAAGCTTCTCTGTGGTTCTTACTCACTACGGATAACCAGCCAGGTGACTTTTTCCAAGCCTGCACTGAGCTAAGCCAGAGGATCATAGAGTTGGAAGGGACCACCAGGGTCATCTAGTCCAACCCTTTGCACAATGCAGGAAATACACAACTACGTCCCCCCACAGCCCCAGTGACCCCTACCCCATGCCCAGAAGATGGCCTAGATGCCCTCCCTCTCATCTGCCTGAGGTTATAGAATCAGCATCGCTGACAGCTGGCAATCTAGCCTCTGCTTAAAAACCTCCAGGGAAGGAGAGCCCACCACCTCCCGAGGAAGCCTGTTCCACCGAGGAACCGATGTAACTGTCAGAAAATTCTTCCTAATGTTTAGAGGGAAACTCTTTTGATTTAATTTCCACCTGTCAGTTCTGGTCCGACCTTCTGGGGCAACAGAATAGGGCTGTTGGGGAAAAAAAATTCGGTAAAGTTCGGCTTTGGTGAAATTCGGCCCTTTTTAATTTGGGACGTGCCGAAGTCCGACCTCCCCCGCTTCTGATCCGTGAAATTCGGCACAAGATCCGGAGTTCTGGGAAAAATTCGGCCGGGTCTTTGAAGTGCTGACTTCAAACTGAGAACTGGGAAGGGGGCAGGGGTCTTTAAAGAGTCCCCCCGCGGGCCTTCACGGAGCTTCCATGAAGGTGCACGGGGGGCTCTTTAAACAGATCTGCGCCTCCCGGGAAGGCGCAGATCTGTTTAAAACGCCCCCTGCCCTGCTTCAGGGAAGCCCCGTGAAGGCGCGCGCGGGGGAACAGATCTGCGCCTCCCAGCTGGAAGGTGCAGATCTGTTTAAAGCGCCCCCCCCCACGCGCCTTCAGGGAAGCCTTGTGAAGGCGCGCGGGGGGGAACAGATCTGCGCCTCCCAGCTGGAAGGTGCAAATCTGTTCAAAGCGCCCCCTGCCCGGCTTCAGGGAAGCCCTGTGAAGGCGCGCGCAGGGGGGGGGGACAGATCTGCGCCTCCCAGCTGGAAGGCGCAGATCTGTTTAAAGCGCCTTGCTGGAAGGCAAGAGTCCCTGGAGCCTAAGTGGGGAGTTTAAAGAACCCCCTCCCGGTTTCCCGGGAGTCCTGGGAAAGTGGATGGTGGGTCTTTAAAGGCGGGAAAAGGCAGGTTCAGGAACGCCGAACCTGCCGAATTTATTCGGCGATCGCCCCGAATTTGCTGAATTCGGGGCATCGTTTTTCCGCCTTTTTTCAGTTCGGTTCCATCCGAACTGAAAACCCCAAATTGCGGAAAATTCGGCTGTTTTTTCAGTTCGGACGAACCGAATTGACAGCCCTACAACAGAAAACAACTCGGCCCCATCCTCTCTATGACAGCCTTTCAAGTACTTGAAGATGGTTCTCATCTCCCCTCTCAGTCTTCTCCTCTTCAGGCTAAACATACCCAGCTCCTTCAACCTTTCCTCATAGCTTTCCTCATAGGATCCTTCCACTCCACTTTTACGCTGCAGTGTAGATTCCTCACCATGCATAGTGGGTTCAACTTTCAACTCCAGCTCGTCCCTCTAACCTCGTTTCAATCGCATTTCTAGATCCATCAGCTGGCCATTACACCAATACCCATATTAAAAACTGGAAGCATCATGGAAAGTGGGCTGCCAGGGGAGGGGGGGATACTGTGGAGAACAGCTTGAATGCAAGAATGCAAGATTTATCAAGCCCCCCCCGCGCTCCCCAGATAGGGAATCTGTGCCTTCTGCTGCAGAAGAATCAGAAATTCAGCAGGTGCAGATATCCCTGATTCTGCATTGCCAAGCGAGGAAAACGGCAACAGCATCTAATAGCATCTGCTGCCTGCCTTCCATTTGGCCTACGGTTCTTGAAGATCTTTCAAATGCAGTCTTCTTTCAAATAAATTGTGAATTCTAGACTATTTTAGACTACTGTCTAAATAGTCTAGACTATTTGTGAATTCTAGAATACTCCGTTAAACATTTATACCTCGTTTTTCTCCCTTGGGGACCCCCAAGTCGCTTGCATCTTTCCCCTTCTCTACTTGATCCTCAGAACAACAACTCTGTGAGCTAGATTAGGCTGAAAGCGTGTGACTAGCATGAGGTCACCCAGCAAGCTTCCAGGGCACAGTGGTGATTCGAACCTGGGTCTCCTGGATCCTAGTCTGATGGTGTAATTACTGTACTGTACTGTGCCTCCTTTAGGTAACCACATTTAACTGAGGAGTAAATTCTACTGAATTCCAAGTTGATCAAGATCATAGAATCACATAGAAACAGTTAGGGTTGTCAACCTCCAGGCACTAGCTGGAGATCTCCTGCTATTACCGATAGAGATCGGTTCACCCGGAGAAAATGGCCGCTTTGGCAACTGGACTCTATATGGGCACTTTCACACAGCCCAAACAATGCTCTTTCAACCCACTTTCAATGCACTTTGAAGGTGGATTTTACTGTGTGAACTGGCAAAATCCACTTGCAAACGATTGTTCAGGTGCAGTGAAAGTGGTTTGAAAGTGCATTATTTGGGCTGTGTGGAAGTGCCCTATGGCATTGAAGTCCCTCCCCTCCTCAAATCCCACCCTCCTCAGGCTCCACCCAAAAAACCTCCCGCCGGTGGCGAAGAGGGACCTGGCAACCCTAAGATCAGTTGTGATTCTAGGAGATTCCCAGGCCCCCACCTGAAGGCCGGCATCCCTGCGCGAGAGAGAGTGCTGGGTTTCGATCTGGGAAACACCACTTTGCCTAGATGCCTTGTTCAGGTACACAGCACCTGAAGTGATTGGTTGGAGACTCAGTGGCTCTGAGGGTCACGAACTCACTGTGTAGTAAGGACCGGGAAGCTGGATGGCTAAAACATCACTTGGCGTTCCCCAGAACAAAGGGCGGTGCAACAATGCAACAAAGAATAGTGACACTGTTTAGCAGTGCAACAAGATGGACCACACTTTGGAAAAGGAGCTATTCCAACCGTGTGTAACCCAAACGGTTCTTCTTAAACACACTGTTTAGGGGGTTAGGCAAAAAAGGAAAAGATGGCAAAGACAAGGGAGGCCCGCCGGGCGCTCTCTCTTGGCCGTTCCCTTTGGAATCGCTGCCTCCTGTTGTTTTCCAGACCAGACCTCCCCGCCCCCACCTCCCCGGGGCTATCCATGGCCTAATCTGGTATCACTTCCCAGCTCTGGCCCAGTTTAGCCCTCCTAAGCCCTTAATTGGGATGATCTCCGCTCTCCATCCTTCTTAAAGCCACACAATGGGATTTGCCCCCCTTCCGCCCAGTTCTCGCCAATAAACATATGTCAGCAGGAGAAAGCCGTGGGGCTGGGAATTGGATTGAGATATGCACACCCCCAGGGTCTACTCTCCACCCACAGCCACCCGGACCCTCTTTCCCACATGACAACCATCTGTCCCACACGGCAGGCCCCAGGGGTTTTGCAGGCCCGGTTGCCATGGCAGCCATTCACTGGGGGATGCCTTGGCAGCTTAAGCTGTTACCCCCTAATCCGGTTGGTAAAGGAAAGATGGGGCCCATCGACACCGCAGGCGCGGCGGAAGCGAGGCCCACGCCGGCTACCTTCAGCAAGGAACTCCCCCGGAGGAGGTTTCCAACCTTACTCACGGAAGGGGAAATAATACCGCCGCTCTCAGTGACTTTAAAAACCTACTGCGGGAAATCGTGATTGCAGGGAGCAGCATACATTTTAAAAATGCAGGGTCAGACTTCACTGCACGCGCAAACATGCAAAATTCTGATCTGGAGTCTTTGGAATATAGCAGGGGGGAAATCTGCTTCTTTCTAGAGGACCAACAGATCCCTCTGCAGATTCAACAACCGTTATGGGTCCCCTGTTATATTCCGCAGGGATGTTCTCAGCAAACCGGTCTCGCAGAAGAGTCTGTTCTTATCTATAAAGCTCCTTCCCAGCATCCCGTCACCCTTCAGGGTAGCCAAAAGCCAGATTCCCAGATCAGGCAACAGTAGGGTTGCCAATCTCCAGGGACCAGCTGGAGATCTCCTATTACAACTGATCTCCAGCCGATAGATATCAGTTCACCTGGAGAAAATGGCCGCCTTGGCAATTTGGGGAGGGAAGTCAGGCTCTCAGGCTCTACCCGAAAAACCTCCTGCTGGTGACAAAGAGGGACCTGGCAACCCTACCAGTTTGGGATTTTTCAGGAATCCTGAAAAATTTCAGGTCCAATATACTTGAATCCAAATTTTACCAATTTTTTTTTTGATGCAGACCCCTAAAAGTGAACGGGCGGCAGTCAAGGGCAGAGATGAAGAGAGGGGAGAAACCCGCTTTGTGTTGCCAGCAGGGGAGTCCTGGGAGGGGGGGCAGAGGTAAGAGCAGCCTGTAGCCCTCTTCTGCCATGGCTTCCTGAAGCACAAGCACAAGGCCGGGTGGAAGCAAACGCTCCCCCCTTGCTTGGAGGCAGGAGCAGATGGCTGTGGGAAGAAGCTCCTGGCAACCGCCTTTCCTTCCCAGCGTCTCCCGCGAAACACTTGACCCTTCCCCCTCCAACCTTGACAGAATCACAACAGCAAATCAAAGTTCACTTCCCCCTCCGGAAGTCAGCTCCAGGGCTGCAGGAAGAGCCCCCCCCCCCAGAAGTCTCCACTGCTCCTGCCTGCCTCCCAAGAATCACGGACCCCCCCGCCCCCCATGACCAGCATAAGTTCTGGGTTGTGTGAAGGGAATCTGGGCTAGGGTACAATCCAAGGGAACAGAAGGCAGAGAGGGCCACGTGTGGAAGAAGGAAAACACACCCATGTGACACTACCCAAAAAAGATTCCAGTCATTCTTTGAATGTAGAGGAGGTTGGGTTTTGTATAGATAGTGGAAGAAGAAGAGTTGTTTTTTATATGTGGACTTTCTGTACCACTTAAGGCAGAATCAAACTGGCTTACAATCACCTTCCCTTCCCCTCTCCACAACAGACACCCTTTGTGGTAGGTGGGGCTGAGAGAGCTCTATCAAAGCGGTGACTAACCCAAGATCACCCAGCAGGCTTCGTGTGTAGGAGTGGGGAAACCAACCCGGTTCACCAGATTAGCCTCCGCTGCTCATGTGGAGGAGTGGGGAATCGAACCCGGTTCTCCAGATCAGAGTCCGCTGCTCCAAACCACTGCTCTTAACCACTACATCCACGCTGGCTCTCATGGTTCTTCATCAAAGCAAGGGGAATGGTAAACCATGGACATAAGGAAGATTGTAGTTCTAATACAACATTACATCTTTGAGGATGCTTATGTACTTTTAAACTATTTGTCTGTCTCTTGGAGACTAACTGATGGTCAGTGAAAACGGACCCTCCGTGCCTTAACTGCAGCTAAAAGATTTAAGATTACAAAACTGGAGACAAAAATGTCCGCTGCCAGTCAGCCAATGGACCAAGGACTTTACAACCTTAGCAACTTTTGAATGTATGGATATAGGAGACAACTGTGTTGTGTTTAGGATGAGCCCATAGCCCGGCACACACCTATGTGTGGTGATAAAGATGAGATAGACAATCAAAAGGGTTCCTTTGCTGAGAATGATAGAGAAGGAAGGAAGTTCTCTTGGCAGATACTGGTCAAGCTGAACTGGATAATTGTTTTCAGGGATTGGATAAGCAGGAAAAAGTTGTCACTTCTCCTAAGACCGGGAAGGGCTGCCTCCAAACCATGAAAAAGCACTTAAAAGACTAAATCAGAAAATCCAACGGCAAGACTTTTCTCTCTGAAGTTCTAAAACCTTTTACTGCCTCAACTTTAATCTGACTCCCCCCCCTTTCCTTTCATGCCGCTTGTACTGCCTGATTGCTGCTCTTCTGTTTGATTTCATCATCTTTTCAAGGATGATGATATTTTTCCTTCGCTCTTGGCTGGAAGATTTCTGGGGTTTCTGCTGCTGGAACTCCAGAGGAAGAAATGCAAACTCCTTTTGAATAAGGAAGAAATGTAAGGTGACTCAAGGCAGCAATTCTGGGGACACTTTCCTGGGAGTAGGCCTATTGAATAACATTCAACTGGTTTCCAGAGTTACTGCCTTAGAGGTCTAGGCTCCGCCTTCCACTAGATGGGCTGGAGGTGACTGGGAGGGTCGGCTATTGTATATTTTGTTGTTATCATAGAATGACAGAGTTGGAAGGGACCACCAGGGTCATCTAGTCCAACCTCCTGCACAATGCAGGAAATTCACAACTACACACACACAGCGACCCCTACTCCATGCCCAGAAGATGGCCCAGATGCCCTCCCTCTCATCATCTGCCTAAGGTCATAGAATCAGCATTGCTGACAGATGACCATCTAGCCTCTGCTTAAAAATCTCCAGGGAAGGAGTGCTTACCACCTCATACCACATACCCAGCTCCTTCAGCCTTTCCTAATAGGACTTGGTCTCCAGACCCCTCACCACCTTCATTGCCCTCCTCTGGACACTTTCCACCTTGTCTACATCCTTCTTACATTGCAGTGCCCAAAACTGAACACAGTACTCTAGGTGAGTACTGTTCTAACCAGAACAGAGTAAAGTGATACCATCACTTCGCGTGATCTGGACACTATACTTCTGTTGATGCAGCCCAAGATCGCATCTTATCTGTGGTTACCAGTCTATGCAATTTCTTTTTACTGTCTGCATCCATGGTTTTTAATTGCTTTGCCTGAAAAGCATCCCTTTTCTCCATGTTTTATGCAATATTGTATCTTTTCTTGATTTAAATGATTTATTGCTTTGTTTATTGTCTAGATAGGCTGACAGCCACAGTGGGGGAAGGAGCTTATGGCCGTGTCTCATGGCAGCCCCCGTGATGTTGGGAAATGCAGTTGGGTGGTCCTGGAGGGAAAATTCAGGTCCCTAGGCAGAAAGTTGAAGGCCAGGACCTCCAAGGTGGCGTTCTCAGAACCGTGGCCAGTTCCACCCCCAGGGCCAGCTAGACGGGCACAGATGAGGCCTTTCAATGTGTGGATGAGAGTGTGGTGTCAGGAGGAAGGGTTTAGATTTGTTTGGACCTGGAGAACTTTGTGGAAGAAGTGGAGCCTGTACAAGAGGGAAAGGCTTCCCCTGAACAGAAATGGAACCACTGGCGGGAGGTTTCTGGGGCGGAGCCTGAGGAGGGCGGGGTTTGGAGAGGGGAGGGACTTCAATGCCATAGAGTCCAATTGCCAAAGCAGCCGTTTTCTCCAGAGGAACTGATCTCTATTGGCTGGAGATCAGTTCTAATAGCAGGAGATCTCCAGCTACTATCTGGAGGTTGGCAACCCTGAACCAGGATGCTCCCTCATAGCATGATGCAATAAATATTCAAGGCAATACTTGTGAGAGTGGGTGAGGACTTGTGAATGAGGGGACGGTGGGAAATGAGGGCCCCGTGAGGAGACCAAATGCCTGCAGGGCTTGAGGATCTTTCCAGAGGGAATCAAGGCCCAGGCATCTAGATGCCAACCCGAGAAGCCTCTGAGCGCTTGGTGCCAATGTATACTGGGTATTTCAGAAACTGGGTGGAACATGGTTATCCCTAAACTCTGTGGACAGGACGGGACAGAAGGTGCTGGGGAAGCTGTAGCCCTATATGTCAACCAAGGCAGAGTCCAAAATAAACTGGAAAATATAACTGGAATAAACTCCCCCACAGAAATGTGAGTGGAGATACCGGGCCCCCAAAGGTAACTTAAAAGTGGGGGCAGACTATTGCCCATTTGACCAAAACCATGAAGATGGTCTTGAGGTTTTTAACTTTCATTTACCTCACGTGACCTTGGGGCAGCCTGGGGTGTTTTCACCTCCTGCCAGTAGCTAAACTGTCTCACTCGATTTAGGAAGGCCTTTTGTGATCGACACACCCTCTACGGGTCTCGCTGCTTGCGACTGCATCCCCCCCCCCCCCCGCGGTCAAAGGCTTCTTCGCTTGTATCCCCTGGAGGGCAGGCAGCGGCAGAGGAGGATCAAGGCAGAGGAGGCAGCCTTTCCTCTAGGGTGGCCAATTGCCAAACCCCCGCCAATCCACCTGGCAAAGCGCGCATGCACGCCTACCCACCGCGCCACATCACTTCAAGTTTACACCCAGAAGCGCTGCATCGCAGGGGGTCCTCTTTTACCCCTCAAACTCCCAGTATGAGTGGTAAAAGGCCCCTTGCGATGTGGCCCTTCCGGGTGTAAACCAGAAGTGATGGGATTGCAGCAGCACGCGCGATCTTTGCCTCACCTCTGCCCCCAAAACCTCCCGCTGGAGGAGGGGGGGACCTGGCAACCCTCCTTCCCTCCCACCTCACAAGAGGCAGCTCACCTACAGGGGCACAAGAAGAACATCCCTGTACTCGCAAGAAGACAGGCGGTGGCACGTTTACACATTGCGAGTCCACACGGCTGCTACGCAAAGGACTTTGGGTCAGATGCTTGCCTGGAGTTCCATGCCAGAGACTCAATGCCCAGGCGCAAGGGCGCCCAAACCTGGTTGGGAAAAGAGCACGTGGCGAGACGGGGCTCCGGCCTCCTCCCCCAGAGCCGCCTTCCTGACCCAAAACAGCTGCAGGGTGCTGCTATTTGCCCTGTTAGGCAAAGACTACTGATGCCTACGCAGACGTTACCCCTGTGTTTGGGGAAACAGCGTACGGGGTGGGCAGAGTGCCCTGTTTCCTGTGCGTCTCAGCCCCAGTATGAATCAGGCCCCTCCTGCACACCTAGGAACTGAGTTCCCAGAATGGCAGTTCCAGGTCATGCCTGATGACAGTTTCACACATCCCCCACGCCGACTTTGTAATGTGTGACTCAAGCTGAGAGAGGAGGGAAGGGTGGAGGAAGGGAAGGGAAGGGAAGAGGCCGCCTCCCCTCCAACAAAGGCCCTGAGCTCTGCCCCAGGGTTCCCCAACCTGTGGGTCTATTTGAATCCAAAGCAGAGTCTGCAGATCTGCGGGGTGGGGTGGGGGGGAGAATGAAACTTTGCTCTCCAGCCCAGAGCCGCCGGCATTTTTCTCCCAGCCCGGCTCCGACATGAGATGTCAGCCCAGCTGGGAGACACGCCCTGAGACCGGCCACGCGCAGTAAGGGACGGCCTTCTCCACCCTCCTCCCGCCGCCCACACGCTGCTGATGCGTTTAAAAATAGAACCGCGTCAGCCACCCAGCCGAGGATCCCAAGGAAGGAAGGAAGGAAGAAGAAGATGAACGCAATTGCGCACCCATCCACTCCTCTCTGGCCTGCCGGGGTGGGGTGGGATGGGGGATTTAAACTGCCCGTGAGACAGAGAATCTTCCTCCAATCCAGGCATTCTCGGTCGCCCCTCTGTGTATTAACTTTTTTTTTTGAAGTGAATTTACATCCAACATCTGTGCCGCAAACAGAACCTTCAACCCCCCCAAAAGACGTTTGATAGTCTTTCAGTATTTGAAATTGGATTGAAAACATTCTCTGTGTAGGGATTCTCACAGTGCTTCCCCCCATCCCCACCCTCATCCAACATCTTTGCTGTATGCTATAAATAAACAAATAAACAAACAAACCCAAAAGGGGAAGGGAAGCGGTGTGGCTTGTCGCTCTCTTTCTTCTAGATGTACCCCTTTTGCTTGGCTGGCTTCATGTTCTTGGGATCCAGATCACAAACATGCTGGTCTCCCTCTCCCAAGGTACCAGCGCTGCGCACAACGCTTTGAACGAGCACTGGAGAGACCCGGGTTCAAATTCCCACTCAGCCGAGAACATGAGCCAGCCACTATCATTCAGCCTAACCTGCCGCACAAGGTCGAGGACAATTATGCAGACCACACTGAGCTCCTCGAAAGGAGGGCATGGGAAAAAAACAGGAGAGGCAGGGTACAGGAGAGGTTTGCTCAACACACCCACCAGGATGCAGGATGATCTTGACAGGCTGGAGAATTGGGCTAAAACTAATAAAATGGAAAGTTCTGCATTTAGGTAGGAAAAATCAAATGCATAATTATAGGATGGGGGAGACTTTCTCAGAAGTAGCGGGTGAGAAAAAGATCTTGGGGGTCTTATTACACCAAACACTAGCATGAGTCAGCAGCGTGATGCGGTAGCTAAAAAGGCAAATATGGTCTTGGGCTGCATCAACAGAAGTATAGTGTCCAGATCACGCGAAGTGATGGTATCGCTTTACTCTGCTCTGGTTAGACCTCACCTAGAGTACTGTGTTCAGTTTTGGGCACTGCAGTTTAAGAAGGATGTAGACAAGCTGGAACGTGTCCAGAGGAGGACGAGCAAGTGCCCAGTGAGGAGAGCCGGCAAGCACATGTGGGGCAGGGCCTAAGAACATAAGGAACATAAGAAAAGCCCTGCTGGATGAGACCCAGGCCCATCACGTCCAGCAGTCTGTTCACACAGCGGCCAACCAGGGGCCTCTAAGAAGCCCACAAGCAGGACGGCTGCAGCAGCATTATCCTGCCAAAGCATCTAATATTATGGGCCTGCTCCTCTGATCCTGGAGAGAATAGGAATGCATCATGACTAGTATCCATTTTTACTAGTAGCCATGGATAGCCCCATCCTCCACAAGAACATAAGAAAAGCCCTGCTGGATCAGACCGAGCAGTCTGTTCACACAGTGGCCAACCAGGTGCCTCTAGGAAGCCCCCAAGCAAAACGACCACAGCAGCACCATCCTGCCTGTGCTCCACCGCACCCAATATAATAGGTATGCTCCTCTGATCCTGGAGAGGATAGGTGTGCATCATGACTAGCATCTATTTTGACTAGTAGCCATGGATACCCCTCTCCTCCATGAACATGTCCGCTCCCCTCTTAAAGCCTTCCAAGCTGGCAGCCATCACATCATCCTGGGGCAGGGTGTCCCACAATTTAACAATGCGTTCAATGTGATTAGCTTTTAACTCTGATATTAAAGAAATCAAGTCACGTTTTTAAAGTGACACGTGGCCTTCTTCAAAAGCCAGGCTTAGTGGCACCACTGCTTCCATGGGAGCTGCATGAAGAATGGGCAAGAAGCCGGGTGCCAGGGCAGACAACCTGCTAGCAGGAAGAGTGGCAGTTCACTGGCCGGGCAGGCAAGGGGGCAGGAGGCAGGTAAGCACACAGGTGAGACACAGCACATTCCCCTGCATGCCATAGGGTTGGGGGAGGGAGGGGAGCCCACCATAGGGTTTCGGACACTCTCTGCCCAGGGGCCCCCATAACCTGGAACAGGCCCTTCCTATGCATTCATGCCATTTTCTGTAAATATCAGAGGGTGATTCTTTTAAAGACATCTATTCTAATGTTTAGACCAAAGTCCAAACGTGTGAAGATTTCATTTAGCAAATCCTTTTGCCATGTTTTATACAGTGCTTCAGTAGGGGGGTCTTATTCTCACAATGATTTTGCAAATTCAGTTGTTTCTGTAAATGTTATTTCTTTCCTTAATGGTGCATACATAAAGTCCCTAAATGGAAAATACTAAAAGAGAGGAATACAAACCTCTTCATTGGGAATAATCTCATCATCCTCATCCTCATTATGGTCTCTGTTCCAACAAACTAAAACAGCCTAACTGTTGAGTCTGGTCAGGAGAGGCATATATAATGCTGCATTATACCCACTGGTCTATGAAGAATACTGTCTACTCAGACTGGCAGCTGCTTTCCAGCATCCCAGGTTTGTGTGTGTGTGTGTGTGGGGGGGGTCTTTCACATCACCTCCCTCTCAATCCTTGTAAACTGGAGATGCTGGAGATATAACAGGGACCTGCTGGGTGCCAAGCAGAGCTTCAGCCACCCAGCCACGGCCCCTTCCCAATGGGCCTAACATGGAGACGACAGATTACTGCCATTACTCCTCATTCCAGTAGATCTGAGGAGGAGATACCCTCAATAAGGATGTCAATGGAATCCTAACACAGGATTCTTCCAATACAATGAGTGACTGACTTCCATCCTGCACCCCATCAAAAATCCAGATCCAGGGGCCCCCAAAACCTCCACTGCCCCCCGCCCCATGTTTACAGTTACTCTTGCTTTACATGAGCCCAAATAAAGATGCTAATAATCTTTAAAAAAAAAAATCATGCATAATTCCAACGAAGCCCCGAAGTAGTCCCCATTCATAAAAGGCCCTATTCATGATAAACTGAATAGCTTCTGTTATCTCTAAATTAACCTTATTTATCAATGCTAAAATTAATTTTAGAATGATAAGCCATCTGGAGCACCTGCTGATGTGGAGAAGGGGGGGAATAAATGTTTAAATAAATAAGTCATCGCTTTTCCCACTATTCCTTCACCCAGTCTTGATTTATAATGTGAAGATTTCATTTATAATGTGAAGATTAGGGGAGGGGCTCAGTGGCAGAGCATCTGCTTGGCATGCAGAAGGTCCCAAGTTCAATCCCCGGCATTGCCAGTTAAAGGGACCAGGCAAGAAGGTGATGTGAAAGACCCCTGCCTGAGACCCTGGAGAGCCGCTGCCGGTCTGAGTAGACAGTACTGACTTTGATGGACCAAGGGTCTGATTCAGTAGAAGGCAGCTTCATGTGTTCATTGTGGTTGGCAACCTTATCTTCTACCTCAATAAATACAAAATGCAGCCTTTGGCAGACAGCCTTGCTTTGGGGTGGTCAGTCCATAGGGTGAACGTATTCCCCCAATCAAAGAAAGACAGTTAGCACTGGAAGCGGTGCATGCCCTGGTAACATCCAGATTAGACTACTGCAGTGCACTGCACAGGGGGCTGCCCTTGTAGAGTGTCCAAAAGCTACAACTGCTGCAGAATCCTGCAGCCAGTGGGTTGTTCAGGACCCATCACTCCAGTTTTCGTCCAACTACACTAGCTCCCAGTTTGCTTCTGGGCCCAATTCAAGGGGCTGGTATTGACCTTTGGAACTTAAAGAGCCTGGGGCCAGAATACCTTAAAAACCACCTACTCCCATACAAACCTACCCGCCACTATATTCATCTTCACAGTCCCTGCTTTGGGTGCCCCCGCCATTTGAGGTCAGATTGGTGGCAACCTGAGAAAAGGCCTGCTTGGTTGTGGCACCAAAATTTTGGAACTCTCTCCCCAAGGAGATCTGTCCACCTCCCTCTATTGTTGTCTTCTGCCAGCAGGTAAAGACTTCTCTGTTTGGTCTGGAGTTCCCCCACTGATTCAATGCTTTTTCCCCATGTATGTGCACATATGTCTTGTTTTAATTGTTTTAACATGTTTTTTACATGTATCTATACACTTTTCATTTTAATGTGTTTACTGTTCACTTCCTTGGGGACCCCCCAGCTGGGTGGAACGGCACCTTTAAAATGTTTTAAATAAAAATAAAAAATTGCACAAATGTTTTCCCAACAACTTCCTCCCTTCTGCATCAAGGAAAAGAAACACATCTGGTACTTGAGGTTGTGCTACACAGACAACAGTTGTGCTTTGTGGGGAGCGGGGGGTAGGGAGAGACTCCATCTGTGCGTGGAAACAGCAATGCCGTGCCGCTGGGACCACGGACAGGTCCTTCCTCACCCTCACCCTCAGCATATGAAACAAGAGATGGCGTGTTTGGCCCAGTGGCTCCTGCCCTGTGAGAAAACCTCCCTCCCATGGAGAAGCTGTTAGAACATAAGAAACATAGGAAAGGCCACGCTGGATCAGACCCAGGCCCATCCAGTCCAGCAGTCCGTTCACACAGTGGCCAACCAGGTGCCTCTAGGAAGCTCACAAACAACACAACTGCAGCAGCATCCTGCCTGTGTTTCCCAGCATCTCAGATAACAGGCACGCTCCTCTGAAACTGGAGAGGTGTGCATCATGACTAGTATCCATTTTGACTATTTGCCATGGATAGCCCTCTCTATCCTCCATGAACATGTCCCCTCTTAAAGCCTTCCAAGCTGGCCGCCATCACCACACTATATGTAGTCACACGTTCCAAGGAGGAGGAAATGGATATTGGCTAGTCTGGGACTGTGAGGGAGACTATGGGGAAACAACCTCGCCAGCACATCTCCCAAGACCGCTTCAACCAAAGGAGCTCAGGAAATGGCCCTCTGCTGCCAGCCTTTCTGCCAGCTGCACCCGCTCCCTCGACTGGCCTCCTCCAGGGCTGCCAGGCACCACGTCCCCTGACCAAAGGGCACAGGAACCACCTGCCTTGCCCAGTGCCCAGAAACACCTCCATCTTGATCATGCCCTGGTCCTAAATCCCACAGGGCTCTGTGATGTCTATGGTGCTTCACTCAAGCAGGAGCATCTCCTTGGGGGTCAATTTCAGGGACACGTCCGACCATTCTCAAGACAGCTGAACAGGTCAGGAAAAGGCAGCTGATGGAGGCACGGGAGACCCATCAAGTCAGCCAAAGGTGATCCTGCAGTCCAGGTCGTCCGGGGCTGTCTTCCGTCTGGCTTTCTTCCCCCCACCACAAGCCAGTGTGGTGCTCTGGTCAGAGAGCAGAAGATCTGGACGCAGGAGACCCAAGCAAAGCTCCCTGTGAGGATACCCAAGCAAAGCCCCCACATCTCTTTCACTCTCTGACAAATCAAGATTGCTGTGAAGTTAAAACATTGCCCGGAACTCCTTGGACATTATGGCAATAAACTCAGCAGCACTAGTAAGAAGGCATTCTGATCAAATATATTTTCTCACAGGCCCGGGTGCCCACAGGACCCATGCCAAGGAGTATTTCACAAGTGCTTTTCCTCTGACCACTGATCATCATGGTACAACAATCTTGTTAGGTCAATTAGTGGTATTAGGCCCATCCTACAGAAGGAGGACCAATGCTGAGAAAATGCAGCCTCCTCATCAGGGCTGCCGAGGTGAACTGGAGGCTCCCGGCATTGGGCGATCACATCCAAGGGCGCTGCTTGTACCCGTAATCAGGACGGAAGGACAAACGGCTCCTGACATTTTCCCGGCCACCTCCTTCCCTCCCCTTCAGATGGGAGCCAGGCGTTTGGAAAAGATGCCCTGAGACAAGCAGGCCTGAGATGTGCCACTCCAGTGCGCTTTCTGTTCCAAGGGAGGGGGAGGGGAGGCACCCGCTCACGGGGCATGCGCCACAGTGCCAGAGCGGGGCTGCCAATAGCAATGAACACATGCATGCCTCCCCTCCCTGGCCTGGTGTCACGAGACTCTTGCGCCTTACCGATTCATCCACTCCCTGCTGCTGGGCGTTTGTGTCTTGGGGAAATGGCTCCCGGGGGTTTTGGGCTGAGAGTCTGGCGTCCTGCCTTCTCTCCCCCCACCCACCCCCCACCTTTCCCCAACAGACTCAGCCACTCCATCTGTGCAGCTGCACCATTTGCCCCCCTTGGGCCACTAGCCCACCCCCACCCCCCAAGATGCACACAGCCGACACGAAGACCTCTCTCTCCGTGGTGCCGCTTTCACTCAGAACCAGCAAGTCCAACCCCACCCCCCACAGCTCCTTCCCCAACCACTGAACGACAACCCCCTCTCCGAGGGGAGGGAAGCCCCCACAGGATCAGAGCAGCATCCGGCCAGGGCTTGCAAATGCCACCAGGTGAGCCGCCAGTCCGGCTCTTCAATGCAGGTCTCTGCACCAAAAAGGGCGAGAGTAAAAACCCCTCCCGCTGCACAGCAGGCAGGGAGGAGGCACAGAAAGCTGAGGGCCAGCGGGCGCCCGGCCTCCCACTCCACCCCTCTCCCCGCGCGGAGACAAGCACGGTGGTAAACAATGCCTGCCCAGCCAACCCCCGGGGACAATGTGGCATTGAGTGCCTGCCGGGCAGCAGGAGGCACGAGGACCGCCAGCCACCAAAGGCGGCTATTCTTGCATGCCCAGGCATGCCCATGGCAACAATGCCATTCGCAGTTCCCTCCTCACCAGCAAGACAATGAAGGGGGCAGAGGAGGGGCATCTGTGAACCATTCATGCCTGCAAGGAAAGCCAGGATGGATCTGATCACTAAGAGCCAGCATGGGTTTCTCAAGAATAAGTCATGTCAGACTAATCTTATCTCCTTTTGTGAGAAAGTTACTACCTTGCTGGATCAGGGAAATGCTGTAGACATAGTTTATCTAGATTTCAGTGAGGCTTTCGATAAGGTTCCCCATACTATTCTTGTTGACAAATTGGGAAAATGTGGTTTAGATCCTATTACTGTTAGGTGGATCTGCAACTGGTTGACAGATCACACCCAAAGAGTGCTTGTTAATGGTTCCTCATGCACTTGGAGAGGAGTGACTAGTGGAGTGCCTCAGGGGGTTGGACTAGATGACCCTGGTAGTCCCAACTCTATGATTCTATGATTCCCAGACCGGGAGAAGGAGGGATAGAATCATAGAAACATAGAGCTGGAAGGGTCAGGATGCCTTCATCCCCATGGAGAGGATAGGAAATCTCCTCACCCACACACCCACTTCTGTTGGATTCCCAAATAATGCATTAAGAAGGCAATCATAGAATCACAGAGTCAGAAGGGACCACCAGGGTCATCTAGTCCATGTGAAGTACTGTGTTGAGTTGCTCTTGGTTTTGCCCTTACAAGCGGCTAGAGTCTGGTACAAGAGCCAGGCTCTTGACATGAGTCAGGCCTCTGCCGGTATGTTCTCACTCCCAGTAGCTCCCTCCCCCCCCCCCCGTGTCCTTGACTGCTAACAAGCAACTGCTAACGAGCCAGTCCTTGGTTTTGATGTCTGCTTTGCCTTCCTGCCCAAGACTGTGTTATCAGTCCCTTTCCCAGGCCTCTGGGTGATGCACCTGTGATGTAGACATGTTTAAAACTATGCAGTATTTTCTAAGTAGTCACTAGCAGCTTTGCCTTTGCGAGTGCCTGGCTGGGCCTGTTGCTTCTACAATAAAGTTTACCTGCTTCTGACCTGATCGTCTGAGCGAGTGACTTTTTGGGAATTGCCCAGGGCGGCTGGAGAGCCTCTCAGTCCAACCCCCTGCACAATGTAGGAAATACACAACTACCTCCCCCCCCACCCCCCAGTGACCCCTACTCCATACCAAGGTGACCTCCCTCTCATCATCTGCCTAAGGACATAGAATCAGCATTGCTGACAGATGGACATCTAGCCTCTGCTTAAAATGGGAAGGAGAGCCCACCACCTCCCCAGGAAGCCTGTTCCACCGAGGAACCGCTCTGTCAGAAAATTCTTCCTGATGTCTAGACGGAAACTCTTTTGATTTAATTTCAACCTGTTGGTTCTGGTCCGACCTTCTGGGGCAGCAGAAAACAACTCGACACCCTCCTCTCCATGACATCCCTTCAAGTACTTGAAGACAGTTATCATGTCCCCTCTCAGTCTCCTCCTCTGCAGGCTAAACATACCCAGCTCCTTCAACCTTTCCTCATAGAATCTTTGAACAGAACCGGCAGCTAGGCACAGAACTCAAACTGGAAAGGGAGGCTCCTTTTGCCGGGCTCGCCACCCTCCAGGCAGATCCTGGAGATCTCCTAGAATTACAGATGATCTGCATAGTACAGCTTTCAGTTCCCCTGAAGAAAATGGCCCCTTCGGAAGGTGGGGCTCTGTGGCACTAGGACCCATGGAGGGGCGGGGGGACGCCAACTCAAACCCGTGAAGGCAAACCCCTCTCTGTGCTGGGGAAGGGACCCCGGTCGCTCCCGTGCATCTCTTCTGGCTGCTGAATGCGGAACCTCTGGCGGTCTCATCCTCACACATCCATCACCAGCCTCATTGGGAGCTTCACTCCCCATTGTGCCTACTTAACAGCTCCAATCCTGGAGCCTTGTGATTATGTGCAAATTCTCACCTTATTTTTAAAAGCTACAGCCTCCAGAAGTCACTCTGGCGTTTGCAAAGGAACACTTGAAAACTACGGCAGCCCAAACGGTTCTTCCGCTGCTGCTGTGCCCCAAGCAGTGTGGAAACCAGGCGGCCAGCATCTCCTATCCAGACAGTGCGTTTTTATCCTCCCCTTTCTCAAAGATGCTTTTTTTTGGGGGGGGGGGAGGTGCATTACTTCTCCTCAACTCCATTTTAATCTCACAACAGCCCTGAAAAGAAGGATAGGCTGAGGCAGAATGGCTGGCACAGAACCACCTAGTGGGCTTGATGGCAAAGTGGGAATTTGAACCCGGGTCTGTTGTCCTAAACCAGTAAACTGCACCACACAGAATATACAGAGCTTCAGAAAACAACGGGGAAGCTGACGTGACCATCTGACACACGTTCACTTTACAATGACATTAGATTCCAGGTATAAAAAAGGGGCAGAGGCCTGTTGGCGGAGGAGGAAGAAGAACAGTTGGTTTATATGCCGACTTTCTCTAACACTTAAGGGAGACTCAAACCGGTTTACAACCACCTTCCCTTCCCCTCCCCACAACAGACACCTTGTGAGGCAGGTGGGGCTGAGAGAGCTCAAAGAGAACTGTGACTAGCCCAAGGTCACCCAGCTGGCTTCGTGTGGAGGAGTGGGGAAATCAAACCAGATCAGAGTCCACCGCTCATGTGGAGGAGTGGGGAATCAAACCCGGTTCTCCAGATCAGAGTCCACCGCTCCAAACCACCGCTCTTAACCACTACACCACTACACCGGACGAGCCCTGCAGCATCAGCACAAACAGCCATCTCATCCGGCACCCTGTTTCTGACCGTGGCCACCCAAATGCCACACCGGGAAGCCCACAAGCAGGGCTGAATGACAGTAGCCCCCCTCCTTGATGTATGTCCCCGACATCAGGTATTCAGGGGTACACTGCCTCAGAACTTGGAGGTTCTACACAGCTGTCCTGATTAATAGCTGTTGGTAGAACTTCACTCCTCCGTGGATTTGTCTAATCCCTATTAAAGCAATCTAACCAGTAACAACCAACCTTGTGGCAGTAAAGGTCACAAGCCAGCCTTGCGTAACGTTTTCCTCGCCTGTCTTAATCTACCTTCCACCCATCCCATTAGATAAACACAGGTGAAAGAAGGGAGAAAAAGTTCTCTCTCTTTCTCTCTCCACTTTCACCACATGATACACGTGGCTGAGGTGGTGGGCAGTACCATCAAATCGCAGAGGACTTAGGGCGACCCCTCATGGGGTCTTCAAGGCAGGAGATGAACAGAGGCGGTTTGCCATTTCCTGCCTCTGCATCACAACCCTAGGCTTTCCTGGTACACTCCCATTCAAGGACTGACCATGGCTGACCCTGGTCAGCATCTGAGATCTGATAAGATCAGACTAGCATGGCCCATCTGGGTCAAGGCAAGAGACAAACAAGAGGTGGGTTTGCCATAGCCTGCCTCTGCGTAGCAACCCTGGGCTTCCTTGGGGGTCCCCCGCCCAAATACTTCTTGTGGAAAGCCACAATTCTCACAGAGGAGAGCTGTGCAGCTGCCAGAAAACAGGGGTTGCAAAATACAGCCACTCAGGGAAGGAGGAGGAGGAGGAGGAGAGTTGGTTTTTATATGCCGACTTTCTCTGCCATTAAGGGAGACTCAAACCAGCTTACAGTCACCTTCCCTTCCCCTCCCCACAACAGACACCCTGTGAGGTGGGGGGGGGGCTGAGAGAACTGTGACTGGCCCAAGGTCACCCAGCTGGCTTCATGCGTAGGAATGGGGAAACCAACCCAGTTCTCCAGATCAGAATCCACCGCTCCAAACCATTGCTCTTAACCACTACACCACACTGGTGATGGTGTGCTGTAGGTACCAACTTTACCCTAAACCACCCTCCCACCCAAACAGCTCACGGAGGGGAGGCTTGTCTGGAATGACACACCGCCCTGCATGGGCAACGCCTGCTTCCTCCTGCACGTGTGGGTGTGTTAAGTGCTGTCAAGTCGCTTCTGACTCAGGGCGCCCCCATGAATCAAAGTCCTCCAAAACATCCTATCTTTGACAGCCTTGCTCAGGTCTTGCAAACTGAGGGCTGGAGCTTCCTTTATTGAGTCGATCCATCTCTTGTTGGGTCTTCCTCTTTTCCTGCTGCCCTCAACTTTTCCTAGCATGACTGTCTTTCCCAGTGACTCTCGTCTTCTCCTAATGTGACCAAAGTACGACAGCCTCAGTTTAGTCATTTTAGCTTAGCAAGAGGAAATCAACAACTACAAAGCAGGTGTGCGTCTTCAGCTCTGCAAAGATCCCTGCCCTTGGGCGCTTCTGGGTGGCAGAGGCAGAGCTGAGCAGGAGGTGGGCACCAAACCCTGCAACAGAGTGGGAAGGGAGGCCCATGCAAGCCGCTGAGCGTTCCTTGAAGCAAGGGTGGGTGGGATAAAAGCATGACCGGCAGGCAGACAGAGACGTGGTCCATCCCACTGCCAGATGGACCAGGGCAACCCCTGGCCCAGGCCTCAATGCCGGCCTCCTCAGCCAGCTCCGGAAGGCACGGCGGATGGGCGAAGCCTTGGCTCCTGAGCACCCCAGATCCATGTCTGCAGCGAGGGGAGATCTTCTTATTGATCTTGACAGAGGCCCTGTGCTTCCAGGGCAGAATGGCGGGGGGGAAGTATGTCAGCGTGGGAGGTACTCACTCTGTTTTTTTTAGCACAATACCAAAAATACAGAAAACTGACAGTTAAAAAGCCACCCGGCTGCGCAGGGCTTCCCTCTCCTCAATGGAGATGGTTTCAGGCATCAAATTTGCTCTACACGGTGATGCTCCCCTTGCCGGTGGCGGGGGGAGGAACTCCCAGGTATGCAATGGTTTACCCCTCCAAAAAATGCAGTCTGACAAACCCTCCCACCATTTCGACACTGCCTGTTTGGCCATGATCATTGGCAGCCTCCGGATGAGAGGAGATGAAAGCTTTCCTCCGGATTTGCATCCCACTTTTCTCCCCGATGGTGACCCCAAGTGGCTTATAGCCTAGATCTCCTCTCCTTCATTTTATCCTCACAACAACCCTGTGAGGGAGGTGAGACTGAGAGAGTCAGACAGGCCAAAGGTCACCCAGCAAGCTTCCAGGGCAGGGTGGGGATTCGAACCTGGGTCCCTCAGATCTTCATCCGACACTAACCAAAACACCACACTGGCTTAAAAACATCAGCATACCTAATTCTCAGCTTGGCCAAATCTGTGGATATTTAAATGCAGAGACCGGAGCCATGAACAGACATGACAGATCTTTCTACAAACTTGAAAAATGCCCCAGCTTTTCAGAAAAATCTAAAATCTAAAAACAAAAATTGTGGGGGGGGGGTAACCCTCTCAATGATAAAAGCAGCTCCTATAGCTTTAAGAAACAAATACCCTCATTGACAGGTGCTAGCCAACCACAACAGTATTGCCAGCCTTCAAGCCTAGGTTTCTGTCAGCAAGAGGGAGGAGGGCAGAGGGCAGGGCCCTTTCCAGGGCAGTTTTGACCTTTGAGGGGAGGACTCATGGGGCCAGGCCTGGCAGCAACCACCATGACTCACTCAGGCCCAGCCGCTCACTACTGTTCAACAGCATCCACCCCATAAAAGCCAGTGTGGTGTAGTGGTTAGAGTTTCAGACTGGGACGTGCGAGACCAGGTTCAAATCCCCCACTCTGCTGTGGAAGTTCACGGGGCGACCTTCGGCCAGTCACACATTCTCAGCCTAACTTACCTCACAGGGTTGCTGTGAGGATACAATGGAGGAGAGCAGACTTCTGTAAGCAGCTCTGGGTCTCCGTTGTGAAGAAAAGTGGGGTATAAATGATGTACATAAATAATATAGCTGAAGACTGGGGGTCAGATAAAAGGTAGGTTGGTGGATGGGCGGGAAGGAGAGAAGGAAGCAGGGAAAGGGGGGAGGCTACGGGGGCTGCCAGGAGAAGTGGGGAAAGGAAATAGTTGGGGGGGGGGGGAGATTCCCCTCCACAAGTCCCTGTGCATCCACCATTTGTTCAATCTAATTTTCATTTATGTAACCTGTTTCCTCCCCCCCCCTTTCTTCTATGTCTTCAGGCTAACTTCTCCTAAAACCCAGCCATGCCAACACTTCATTACTGCAGGGCTGAACCATCCCAAGGGCCTGAAGCAGAGAATAAAACCACAAGAGCTGCACTCCTCCTGCCCACACCTCTGGTCAATGGACTTCATGCTCTTTGTGGGGAGGTAGTTGTGAGTTTCCTGCATTATGCAGGGGGTTGGACTAGATGACCCTGGTGGTCCCTTCCAACTCTATGATTCTGTGACCTGTTAACAGGCCCTCCAAGATGTGGTTCTCTGCTCCCATGTCCAGTAACTGCTAACTAAGGAAGGCCAGTAAAATGTGACCCTTTCCTTCTGATTTCTCAAGCATGTAAGTTTCTCCCCCCACTCAAAATACTGCCAGAGTCCCCCCAATTGCTCCCCAATTTATTTCCATCAAATCCTGTTTGCTCAAGATCACAGGAACTAAATGGAAGTCCCTGGTCCACCCTCTCCCTCCCAATCCTGGACACGACAGTCTCTTCTCCCCCCTCCCCAACTGCCAGAGAGATTCAACAATGGAATCCCCCATCCCAGGTCATGAGAGTTTCTTCTGGAAGAAAGGCGTGATGTGTGTGTTACATGCTGTCAAGTCGCTTCCGTCTCATGGTGACCCTATGAATCAATGTCCTCCAAAACCTCCTATCTTTAACAGCCTGGCTCAGGTCTTGCAGACTGAGGGCCGTGGCTTCCTTTACACAGTCAATCCATCTCCTGTTGGGTCTTCCTCTTTCCCTGCTGCCTTCCACTTTCCCTAGCATTATTGCCTTTTCCAGTGACTCTTGTCTTCTCAGTTTAAGAAAGATGTAGACAAGCTGGAACGTGTCCAGAGGAGGGTAACAAAGATGGTGAGGGGTCACCAAGTCCTATGAGGAGAGGTTGAAGGAGCTGGGTGTGTTTCGCCTGTAGAGGAGAAGACTGAGAGGGGATACGAGAACCATCTTCAAGTACTTGAAGGGCTGTCATATATAGAGGAGGGTGCCGAGTTGTTTTCTGACCAGAAGGTCGGACCAGAACCAACGGGTTGAAATTAAATCAAAAGAGTTCCCATCTAGACATTAGGAAAAACTTTCTAGCAGAGCGGTTCCTCAGTGGGACAGGCTTCCTCGGGAGGTGGTGAGCTCTCCTTCTTGGAGGTTTTTAAGCAGAGGCTAGGCAGCCATCTGTCAACAATGCTGATTCTATGACCTTAGGCAGTTCATGAGAGGGAGGAGGGCATCTTGGCCCTCTTCTGGGCATGAAGTGGGGGTCACTGGGGGTGTGGGGGGTAGTAGTTGTGAATTTCCTGCATTGTGCAAGGGGGTTGGACTAGATGACCCTGGTGGTCTCTTCCAACTCTATGATTCTATGATTCATAATGTGAAGAAAGCATTGAGAGCCCTCAGTTGAGTCATTTTAGCTTCTAGGGACAATTCAGGCTTGGTTTGAACAAGAACCCACTTACTTGTGTGTTGTTTTTTGGAGGGTGACCCAGGGTATCCATAATACTCTCTTCCAACACTACATTTCAAGGGAATCTACCTTCTCCCTGTCAGAATTTAAAAATAAATAGTCCCCCAGGGCTTGGAGAAAAGAACAATGTCAGACTGCTTAATCTATTTTTGGTTACTTTGGAGGGAGGGGGGGAGCAATGTGCTAGTAGAACTGCAGGGCTGGGGGAGTGTTTTCCTTGCATCATGCAACGGGGGAGCACAGCACAACACCCCACGCATCCTGGGACCTGGAATCTCTGACCTCTCCTAGCCCGAAATCCTTAAACCCACAGTCAATATTTTGCATATCCCATCCACAGTAGCCTTGCTTCACCACTCCGCTGCACCGTCCCCTGAGAAAATCCACATCAGCTCACAGGAGGCACGCCCAGCGAGAGACAGAGAGAGCCCATATGCCCACAGTGGCTCATGTTCCCATTCTATACATTCAATCCGGTGGCTGGCATCTTACAATATAAGGAAGGCCCAGCCAGGATCCTTTTCCTGCCCCCGCAGTACACCTGCTTGCAGGTCTCTGTAACCCTTTGTAAACAAACAGTTGTGTGGCCGGCCTCCCGTTTGAAAGCACATGGAATCTCAGGCGGAGGAAAAATCCACAGAATGGCCTATATCCGCCTCCCCCCCCCAAAAAAAAAACATGCGTACAACCAGCGCCACACCTATCATGCTTCAGGCATTCATGAGGATCGGCATTACTTATTGTGAGTATAGTTATTCCCCTCACTGTTTTGTGCAGACTCAAATCCCAATGCAAAGAGCAGCCCATAATTCCGTCCTTTCAGAAGGCGTTCCAGACTGGTAACAAGGAGGCAAGTTCAGCACCTGGACAGGGAATTCAGCAAAGTGACAGCTCCGTCGTCCCCTGCTGGGGTAGGGGGTGCTCGGCTTCTACAGAGTTTCTAAGCCAGTATTCCCCAAGATCCTGGTAAACTCCAGATCCCGGGCAGACCCACGATCTTGGATCTCCCGGGGGAGGGTCTGTGCGTGGGATGATTTCTGCCTGCAGAGTGAGACCTCCCTGCCTCCCCCTCCTTCTGCAGCCCAGAACAACCCCCCCCCCCAAAAAAACATTGCTTTTGGGAAGGGAGGGGACAGCCAGGAACAGCTGGGGGGAGCTGGAGGTTTGTGGTAGGAGGGGGGAATTGGCAAAAATTACCCCCCCCCATCTGTGGAACTCCCCTGTGGGATATTTTAACTACAAATACTTTGTGAAAACAGTATTCAGCTCACAGGATTCGCCTCAACCAACGAGGCTGTGTCGTGGGCCTCCCTCTGCAGCCCGCGATGGTCTCGCCAAGGAAGAAGCCAGGGTTAGGCCAGGATGTCTGCGTTCAGACGTTGCATGGAAGCATAATTAAGGTCTAGACATTAGGAAGAACTTTGTAACAGTCAGAGTGGTTCCTCAGTGAAACAGGCTTCCTCGGGAGGTGGTGGGCTCTCCTCCCCTGGAGGATTTTAAGCAGAGGCTAGATGGCCATCTGTCAGCCATGCCTATTCTATGACCATAGGCAGGTGATGAGATGGAGGGCACCTTGGCCATCTCCTGGGCATGGAGTAGGGGGTCACTGGGGGCGTGGGGGGTAGGTAGCTGTGAATTTCCTGCATTGTGCAGAGGGTTGGACTAGATGACCCTGGACTAGATGACCCTTCCAACTCTATGAATCTATGATTCTAAGGTGAATGGCAGCTTCAAGCTCCTGGTCTGCCAGACCCCAGCCAACTCGCCGGTGAAATGGCTCACATTCAGACCACCACTCTGGGCGCACTTCTTTTGACTCAGTCATGGTTTGGGGCCGTGTCTGCACGGAGCCACCACCCCTGCCATCCAGGCTCCCATCCTCTCCCCAACGTGTCCTACGTGGCATTTGCCTTTGTGGCGGCGGCGGCTGCTGCACAGTAAAGGCCTCGCCAGCGGAGATGTGAGGCGAGCTCTTCCAAGCGTTTTAAAAAGCCAGCCAGCAGCGGGGGTGAGGGAAGGGGGAAGGAGAGAAAAGGTTTAACCGTTCCAGCCCCACACAATTTCACCACCAGCAACAAAAAAACCACCACCACAATGGCTGCTGTTTGCTTTGGAAAGGAGAAAAGGCGAGCGGAGCCTGTTCTGGACCCTTTCAGAGCCAACAAGATCCTGCAGGTGAAACCCTGTGAAGATAAGAGAGGACTGAGCCCGCCTGCTTCTGCAGGGGTGCCCCCCCATTCATATCAGAAACCCCTACCCACAGCCTGGGGGGAGGAGGAAATAACGGGGGGGGGGGAATCCAATCACAGTTCATCCACCAGAGACCCTGTCAGGTGAGCTGTGCTAGCCGACCGTCTTTTTGCTAGAGTCACACATCCAGCTTTGATTCCATCTGCAGACACCCAACGTGCTCCACCACAGTCCAGATGTTGAAAATGGCCACTGGCAAAACCAAGCGGTCTTTGCCTATTCCTCTGGCAACACTGAAATACATCAAAGATTGACAAGGCCAACAGGAAATTGATTAAGAATTATGATTGGGTGGCAGACAGATGTGTGTGTGTGCGCGCACACACACACACATAAACTTGCTTGTTCACAATAAGCAAAAGGATCATCCGGTCTAGATCCTCTCAGCTGTAAAAGCTCTCACTACTAGAAGTCCCAGCTCATGCGTGAGGGAAAAAATGCAGACTCTGCCCAGTCAATCTCAGGTGCACCAAATGCATGTGCAGGCCATACACGAGCGGTGAGACATTTGTGCAGATCTAGTTATCCTCACATTCACAACAGACGGGGCTCTCGCATCAATGGCTCTTCCCTTTGCCATTCCTTGCTCTTCCGTTATCGTATAAAACTTGACAGATGAGAAAGGTTCCCCGCAAGGGTGTGCCCCAAAGCCTTCCACCCCCGAATGCCCTCTGGCCCCAAGGTCAGAGCGTTCTGAGCATGTCAGTTCCATAGGGAAGATCAGCACAGCCCTTCCCTGCTGAGAGACGCACCAGGGCCCATGGTATGGGTGTATTTGGTAACATGTGAACGGCGTACAGACGGGCAACGAGGGCGTGGAGAGACCATGAGGCCTTTCGAGAAAGGGAAGGGCAAAACGGAAGAAACATGGCAGGACAAAAATGCCACCAGAACCAGCAGCGATATGCACATCCACAAAACATGCATGGGGGTGGGGGTAGTCTCCCAGCCCCTCCCCAGTGCCTGGCGTCCCCTGCACCCTTGCAGTCTTTCAGCGGCCAATCCAGACTTTGCACCGGGGGTGGGGGTGGGGGTGGGGGAGGCTGGCAGCCTCCTCTTAAGAGCAGGGAAGACAGCTGCTGAGTCATTTCGGCATGTCCAGCAGAGCTTTGCAGCAGTTATATAACAAGCAGCACTCTTTCTTCTCCTCTTAGACTCCTGGCTGCCAGCCCTATTTCCTGCCATGCGCCCCCCCCCCCCCCGTGCCACCAGCCCCCCTCACATCCCCGGGCACAAGGAAAGCCGCAGCCACAAGGAGAGGCCGGAGCGCAGAGCCACCCTCCGACCTTTGCCCGGGAAATGGAAAGGAAGCCACTGTGAGGAAATGGCTGGGGGAAGAGGAGGAGGAGATGGGTGTGGGGGCAAAGGGAAAGAGCAAGACCCTTCAGGCTGCCAGGGTCAGAGAGGGGTCCTGAAATGCAGGGGACACCCCTGAAAGATGAAGGCTGGGTCCTCACGGGGTCTCCTGCTGGACCAATGAGCCAGCTGAAAAATGGGGAGGAGGAGGAGGAGGAAGAGCTGGTTTTTATATGCCAACTTTCTCTACCACTTAAAGGAAGAATCAAACCGGCTTGCAATCACCTTCCCCTCCCCACAACAGACACCCTGTGAGGTAGGCGGGGCTGAGCTGCCCACAAATCTCTCTCACCACACAGAAACAACCCAGTGACGATGGTAGCGTGGTCTGAAATTAGGATCTGGCAGACCCAGGTTTGAACCCCCTTCTGCCATGGAATCCCCTCCTGCTGGGGGACCTTGGCCCAGCCGCACTGTCTCCACCTCACCTGCCTCACAGGTGTGGTGTCAGGACAAAATGCAAGAGAGGAGGAGGACGGAGTGTGCCACTCTGGAGTCTCTGTTAGGGAGGAAAGTGGGAATTTGCATTTCAGCTGCTGAGACATTCAGTTTCTAGCCCCTGCAAGGACAGAAACGTCCTCTCAAGCACCAGATTCTTTGGGGCACCTGAAGTGCTCCTGGGTGGATTGTGCCAAAAGCGTCTGAGGCCTGAAACACTTTTTTGTCAGAGTGCAGAAGGGCAGAACTCAACAGAACTCCACCCATCGAACAAAAAGGGACGCTGCCCCACTCCATAGAATAGAATCATGGAATCATGGAGTTGGAAGGGACCACCAGGGTCATCTAGTCCAACCCCTGCACAATGCGGGAAATTCACAACTTCCTCCCCTCCCACACACACCCAGTGACCCCCTACTCCATGCCCAGAAGATGGCCAGGATGCCCTGCCTCTCACGATCTGCCCAAGGTCGTAGAATCAGCATTGCTGACAGGTGGCCACCTAGCCTCTGCTTCCAAACCTCCCGGGAAGGAGAGCCCACCACCTCCCAAGGAAGCCTGTTCCACTGAGGAACCGCTCTGACTGTTAGAAAATTCTTCCTAATGTCTAGACGGAAACTCTTTGGATTTAATTTCAACCCGTTGGTTCTGGTCCGACCTTCTGGGGCAACAGAAAACAACTCGGCCCCCTCCTCTATATAGACAGCCCTTCGAGTACTTGAAAATGGGTTCTCATATCCCCTCTCAGTCTTCTCCTCTTCAGGCTAAATGTACCCAGCTCCTTCAACCTTTCCTCATAGGACTTTGTCTCCAGGCCCCTCAAGTATGCCCGTTCTTCTGAACTTTACAATTAGTTTTAGCTGCACCTGAATGAATCCCCTTTGAAACAGGTCCTGGAGCCAGAGACACCCATGGCCAGAAAACCGAGGAGGGAGGCGTAGGGTTTCCTGAAGTCAGAAGAGGGTACCCAGCCTCACTGTATTCCGGCCATTACCCTGAAACGTGTCAGGAACCCCACCAAACTCTGTAAGCCAAGATCTTGGGATGATGAGGTCTACAGCATGATGATGAAGAAGAGTTGGTTTTTATATGCTGATTTTCTCTACCACTTAAGGAAGAATCAAACCGGCTTACTATCACTTCCCTTCCCCTCTCCCCTCCCCTGTAAGGTAGGTGGGGCTGAGAGTGTGTGACTAGCCCAAGGTCACCCAGCTGGCTTCGTGTGTAGGAGTGGGGAAACAAATCCGGTTCACCAGATTAGCCTCCGCCGCCAATGTGGAGGAGTGGGGGATCAATCTCAGTTCTCCAGATCAGAATCCACCGCTCCAAACTACCGCTCTTAACCACTGTACCACGCGCAGCTCTCTATGATGTACAAACACAAAGAAATTTCCTCCTTATGTACAACTTGTTCATTGATAGAACTTGGGTTTCTTTAATGCAGAATTTGAAATGTTCTGGGACAGGATATACAGTGGGCCAGAATGGGGCAGGGGAAGAAAGCTTCCGTGTGGGTAGGATGAGAAGAGGGCATGCAGACGGGTGTCACTCCTGAACACGAAGATGCAGGAATCAGGGAGGGACCCCACCCGGAGGAGCTCCACTTGGCTGAACTCTCTGGTGCAGTCCAACAGGGAAAGGCTCACTAGAAACCACCTCAGGGTGCTGTGTGTGTGTGTGGGGGGGTCAAGACCGCCTAGGACACGAGAAGATACAGGGTCATCAGAGGAGAACATTTAACATGATGCTGCTGCTGATCCTGCAGGCCCCCAACCCAGCTGCTGCTGCCAATCCAGTAGCTCCCTTCCCCACAAATGCGACCAAAGTTCAGGATCCTCCCAGGAATGAAGAAGAGTTGGTTTTTATATGCTGACTTTCTCTACCATTTAAGGGAGAATCAGACTGGTTTACAATCACCTTCCCCTCCCCTCCCCACAACTGACACCCTGTGAGGTAGGTGGGGCTGAGAGACTTGCCCAAGGTCACCCAGCTCGCTTCATGCGTAGAAGAGGGTAAACAAATCCAGTTCACCAGATTAGGGTCCGCTGCTCCTGTGGAGGAGCGGGGAATCAAACCATCGCTCTTAACTACTACACCATGAGCATGCAACCTGCAAAGAGAAAGAAAGGAACCTGGCAAGTTGAGGCAATTATGAATAGATATGAATATATATGCTGCCACTGACCAAACACTACCAAGATCATCAGTGACCACAAGAGAATACCAATGCCAAAAACCATCACTGAAGCAACTACTAAATATTCAGCCCGGAGAACCATCTCCCAACCCCCCAAGGTCAAGCTTGGAGACCCACAACTACGACTCTGTAGCACAGGGCCCCCCCAACCTTTTTCAGCCTGTGGGCAACTGTGAAATTCTGGCACAGGGTGTGTGTGTGGGGGAGGTCCAACAACAAAATGGCTGCTGCAGGAGGTGGAGCCAACCACAAAATGGCTGCCGGAGGAGGAGGGGCCAGCCAGAAAACGTCAGGGAGTGAGGGTATGCATAAATTCTCATAGTAACACTTTGCCATTTCAGGCAGAAGCTCTGCTTAACAGGATGCCTTTATGTCTCCACAGGCCATCAGATCGCCAGTGACCAACCGGAAGCCCTGCTGAGCAAACGCCCAACACGGCCCCACCATTAACAGCCCCTTGAGTGGGACATCAGAACAGACTTTGGAACAGTCTCACAAGGCCCTCGGTGGCATCAACCTCCCAGGTTGACAGGCAGCTCTGCTCACCACCTTCCAGATACCTCATAGAATCATAGAGCTGGAAGGGACCACCAGGGTCATCTAGTCCAACCCCCTACAAAATGCAGGAAATTCACAACTACCTCTCCCCCCCCACCCCCAGTGACCTCCACTCCATGCCCAGAAGATGGCCAAGATGCCCTCCCTCTCATCATCTGCCTAAGGTCATAGAATCAGCATGGCTGACAGATGGTCATCTAGCCTCTGCTTAAAAACCTCCAGGGAAGGAGAGCTCACCATCTCCCGAGGAAGCCTGTCCCACTGAGGAACCGCTCTGACTGTTCTTCTGCCCCCCTGGGTTGAACATTAAAAGCAAGACAAAACGGTGTGCCCCTTCCCCCAGCACACGCAGGTTCCACACCAAACTCAAGGGTCTCCTAAGGCTTCCATACTATGTGATGGTGTCAAAAACCGTTGCCAAATGATCAAAATGAGCATGTCTCTAGGATCACAAATGCAGCCCCCTCCCCACAGGGACTGGCTGACAGGCTGGAAGAAGAGCTTCCACAGGCAAAGACCTGTTTCCTCAGGTGTCAAAGCAGGGAGCAGCCATCGCCCAAAGGCACAATTAGTCAGGAGCGTGTAGGACAGCACAGTTCCTTCCCTTGGAGAGGCAGGTGGGGAAGGTTGCTGGCTGCTGCCCTTCTGAAATGGGACCCCCCCCAGAGCTCTCATCATAGAATCATAGAGTTGGAAGGGACCACCAGGGTCATCTAGTCCAACCCCCTGCACAATGCAGGAAACTCACAACTACCTCCCCCACACCCCTAGTGACCAGAAGATGGCCAAGGTGCCCAACCTCTCATCATCTGCCTAAGGTTATAGAATCAGCATTGCTGACAGATGGCCATCTAGCCTCTGCTTCAAAACCTCCTGGGAAGGAGAGCCCACCACCTCCCAAGGAAGCCTGTTCCACTGAGGAGCCGCTCTCACTGTTAGAAAATTATTTCTAATGTCTAGACGGAAACTCTTTTGATTTAATTTCTACCCGTTGATTCTGGTCCAGCCTTCCGGGGCAACAGAAAACAACTCGGCACCCTCCTCCATTTGACAGCTCTTCAAGTACTTGAAGATGGTTATCATGTCCCCTCTCGAACTTCTCCTCTCCAGGCTAAACATACCCAGCTCCTTCAACCTTTCCTCATAGGACTTGGTCTCCAGACCCCTCTCCTTAGCCTAGGATCCAAGTGGCCCCCATATTACACACCGAACACTGAGCTCTACAATGAAATAACCCTCACTTGGGACGAGCATCAATGCAACTGATGTGTATTTTGCAAATCATCTTCCTAAATGCGTTCTACTGAATCCAAGTCTTCACTCTTTTCATTTTTTCATATATTTTTTTGCAGCGCCCAGGATTATTTTTGGCTGGCAGAACGGAGAGCAAAGCGAGGCCATGACTGGAGACCACGGGCAGTGAGGCGGCCACATGGGCCCGGCCGGACCAGCCCCTGCCAGCAAGGTCACCCGTGGAGGTCCACACGCACCCCCCCTCCCCTTGTACAAGAAGGTGGGTCTTCTGAAAAAGGCCACCCACATCCAACGGGTGTTGCAACATTTGAGCTGGAGCCATCCAGTCCTCCGGCCTCCTTCCAAGTAGCTCAACCAACACTGCTCCTGGCCACCACGTGTGCTCACAGAGCCTGTGAAACCGGGGGTTTATTTCAGCGCGGTTTAGGTTGTGACCCAAGAGCGCGAGGTTCAGACCATCAGCAAAACCCTGGTTTGCCTCAATAAATGCGGGCTTCATGGGAAAGAGCCTCTGGCTTGTGCCAGCGGCTCAAAACCAGACTTAGGAGAACTTCACTGTGGTTAATAAACCAACCTCAGACAAGCAATACTGGGTCTAACTAACCATAGTTAGCGGAATGGCCCACATTTTAGTCTAGCTGAACTGTAGTTTGTGTGAAACCTGAACTCAATCACTGAGAAAACAGCTGTTTGCCAGTTTTCAGAGCAGGATGGAGAAAAATTGTGTTTTTCTGCTTTTCCCTGACTACTCTGGGGGGAAATCTCAGAAAACAATCAGACGGCTGTAACTTGTGCCTAAGAAGGAACAGAAACTAGAAAAAGGCAAGTGTGAAATCAGCCAAAGGCTCCTGCTTCAAGGGGCTGGGCCACGCCAACTGGAGCCCAGCAGCCCACCGCCCCCGGGGAACCCCCTTCCGGTCCCAGAGCCCCTTCCTCATGGACGCAGCCCCCCAATACTCATCACTAAACCTCCCTATCACTGAACCCAAGCCCGGCATTACTAATGCCAGCGCCTTCGCCCCCACCTACCCAGCTGGCCCCATTAGTACTACAGGCCCAAATCCCGACTGTCAGTACCACACCCAGGACCCCAGAAGAGGGGAGGGGGTCCATTTGGGTGATGGGGAGGAGTGGAATTTGGCAGGGGAGACTCAGGAGGGCTCCCCGTCTCCTTCGTCAGCCCCTCCCCCGCTGCACCCCAGTCCTCCTCCTGGCCTCCAGGCCCTGCTTGAGCGGCATTCGGAGCCATCTTGTGCCAATGGAAGCGGGGGGGGGGGGGGGAAGCAGGATTCCTGACAAATGTGGGGAGGGAGGTGGGTGGGCACTGGGGCTTCCAGCTCCTGGCCCTCCTTTCCCTGCCCATGAGAGGAGGAGGAGGAGGAGGAGGCAAAAAGCAGAAGGAGGCAAAAAGCAGAAGGAGGGTTTGGAAGGGGGGAGCAAAAGGGACTGTACCACTTTTGACATCTACTGTGGGAATCTCATTCCTGGGCATTCCTGCGTGTGAAACAGTCCCGGCTGCCAGAAAAGCAGCACAGGGAGGGGTGTGGGGGACGGCCTTGGTGCCCGCCTGGCATTCCTTTTCCTCGCGGTGGTTCTTTCCTGGAAGGGGGGCTTTTCCTTTCTTAACATCGAGGGAGAGAGTGAAAACTGGCCTCCCCCACCTGCAGCTCAAGGTGGTCCAGCCCGTTCCCCCCCCTGCCTCCTCCTTCCTTGCCTGCCTGTGCACATCCAACACTAGTGTCTGCCCCTCCCCCCAACCCAGCCCCCCCCCCCCGGAAAAATAGCCTCAGCAGCCAGGGCAGGAGGGGCCACCCCCAGCCAGCCTCAAGCTCAGCCCCCCCCCCCCACCAACTGGAGATATCAGCGCCCTCCCCATCTTCACGGGGGCACCCACACTGCTTCCGTAGTAGTGGGGGGAACCCAGCGGTCCTTGCAGGGTTGGCATGGGCCCCCTGAGCCACGTTTGGGAAAGTGCCCCCCCACTGCACACTGCTAAGGGGAGCAGGACCAGAGGGGGACCCCTTGGGGGTGATGGGTGTGGAAAGCCCCCTTCCCCGCCCTCTAGGGGCAAGGGGGCAGGCTGTCCAGCTCCCCTCTTGCCAGGCGGCACGCCTAAAGCAGCGCCCCCTCCCTCCTCACCCCCCAGAAGCCTGGATTCAGCCCCCTCCCCACAGCGGGCAAAATGGCCCTGCCCCTCGTGGCACAGAGTGGCCTCTCCCAGCCGGGCGAGGGGGGGGGACCCCTCCGCTGCCCGCCATCCTTCTGCACTGCGACTTCACCAGCCCGGTGCCCGCTCCTTGCCAGCCCCCCCTTTCTGCTGCATTGCTGACCCCGGGGCCTTCCCCCGTCTCTCTGCTCCCCCCCAAACGGCTTTAGGGATGCCCGCAGCTGTCGAGGCACCTGCGGGGACGTCCCAGCTGCGCCCCCCGCCAAGGGTGGGGTTCACACGTGGCGGGCGGGCGGGCGGCGCGGCGCCCAGCCCGCCCGGCAAGGTCAGCGCGGCTTTGTGCGGCTGCCGGGGAGGAAGGGGCGGCAGGGCAGGGGCCGGGAGCCGGGGGGTGGTCTCCTGGGCCCCGGAGGGCGAGGGGGGCCGGGCCCTGCTCGCCTCCTGGGGGTCTGGCGCGGCCCGCGGGGGGATCCGGCGACCTTCCTCCGCTGCGCACACAGGCAGGCGCGCCCCCGCGCGCTCCCCCCCCCGCCAGCACGCGCCGAGCCCGCGCCGGCCTCCGCCTGCCTCTCGGCGCACACGCCCCCCCCCCGCCGTTGCCCGCTCCTTTTGTTCGTCGGCCGGGCTCCGTCTGCGGGGGGATGCGATGCCGCGGGGGGCGCCAAGCCGGAGGGGGGGGGGCTCAGAAACCCAGCCTCCGCCTTGAAGCCCGACGCCGAGGGAGCGGCCCCGTGGGGGGGGGGGCGTCGCCCGCTCTCCCCCCGGCTCCCCGCAGCCCAGGAATGGGACGCCCCCCCAGGCGCGAGCGTGGCGCAAACGGCTGCCCGCCGCCCGCCCGAGACACGCCCCGGAGCGAAACGGGGCCAGGGAGGTGCCCCCCAGTGTCGGAGGCGATCCCCCCTCCCCGCACGCGGCCAGCCGGCACACCCACACCGGGGGGGGGACAGGAGAAGGCCTCATCTCCCCCCCCCCCGGCAGTGATGGAGCTGGGGCAGTGATGGAGGTCTTCCCCCTGCCCCGCACGCACCACCCCGGGGAGGGGAGGCCGTGCCGGGGCACCGCGCACCTGCCACGGGGGGTGTGGGGGGGGGAGAGCGTCGCCCCTGCCCGACGGTCCTGCCCGGGGAGACCCTCCGGTGCCGCCCCGCTCCCCCCGCGCGTCGTTTGCGGCACAGCTCTCTCTCCCCCCCCCCTCCATCCTGCCCATCGGCCCTCGCCCAAGCCCCCCCCGCGAGGAGCCCCCCCGCCCCCCGAGGCGCGGCCCCGACGCCAAATACCTACAGTGACCATGCTTGGGGCGCGCCGGGCTCCAGCCGGGCGGCGTCGGCGGCTCTCGGCTCCGGCTCCTTCGCCCCCCCCCCGGCCCGCCGCGGCGGCTGCTGCTGCCTCCTCTTCCTCCTCCTCCTCTCCGGGCGGGGCGGGGGGCAACGGCTGGGTCTCGGGCGGCGGCGGCGGCGGGGGGGGGGCGGCTGTGCCTTCGGCTGGCGGGCGACGCGGAGCCCCTCCGCAGCGGCGCCGCCTACGACGGGGGCCCGTCCAGGCGGGCGAGCGGGCGGGCGGGCGGGGCCGGCGCGGTCCGGTGGGAGGGGGCCACGGGCGGGGGGCGCGGGGAGAGGCGCGCGGCTCCGAGCCGAGGGGGGGAGGGGAGGGGCGGGCCGGCGGGCCCGTCGGGGGGGGGAGGGCGAGCGAAGGGGGCGGCCTGGGCCCGGGGACGGCGGAGCGGCGGCGGGCGGCGCGCCGAGTGGGGCGGCGGCACAATGGTCCTTTAAACGCCCTTGACGGTTTTGGCGCAGGGGAGGGGGGGAGGCGAGGGGCGGGGCGGCGCGGGGCTCTCCGGGCCCCCCCTCGGGGCCTGTCTGGCTGCGGGCGAGGCGCGGGTGGGGGGCGAGGGGGGGCGCCCGGCAGCCGCAGCTGGCCTCGCTCGCCGCCGCCCGCGCAGCCCCTCTGTGGCCCCCGCCCGTCGGGCCGCCGCCTTTTACGCGCCCCCCACCCCACCCCGCCGACGGGGCCCGCGCTCATTGGCTGCCGGCTCCCAGCCGGCGCCCCCACTCGTCCCGCCCTGCCTCGCCTGGCCCCCCACCCCGTAGAGGACAGGACGGGCCGGGGGGGGGCAGCGGGCCAGGCGGCGGCCCGAGCATCCTTGGATGGGAAGGAGGGATGCAGGAGCGCCGCTCGCCCCAGTCCGACGGGCCCGGGGAGCCGCAGCCCTCGCCCCCAGCCTCCAGCCCCGCTGGATCTTTGGAAGGGACCGGGAGCGGGGGGACCCCTTGTGCCGGCAGAAACCCCCCCCCGCCCCCCGCCCAGCAGTCCCCACTGGGCCCCCACGCTCCGGGACCCCGGCTGCCGGGAGGGAGACGTTGATCTCCGGAGGCCGACTGCAACTGCACCAAAGGGGAGAGGCCCCTTTGCCTACCTCTCCCCCTCCCCCCCCCCCGCCCACCACCACAGGCGCGCGCTTGTGCATGTGCAGGAGGCCCCGCCCGCCTCCACAAAGCCAGGGAGCTGCACATGGCTGTTATTGCCGCTGCAAAAGCACAGGGAGGGGACCCGCCACGCTTTCTCTTTCCTCTGACTTTCCTTTCTGCACATGCTCTGTGATGGCCACACACTGGCTCTTGGGGGCATGGCCATAACAGTTGCTGCGGCAACTCACTTTCCTTTTGGGTGTTTTGTTCTTCACACGTGTGCTTGAATGGGCCATCTCCACCAGCACATAGTATTTCTTCCCCCATCCGCGGACGTTAAACTAGATTTGTTTTCCTCACTCCTACACACAAAGCCAGCTGGGTGACCTTGGGCTAGTCACACTCTCTCAGCTCCACCTGCCTCACAGGGTGCTTGGGGAGGGGAGGGGAAGGGAAGGCGATTGTAAGCCGGTTTGAGTCTTCCTCAAGTGGTAGAGAAAGTCGGCATATAAAAACCAACTCCTTCATTGTGCAGCTTCTCCCCATTCCTTTCTAGTCAATTGGAACAAAAAACTACCTGCATCTTTCCCCTTAAATCTCCGCAACAAAAAGGGCTGGGTACTTCATTTTTATATATATAAAATCAAAACTGGGAATTCAGAGGACTAACATTTGAAATGGAAATACGTGACAATTATTATAGCACCACAGTGAATACCGTATTTTTTGCAGCCCACACAGAGCCCTGCGGTGACCCGGCAGAAATTATTTATTTATTTTGGTAAAATGGCCCCCACAAGGGTCAGACAGTGGGAAACAGCACCAATGTGAGCAAAATGTGCAGCAGGAAAATATGCCCCATTCCTTCCTCCTGTTGTGCCCGTGAGCTTTGCCAGTGCCTTTTTTCTGAAAATGCTGGGGTAAAGCAGGTTTGGGAAAGGGCATATTGAAGGCAGAGAAAACCTGGAAAGAGGATGATCGCAGAATGGTGGTGTATGGATGTTTTTTTTAAAAGTGCTCCAGTCCGGAAGCCAAGGTGGAGAGAAACCAGTCCGTGGAAGCGGCCCTGCAAAACTTTACCCCGGGGCCATTTCCGCACAGGGCCGAAGAAAGGCTCCTGCGCAGCGGAAGCCCCACATGCCTCCCCTGGCTTTGGTGCCCCTCTGCGCTTGGCAACCCTCCAGCCCCCCCTTCACAGCTGGACCACACTTGGAGAGCCATGGCCGCTCCTTTCTGAGTAGAACAAAAGCCCATAGAAGGGCTGATGGAGAGGGATGAAGCGTCCAGCACATCCGTTGTGAAGGCCGAGCTTAGCTCTACCCTCCTCCCCCAGGTTGGCTGCTGGCAGAGCTTCCATGTGGAGGGACTCTCTACCTGGGGGGGTCACCTGCTGCTTCCAGGGCTGGGCTTTTTAATGTGGCTGAAAGAGTCATAGAATCATAGAGCTGGAAGGGGCCATACCGGCCATCTAGACCAACCCCCCTGCTTAATGCTGGATCAACCTAGCATCACTGACAAGTGTTTGTCCAACTGCTGCTTAAAGACTGCCAAAGAGGGGGAGCCTCACCCACCTCCTTAAACAGCAGATTCCACTGTCGAACAACTCTTACTGTAAAAACATTTTCCCTAATATCCAACCAGTACCTTTCCGCTCACAATTTAAACCCATTATTGCAAGTCCTTTCCCCTGCTGCCAACAGGAAGAGGAAAATGACAGGAACTGTATGCACAAGTTGTGCAGATGCTCTCCCCCACCCCTTGCAGGGGCATCCATCTGGCCGTATGGGGCAAAATCCCCACCTGGAACTGGCCCTCAAACCACTTTCACAACTCCCCAAAGGACAACCTTCTGCCTCCGTTGGGCCTCTCCATCTGAGGAGCTGCGGGCTCCGTCCACCGGAGATGGGACCATCAGTCACCAGATCAGTCAGTCCGGAGCTCAGCAATCCAAGCAGCGCAGAACCTCCACAATAATCCCATTTCTTCCAGGAAAAGGAAACCAATTCCCATTTCAAAGCAACCTCTCAGATCCAAGGGTGTGCATCTGACCCGGCTGGCTTGCATCAAGCTTTGGCGAGAATGGAAACATGGCCGGCTTCAAGGGGGCTGCGAGGATCGCATTTGGTTTTGCTGCAACAGATGAACATGGCCCGCTCCTCCCCGCACACACATGCTTGGGCAGCAAACATTAAGAGCGCCTTCCAGGACAGTCCTGCACACCAGAGAAGGCCTTCAGACGTGTGTGTGTGTGTCCCCAGACGACACACAGATCCGTGGAACAGCCGTTCGTTCATAGGGACAGCCCGCCTATTCAGGCACACCAGGAAACTGCTCAAGGCCAGTCCCTGTACACGCCTGCTTGGCTTGTCTCCGGCATAAACAGCATCTTCACATGGACTATGGGGGGGGGGGGAGGTATTTTCCCTGAATCTGAGGCACCAAAAAATCGTGGCCAGTTTTTAGCATCCCTGAAAGAACCCGGGTGAGAGAATTCTCTGCTAGAGATCTTGATGACCCCTCAAGGAGTTATCCTGCCCGGGATGTCTTTTGTGCAGGGAGAGGATGACTCTGACACCTATTTGAATCCTTGGTATGAATATCCCAAGAGAAATTTCCCTTCCTTCCTTGAGGAGTGAGGATTTACTCTTCTACTTAAGTCACTGCATGTTTTCACTGCACATAGTTAGATTCTTTCAAACATGCGTGTTGGTAGTTGGATTTAATTAAAACCGTGTACTGGTAAAGCTGCCCCCAAATAAATGGCATCTTTCCTGGGCCACATCAGCTCTGAGCCCCGCCCCCAGGCCCCAGACCCATGACCTCTGCATTTCCAGCCAGTCCCTTGTTGAGGCAGAAGAAAGCCACCCGGGGGAGGGGTTACCTTTTCTAGTCCTTTCTCAACTTCAGGACAAATAACGTCTCTCCTACAGATTTCTTCTATGGTCCCTGATAATATAAAGTATTATCTTTGGCGTATGTGAGCCTCATTGGATGTGAACCTGCAGAATTGCCGTAACTCCCAAATGTTTCCTTCCAGCCTCTAAACGTCCCCCCCCCCCCGTGCTTCTCTGGGGGCTCAGCTGGTTGCTTTTCCAGAGGCCTTTGGGTGACCACACTTCATCTGGCAAGGGGCAGGTCAGCAAATCTGGCCCGGAAATGGGGCTGGTGGGTTTGTCTTAGTTCTTGGCCTCCCTAATTCATTTTGCATTCATTGTTTAGAGTATCCCTGGCAGTTTGTCACTCGTGTTGTTTTCTAACTTGGGTGGCCCTAGGCCAGCTGCATCGTTCCTCGGACACCTTATGGGGTTTGGGCCCCCATTGTTTCACGTTCTGCAATCTCCCCTGAGCCTCAGTGAGAAAGTCAGGCAATAAATAAAGTCAATAAATATAGAAATAAATGTGTTGGTAGCTGCTGTTTAATTTGATGGTGCTGAAACGTGACTTTCGGAAGAGGAGCTGTTTCACGAAGGATCGGTCAGCTCAGCGGTGCCTAATCTCCAGAACTAGCCTGTCTTTTGATGGGAGCCTCTTTCAGCCTTTTTTTTGGGGGGGGGGGTCTGGGATTTATTTCTGAAAGAGCAAATATGCACCGCTGTTTATGGCTGTGGCAGGTGCCCGAAGCTGTCTGAAGAGACAACCGCCGCCACAACAAAACCGCCCAACTTGTCCCACCTCTGCTCTAGAACAAACTTGTGTGGAGAACTTTAGTCAGGTTTAAAGAGGAGCATCTCAGCATTTTTGTTTCTGCCACTATGGGAGGAGGAATCCTGCCCTCCTCTTCACTTTCTTTGCTGCATGCTGCTGCTTATGCACTATTCTGTCAACCTTTTCCAAAGGATTGGCCTTCAGGGCTCCGTTTGTTTTCTTAGCGGAACTCCTGTCTGTTTTTCCCCAGTGTGATGATCCTTCTTGAAATATCTTATCCCAGAGTTTGCCTGGCCCCAGGGGTTTGAAGGACAGCCTCAGAGTTTGCTAGGATCATCCATGCCCCCCCCCCCAAACATGCTACAGAACTGAGATCAAAACTCAGGGGTTCTGCTCTACCATCAACAACCGGTTAGGCCCCGGGAGAGCCCTTTGTTTTGAAAGCTCTCCCTCCCTCCCTCCCTGTTTGCTTCTAGAAGTTCCATCAGAGCCACAGTCCTCCACCCCCCCACCCCCTGCAGAGCAATCCTGAGCAGACCGTTGAGAAGGACCGTGGCCGTCCCACAAAAAGCAGTCTTGCTTCCCTGTAGACCACTCCTCCAGTCCCAGGTTCCTTTCCCGGGGTCAGCAGATCTCCCTCTTTTCCTCCATCCCTTCAACTTCTGCCCAAGACACAAACTCCCAGGCAGTACAAAGAGACAGCATGGGTGGGAGGGGGAAGGACCGCGCCCCTTGTCTCCCAGATCCACTGCTTCCCAAGGCGTCCACTATCCTGACGCCCACCAGGAAGATCAATGCGGATCATTTTTAACAGACAAACATCTCTGGTGCCCCCTGGGCGCTGACCTCTGCCCCTCCGGCCCCTCCTGCCTAACAGAATGTTCCAGCAAAGAGGCCTGGCTTCAGCTAAGCCAAGGCATCGCCCCTACCTCATTTGCACTCAGGAGGAACCGCTCTGAATCTTGTGGGCATCTGCTCAGTTTTAGTAGCGTCGCCATTTCTGGTGGAGGGTGAGAGAGAGAGAGAGTGAGGGAGAGAAAAGAGACAATTACAGTTTGTCCCAGGGGAGAGAGCCAGAGAGAGACACACACGCACGCATAACTAGGTAACGGTTTTGTATCCACGTCCGGTGATTTATAGCTGTGCCGGTCCTATTCCACCGGGGAGACCAGGGAGCTGCACAGATTGCGCTGCGCGAGAGAGGAACGGCCCCAGCCGGCCACGCCCGCGCACCCTTTCTCCTGCCCACAGAAAAAGATGCATTCAACAAGGAGTTTGCTCAGCCCTTCGGTCACTTACAGAGAAGCTTCTGGGGGTGGGGCGGGGGGGGGGAAGGGTAGGAGGGTGCGCAAGAGAAGCCTGGCCATGATTCCTAACCATCTGCATTGGGCATCACCACTGATGCTTAGAAAATCATTTCAAGCAAAGTAGTTGTGAAGATGCAGCTGCTTCTGGAATGGGAGCTGGCAGGGGCTTCCTTAGAGCCACAAGGCAGGGGAGGAGAGTCTCACGCATACTTTGGGGCAGGGTCATGGCATGCATGTGTGGAAGGGCAGCTCCAGCAAGGTCCAAACCAGCTCTTGGCAGCAGGGTCCTTGCTGGCCTTCAGGGAGGGACACGGGTCATCCCATCCTCTGACTCCTGGAGGCCCCAGTGGCCGGGCCTTTGCTCTTGGGCGGAGGGCATGGCTGGCCTCTTCAGCCCTTCATATCTCCAATTCAAGGGGGTCCCCATTGGCAGGGCTGCAGAAGACCCTGGAGTCTGGCTTGACTTGCTCTAAGGCCATTTCCCCAGTCAGCACCAGTGGAGTTTGGCCTGCTGAGCCCGTCTGCAAGCACTCGGTTCTGTCTCCACATGACCATCTTCCGGAACGTAAACAAACCCAGATGTTTGCTTTGCTTGGAGATCTTTACCCATGCCTGAAGCTTTCTTCAGGACAGGGAGCTCTTTTTTCGACCCAGAGCAAGATCAGCCTGTTTAAGTATATCAGCCCTCATTCTCTGGACCAGGAGCAACTCAAAGCAGGGGCATAACAATGCTGTGATTTCCCCACCTTTTCTATAGCTACAGGGCAAACCCCCTAAATTTCTGGAGAAGAACACAGATCAGGGCCAGTTTTGATCAGGAAAATGGTGCCAAACTGAGGAAGAATAAATATGGCCTTGGTTTATATCACCCCAAATTAAATGCTGGGAGTTCCAAAACCACATAAAATTTGACCAATAGAAATGAGTTGCATTTGATGTAGACATACTCTCCATTACATTGATTACATGGGCCCAACTGTCTCCATTTTGAGACTCGGTTTCTACCAGCTGTAAACTGGGAAAGGCCAGGTTAGTACTTCTTGTTTTCTGTTTCCAAATATTTCTCATAACATTCACTTCCATGATCTTCAGAACCCTTGACTATCATCTTCCAGACCTCTTGGAGGATGGGAGATGTGCCACAAGACTGGAGGTGGGTATGGGCAAACGTCCCAATTCTCAAAAAAATATAATAGAAGTTCTGAGTGTACCTCAACAAGTTCTTTTAATACCCCAGGATGTCGTTCCTCTGGCCCAGAAGACTTGAAGCTCATCTGCTGCGGGTAGGTATTCCCTGGCCAACTCCTTAGCAGTCTTCAGCTGCAATCCTGCTCACCCACCAGCCACACTACTCTAGGGGAGAAGACTCAGGCCAGATCTCCGTCCCCATTCCATTTCATCACCTACGCTGAGCAATGTGCCTGCCGTATCCCCCCGCTCTTCTGTTGACCTGGAGGGTACCTGGAAAAGCCCTTTCCATTCTGGGCGTCCTTTGCCCGTCTCCACTCTGATGTAGCACTCCTTATGCGGACCCTGCCAGCCCCGGCTACTGGTCTGTGGCAATCCTGGGCGAGCGGCCCTCCGGCCCATTCCCTGGACCTGGCCCTTTTTGATTTTCAGCTCATCATTAACTCTTATGCAACCACTCTGGCCTCGTCAGATGGCTGCCAATTTTTTTGGTCATTGGTGCTGTTTGCAGTTGTGCCTTCAGTTACTCAGTTTTCAGGAAGTCCCGGGGCCGCCTTGCATTCCCTGTTCTCTGATGAACTCACAAAGTTGCCCTGAACCGAATCAGACCATTAGTCCGTCATACTCAGTATCATCTACTCAGATCAGCAGTGGCTCTCCAAGGTCTCTGGTGGAGAAAGGTCTTTCACATCATCTACCACCCGATCCTTTTAACTGGAGATGCCGGGGATTGAACCTGGGGCCTTCTGCATGCCGAGCAGATGCTCTACCACTGAGTCACGGCCCCCTCCCTAATAAGTTCTCTTGCCGTGTGATGTCACCTAGCTTTTCCCTGAGTTTTCCTGTAAGTGCTTGTTGGACTGTGCTCTCCTGTAGCTTTCCACATGATTAAGAGTTCCAGCACGGTGGTCCTCCCCCCACCGCCCCCAACCCAATTCCCACAACAATCACCTCATCAATCAAGGTTTCCCTCTTGGCTTAGACCAAATGCAAGAGAACCAATTGCCCGGCTCCTTCCTTCACCTTTGAAAGAGAAAGTTTTCAGTCAAAATAGTCTGGTGTTTCCCTTTGTGATTCCCTCCTTCCTGCCCTATGTTTTAATTGTTTTTTTAATGTTTTTGTTTGTGAATTTTAGCTTGGTTTTAATTGTTATAATGACATGTTTTTGGTTTTAGTGGCTTTTAAGGCATGTTTTTATTATGTACATTTTTACTTTGCTAGCCTCTTTGCTAACCCTATGATGAGACAATCCAAAATGAAAAATGATCTAGTGCCAGAAGATGGAACCCCCAGGTTGGATGGGACACTGTGGCTGGTTTTAAAGGAAATGGATGAGTTCTGGATCAAATCAAGCCTGAACTCTCCCTAGAAGCTAAAATGACCAAACGGAGGCTATTGTACTTTGGTCACATTACAAGAAGACAAGACTCACTGGAAAAGACAATAATGCTAGGGAAAGTGGGAGGCAGCAGGAAAAGAAGAAGACCCAATATGAGATGGATCGACTCTCTAAAGCAGTGGTTCCCAACCTTTTTTTTGACCAGGGACCACTAGGACTTTTTTGTTCGGTGCAGGGACCCCAAGGTTCAAAATAAAAATTCCTAGAATTTGAAAATAAACTTTAATCCTAACTGTTAGTTAAACATTAAACTTAGAATAATATTTGAATATATTTTTTATAACAGAGAACTTTTAATTGTAAATCAATGTGATTTTTGAGCTTGCATCCTTTTTACAAGCTGGGCAATTCTGGGGCTAATACTGTTGCTCAGAGCTACATGAATATCATCACTTACTTCCAATCGATTTCTTGTCGTGTTCTTAATTATAAGCAAAGCAGAAAACCCTTGTTCGCATAAATAAGTTGTGGAGAAGAGCATAAGATATTGCAAGGCGAATCCCCGAACTGTAGGATATGAAATTGCGTTTTTTACACCAGAACTCTTCAAGAGAAACTGATTCAAACACATCCTTACAGTGCCTATCATTTTGGAATTCAATGAGCTCTTCCTGGATTTCTTCTGCAACCTCTTCAACAGCAATACCAAAAGGATTGCGAATCAGCTTTTGGGTATCTTTTGATTCTGTCTGGATATTCCGGGAAGTAACGGTGGAATTCATCGACCAGCATTTGCAGATGACTTCTGATGTTGTCTTGTATATTTGCGGTGATCATGTCATCTTTACTATCATCAACCAGTGCTTTTAATGTCACAAACGCAGAATAATTGTTTTCGCCTACCCATAATTGAAGTTTGCAAATAAAGGCACTCAGTTTATCTTCAAACATAAAAATGTTTCCCACACCTGCTAAATTTATGTTTCCAGAACCTTGCAACTGTAAGTTTAGTTTATTCAAATGTGAGAAAATATCCACAAGCCAAATGCATCTGACTTTTCGAATCAGAAAACAGCTCTAGTAAATCTTTAATTTTCTTCTCGGCTAGAAACAGCTCAACCTCTTTTCTTAGTTCAAATAACCTTCCCAGCATATTGCCTTTCAATAGCCAACGAACTTTGGTGTGGAAAATAAGAGTCTTATGATCGGAGTCCATTTCAGTGCACAGTTTTTTAAAAAGGCGTGTATTTAAGGCGCTGCTTTTAATAACATTGACCACTTTTATGGCTATTTCCATGGTATTAACAAGGCTTTTAGGAAGAGTCTTGGAAGCTAACGCCTGATGATGTATGATACAATGAGTTGTTATTGCTGAAGGATTCTTCTGTTTTATTAATGTTGCTAGACTGGAGCGTGATCCTAACATGGCTGGAGCGCCATTCGTACAGAAGCCGGCGAGCTTTTCCCACATAATGCTATGTTTCTCAAAATATTCCACTATTATATTCATGACGTCGATACCTTTTGACATCGTTTCCAGTTTCTGCGAAATCAATAATTCCTCTTTAATAGTGTTGTCGTCGTCTAAAAAGCGGACAAATACGAGCAACTGACTGCAATTAGAAACGTCTGTTGATTCATCACACTGCAAAGCGAAACATGGCAAAAAAATTATTTTCGAAACAAGCTGCTCCTCAATGTCATTTGACATAATTTCAATTCATGTTTTTACCGTGTTGTTCGATAGAGGTATTTCTTGTATTTTCTTTTTGGCTTCCATATAGGGCTGTTGAATTAAAAAAAAATTGGTATAGTTCGGATTCGGCTGAATTCGGCCCGTTTAGATTCAGGATATGCCGAAGTCCGAACTCCCTCGCTTCGGGTCCGTGCAATTCGGCGGGAATTCAAAGTTCGGGAAAAAAATTCAGCCAAATAAAGCCATTAAAAACACAACCACGCCTTTCCGCGGCTCTGGGGGGGCATTTTTGGGGGTAGAGGTCCCAAACTTTCAGCAGAGCTTCAAAGGACGTTTCTTGAAAGACCCCCCCCCAGTTTTGTAAAGATTGGGTCGGGGGGGCTGAGATATGGGCCCTGAAAGGGGTCCCCCCACCCTTAATGTGCATCTCTGAGCAGAGCTTGCCGCCCATGCACAAAGCTCCCAGCCCCGACAAACAGCTGAGAAGTTTGCAAAGCATTGCAACACAACTGCAAAGCAACACGACAGCAACACCTTTGCAACTGTGCAAAGCAACACCTGACACCTGGGAGTTTGCAAACCATGGAAAGGGACAGAGGCAGCTAGCTATGCATAATGAGCAGGAGGGGTGGAATTTCCCCTTTTGCATGGGACTCCAAATGCATTCTTTAAGTCACCATTTGAAAACCAGTTTTGAGCAAGCATCCAAATAGACCTAACCGCTCTTATGAATGAGGGTAAACCTGAAGACACACAACTGAAACCCCCCCTCAAACCAGGGAGAGAGAGACTCGACGGGGAACACACACCCCAGGCAGAACTGGCAAAAGCCCCCTTTGGCTTTCCCCCCCACAGAAACTGCTCCCTCCCCACACACACACAGACTCTGATTCCCACACACACACACACACAGGAGGAAAATTATAGATTAAAGCCCCCAAAGGGGTCTTACTGTGGCTGTCTTCTGTTCCATCAGGAGGGGCTGGGGAGGACTGGGTAATCCAAGACGATTCCATTTAGGCACGGGACGTTTTGCTCTGGAGATGCATACAGGATCCCATTCATCCCAATAGGGGAAAGGGGAAAGCCCATATCTCAGGACCCCCTGACCCAATGTTTACAAAACTTGGGAGGTCTCTTAAGAAGGCTTGTCTGAAGCTCCGCTCAAAGTTTGGGATCTGCACCCCCAAAAATGCGCCCCCTGCAGCCACGGAAAGAGAAAAGGGAGGAGCCGATATTTCTGCCCCCACTGAACCCATCTTTACAAAACTTGGGTGGTATCTTAAGAAGGATTGTCTGAAGCTATGCTGAAAGTTTGGGGGCTGTATCCCCCAAAAAGGGGCCCCTGCAGCCACAGAAATGGAAAAGGGGGAGAGGGAAAAGGGGTGTAGCCCATATCTCGAGACCCCCTGACCCAATGTTTACAAAACTTGGGGGTATCTTAAGAAGGCTCATCTGAAGCTCCACTGAAAGTTTGGGTCTGTACCCCCAAAAATGCGCCCCCTGCAGCCATGGAAAGAAAAAAGGGGGGAGCCCATATCTCGAGACCCCCTGACCCAATGTTTACAAAACTTGGGTGGTCTCTTAAGAAGGCTTGTCTGAATCTCTGCTGAAAGTTTGGGGTCTGTACCCCAAAAAATATGCCCCCTGCAGCCACAGAAAGGAGCGAATGTGCACAAGCACCCCCCCCCCACACACACGAGGATTTCCCTCTCTCTCTCTCTGCCCGGCCTGGCCGCACATCAGCTGATTCCTCCAGTACTCAATCCTGACTGATTGGCCAGAAGAAGACCCAGCTTGGCCACCGATTGGCCGGGGGAGGAGAATGCTGCTTACTGATGGTTATGCTGCTTACTGACACCCCGAATTGGCCGGATTGATTCGTGAACTCCCGAACTCGCTGAATTCGGCTCCCCGGTTGCCCGCCATTTTTGAGTTCGGTTCCTCCTGAACTAAAAACCACCGAATCAGGGAAAATTCAGCTGTTTTTCAGTTCAGGCCGAACCGAATCAACAGCCCTACTTCCATACCTAAAACCTCTTCGACAGCTATCATCAAACAAGGTTTGACGAGTGTTTCTCCTATTGTGTGTGGTTGTGTGAGGCTCGCTTGCACCCTCCCCCGGCCTCCCCACGCCCGCATGTTCCTTACTTGTCGCACTCTGCTCCCGCGAGTCACCACCGCATGCCTGCGCACTCTGCGCCTGCGAGCCGCTGCCATGCCGCCCGCGTAAATATTAATTGATTATGGGTTTATAACTTTGTTTTGCAGACCCCTGGTTTAGTTCTCGTGGACCCCTGGGGGTCCACGGACCCCTGGTTGGGAACCAGTACTCTAAAGCAAGCCATGGCCCTCAGTTTGCAAGACCTGAGCAAGGCTGTGAACAATAGGACTTTGCAGGGCATTGATTCATAGGGTCTCCATGAGTTGGAAGCGACTTGACAGCACTTCACACACACACACACACACACACACACACACACACACACACGGCCTCTATGATGGCACTGATGAGGGCAGAAAGGTGGGGTATTTTTTCACATAAATAAATAAATAATAAATAATTGATGGAGCAAACCAGGCTTAGAAGCACCTGGCTGCCAACAGAAGCCGAGATGGTCTCCCACGATTACTAATTCATGGTTCCTTGAAACATCTGTAATTTGTTTCAGGAAAGCGCCATCCACGGTTGCTCCTTAGTTTGGTGGTCTGCAGCAGATTCCAACCACAATTGCGCTTTGGTTTCTTTCTCCATTTGTTTTTACCCAGATACTCTCCAAAGGGTTAAGGAGAGACATGATAGAGGTCTATAAAATTATGCATGGTTTGGAGAGAGTGGAAAGGGAGAAGCTTTTCTCCCTCTCTCGTAATACTAGAACGTGAGGTCATCTGCTAAAGCTGGAGGGTGAGAGATTCAAAGCAAATAAAGGAAGTATTTCTTCACACAACACATAGCTAAACTGTGGAACTCCCTGCCCCAGGATGTGGTGATGGCTGCCAACTTGGAAGGCTTTAAGAAGGGAGTGGACATGTTCATGGAAGTAAACAGTAAAACGATAAGATACCAAGCACAACAATTGAACCTCTTCCAGTCCAGAACTTCTGGCAAATCCCCTGTTTGTGCCAGCCAGAGACAAAGGAGCATGAGATGAAGTAGCCATGAGATTGGCTAACCATGTGCTTATGTGTGCCTCTGAGTCAGCAAAGGAAGACGGTGTCTGAGCACAAGAACTAAATTCCTCTGAGCAGAGAGTGGGCCACCCCGCTGCCTCGGCTGCAATCCCTTTACACGCCACATCTGCCAGAACAGAGATTTGCTCTTGGGAAGTGCATAGTGGAAGGCACCATGCCCCCCTCTTTTCCACTTGCAGGGAGATGTAAGGTGCAGCTAGCCAGCCCAGCAACAAGTTAAAGAATAAAAATCCAATATCCCTACCCTCTGACCTGCTCGGTTTCCTCTGCTCCCAGAAAACCCCCAGGTGACATGTCTCTGGTTATATTCACTACTCTCTCCCCCTCCTCAAAACCAGGGCAGAGCCCAGAGAAGCCGGCCCTCTGCTGCCGTTTCCTCATTCAGAACCGATTTCAGCACCACAGACAGCTCCACAATCCAGTTCTCCTCCTCTTACTTTAAAAAACAAAGTCCTTCTCTGCCCCTCTTGCTAAAGATGTGGTTCTCAATGGATTTCCTAGAATTTGGAAGCCCCCTTTTTATTATTTTTGACACAGAGGTGGGATATAGATAGTGAAATTGTATCAAATCCAGGAATATTGGCTCTGAGGTAATCTGTTGTTACGGGATCATAGCATATCTCACAGATCCAGGAATAAAATCCGGAGTTCCTAACTTCCCCACTTCCCGCTTTTGAATGAGGAAACGCTTATATTTTAATTTTGTGCCTGTTTCATAGATGTTGTGCTGGGCTTTAAACAGTTTATTCGAACCATTTTTTCCTCCAGTTTGTGTGCAACATATAATAGTTCATCCTGAGGGCTCATAATTCAGACAACAGATTAAATAAATCAATATAAATAATCCACTGGAACAGTTTCCCAATTGGAAATGGGTACATGACTTAATAATTCCCACCCAATTCTAGTCCCATTATTTCATTATTTTGCATAAATTAACTACACTAAATATCCAGGTCTCTTGGAACTAAATCTGAGTTGCATTTCATTGGATCATTTAACACATAATTTCATAGGTCTAACATTTAACTATTCTTTTTTTTCCCAATCCCACCTAAGAAAAACACAGGTTAAGAAACAAAAGGGATATAAATCATGATTTATTTTATTTCTATTGCGGAGTAAGGTATCTGAGAACATCACGTTTGCCCACCAGATTTTTCCACCATCTTCTTTTTAACGTCGGCCAGCAAAATGCTTGTAGAGGACTTATAGGATGCCACAGCCCTCCCCCCAAAAAAAGCATCTGGTCCTCAGAGGTCCTGGCGCTTCACTGCTCATAGAACAGCTCGATTCGACTTCTGCAGCACCTTAGAGACGGACAAGATTGGTGGGTGGATAAGCTTTTGAGATATTGGTATCTGATGAAGGGAACTTTGACTCTCAAAAGCTTATACCCTCCCCCCCAAAAAAAATCTGGCTGGTCTCTAAGGTGCCACCGGACTCAGATCGAGCGCTGTTCTACTGCAGACCGACACGGCCCTGCCCTCTGAAGCTGCTCGTAGAGTTTCCATGGAGCTTCCAATGACCTTGGAAGCTTTTAAAAAGCCCTCCTGGCAGGATATGAGGTTGAAAAAAAAATCCATCGATCCAGTGCAGATAAATAAATGTATAAATCATAGCTGATCCTTTCAAAAAGCCATCCAAAACCTGTTGTCATCCATATATAATTGCGTAAAGGGGTACCTTCCTGTGCCAGTTCTGAACCTGCTACTTACCAATTTCATGGGGTAACCAAGATACAAGGGAGAAAAATGGTCTTTGTGCTTTTTCCAAATAGTTGACGATTTTGTAAACCTCTGTCGTTGTGTATTATTTATATTCTTTTCTGAACTAAAATACTCCCTTTCTTTGCTGGAAAAGAACTCCTGCCCCTTTGAGGGGTGATTTTAGTTGCCCATTTCTGAACCTTCCCCTTCTCCTGTTGGAGATGGGGCAACCACCACAAGCATCTTCCAAATGTGATGGTACAGTCTTTTTAAATCACTGCGCTATAATCCTTGCTGTTTTATATTATATCACTTTCCTTACAATTCCCATCATTCAGGCCTTTTATGCATGGGTTGTTTCCGTGACTATCACCCCCTCCCCCCACCACTTTGGGGCTCCATTTTCATTATGCATATATTTTCCGACCTTTAGAAGTCACGTTCCTCTCTCCCTGCATTTTCCCCATCCAGAAAATACAAGGAAAATGCGGGGAGAGAGCAAAGTGACTTCTAATGGCCAGAAAAGATGTGCATAATGAAAACGGAGCCCCAAAGTAGTGGGGGGGGGTGCTCGCCATGGAAACAACATGTGTATAAAAGGTCTGAGTAAGTTTTTTTACTGGGGGTGTTTTTTGTTGTTCTTTCTACTGCTGTTGTTTCTGGAAACTCACAGTCAGCTTAGCTCTTATCAATCTGCATGTGAAGTTAAGCAGTTTCCCCCCAGACTGATTGCCTTTGTTCTCTTATTGGAATCTCTTTTGCCTTTCTGTTACCCGCCCCTTGCTCCATAATCACCCGTTAACACCTTTCTGTCTTCACCCTAGGATCTCAATCTCAGTGTTTAGATTGGGGAAAACACGGGACATTTTCTCTTTCCGCGATGTGTCCCCTGTTCCAGATGTCTCCTATTCTTTCCCCCAGATTATTTTGATTTTGTCCAGTGATGCTGAAGAGACAAGACCATATGCCAGCAATTTACCCAGCAAGCCTTCATCTGACCACATCCCTTGGGAGCCCTTTGGTCAAAGTGGGGACAGGAACCGTTCCTTCTCTCTCACGAGGAGGCGACTGGCTCAGGGCAGGCTGGCTTGGGAAAGGATTTGCATCCCAAGGAGTCCTTTGGCTGCGCCAGAAAGCAAGAAAAGCTGAGGGGGGGGGGAATGGAAATAGAGGGGAGGGACACCTGCTCTGACAGGAACAGGATGAGGGCCGCCAAACTGTAGGGCTGTTGCAGATGATTAAGCCTCCCTTTTACATTTCACACAGCAGCCCAGCTCAGCAAATAGCCGTGCCGTATGATCCTCTATCACGTGGACACACGAAGATGCCTCCTGCTGAATCAGACCCATCTCGGTCCATCACAGTCAGTCTTGTCTACTCAGACTGGCAGAGGCTCTCCAGGGTCCCAGGCTGAGGTCTTTCACATCACCGACCACCTCTTCTTTTAAACTGGAGGTGCCGGGCACTGAACCTGGGTCCTTCTGCATGCCAAGCAGATGCTCCACCACTGAGCCACCGCCACAGTTCCTCCAAGCACAATTACTCTTGGGTCTTTCGTATTTATTTATTTCCTACTTTCCAGCAGCTTTTCTTTTTCCTCCCCCCTCCCACTTTCACCTACTTTTGGCCTGCTAACTTCCCCCCTTCCCAATCTGACCACCTTCCCGGCATCCTGGGTGACCTGAAGTGAGAGGTTGAGCCAGTAGAGCGCCATTTTCATGAAGTGGCTGTGTCCAAGCCAGGGTCTCTGTTAGCTGCTTCTTGTGAGACCCATCTCCACCTCATTCTCCCCATTCTTTGGGGAGGGGCTGTTGGCTGGGGGCTCAGTGGTAGATCATCTGCTTGGCATGTAGAAGGTCCCAGGTTCAATCTCCAGTGGTTAAAAAGGACCAGGCAGTAGGTGATGGGAGAGACCTCTGCCTGAGACCCTGGAGAGCAGCTGCCTGTCTGAGCAGACAAGACTGACCTTGATGGACCAAGGAGGCGGGGTCTGATCAGGTACCAGGCAGCCTCCTGTGTCTCCACTCTCACGTCTCCCTGCATCCTGGCCCATGACCCTCCCTCCTCCGGCCACCTGAAGGTCTTTTGCTTGCTCCGAAGCTGCCCCTTTTGCCTCCCTCTCTCACACCCCCTTAAACCCCTTCTCAAAACTGACCTTTTCCCAAAAGCCCTCAGCACCACCCAGGATCCTTCTTCCCTACTGGAAAGGGGCCTCAGCACATCCCACCCCCCACCCCCGTTACCACTCAGCCTCCCATTGCTGTCTCCCTACTCTCAAATTTCCAGATGCAGGATCAGGGCAGGGAAAGGCCTTCTATTGCTCTGCCAAGTGCCACCCTTGTATCCTGACGGCACCTGATGGAAATGAATAAATAATATTCCGTGTCCATCAAGTGAATGTAAAACCTGTTCAAAATGCTGACATTTCTTTGAGCAGTTTAGGGATAATGCCTCAGTGAAGAACAAGCCATTGGGATGGGGGAAAGAATAACTATCCTCCTCCAAAACCATCCCGAAAGTAAAGGAAAACTGTAGAGATCTTGCTTTCCCTGCCTTCTTATCTTGGTAAAGGTGAGATGAATGAGGGCGCACAGACCACCGCAGGACCAATTTTAGAAAAAAAAAAAAACCTTTAGGTATTTCAGTGACAATTGCCTAACAACACCTGAACAAAGGAAAATCAAATGAGCATTGAACAACAAATCCTCTCTCTCCTTCTCCCCTAGAGACGGCACAAGAGTCCTTCGCTTTCCAGAGGGCTGGGTCCGATTCTGTTGGTGTTTTTCCCTTCCTCCGCCATCACGTTGGGCTGTTTCCCCCTGACCCCACGCTCTCATCTGCTGCTCCCTCTTGGTGTGTGTGTATGGGGTCTGCATCACAAAGAACAGAGATTCTTTATATTGTCCATTATCTAGTGGGAAACTACCAGTTAAAAGAGAGAGAGAGAAAAACATCTATGACATTCTTGCTCCCTCTACTAAATATGCACCGTTTCCCTCCAGACATCCTTAAGAAGAAGAGCTGGTTTTTATGTGCCACTTAAGAGAGAGTTGGGAATCAAACCCGGTTCTCCAGATCAGACTCCACCGCTCCAAACCACCGCTCTTAACCATGACACCATGTTGGCTTAAGTAGGCTAACGCTGTATAAATTGACATGCTGATACCACTGCAAACTGGAAGTTACTTGAAAGGAATATTTGTCCGGCAACCTTTTGCCTACCTGGGAAGGCAGCCTCTGAGCATTCACAGAGTGCCAATCCAACATTCACCATGAGAGTTGTCCATTTTGATACAGATATCTGGAATGACGTGTCCTTTCACCCTGCCTTTATAGATGGCAGAAAGTCCTAGTTGGCAGATAAGGACATACATCACAGGCCAGGAATTGCCAGCGATTGCCCTTGGCGATCATGGCTGGTATTATTAGGCTGAGTGACAGCGACGGCACAACGGTCCCTCCGTTGACTCGGGCAACCATGTCATCGGCTGCAATGATTCTAGCTGAGCTAACAAGATCAGCTGGACATCACCTGCACACCCTCAAATATCATACCTGCTGTCACCTGCTGTCTTTGTACAGTTTATGGGAAACGGGACCAGCCCCTGTCTGTTTAGACTTTGGAGGCTGCAAATTGCATCCAAGTAGCACCCGATGCAAAAAGAGGCCACGGGTTTATTTGCGCAGTCCTGAAATAACCAGATTTGATGTGCCCTGTTGAGGACTGTTTTTGTGTTATGTTCTGGTCATTGTGCTCTTTTATGGAACTGTGAAAGGGGTGACCCAGTAGCAGGATGCCAGCCACAGTCAAGATGTTGCCGTGAGTGTTCTGCCTCCATTCTCGGGGCTCAGGCTTTTGATCTGTGACTGTAACAAGTCTCCTCGTACAAAGGGTTGTTTGCCAAGAGAATGAAGTGATCCGCAGTCAAATGTTGAGTGTGCAAGAAAAGGGCAGGAGGAGACCCCAGATCAGTCCTGGGAGTCCTCAAGCAACTCATTCAGCCATGGAAAAGCTTCAGCCTTGGCCCCAAAAGACAATCCTAGAAGAGTGAGACTGGCTGGCAGGCGGGATCTGCTCCTCCGTGATTGCTGCTCCAGGAAGTTTTGATCCAGTCACAGAAGTTTGGTCCGTTGCTTTGCCTCAGCCTACCTAACAAGCCAAACCAGCCGCCTCCTGCCTTCCTCCAGCCCCATGAAAATAAAAACTCTTCCTGACCCCTAGAACCTGACCCCTCAACCCCCAACTCATGCTGAGCTGAGCGACAGCTGCGGATGGATGCTGGGTTCTCACCCGCTTGTCACTCCCAGCATCGCTGCGCATTCTCTGCTCTCTGAACCTCTTTGGATTATTGCTTCAACCATCACTTGGGGGGGGCACCTTCATCCAGCAGCCCTTCCTGAGGTCGACCTGGATCTTTGGAATGCTAGAATGCTCTCTCAGCCCCACCTCCCTCACAGGGTGGCTGTTATGGGGAGGGGAAGGTGATTGTAAGCCGGTTTGATTCTCCCTTAAGTGGTAGAGAAAGTTGGCATATAAAAACCCTCCTCCTCTTCCTCCTCCTTCTTCTCCTTCTGTCTCACTCAGATGTGTACCGACCACTCCTGGTAGCACACTAGTAGGGACAGGAGTGTTAGCCCAGCCCCGTTGATGCCGGCCAGGAATTGTTGACTCTGCATCAACAAGTTTACTTCGGCCTCTGCTTTACCCTTCAGACATGCAAAGTTCAAATAAGAGAACGGAGGAGGAGGGAGGGGTGTTGCCTTCTTGGGCAATCTGGTGGGGCGTAACCTCATACAACAATATCACGGGGTCCCGATGGAGCCTATACCCAAGGCACAGGGGAGACCTCTGGATCAGGCCCGAGCGCACAGGTATGCCAAGATGGGTAGTGGCCATCTGCTCATCACGGAATCCCGCACGGCAGCCTCTCCACCAGGGGCCCTTTTGAATCAGGCCTGGAATCCAGTGAGGAATCCCAGCCTCCTCCTCCTCCTCCTCCTCCTCCTCCTGCTTTGTCAGCAGCTGGGGCTTAACATCAGCTTCTGGCCGCAGCACCAGGGGCTGATTTCCATGGAAAGTTCTCTCTGCTACAAAGAGGAGCTGACCAGGGGAGGGGAAGGGAGGGGAGGGTGGGGAAAGCAAAACTGTATGGAAGGGCTGGGGGGGGGCAGAGTGAGTGACCAGAGCCACCAGCCTGGCAGATTTGCAGGGAAGCCCAAGGCTTGCTGCACTCAAGAGACAGGGTGGGGTGGGGGTGGGGGAATGAAAGTGCATCTTCAGCACTGGTGATTCAAGGCCAGCTGGAGCTGCCCTGTGTGGCCCGAGGAGTCAGCTCCATGGCACCGTCTCTTTGTTCCATGCTGAGAGGCTCTGTGAGTGGCCAGTGGTCGCAGCCCCTCCAGGCCACAGGGTGCCAGAGCCTGGAAAGGCAGGTGTCCCCCAGTCAAGGGTAGGGGGGAGGCAGCTGGGGCAGGTTTGCAGGGACGCTGCATTTTTGAGCGGGCACATGACAGGCTGATTGGATTGCCAAATGCCGTTGGGAGACGCCAAACAGCCTGTGTGTGCCAGTGAGAACAAGGCAAATGTTGAGGAGTGGGGAATCGAACCCACTTCTCCAGGTTAGAGTCCACCACTCTTAACCACTACACCACACTGGTTCTCTATACCAGTGATGGCGAACCTTTTAGAGACCGAGTGCCCAAACTGCAACCCAAAACCCACTTATTTATCACAAAGTGCCAACATGGCAATTTAACCTGAATACTGAGGTTTCCTCCCAGCTCGGCAAGGGGGGGGGCGCGGGGAGTCCAGGGAAGGGGGGGCTGCAGGCAGCATGGAGCCCTTTAAAGCCCCCGCCGCCCAGCTGGGTGGTGGGGAGTCCAGGGAAGGGGAGGACAGCTTTGAAGGGCAGGCAGCGCGGAGCCCTTCAAAGCCGGGCGGCGGGGAGTCCAGGGAAGGGGGGGGCTTTGAACTGCTCCGCGCTCCCTTCAAAGCCCCCACCACCCCCGCGCGGGCCCACAGAGAGGACTCGACGTGCCAGACTTGGCATGTGTGCCATAGGTTCGCCAACACGGCTCTATACTTACATTGGTGGTGGAAAGCGCCGTCAAGTCGCAGCTGACTTACAGCGACCTCATAGGGTTTTCAATGAAAGAGACGTTCGGAGATAATTTGCCACTGCCTGCCTCCATGTGGGCTGAGAGAGTTCTGAGAGAACTGTGACTACCCCAAGGTCACCCAGCAGGCTTCATGTGGAGGAATCAAACCCTGTTCTCCAGATTAGAGAGCAAGTGTGGTGTAGTAGTGTAGTGGCGGTGGTTTGGAGTGGTAGACTCTGATCTGGAGAACCGGGTTTGATTCCCCACTCCTCCAAGTGAGCGGCGGAGGCTAATTTGGTGAACTGGATTTGTTTCCCCACTCCTACACATGAAGCCAGCTACCTTGGACTAGTCACACTCTCTCAGCCTCACCTACCTCCCAGGGTGTCTGTTGTGGGGAGGACAAGGGAAGGTGATTGTAAGCCAGTTTGAATCTCCCTTAAGTGGTAAAGAAAGGCGGCAGATAAAAACCATCTCTTCTTCTTCATGTGGAGGAGTGGGGAATCGAAGCTGGTTCTCCAGATTAAGAGTCCGCCGCTCTTAATCACTATGCTGACTCTCTTTTTTCAGTGCTCCCCCAAACGTTGCAATTAAAGAAGTTCTCAGGGAGAAGGGGCAGTTTTTTCTTCTCTTGAATGTTTTTCTGTTTTTCCCTTGTTTTTTGGTTAAGCAAGGAGACGAGGCCCCGGAGGCTGGGAACAAGTGGCAGGTTTCCAGCCCAGTCACTGATGTGCAGGAAGATAACAATGGTTGGGGACCTCAGGTGTGCTGCTATGACTGGTTCCCCCCCCCCATTATAGCCCTGCAGTGTACTGTTCAAGTCTCCTGAGGCTGAAGCTCTCCATCATGTTTGTAGAGCAATCCTGGGAAGAGGCGTGGGGACTGTTATGAACAGCCTGGCTTTGGACAGCCACAACAAATGGCTGAGATCCTAAAACCCCAGGGAGAATAAGAGACGGTGTCTGAGATCATGGGCACAAGGGATTTCCCCCCCCCCCCAAAGTCAAGTGTGCAAGCAGGAAAGGGCACATCTCTCGGTTTGCCTTGTGAACTCCACACTGTGAGAGCAGGAGTTGGTGTTACAGGCTTGGTCCAAACAGAATGTGTGGAGATCGCTCCTATATGGGACCGAGAGCTTGCCCCTACATCTGTGCCACACTTGAGAGAGAGAGAGAGAGAGAGACCTGTGCTGGGGAAGGGGATTCAAGTACCAGTTCTTTTGCTAGATCTCTGGAACTTCCCCAGAGTGGTCTCTGCTCTGGTTCAGAACTCATATGTGGGATTGCACAGAGGCCGTAAAGAACAACTTGAGATTTCTGCAGCTGTGGTAGGGATGCCAACCTCCAGGTGGGGCCTGGAGAGCCCCAGGAATTACAACTGATCTCCAGACCACAGAGATCAGTTCCCCTGGAGGAAATGGCAGCTTTGGAGGGCGGAGTCTATGGTATTATACTCTTCTGAGGAGGAGGAGAGTTGTTTTTTATATGCCGACTTTCTCTACCACTTAAAGGAGACTCAAACCGGCTTACAATCACCTTCCCTTCCCCTCCCCACAACAGACAACCTGTGAGGTAGGTGCGGCTGAGAGTGTGTGACTAGCCCAAGGTCACCCAGCTGGCTTCGTGTGGAGGAGTGGGGAAACCAACCCGGCTGGTTCACCAGATTAGTGTCCGCCACTCATGTGGGGGAGTGGGGAATGGAACCCAGTTCTCCAGATAGGATTCTACTGCTCCAAACCACCACTCTTGACCACTACACCTAAGATCCCTCCCCTCCCGAAACCCCAGCCTCCCCAGGATCCAAACAGCCAGGAATTTTCCAACCTTGAGTTGGCAGCCCAAAGCAGTGGCCTTTAACCATTCACAACGTCAGGATAAGAAGTGTGTGTGTAGGGGAAGAGTGAAACCCTCATTCAGTTCTTACGTGGCTTTAAAAATATGTTGGGTTCTTTAATATCAGTCTGAAAATTACTTCCATTAGGCAATCAATCCAAGAGTCATTTCCAGGGTCTTCAGTGGCAAACACATTTCCTCCCCCCTCCCCAGAGAATCCATTTTCTGTAGGCAATTACATTTTCTCGTTTGACGCATGGGCCGAGAGTGGGCTGAGAGCATGGAGTCCAATTGAGCTTTCCCCTTCCTTTTCTTCCAGTGTGTGTGAGGGGAGGGGGTTGCTTTAGCGGCTTGAGGGGCTCAAACCTGCCCCTTCCCCGTGTCCCCCCGCCCCCGCTGCTGTGCTCCCTTCTTTTCCCACTTTCCCCCTCCTGGGCCAGCTGACTTGCAGACAGGGAGTCTGGCCAGGAGAAAATCTGCTTCAGACAACAACTGTAAAGGGATGCGAAGAGGGGCGCGGGGGGGGGGGAGCTAGCTACACTTCCCATTGTATTTAAAAATATGCACATCCACTTTACACATTAACAGAGAAGCTTGCATGAATTGGCTGCTCCCCCAGATGTTTTGCTTTTAAAGGCAAGAAAGACCTCTGAGAGATGGCAGATCCTGACACAGCAGTTCTCTCTCCCACACAGAGGAATGATCTTCAGCTCCCTCTTCTCCCCTTCCAACTGCCCAACTTGAAATGACCCATTTCTCTCTCGCACACAGACCTCCAGAGCCCTGGGCTGAGAACTCACCTCCACAGACGCCCTGCCCGTTCAGGGAATCATTTGCAGCCACCGAGAACCTGGCTGCTCATTTAACAAGCCCCTGGCCACTCAGTCAAAGACGTCAAGCTGGCCAAGCCCATGTCCTCTGTGTAGCAGGAATATGGCACAGCACTGCAGGCTCCTGCCTGCTCTCCAGGCACTGACCGTTCCCCCCCCCCCCCGCCGGTGACCGAAAAGGCCAGCCAAGTTTAGACCACACAAGCGAAGCAACCTATCCTGCCTTCTTTTCCATGGAAACAAAACTGGTCTTTCAAATGGAAACAATACTTCTCGAGAAGGATGTTGTCGCCAGCCGGCTGGCTTGGTCACTGTGAATCAGGGCCTTTGGCACAAGATGGTCTCTTTGTGACCATGATGGATGGAGTGGCTTCTGGCTCAAGAAGGTGCCGGCCACGGACTTTAGGCATTTTAGTCTTCAAGGGGCCCAAGATTCTGGGTGGCTTCCCATGAATGGCCTATTCCACTGTAGAAGTGCGAAGTCAAACTGCATGTTACATTTTCCTTACGTCCTTTCCAAATCCATCATGAGGTCTGTCAATCTGATGTGATGGGGGGGGGTCTGGGGGACTGGGCAAGGCCCCCCCCATCTCCCCACCACCACCTTCCTCTTCCTCTGGCCCTGGGACTTGACAAATGCTGACAAGCAGAGGGGGGTGAAGAATGGCAGATGATGAGAGGGAGGGCACCTTGGCCATCTTCTGGGAATGGAGCAGGGGTCACTCACCGAGGGTGTGGGGGGGAGGTAGTTGTTTATTTCCTGCATTGTGCAGGGGGTTGGACTAGATGACCCTGGTGGTCCCTTCCAAATCTATGATTTTAATGTCCCTTGGTTGATACCCCTCACTCACAAGCAATCCCCCAGTGATGCCTTTTCTCTCCCCATCAAAGCCCTCTTGGCAGGGGAGAGCCCCAGTGCCCTCCCACCACGGTGCCACTCCTGTTATGCCATCTCCCACCTGCCTCTTCATTTCCACTTCAAGGAGCCACTTTGTGTGCGGACAAAAACCCATCAAGTGCCGAGTGGGCTCTCCTGGGCACCTGCAGGCTGCCTGCTGGGGGATTCAACCACCCGAAAGCAAGGAGCAGGCCTGGCAGAGAGGGCAAAGCCCAGGCAGGGGATCTTGCTAGCCCACCCTACCCTCAGGGGGTCAGAGGAGTCCCACTGCAGATTGGCAGCTGGCACCCAGGGGTTCTTCTTCCCCACACGGCTTCCCTGCACAGATCTTGGAAAACAGAGAGGCACACGGAGAGGCCCACCAGGTTGTTTTTGTCCTTCTTCTGGGAAAATTGGAATCAAATTCTTAGGGATTTAAGCCCCCTCCCCGAGGGAAACCTTCAGGCAAACAGGAGAAGGAACCCCTTCCTTGTTTTCTGCACCATTAAGTACCTTGTGTTCCCCAGCAGGAACACTGGCGTGAACAAGTCTTTTCCTCTTTACCTGTGATCCTCAAGAGGGGTCGGAGGCATTTTTAAACAAAAACAGAACATGGGGGAGAGAAGTGAAACTCCACTCCCCCCCACACACACACACACTCACCCCCCTCACTTCACATTGCTATATGGCTGGAAGCATTTTTCTCCCGTTTTAGTGAACATCCATTGTTCCATGGCTGGGAGAAGAGTCGCTGTCCATTTGGCTCCTGAATTTAAAAAGGGTGCTGGTCTGCTTTCCCCAGCTTCTCCAGGGACGGAAGCTTTTAATTCTAGCTATGGAGAAATTCCAGAGCTTCAAGACATGGATCTCTCTCACCTAAAGGGGTGAGACTTCCTCATCACTGACCCCTTGTGGCTCCTCTGGTGTCTTCATAGAATCATAGAGTCGGAAGGGACAACCAGGGTCATCTAGTCCAACCCCCCCTGCACAATGCAGGAAATTCACAACTACCTCCCCCCACACCCCCATTTGACCCCCTACTCCATGCCCAGAAGATGCCCTCCCTCTCATCACCTGCCTAAGGTCGTACAATCAGCATTGCTGACAGATGGCCATCCAGCCTCTTCTTAAAAACCTCCAGGGAAGGAGAGCTCACCACCTCCACCTCCCGAGAAAGCCTGTTCCACTGAGGAACTGCTCTGACTGTTCTTTCTAATGTCTAGACGGAAATTCTTGGGATTTAATTTCAGCCCATTGGTTCTGGTCTGACCTTCTGGGGCAACAGAAAACAACTCATAGAATCATAGAGTTGGAAGGGACCACCAGGGTCATCTAGTCCAACCCCCTGACAATGCAGAAAATTCACAACTACCTCCCACCCCACACACATAACCAAACTCGGCACCCTCCTTTATATGACAGCCCTTCAAGTACTTGAAGATGGTTATCATATCACCTCCTCTCCAGGCTAAACATACCCAGCTCCTTCAACCTTTCCTCCTAGGACTTGGTCTTTACAGTCACCTTCATCTAGCAACCATCACCACCCCCTTTGTAAAGCAGACAACTGATCTTTCATGGGGTCAGGCTTTAGCCTCTGAGCTCCCCCTCCCAGCCTGCATGACTGTGCAGTGAGTAAAGCATTTGCTTCTCTCCTCAGCAGGGCAAGCGTGCTACTCCCTGCTGAGAGGGGAAACAAGGTCTTCAGTCGGGGCCTCTACCACCTCCTCCTCCTCCAGTCTGCAAAGTAGCCGAGCTGCCTATCAGGAGGTGGAAAGGAAAGCTTCAGCCTCAGCCTCTGCTCCTCCCCCAGTATATGGCATCGCCTGCTTGCCTGCCAGGGAGTGCAAATATGGCATGTGCCTTCATCCCCTGGGAGGAGGAATGCCTGCCCCTCGGCCTCTATCTCTCTACCCCTAGCCGCAGTCTGGCCTTGCCCACTTTCCAGCCAGCAGATGATACAAGAACACCCTCTGCCTGGACCTAGGAGGGAGCAGGTCACACAAACTGGCCTGTGTAGAGTCCAGACAGGTCTTCCAAAGCCACTTCAACTGCGCATGGATATTTGGCAGTTGTGCACGCTGCCTTTCTGCTACTTGTACCCATTAGATTTAATCTTGCCCTCTGGAGCAGCAAAGGACTTTGCCCTCTTCCATGGGGCGGCACTTTAGGTTCTAAACGCCACACTCATGCTTCCCCCATCAATCTTTGCTCCAGGATAAATGTACCCAGTTCCCTCAGTCTGTAGGAGTTGCTTTTCCACACACTCAACAATGTTCACAGCTGTCCTTTAACTTGATCCTATTTGCCGACATCTTCCTTAAAATGTGAATCCTAGAACTGAACACAAGACTGCAGATGAGGTCTGACCAGCACAGAGCAGATCTATAACACTTAATGACATGAATAATGCGTTTCTAATAAAGCACCTTAAAATTGCATTTGCCTTTTTGTTTGCTTGCTTGCTTGCTGCTGAGTCACACTGCTTGTTATTGACAGGCATCCCAAGAACCTTTTCACTGGGACGACCGACCAGCTTTTCACCTGGATATTCTTTCTGCCTAAACACAGGACTTTGCTTTCATCTTGCTCTTGCTCTCCCCTCCCCCCAATTGTCAGTGACTCTTCCCGGTTTTGGTTGATCTGCAAACTGATGGTGATTGCCTTGCCCTCTTCGGCCAACTTATTGACAAATGTATCAGGTTGTGGACTTGGCCTTTTGGCAACTCACTGGAAACACACACACCCCGCCACTGGTAGGACCTTTGAGACGCTTGCTTGGCATGTGGGTCTTCACCCAACTGCAAATCCACTACTCTCTGGTAGCCACATTTAACCAATTGATGGTGTTGAAAAGGGGCATCAAAGCGCCACAAACTTCTGGCAACCCTTAATGGGCTTTTCAAGGCAAGAGACAAGAAGAGGTGGTTTGCCATTGCCTGCCCCTGTGTAGCAACCCTGGACTTCCCATCTAAGTACGAACCAGGGCCGACCCTGCTTAGCTTCTGAGATCTGATGAGATCGGGCCAGCATGGGATTTCCAGATCAGAGTCCAATTTAACCCTGCTAAGTAAAATATCAGAGGGGACTTTGGCATGTGCCATATGACATCCACAGCATGGCTGCAATCTGCTAGGCTAGTAATCTGCTCAACATCTGCAATAAAATTAGCCTGGCAGGGTTTATATTTCGACAAATCCCTACCAACTCCTACAAATTGCAGCGTTGTTTTCAAGGCGCTTGCCGACTGATCACTTGATTATTTGTGGTTTCCCTGGCATTGAAGTCAGACTGACCAACATGCCATTTTCTAAATACCCCCTCCCAGTTTGAAATAAGGACAGCCCTTTACTGGTCCCTCAGGAATTCCCAGTAACCCAGGAGGCAAGTATCCAGCCCAGAAGTCTTGCGATCATTTAAGGTCTCCCAGTATTCAACATCTTACCAATCTTGAGCAGCAACCCCCTCCCCCCACATCCATGCTAGTTAAGCAAGGGGGCACACTCAGGTCTCCCTAGGGTTGCCAACCTCCAGGTAGTGGCTGGAGATCTCCTGCTATTACAACTGATCTCCAGCTGATAGAGATCAGTTCAACTGGAGAAAATGGCCACTTTGGCCATTGGACTCCATGGCATTGAAGTACCTCCCCAAACCCTGCCCTCCTCAGGCTCTGCCCCAAAAACCTCTTGCCGGTGGCGCACAGGGACCTGGCAACCCTAGGTCTCCCTTGGGGATGAAGCAGAGGCAAAGGGGAAAGCCAAGATTTCTGCTTATCCTTTGCCACCTTCCATCCTCTTTCTCTCCTCTTCCTGGCATCTGCTGAAGTGGCAAAGGAAGCGGGGCTTCAGCTTCTGCCCCCCCCCCCAATTCATGGCACAGAAGTGTCGTGGGAAAGGACCAAGGACAACCAGTATCTTCTGTGCCCTATTCTGTTCCCCTGAAGGGTCTCCAGCGGAGGTGGCCTTGGGATGAAATGAGAAGCAGGTTCTCCCCACCCCATGAGAGCAGAGGGTGGGGCATCCATAAGGGCAGCAGAGCTACCTGGCCGATAGGATACAATTCTCCCCCAAACTCTCCAGGGCAAGCCTAAGCCCTGGGGAAATGAATGGGTGCTGTGGGGTGCTTTTGAACAGCCCCCGGTTCATTTCAATGAAACCTGCATTGAATTGTGCCTCTAGGTGTGGATGGGTGCCATAGGCGTGCTCCCACCTCGGGCACCCAAATGTCTGCGGCCAGCCGGCTTCCGAGGCAGCGGAAAGGGGAGGCGGCCAGAAGAGCCTCTGAGTGCGGAATCTGTGTAGCTGTTTGGGCTGATGAATGATTGATGGTGGCTAATGACTGGCGAATCCACGCAGAGCAGAGAGCCGGAGATATCAATTATGCATGGGGCGGTGGGTGGCTGGCACGCACACACATGGGGGGGGGAGAGAGAAGCAGCCATGGGGTTCAGCCTCACCCTATCGCTTACAAGCCACCCCAAAAGCCTTCAGGCCTGACCTCCTGCCCCTGCCAAGTTGTCTGAGCTTGATCAGAGTGCCCAAGACTGGGGGGGGGGTGGTGTTCTGATATCACCTGAACAAAAAATCCAGCTGAGTTGGTGCATCCAGCTCTGGTCCACAGGTAAGAGGGTGGGTGGCTTATCTGCTCCCCCCCCCCAAAGAAAAACAACTCTGGCACGCAAGCCCTGCAGAGCCATTGCCAGGCAGGATGCCTCCCACAGTGGCAGAGAAGATCTCTGACTTCAGACCCTCCCAAAGCTCAGTTCTGGAGAGCCCGCCGAGTCGGGACAGGGCTGGCCTGATGAGCCACTTGAGATGGGAACGTTTTTAGTGGGCCCCATGGAGCAGTTGAGGGGCACGCGAAGAGTCCCATCCCAGCTCTGTTTGCAATAATGAGAAGTAGGGACTGGGATGCTCGAGCGGGCTGTGAGGCCCCTGCAGTTGGTGGGTCTTGGGGGCCCCTGTGGAACTGCCAGCATTTGGGGCTGCCTTTGGAAGGCTTGCCCTGCCAGGACTAGGGTTGCCAACCTCCAGGACTGAAGGCTTTTGGGGTGGCTTTCCTGACCGTTAGAGCGGTTCCTCAGTGGAACATGCTTCCTCAGGAGGTGGTAAGTGCTCCTTCCCTGGAGGTTTTTAAGCAGAGGCTAGATGGCCATCTGTCAGCAATGCTAATTCTATGACCTTAGGCAGATCATGAGAGGGAGGGCATCTGGGCCATCTTCTGGGCATGGAGTAGGGGTCACTGGGGATGTGGGGGGGGAGGTAGTTGTTAGTTTCCTGCATTGTGCAGGGGGTTGGACTAGATGACCCTGGTGGTCCCTTCCACCTCCATGATTCTATGAAAAACGGCCAACCAGCACAGAAATGGAGCAAACTGCAGAGAGACAGCCGACTCCCCCTATCAAGGGAGCCCAAACACAAGTGAAATGGGAAGGGGGCACTGCCAACCTGGCTTTGAAGGGCGCCATGACTGAAAGCCAGGCCTGGCGTGGGCACCAAGAGCGCTGCTTTGGAGCGCCTGGCTGTCCCACACATAGCTCTGCCTCTGGTTTACGACCGTTCAAGGATGTCCCCAAGGAAGGAAGACGGGCCGGCCGGCCGCAGAAGCACAGGCCATTCCATCAGCCGACTTTCTTTGGCCCAGTGAGCCACAACCAGCACAGAATACGGAGACACGCATGGCCAAGAGCTGGGGCACTGGCAGGCAGGACCTCACTCTTTGTTCCCACCCAGAGGAGCTCCGCACCCTGGCTAATAAGGGGGGGGGGGGACAGATCGCCTTGGTTGCCTGAAAATAGGTTTTTCAGCAACAGGCCAGACTCCCCGGGGATGCTGGTGGACACCGCCACCCTGCTGGAGCCCTTCTCGGGCCAGGCAGTCCCCAACGACTCCTCCGTGGGGCTGCGCTTGGGGCTCCCCTTCTGCTGCTTGGCTTCTTCCCCAGGATGTGATGGAAGGCCCTTCGCCTGCCCGCTGCCAAGTCCCTCCTCTTGCGCTCCACGCCTCCCTCCCCTCCGCCGCAAAGGAAATTGCAACAGTGATTTATTCCAACTCACCCACCCACCGCCTCAAATATCTCGGCCTGCAGCATGGGGAGGAAATTCAAGCAGGGGGGTGGGGATGTGCTCTGACCGACTCTTGGTTCGGCAGGCGCCACTCTAGATGTGGCCAGGAGCCTCTCCGTCCTGGAGGGCCTGAAGGAAGCCCGGGTGTCTTTGCCTACTGGATGCCAAGGGGGGAGCGATAAGCCAGGCCCACCCACAGCACAGAGGTGGGACCAAGAAGGCGCCCCGTTCCGTGCACGGACGCAGCTGACCCCCTTCTGCCAGGAGGGCCGGCGTGTCTGGGGACGCACCTTCTCAAGGGCGCCCATTCATGCGCCCCTCCTCAAAGGCACCCCATTCATGCGCCAAAGGGTATATGTGCCCCCCCCTGCCCAGCAGCAGAGCAAGCAGCTGTCCTAGGAGGAGGGCAGGAGTCTGCTCAGGTGCCCCGGAGAGCCCCCAGATCCTCCTCCTCCCCCCTTTGAGCTCTAGGCCCCCAAAGCCTGCGCTGAGCCAGCCATGGCAAACAAGCAGCCCCGTGGAGCAGAGGCCCCCATCACCCTCCACCCCGCCCAGCCATTTCCCAGAGCAGCTTCTTCGAGGCATCCAGGGGTGGGGTGGGGCTGGGGGCTGCATCCGCTGGGAGGTGGAAATGGCCTCCCATTCTCTCATCCTCTGATCCAATTTCCTCCCAGAAGAGGCAGCGTCTGGTATTCACTAATGGCCTGATCCGTCTTAATTAGCGGGGGGGGGGGGGGGGAGCACGCCGGCATCTCCCTCCCTGCCCGAAGACAAAGGAGGGGGGGAGGGCCAGGCATGCGCCTAGCTGGAATGTGTGTAGGGGGGTGGGGGGCTATGAATGGACAGACAAGGGCAGCCCCTTCTCCAAACACCTGCCTGCTGCCTTTCGTGCTCTAACCGATCTGCTTCCCCCTTGATGGAAGTTCCCAAACGAACTGGGATGAGCAACTCCAAGTCAACGGTGCCGTGGGTCTGTCCCACTCTGGGCATCCTCTGGCCACAGTGGGGAGCAGTGATGCAGCCAGGCAGGCCTGAGGATGCTGCTCGCCCCTGGCAGGACGCCTGTCCGCTGGCTGAGCCTGGTCCAAAAGCTCAGGAACACCCACGTCACGACTCCTATGGGACCCACCAAATTAGCACAACACACCGTGCGACCCTCCGAGCCCCCCCCCACACACACACACCAGGATTCTTCACTCAGCTCAGCCAGAAGCCGGGATCTCTCGGGCCATGGGGTCAAGGCCTCGGGCCGCCAGCTTCCTCAGAGAGACGCCAGCAGGCCACAAACTAACCTTGTAGCGATGAAGTTTATTGCCTGCTGGCATCTCACCAGGATAACCACCTTCAAGTACTTGAAGGGCTGTCATATAGAGGAGGGTGCTGAGTTGTTTTCTGTTGCTCAAGAAGGTCGGACCAGAACCAACAAGCTGAAATTAAATCAAAAGGGTTTCCGTCTAGACATTAGGAAGAATTTTCTAACTGAGCGGTTCCTCAGTGGAACAGGCTTCCTTGGGAGGTGGTGGGCTCTCCTTCCCGGGAGGTTTTTAAGCAGAGGCTGGGTGGCCATCTGTCAGCCATGCTGATTCTATGACCCTGGGCAGTTCATGAGAGGGAGGTCATCTTGGCCATCTTCTGAGCATGGAGTGGAGGTCACTAGGGGTGGGGGGGAGGTAGTTGTGAATTTCCTGCATTGTGCAGGGGGTTGGACTAGACGACCCTGGTGGTCCCTTCCAGCTCTATGAACCAGAAAGACCCTCACGCCACAACCTCAGAGACTGGCTTCCCACCCTTCTTGCTTAGTCGGTCTTGCAGCATCAAACCCAATGAAGTATCCCATGGGCTCGAGGGTGGGCCCAGGGCTGGGTGCTAATTTGGTGGGTCCAATAGGAGGCATTACATGGATGACATTCTCATTGAGGTTTTTTTGCATGGACCGAGATGGCTGTACAGACTCCACACTCGCAGCCTGCCCTTCTGCCCTTACCTGGCGAACAGAGCGGCCCCTTCTCCGGGCGCACGTCAGCTGGAGCAAATTCTTCCAGGGCTCCCGGGCTGGCCAGGCCAGCAGCCCCCAAGCAAACTCTCCCCAGGGAAGATTTGTCCACCACCCACAATTCACTTGAAGGTCAGAGGTGCCAGGGATTTGGGCATAGCTTCAAAGCACGGCCTTCGGGAACGGGCTGCAGCCATCCCGTGCAGTCAGCAAAAGGGCAGCCGCCAAAGATGTCATTGCTGAATTCTCCACAGTCATCAGCCTTCATCGGGGAAGCCTCAAAGCGGCTGCTGAGTGGAGAAGGGCTTTATTTCCTCCATCTGCCTACAACAGCAGCTCCATTAGCCTGAGCTGAGGTCGATAACCGGGCAGCTGTCTTTAAGCACAAGGGTGTCTCTGGGTCAGTCCTTCCACGTCCTGCAGCTCCCAAAGGGGAGAGGGAGAGGCACCCCCCCACACACACACACAGCGCACACATGTGCCAAGGCACTTCTTGAGAGCCAGCATGGTGTAGTGGTTAAGAGCAGTGGTTTGGAGCGGTGGAGTCTGATCTGGAGAACCGGGTTGGATTCCCCACTCCTCCCCATGAGCGGCGGAGGCTAATCTGGCGAACTGGATTTGTTTCCCCGCTCCTCCACACGAAGCCAGCTGGGTTGCCTTGGGCTAGTCACAGTTCTCTTAGAGCAATCTCAGCCCCACCTACCTCACAGGGTGTCTGTTGTGGGAGGGGAAGGGAAGGTGATTGTAAGCCGGTTTGATTCTTCCTTAAGTGGTAAAGTCAGCATATAAGAACCATCTCTTCTTCTTCTTCTCCTCTCTCCCACCAACCGGCAATGGAAGTGGGGCAAGAGGTCCAGGCTGATTTGGGCAGGGGCCCCCACGGAAGCTGGACAGCCCAGAACAGCCCCCTCTCTTGAGATCCCAGCCCTCCCTCTCGGCACCAGTTTTAGGGCTGCAACTGACACCACAAGGGCAGGGGTGGGGGTCACCCTCAGCTGGATGGATGGAGGGGAGGTGATGGGGGGTGCCAAAGGGTGGCAGCGCCCACCACCCCAAGTGATTTCTCTTGTCACATGAAGCCAGTGGGAACCCAGATCCACTGATGCCTCCTGCCAAACTTGGGGGCTTTGAGGAAAGGGCAGTCTGAAGAAGGGGGGGTGGAAAGACGTCAAGCAGCTGAAGCTTCCACCACAGCCGAGAGCGAGAGAGAAACGGAGGAGTCGTAGCTGGTTTGTATTTTCAAAGAGCCCACAGGAGGCTTTGCCCCCCCCTTAGAGATGGCCGAGGGAAGAAACGCTGGTAAAAGCAGCAGCCACGCTAGACCCCAGGCCTGCCGCCAACAGGCCGCCAGCACCCTCTGCACGCGCACCAGAGGACGGACGGACTTTTCTCCTCTGCATTCCCCCCTTCCCCAATAGTCTCCCTTTGAGAAGCAGATGCTGTTCTGGTGCCATCTGCTGGACAAAGACTGGAATCACCAAAGGAAACAGCTGGATCTCCCCTGTGGCTACAAGGAGGCTGATGCAGAGAGAGCAGATTCAGCGGAGCAGGAGGACTCCGACTGGCACGGTGGTGGTGGGGGGGGAGGCACAGAAAAGGTTAAAATGCTGCCCCTGGAGAGAACCTGAGGGCCGTCTGGCCCCCGATCACCAAAGGTTATCCAGCCCCAACACAAAATACACAACTACAACCTTCCTTTACGCAGGACAGACAGCAGGGCGTGCGCCAGAGGGACCCCTATGTCCCCCCAGCTGGAGCTGCAGCACCCGCAGCAGCCCCAGGAATATGCAACAAGCGTGGCCGGAAGGAAGGCAGCCCCAGCCCTCCCCCCCAGGAGGAGATCCCAGAACCAGGGAGCGTAAACAGGGCAGCCATGGGGAGAGGCAGTAATACAATTACTATTTCATGCCTGCTTCCAAGATTCAGGCTCTAACAATATTTGAGAGATGGAAAGGTTTGCAGTTGCTTGCATGCAAACAGGAAGACGGGAGATGGGGCCGTGGCTCAGCGGCAGAGCCTCCGTTTGGCACGCAGAAGGTCCCCGGTTCAATCACTGGCATATTCTCCAGGGAAAAAAGGGACCAGGCAGTGGGAGATGGGCTACCCCATATTCTCTGATGCCACTGCAGCCACCCCATATTCTTTGATGTTTGGGCATGAGCCACGCCTACCAATGGGTTTAAGTTTTGGCATTTCAGCAGAGGGAGAGGACCCTCAGAAGTATTACCATCAGTAAGCTGTGTGAGAGACTGCTGGAAGCCCATCTTGAACAGCAGCTGCTAGAAAGAATACTGACAGGCATAGACACCGCTATGACCGCAGAGTGCATTTTCAGGGACTTCAGCCAGGAGACCGAATTTTCTTGTAGAGTGTAGGTCTTTCAGGGAAATGCAAAACAGGAGACTGACGGACAGCCGTGCTTTACTATGCGGTGGAGAGAATGGGGGATCTGCCAGTCTACAAGATCAAACCTGAAATAGGCCGTGGGCCCAATAGGCCATGGGCCCATTAAAGGCAGTGCATAGCAATCTTTTGTTACCCATTGGTGAATTAGTTGGGATGCAGTCCACAGTAGCGTCTCACGTGAACCAAAATGCCAAGCGATAAATCCCAACAAGGAAAAATCCTGCCGGACAGCGTGATATAACTGGCTCAGAGAGTGATTCAGATGAGGAGGGTGGTAATTAGCCATATTCAAATGAAATGCCTGGAGTGCCAGAGGGATGTTCAGCGCCCAGGAGTTCCTCTCATGAAAATGGAGGCACTTCCTCAGAGATCAACGAGAGCCTAAGAGAAACCGATCAGATTTCCAGCTCCCTGAACCCAGCAGCAGACCCCTTTGCCCCCTGAGCTTCTGGACCAGAAAAAACTGATGCCTCCATCTCCATTGTCAGATATTTTGTCTCATGCGCCTAATAGTCCTGGTGAGGGGCAGAGTCTCCCTAAGGAAACCCAGGAAGATAATGAAGGTATTGTTTTAGTTGATGAACAGAACTCCTCTGTAGTTCAACCTCCTGAGGTAAACAAGCCACTACCTAGCAGAATGGAGGCATCTGGCCTTAACTGAAGAGACAGGGAGATTAAACAGGTGCAACGTCTGATTTATACAGCTCCAGGTGTAGCAAGTGAGCGGCCCATTCATACAGCTGCACACGCCTCATGCCAACACAACACGCTGACATGGGCATGGGCAGGCAGACGCTTCAGTACCAATGGGCTCCTGACTATACACGTAGAGCAGCCATTTGACGAAAACAACGGGGGGATTCTCTCACACCATTTTCAGCTCAGGCAAAGAACCCTACGAGAGACTCAGGGCGGAGACGCCTCCAGGGTTCAGTGGCGCAAGGAGCCCGGCCCTCTCACGACTCAGCCCCTCCGCTCTGAGCCTTCGCGGGAAAGGCTCCGTCGGCTCCTTTCCCTTCCTGCCATAGATCAAGGATTCAGAATTTGGCACTACAACCCTGATGTTTTGCAATGGGAACAAATACATTTTAGACAAGCCCTACATTTGATTTTCCGTTTTTTGCAGTATTTGGGCTTTGTTTTCCAGATTTCATCTCACAAAGCCAGGAAATGAGGGGAAGGGCCACAAACAAATCTTCGTGCAAGTCCACAGCAGCCCGACAGAGGACGCTGCCAGAACTCAGCCTCGCTTAGGACTTCATCAAAGCCCAGCTCCCCCTCCCTGCCCAAATCAACTCTTCCACACTTCCATATCTTTTCAATTTTAGGCAGGAAGCTGAGGAGGCAATTTTGCAAACGAGAGCTCCCACTACCCATGATTTTGACTCACAGCCCACAGCTGAAGGGCTCCATCCCAGAGCCATGCCCATCAACACATGAACACATGAAGCTGCCTTCTACTGAATCAGACCCTATGTCCATCCAAGTCAGTATTGTCTACTCAGACCGGCAGCGGCTTCTCCAGGGCCTCAGGCAGACAAGGGTCTTTCCCATCACCTACCTGCCTGGTCCCTTTAACTGGAGATGCCCCTGGGGATTGATCCTGGGACCTTCTGCATGCCAAGCAGAGGCTCTGCCACTGAGCCACGGCCCCTCCCCATCCCGAAGACTCCTGTTCCTGTAGAGCAGCAAAGACAGCCGGCCCTTTCCAAGCACCATCAAAGCGCCTGGAGGTCCACTGGCAGCCACAGGGAAGCTGCGCCAAGAAGCCCCCGTCACCGTGGGGCTGGCAGCATCGCAGGGTCTGCCTGCGTGGCCTGGGATCAAGGAGGGCAGCTCTCGGGCAGCCGTCAGGACTGCAGCCCCAGCTGGGCGGCCCCTGAGGCGCACAGGGCTGTTTCAACACCCCCGCCCGTTCCCAGCGGCTGGCCACAAAGGGCCAAGGGAGAGGCCTGGGATCTGATTCCTGGCAGACGTGAAGCAGCAGCACATGGTGGGAGGCTCAAGTACTACCCAGAGGGGCTGGGGCATGCTTGAGGTTGCTTCCCACTGCAACAGCCCTGAAAAGCCGAGGGAGAGGCAGCAGCTCCCAATAGCAGAGTGAGACCGGCAGCAGACTCGGGGTTGTGGGCCACATCTTTGTATTGGCAAGACAGGAGTGACAAATGCAGTCAGCCAGGGAGTCGCCTCGAGACGTCATCAACAGGCACAAAATGCTTGGGGAGCCTCCAAGCTGGAGGCAGCGTCTCCCCAGCGGGCGGTAGGGCCCCAGGCCCCTGCTCCCGATTCTGTCCAAGCGGCAGGCAGCCGGACAGGTGTGGCACAGCAGGGAGGCTTGCGATTGGCCGATGGGCTTCTCCCCCTCCCCCTCTGGAGCTGGGCCACCTCCACCTCCAGGATGGGGCTCTCTGGCGCTCTTCAGATGCTTCCGAGCTCCACCCAGGGCCTGAGAAACTGGCCCCCTGCGCGCCCGAGCTAAAGCCGCAAGTCCCAGTCCACTCTCCAAAACACTCCCTGGCAGGAGGGGGCCAAAGGGACGCACCCCTCAGCGGGACGCAGAATGCCCAGCCATGAGTCTGCCTCCGCCTGCTTTGGGGGCTTTAGGTGGTACAATAAATAAAGCTGTCAGTGGCTGGGTCAGGCGGCCTTGTGATCCGGGTGGCTCTTGAGCTTGTGGAACTTGACGCTGTCCAGCTTCTCGAAGCGCTTGCCGCAGTGCTCGCAGGTGAAGTTGTAGTGGACGTCAGAGGTGTGCTTCTTCATGTGCCAGTTGAGAGAGGCCCGCTGCCGGCACTGGTAGCCGCAGATCTCACACCTGCCGGGGAGAAGCCGCAGTCAGCCCTCTACACTCCCCTGCTGGGGAGGAGCCCCAAAGAACCCCCTTCTCTGCTGCTGCGCTGCATGAAGGGGAGAGGGGGCTCTTCACGAAGATGGGAGCACACACCCGACACAGCCCCAGAGGCGTCACAAGAAACAGCCCTGCCTGAGCGGCTCTGGCCAGCAGTTCCCGTGAGAGGCTGGGGTGTGTGTGTGTATTAATATTCCCAGATGCAACTCTGTGCTTCATCTCGGAAGGAGACCAGGGATGGACTCTCTGGGACACGCTCTAATTGGCGCTCCCTTCTGTCAAAGGATACACAGTGTGGAGAGAATTGCAGAAAACAATCTGCAGACCAGGCAAAATGCTTAGGGAGGGGTCACCCTCTGAACACCGTTAGTGCTTGAGCCTCCTATCAAGATCCGGCAAGCAGAATCTTCCGTGCGTGGCCCCTAAAAGGCATTTTTAGTCCACTGCTCCACTCAGTGGATGGGAAGGTGGCCATATCAGGGGCTCTGGCCCCGTCACCTGTTCTGCCAAAGCAGGGGCCAAAGACCTCTCCTCCTTGGGAGGGCCAGCCTTGAGAGAAGAGCTTCCTATTCGTTCCCCCCCCCCCAAGGCTACTTACTGCAGAGGGGTCTCTCCCGTGTGAGTCCGGCGGTGAACCTCCAGGTGGTTCTTTCGCTTGAAGGATTTGCCGCACGTTTCGCAGGTGAACTCACGGACTCCTAAACGAAGGGGGAAGAAAACGGATCAGCCCGTTGGAGGAGAAATGTTGCCCAGAGGCCTCTCTGCTTGCACCAGGAGGCCCGTCTGGCCCCCAGACCCTGCCTTGAGCGGGCAGCACATCCAGCCCCCCAGGGCTGCTTAAGAGGCTGACGAGAAATCTGCAGGTTCCAGGCGAAACAAAGCAAGGCATTCATGGATTGTTGTTTTTCCTGAGGATGTTTTTCAATTTTTCCAATAGGACAAGTGGAAATTTGGGGCACCCGAATAAAGTCTCCGATGAAACATTTTCTTGTTTGGAATTCTTTTTAGACAAAATGTTACTCAGCAGGCAGACTGTCTTTTCAGCAAGACAACTTACAGTGTTAGACCATGATAATCCCTGTGCACACACAGTAGAGACACACAATATTTTCAAGGATATATTCATTGATTAAATGTGACTGATTTGTCCACAATATGCTACGGCTGCATTCCTAATTAGATAATTCCAGATAATTAAGGGGGGGGGAAGCCTTGGAACACTTCTTTGTTCATGCTTACAGACAGAACTGGATAAAAGTTCAGGAAACACGACAAGTATTCCTTCCCAGTGCTTAAACAGAAAGCTCAATGGCCCAGCCACCCTCTTTCTCAACTCTTCAGGGCCTTGACTGAAGCTGGCAGCATTTCCTTTCCTGGCCTCTGCTCAAGAGCGCTCGAGGAGGCAAGGCGAGCACACGCCCCCCCCAACTCCCACTCTATAATCAGGAGGGAGAAAGCAAGCCCACCAGCCCCCACCTGGCTTTCCCCTCGCAGCGCAGCCAAAGAACTGTGAGACCTGGCCACACACCTGAGTGAATTATCATGTGTCGCCGGAGGTGATTAGACAGGTAGAATTTCTTGCCGCAACCTGGGTGGGGGCACACCTTTGTCTTCCCTTTCCGATGAACGAGGTTGACGTGATTCTGAACACAGAGAGAAACACACACAGAAACGTCACTCGGGGTGGGGTGGGGGGCTCTCGTGCTCCCATCACCAGGAGCTCCGGACTCCACCTCAGCAATGCGGCTAGGGGGCAGCGCGACGTCACTCCCCCTGCCCCGTCAGCCACAGAGAGCGCCAGGCTCAGGTGGTGCCAAGGGCCTTCTTGGAGGGGAAGGGGAACATCCAGAGGGGCTCCACTGTGGTTTGCCTCCACGCAAAAAAAGGAAAGCCGCTGAAGCCCTGGCTGAGCGTGTACACAGTGAACACCCCCCCCCCACACACACACACACACTGCTTTGATTACCGATCAGACTTGCCACCCTGGGATCCAGCTGGCCTCACCTGGAAACTGCTAAGTGCTACGTAGACCTGGGTGCATCCCTCGTAGGGACAGTGGAACATCTCCAGCATGCCATCTGCATCCATCATGCGACCCCGCTTGCTCCGCCTTCTCCTGAAGGGACAGACAGAGGAGAAGGGCTGTGGCTCAGTGGTGGAGCATCTGTTTGGCATTCAGAAGGTCCCGGGTTCAATCCCTGGCAACTCCAGTGAAAGGGACCAGGCAGGTAGGTGATGGGAAAGACCCCTGCCTGAGACCCCGGAGAGCCGCTGCCAGTCTAAGTAGACAATACTGACTTGGATGGACCAAGGGTCTGGTTCAGTATAAGGCAGCTTCATGTGTTCATGTGTGTTCAAGACTGTCCACACAGAAGTCATGAGCCGGGGCCACTTTTAGGCCCTCCGTCCCAAAAGGCCAAGCAGAAAACAGCTCCATCCCTCACTTTCCCTCCCAAATGCCTCTCCCTGTGCTCTTGGCCTCCACAAGGAGGCTGACAGCCCAAGAATTGAGCAGCGTGGTTTCAAGAGATCCCACCAGGCAACCTGTCTAGAGTAACAGAGTACATTCTGCCCAGAATCCTTTTTCAGAGCTTAGAAGGGGGAAAAATACGAGCTAAGAGATGCAGAAACCAGACATGACCTGGGAGGGTCTTCCAGGAATCTACAGTCTAACGGCAAAGGAAACCCTTGTATTATTTGTCAAATTATGTTGAGTCTTCTAAGGGTGCCTATGTGGAGTATTCAGCCCCCTGGCAATGGCCAGTCATCGGATGCCAGAGCAGCATTTTCCAGAGTTTGGGGGAAAGGGGAGTCCTTCCCCACCACGGAGGGCTCACACACGGAAGTCAGAAGTCCCTTGGGCTCACTCACTTCTCCGGCTCCTTTGGGATTTCATAGATGATGGAGGACCCGTGGTTGCCCTCGGCCTCCTCCTCAGGTTCCAGCTCTGGCTCCCCGACACCGTCCCCGGCTGCCCCTGAGTCGAGGGTGTCGATTTCCGCTAGGGGCAGGGGCTCCTCTTTTTTGAGCTCGAGCAGCTCCTCGTGTTCTGCCAGCAATGACAAAGCAGCATGCAGGACATCAGAGCGGAGCCAGGGCCAGGCGCTCCTGAAGGACGTGCCCCTCCCATCCCCTCAGTCGGCAAGGAATCCAGCCCTGCGCACAGTGGAACCACAATACAAAAACAGCAACTATGACCAAAAGGTACAGCTTAAACCAAAAATAATAACCTATTTGATACCATACTCTACTGTTAGGTACATATCTCAATTCACAGCTCAACTAATACAAAGCCTATTCACACATTCGATCTGCCATAGTCCAAATCAAAAGCTCCCGCGGTTGTTTAAAGCACCTCCCGCTTTATTGCTTTACTCCTTAATTTACTCCTTAATTTATGGACATTTTAGGAGATGATTAGAACTGACTGCTCCTTTCAGCGGTATTGTTTTGCAACAACCAACCACTTTCATGCGGGAGGAGCTTTAAACAACTGTGGGAGCTTTTGATTTGGACTATTGCAGATCGAATTTGCTAATAGGCTTTGTATTAGTTGAGCCGTGAATTGACATATGTACCTAACAGTAGAGTATGGTATCAAATAGGTTATTATTTTTGGTTTAAGCTTTACCTTTTGGTCATAGTTGCTGTTTTTGTATTGTGGTTCTCCAGTTTTCAGCACGAGGCTGTGTTTCTCTTAACTTCTGTACACAGTGGAGGCAAAGTCCGTCTGTGCCCGGGGTTTTATTTTTAAAGCAAACACACACTGGCTCTTGGTTAGAAAGAATATACACACGTTCCCTGCAACGTGTGAACAGGGCTATTGTGACACTTTCTTGACTCAGAAAGGACTGTTTCTCAACAGGCCAGAAGCTCAGCGGCATCAAGGCCAGCCTTGTAAGGCCCTGAGGAGCCTCTGGCAGAGAGGAGCCAAACATAGGAACCAGAAGGCAGCGACTCCCCGGCGCTTTTCCATGGGGAATGTGGCGCCTTTGGTTTTGCAAAGCTTTGGTTCTGGTACACAGGCTCATAAAACTACTGCACACATCATCACGGGCAGCAAGTCCGGGTATTGCCTCCAATATCCTGCTGGTGAGCTATAGGCAAGGTGTGTGCTTTTTGGGCACAATGCAGACATGCGGGCACACGTGCTAGTTAAAATGCTGCAGGATGGTAACTGCTGAGAACTCCTTCACGAGGCTACCTTCCTCTGAACCGTCATGTGCTAAATACAAAGAGCACATTTTATATTTTAAAAGAAACGCTTCAGGTGAGCAGCTGTATGCCAACCAACTTATAAACAGATAGATGCCAAGCCTTGACTTCTGACCCCACCCCCCAGTGTGCTGCCAGCAATTGCTGCTCCTTCCTCAGGGAGACTACTTCCTTTGCCGCTCCTTCCTCAGAGAAATGGCACTTCCTTTATTAGGCCACTGCGGCAGAAACATAGCTTGGCCAAGAGCTGCCTGCTGGGGTTGAGGTCTGTTCCTCACAGCAGCCCAATTTGGCTTCTATGGAAACTTACTTACAGGAAGTAGCAACAGAGGGCAGAGGGAGAGCCTGGAGGCACCTTCCTGCCGGCAGCTCCCTCTTCATTCACAGCAAGACGCACCGGCAGAGGAGCTGCAGCCAAGCCTCCGAATTCAAAGGGACACACAGATGGCTCCCCAGCCCACTGAAGAGTGGAGAAGGCAGGTGGCAGAATCTACCTTTCTTGGTGCCAGCATACTCCACGCCCTCCGTGGTGCTCGGCTGCCCGCTCTCAGGCTCTGTCTGGGTGTAGGCCGCCACGCCCTCGATCATGGCGCAAGGCAGCTCCTCCCCTCCGGCGCTGGTGACGTTCAGCTGGATTCCCTCGGCGGTCAGGGCATCGTAGCCGGGCCCGGCGATGATGATCACCTGCGAGCCCTGCATCACTCCTTGCACAGGGCAGCTGGCCACCACCTCCCCCAGCGCCTCCTGCGTGACGCTCTCAAAGAGGGCCCCGTGTCCCGAGCTCATCTGCATGGGCACGCACACCACCGTCTCCATGGTCTCCGGGCCGAGGGGCGGGTGGTGGCACACGCCGGTGCCCTGCTCCGCGGTCAGGTTCTCGATCTGGTGCTCGAAGGGGATGTGGATGCCCTCCTGCGTGATGAGCCCGCTGGCACGCCCCACTTCTGCCTCTGCGGGTTGTTGCTGCCCTCCCTGGGCTCGGGCCTTCTGGCTCTCCGACAACTCCTCCGACTCAGAGCTGGAACCCGCCTCTGAGGGCCCGGAGCTCCCAGCCCCTGCGCCGTTGCCCACTGCAAGGTCAAAGCAAAGAAGAGAACATCCGCAGGAAGAAGAAGAAGAGTTGGTTTTTCTATGCTGACTTTCTCTACTACTTAAAGAATCATAAAATCATAGAGTTGGAAGGGACCACCAGGCTCATCTAGTCCAACCCCCTGCACAATGCAGGAAATTAACAACTACCTCCCCCCCACACATCCCCAGTGACCCCAACCCTCCCCCCACCATGCAGGATCCCAAAATCAAAGCACTCCCGACAGTTGGCCATCCAGCCTCTGCTTAAAGACCTCCAAAGACGGGGACTCCACCACCCTCCGAGGCAGCACATTCCACCGTCGAACAGCCCTCACTGTCAGAAAGTTCTTCCTAATGTTTAGGTGGAATCGCTTTTCTCTTAGTTTAAATCCATTACTCCATGTCCTAGTCTTTGGAGCAACAGAGAACAAGCTAGTTCCCTCATCAACATGACATCCCTTCAAATATTTAAACATGGCTATCATGTCTCCCCTCAACCTTCTCTTCTCCAAACTAAACAAACCCAACTCCCTAAGTCTCTCCTCATAGGGAATGGATTCCAGACCTTTGACCATTCTGGTCGCCCTCCTCTGGACATGCTTCAACTTGTCAACATCCTTCTTAAATTGTGGAGCCCAAAACTGGACACAGAATCAAACCTGCTTACAATCACCTTCCCTTCCCTTCCCCACAACAGACACCCTGTGAGGTAGGTGGGGCTGAGAGAGTGTGACTAGCCCAGGGTCACCCAGCTGGCTTTGTGTGTAGGAGTGGGGAAACAAATCCAGTTCACCAGATTAGCCTCCGCCGCTTGTGTGGAGGAGTGGGAAATCAAACCCGGTTCTCCAGATCACAGCCCACCGCTCCAAACCACTGCTCTTAACCACTACACCATTGTGCCCGTGGCAGGATCAGACCCGAAGGCCTGTTGCCCCCCCGCCAATGACTTCATTGCCTTGCTGATTAAAACACCTCTCCACTTACCCCACCAGCAGATTGCATTGATCGAAATATTTATACTTCACCTTTCCCTTGTGGGTCAAGGCTGTTTACAATTCCAAAAGTTCCACATATACAATGTTCAGCAAAACCTCATTTGCTCCCCCCTCCCTAGAGCTGCTCTCACTCTCCCCCCCCCACCCATTCGGAAGGGCCCCTCCTCGCCCAGCTTCTCTCCCACCGCAGCTCCTCCCACTGACATACTGCTGCTGCGACGTCCGGCCAAAGGAGGGGGACCCCTGCCCAGCTGGGCCGCGGGCTCACCGTTCTCACACTCATTTTCAGACTCGCTGAGGGGCTTCAGGGGCGAGTGCAGGTCCTGGAAGTAGCGGTGCCCCGCCTCGCACTGCCACACAGCCGTCGTGTACATCCCGAAGGTGGGGTCCAGCTCTGAGAGGTGCGGCTCATAGGGGCAGCGGTTCTTGTGGTCCTCATACCAGATCACTGTGTTTTTCAGGCAGTTCACGTTCCGCCTTCTTCCTTGGGAAATGGGGGTGGGGGAAGAGGAGGAAAAGAAAGGGATTGGAAAAGATTAGAAAAGTAATTTTGAAGTCAGTAGGCATTATTTCCTATTATCAGGAATCAATACAAGGCTTAGCAGGAACCGTCCCTCACAGCATCGCCCTTTCCATGTTTATCCTTAAGTTAATTCGCGCCATCATATTCCCTATTACTACGTATGGGCGTGAAAGCTGGACATTAAAGAAAGCAGATAGGAAGAAAGTAGACTCCTTTGATATGGGGTGCTCTAGCTCTTGATTAGATGTTCTACTCTTGGTCAAATGACCGTAAAATAAAGATTGATTGATTGATTGATATGGGGTGCTGGAGGAGAGTGTTACGGATACCGTGGACTGCCATAAAAACAAATCAGTGGGTTATAGATCAAATCAAGCCTGAACTGACCCTGGAAGCTAAAATGACTAAACTGAGGCTATCATATTTTGGTCACATTATGAGAAGGCAAGAGTCACTGGAAAAGACAATCATGACTCAATAAAGGAAGCCACAACAATCAGTTTGCAAGACCTGAGCAAGGCTGTCAAAGACATGACATTTTGGAGGACACTGATTCATAGAGTCGCCATGAGTCGGAAGCGACTTGACGGCACTTAACACAACACACACACAGGCATTATATCCTATTATCAGGAATCAATACATGGCTTAGCAGGAACTGTCCCTCACAGCGTCATCCTCTGCATGTTTATTCTTAAGTAATTTCAAATTCAGTGAAGTGTACTTCAATGAAAACATACTGCCTTCACCTCTGCACCGCTACCAACTCACTTTGATTGGTTTTTCCCCTTTATGTTTCTTTTTTGTGTCATTTGAATATTTATTGACATTACAATGAGAATACGCTAACAAATCTTGAGAAAGTTTAATTCAGTAACCACTCACTGGGTTTCAGGGAGCTTCCAAAAGTGGAATCTTGTTGAGGGACAAGCTGACTGTCCCGGTTCTAGACACTGAAGACTTGGCAAGCCCTGCCAAGTCTACCAAGAGCTCTCCAAAACACTTCACCAGAAGATCTGCCTGCAGAACGGGCCCAGACATGACTGAAAACTGCTCTTTCTCCTAAGAAAACTAGTCAGCTGGCATCACAGACAGCCCAGTACCTAAACATTTACTTACTTTTCTTCCGCTGTGGCTCATAAGGCATCTGCTCCCACGGCTTCCTGCAAAGGACAACAGCCGAGTATCACAGCATGCCTGCCATGAAGGAACACCTGCTCTAGATCAGAAAAGGTTTTTGTTGCGGCCCCCAAAACAGAATATACAATTGAGGTTTTAAACAAAAATCTCTTCCTGCACCAGTTTTCAGAGCGAACAAAGGCAAATCCTGCAGCTTCGTGCAAAGTGCCTGACAGCGTCTCTCATTCCTCCTAAGGACACCCATTGAGAGGTGGGGCAACTGAGACTGAGAGGTTTGTCCAAGAGGAGGTTGGGGGGGGGGGCATGATTGCTCTCTTTTAAGTATTTGAAAGGCATTCACTTAGAGGAGGGCACGGAGCTGTTCCTGTTGGCAGCAGAGGATCATAGGATGTGCAACAATGGGTATACATTACGGGCGGAAAGGTACTGGCTGGATGCTAGGAAAACTATAACAAAAAAAAGTCCACTATGAACCACAGGGAAAAACCTCCGTATGGCACAGAGTTTGCAAATGCAAAATTATTTCAACAGGCAGGTACAGGCGACCGGTTACCTGGTCCTGTTTGGTGCCTAGTGGCCTTTTTGTTGTTGTTGTTGTTATAGTTGCTGGACTTTAATCAGCATATAAGTGAAATTGACCAAGTTTGAACTGCATGTTGTATGAATACGAACACAGGTTGCGAGATTCAAGGCGCTTACAGAGTAAATTGTGTTGATTATCGGTAGGTAATCTGGGCATATTGGTGCAGACAGGAGCTCGCGAGTTTTGTTGTTTTGTTTTCGTACCTGGAGGTTGGCCCCACCACCCCTTAAGGCTCTGGCCTCTGTCACCTGGAGGGGGTTGGGGGGGGTGTTGGCCAGCCTCCTGACCTGACCCCCCCCCCGGCCGGCCGCCCCCTCCCCTCTCTCTCTCTCACCCGCGGCGTCCGGCGCGCTGCTCGCGCTCGAGCTCCAGCAGGTAGGCGGCCAGCTTGGCGTCGCTCCATCCGCTGCGCTGGCGCAGGTCGACCCAGGGCCCGTGCGACTCGCCCAGGTACACCCGCCGCACGTCGTACTTCTTGCGCGACTCCAGGCGGCGCCGGGCCCGGTCCGACTCCGTCAGCCGCGGGCGGCCCCGAGCACGGCGGCCGCCGCCCCGCGACTCCGCCCCGGCCGCCTCGCCCTCCTCCTCCTCCCCCTCTTCCTCCCCGTCCTCCTCCTCCTCCTCCTCCTCCTCCCCGGGGCCCGCGTCGCGCTCCGAGTCGCTCATCCCGGGCCGGTAACCAAGGGCCCCGCGCGCCACCGGACCCCGTCGTCAGGCACAGGCAGAGGCGCGGGGAGATGACGTCGCGGACCCCGGCGCGCCTCCTGGGAGAGCGCTAGAGAGGCCGGGCCATAGAGTTTCTGAAGCCAGACGGGCCGTTGGGTGACCGTTGCCAAGACAGGGGAGGGACGCTGCGAGGATCCCTCTCCTCCAGGCCCCGCCCCCCTTTCCTGCCTGCGTGGCGCAGTGGTTTAAGAGCGGTGGACTCTGATCTGGAGAGCCGGGTTCGATTCCCCACTCCTCCACATGAGCGGGGGACTCTAATCTGGGGGACCAAGTTCGATTCCCCACTCCTCCACATGAGTGGTGGAGGCTCATCTGGAGAACTGGATTTGTTTCCCCACTCCTACACATGAAGCCAGCTGGGTGACCTTGGGCTAGTCACAGTGCTCTCAGCCCCACTTCCCTCACAGGGTGTCTGTTGTGGGGCGAGGGAAGGGGATTGTAAGTCGATTTGATTCTGGATAAAAGCGAGAGGGTCAGCATATAAAAAGCAACCAGCTCATCCCGGTCCCATCCCCATGTCCGGCTCGCTGGCTTCTCAGCCCTCCTGTTCTCCATGGCCTCGGCGGAAGACCGCGTTCCCCCTTCTCATCTGTGTCCTCCCACCAAACCTCTTCCAACGTTGCATCCCTTTTGGGGGTCCCTCCTCCTCCTCTTAACGCCTTGGCCTGCTGCCCGGGAGGGGTCTGCCTCCTCGGATAAGCGCCTGGGAGAAACACGGTTAATTTGCATTTAAAGTTAATGCTATTGGATAGGAGGACTTCCACACGGTGAATGTTTTATTGGGTTGCCGCAAGTAAATTGCTACTGTACGTTGTCACTGAAATGCCCAGCTTGCCTTTGCTGGAGGCATAGTGGGGAAGGCAGTGACAAACTGCCTCAGACCAGTGGCTGACCAGTTCCTCTGGAGGTCCAGCAACAGGGCAGAGGGGCCGAGGCCCCTTCCCCAATGCAAACCTTAGAAGATCCCTGCTGGGCCAGACCACTGAGGGTCCATCTAGTCCAGCATCTCGTCTCACACAGCGGCCAACCGGTTCCTCCGAAGGGCCAACAACAGGGCCGGGGGGCCGAGGCCCCTTTCCCTGATGCTGCCTCCTGGCCACTGGGATTCAGAGCTTGACTGCCTGTGAAAGTGGAGGGGTTTCCCTTCAGTCGCCACGGCTAGTAGCCACTGATAGACCTCTTCTCCATGATTCTCTTTTAAAGCTACCTATGCCTGTGGCCATCATCACTACATCCTCTGGCGGTGAATTCCACATTTTTAATCACTCATTGTGTAAAGAAGCATTTCCTTTTGTCCATCTTTAGGGTTGCCAGGTCCCTCTTCGCCACCGGCGGGAGGTTTTTTGAGGGGAGCCTGAGGAGGGTGGGGTTTGGGGAGGGGAGGGACTTCAAGGCCATAGAGTCCAATGGCCAAAGCAGCCATTTTCTCCAGGTGAACTGATCTCTGTCTGCTGGAGGTCAGTTGTAATAGCAGGAGATCTCCAGCTAGTACCTGGGGGGTTAAGCTAAAGGAAAAGAGCAGTAATGGTTCTAAAAAATTGTACACGAGTATTCAATATATGTTTTTAGAGTAATATATGCTTTTTAGAGTATTATAGACTTGATTGTATTTAGAGATTAGAAATTTATTATTATTGTTTTTCCATCTTGAAGGAGCTTTGACTCCAACTTGAATAGAGAGCTGATGAAGCTGCCCACGTGGTAGTGAAAACGCGAAGCATCCGGACGGCGTTCCTCCATTTCTCGCCAGTCTCCTTCTTCCTGCGCCTGTGGGATTTATAAGCATATGAACTGTACATAAGTCCTAAGGGACTACAAGTGATTGTATGAGATAAGAACTTAATCCTTGCCTGTTGTATATTGTCGTATCGAGTTTGTACTCTTAGCATTTTGTAAGTTTCCTTTGTTAATTTTTGTAGTTTTCACTTTGGCACTAAACTCACTTTTTCATTGAATACTCGTGTACAATTTTTTAGAGCCATTACTGCTCTTTTCCTTTAGCTTACTATTGTAGTATATGTGCAATTTCTGCTCCACTCCACTCCAGTACCTGGGGGTTGGCAACCCCGTCCATCTTGAATCTATTGCCCATCAGCTTCATTGGATACCCTTGAGTTCTAGTGCTTTGGGAGTGGAAGAAACAGTTCTGTCACATCTCTCCATCCCATGCATCTTGGATAGGACAATAAAGTTATTCTGTTTAAGCCCTTCTTTCCTCTTATTCCCAGAGCTGTGCATACATCAGAGTTAAAGGTCTCCTGTGAATGAGTGACTTGATCAGAAGTCTCCCCTCTGGACAATACTGGAATTTTGGGAAGTGGTAGTGGGAACCACCAAAAATGGCCGCTATAGGGGCAACAACAATCCCACATTGGCCCCAGCAATGCTGCAGCCAGCCTCGAGATGTTGCCCGTCTCCAAGGAGAGGCTTCTTAGCCCAGAAAGATCAGGAAGCCCGGGGCTCTGGCCTAGCCTAGACACAGCAGGGAGGTGCTTGAGGGAGAAGTTAACCTCAGAGTTCAGCTAGTCAGTTCGGGGAGAGGGAGCACCTCCCAATCACCTAGTTTTCTTCTGTTCTACTGCAGACACTTGATTTTATCTCCAAGGCTCAAGAAGCAAGCAGACAGAAGGAAAACCCCTCTTCCAGTTTCTTCTAAGCGCCAGGCTGGCAGCAATGAGAGCAAGTGGGCCAGAGGCTGCCAAATTAAACTCAGGACCTACACACAAAAGGTCAAACCAGGGAAAGGAATGCATAGCAGGCGCCTCTCGGCTGCAGAGCCCTTTGGGGCAACTTCTCTGCAGGACTGCTGCAGCTTCCCGGACAAGACCACAGAGAAGCAACAATGAAAACACTCATTGACTCCCCGCAATTTTATTTGCAAAGCTGCAAATACAGAGCAGCTGCAAAAACAGAGCGGCTTCAACAACTGTCATTTCCGACACGCCTGCCCATCTACATTCAAAATGTCACACGTGAAGAGAGAGGTGGGCTAGCTGACCTGCGAGCTGAGCGCTCCCACCCTTGCAAGCCAAAGTTGCTGAGAACTGCTTGAAAGGAGGTCCACACCGATACAGTTTAAACGGCCATTGTCATAGGCTGAAAATAATCCGCAGGCATTCAGGACTCTCGGCTGATGATCTGGGACCGCGCCATTTCCTCTTCGCTGTTCTCCTCCAAGTCAGGACCGGCCTGCAGCTCCCGGGGCCCTGGGGCGAGGCGGAACACGACTGGCGTCTGACTCAAAACCGGGTTCGTCTCCTGGAGCCCCACAATCCATTTGGCCAAAGTGGCCTGGTCTCCAGCCCCCGCCATGCACATGGCAAATACGGGGCCCTCCTCGACTAAAAAAAAAAAAAAGCAGAAAGGTCAGCAGCATTTTGAAGGGAAGCAAATCGAAGGACGCATTTTGCACACTGAGCGAGGCGGGCATAGCCGTGGCCGCCCATATAATCAGAGCTGGGAACGGTCCAGGCTTTACTCAGCCACTAACCTCCTCAACCCCCCTCTCCCTGGGCAAGTAAAGGAACTCAGCAAGGACTTTCTGCCTCTGGCACCATCTGTTAAGACTTAATTTTCTTGAAGCCACAGGGCAGTTTCAGCCCTCACAAACTGCGAGTCAAAAGAGAATGTACTGTGAAAATTATTTTTTAACGGGACCATTTAAAGGATACTCATTGATCTAATCCCTTATTCATACTTTGTATTAATTTTTATATTAGGTATTGATTTCATAATGTTGGATATGATAAGAACAGATTAATTAAAACAATTTTGGGATTAGTTCCGTTAGCAAAAGATTATACAATTTAATTTTAGACGGAAGAGGGAGAGGGGGAAGCCATTTGATTGTTAAATTAGAAATACTATTTGTTTTTCTCTTTATTAGTATTATTATGCTGTTTTTATGGATATATTAAATGAAGAAAAATAAAAAAAATGTTTTTAAAGCAAACAAACTGCAAGTCAGACAATGTCTGCAGAGGACGAAAGAGAAGCGCTTATCATATCTAGCACAGCCCCCTAGCAGCCCCCACTCATAGAATCATAGATTTGGAAGGGTCCACCAGGGTCATCTAGTCCAACCCCCTGTACAATACAGGAAATTCACAACCACCTTGTCAAGAAGTTGAGGCCTCTCAACTTCTTGGAGTGTGTTATTTCTTTTGGTTCGGGCCTAGAGGCCTATGAATTTTGTGTTATTGGAATTTTAGACCCGAAAAATAAGTTTCCTTTTGAAAACTGCTTCTGTGGAGGGAGTAAGCCCCAGCTGGTGCTAGTTAACCTTTCCCCTTTTTGGAATGCAAGGCCGTGCATTGCCATGGTAATTAAATGGTCAGCCATCATGACAATGTCCAGGTGCAGGTAGTTCTGCAGGCTTCCTCACCTGAACACATCTCTGAGTGAGTCAGCAATTCTGACCAAGCGATTAATTAACAGCTAAGTGCTTGCGTTTTCTCAATTGGCCTCTATGAGCTCATGCCACTGAGAAAACGAATATAAGGACAAACCAACCCTTGAGAAAACTATGCATGCTTTGGGGTACAGCAGGAGAGCTGTGCTGGCTGCATCACAACCCATTTGATTTTGGCCCTTGAGGGGGAAATTCTGGTCAAGCTGACCTGCTTGGAGAAACCTTTGGACAACCTTTTGAAACTCCTGAATGCTGGAAGCATCTTTGGAACTTGGTAACTATAAACCTGATGCAAGAAACCTTTGCCAATCCTTTTGAACCAAAAAGGCTTTTGAATGTATAAGCTAGCTATGTTAAATAAGTTTATTGTTTTCTTGCTTAACACTTCATGACTTTTTCTTTCCTGTAAACCAGCTTGAATCTTATAAATAGTTAGCCTTTAAATGGCTTGTGTCTGTGATTTTGGGATTCCAAGCCTAAATTCTAAGTGCCTTGTTTGAGTGTAAAAACCACCTACCAAAAACCTAAGACATTTTGGGAGTGTAATCTTTCCCTGGCAGGCCTCTACCTTGCAGGGTAAGTGTTGCACTCAATTTTGGAGTGAGTTGGGAGAGGATTGCCCTTATCTTCCCCCTGGAGCTCAACCTTTTGAAAGGGCTGGTGGCAGCTACTCCTTGGACTTGGGGCGAAAGCCTGGAGTTCAAGGTTTTGTCTTTTGGAAAACTTCTGACCAAACCAAAGCAGCCTCCAACTGGTGGAGACAGGTTGGGGAGCTCTTTGACACACCTCTCCCTCCCCCCACATCCGCAGTGACCCCCTACTCCATGCCCAGAAGATTGCCAAGGTGCCCTCCCTCTCATCACCTGCCTAAGGTCATAGAATCCACATTGCTGACAGATGGCCATTTGGCCTCTGCTTAAAAACCTCCAGGGAAGGAGAGCTCACCACCTCCAGAGGAAGCCTGTTCCACTGAGGAACTGTTCTAACTGTTAGAAAGTTCTCCCTAATGTCTAGATGGAAACTCTTTTGATTTAATTTCAACCCGTTGGCTCTGGTCCGACCTTCTGGGGCAACAGAAAACAACTCGGGACCCTCCTCTCTATGACAGCCCTTCAAGTACTTGAAGATGGTTATAATAACCCTTCTCAGTCTTCTCCTCTTCAGGTTAAACATACCCAGCTCCTTCAGCCTTTCCTCATAGGACTTGGGGTGCTGGTCCTCCCTTTAAACCATTTCATCCTCCTGGGAGAGCCCGGATGACTAATTGTGATCACTGGAGCATCTCCACTGACTAATTCAAAAAGTGTCTACCATGGAAGAAATGAAAGCTACCTTCATCTATGTCAAATTCCGCATCATCCCAAGGCCCTCGTTCCAGATCAAAGTCCAGCTGCATGGGGTAGTAGAAATTCCTTTCCGGGTCAATCACTTCCTCTTTCTGCGGAAAAGGGGAGAAAAGGAGGAGGAGGATGCGGCAGCTTCATTAGCCAACAAGTCTCAGGATTCCATTAGGCCCCTGACCTTCCATGCATCCCTGGCTGCATGTGCTCCAATTCCCAAAGAAACTGAGCCAAGCAGTAAACAGAAACATATATAAATCTGTATTAAATTTATGGAGTATTGTATAATATTATTAGTTTCTGAAGGTAACAAATTTACCACCAGTTCAACTGTTGACTGAAACCCTTGGCCTTGTGAGCTGTAGACTGTTCTTCTTCTTCTCCAACTTTTGAATTCCATAGTTGAGAAGAGTTGGTTTTTATATGCTGACTTTCTCTACCACTTAAGGCAGAATCAAACCGGCTTAAAATCGCCTTCCCTTCCCCTCCCCACAACAGACACCCTGTGAGGTAGGTGAGGCTGAGAGAGCTCTAAGAGAGCTGTGACTAGCCCAAGCTCACCCAGCTGACTTCATGTGTAGGAGCGGGGAAACAAATCCAGTTCTCCATATTAGCCTCCGCAACTCATGTGGAGGAATTTGGAATCAAACCCGGTTCTCCAGATCGGAGTCCACCGCTCTTAACCACTACATCAGGAGGAAGAATGGTTTTGCAAGCTGGCTTGGGTCCCCCATTGGGGAACAAATGCCTAAATTAAATTAAAAGAAGAGAGGAAAATCAGGATTTCCCCTGCTCCACTGAGAGCAGAGTAAGGTCCGGCCGCCAGACAAGGCTGGGCGTTCACACGGAAAGCCCCACCCCACCCCCCTTGGTAGCGCTGCAAGTCAGAAGACCTTCCTGCGTCTCAGAGGAGGCTCTCCGCCCCAAACTGTTCCACAAAACCACCAGGAAAAGACCGCTTTGCTTTCACCTTCGCTTCCTCAAAATGTAAACTACAGCACCCTGATGCCACGTGACTAGTTCCCTTCAGAGGAAACATGAGGAGGGCTATTGTAGTTTTCAAACCTTCTTCCCCCTCATCCCGACAGCCAAACTCTAAATAATTAGGAATATACAATCCATTTCCAAGTCTCCAAGCCTCTTCCCCACCACAACACACCTCCCCGCCCCCTGCAATCTCCCTACAACTAACTTTCAGGGTCCTTTTCCCACTGAAAGACAGTCGCACACACTGGGGGCCTTTGTAACATTCCAGGGACCCTCTAGTGGGCAGCCCATGGCCAGGGGAACCAGCCCCCCCCCCCGGCACACAGGGGGGCACAGACCATTTACCCTTTCTTCTGGAGGTAACAGCTCTGCCCTGAGCACGTAGTAATAAACACAAACATTCTTGAGCCATAAGCGGAAGGGGCCTTCGACAAAAACGGGCCTGTCTGGGTTGTGGCGGGCCAGGAGAGACTGCTGCTCCGGACTCTGGATTCCTGAAGGGAGAGAAGAAACAGAAGAACAAAGTTTTGCTGCCACAGTCACCGCCTCAGGAGTGGCATGACTTAAGCCCTGAATGGGGCAGGCATCCGCTCTCTGACCCCAAGTCCTGCAGCGGCTCCCTGCAGGACACTGCAAAGGTATTTCCCTCCTTCCTGCGGCAAAACCTCTGGTTCATGCACCAGCCCTCTGGCCCCGACTACAACGGTCTCCTGCTCTCTGACCAGCTGTGGGCACACCTGGGCCCCTCACCGCCACCCAGCACCCTGCTGCCCAAGCCATATGCTTCTCCCTCTCTCTCTGAGCGAGAGACACCCTGCCTTGAACCCCGACACTAGATTGCTGCCTGTTCCAGGATCCAGCTCCAGTTCCTCATCCATGGCCCTCCATCTCTCTGCTCCTCTGGCTGCACCATCTGCAGCCTCCCCTCTTCCCTCAAACAACCCCACTTCTCCCCATTTCTCCCTGTTTTGTCTGGACCTGTCCCCCACCCCCAGAGCACCAGCATGATGCCATCTCTTTCACTTTCCTACCAGTCCCTCCTAAAACCCACCTTTTCTGTAAAGCTTTTGGCACAACCATAGAATCATAGAGTTGGAGGGTACCACCAGGGTCATCTAGTCCAACCCCCTGCACAATGCAGGAAATTCACAACTACCTCCCACACACACACCCAAGTGATGCTCAGAAGATGGCAAAAAAAAAAAAAACCTCCGGGATCCCTGGCCAATCTGGCATGTAGGAAAATTGCTTCCTGACCCCAAAGTGGCGATTGGCATTTCCCTGGGCATGTAAGAAAGGGCCATGAGAGCCGAGTACTGACACAACCCTTCCTGCCCTCCCTCTCATGATCTACCTTAGTGTGCTTCCCCTAACCCCTCCCCCGAAAATCAAGCCTACATGGAAACGAATGCATTCCTCCTCTGTTCATCCTTCCCCTCATTATAAACTCCTTGGTGAGAGGACTGGTATTCCTCTACTCTGGAAATTACCAGTCACATTGAGGGGATTAGACACACATGTCTGATTATTATCAAGAGCCAGCATGGTGCAGTGGCTAGAATTTCAGACTAGGATCTGGGAGACTCAGGTTCGAATCCCCGGTCTTCCACGGCAGCTCGCAGGGTGACCTTGGGCCAGTCACACACCCTCAGCCTAACTTACCTCACAGGGCTGTCGTGAGGATAAAATGGAGGAGAATGATGCAAACCATTTTGGGGGCCCTTGGGGGAGAAAGGCAGGGTATAAATGAAGTCAATAAATATTTCCACTTTGCCTGCCTGGTTATTCCCACTTGATTGTCTCCTTGCTGTCTCAAATTCAAAACATCTAAGACGAAAAAGACTAAGAGCCTTCCAGGCCACTTAACACACAGGAGCAATTCCTAAAAACAGAGAAAGCAACGTGGAGGCAGCCTTGTTCCTCCTCTCAGCTGCAGGAGGACTGGGGGTGGGGGGGAAGCACATGAGAAGGGAGAGAGGGGCCTCCTCCGTCTGTCTGCTGAACTCAGAACTTCGACTTCCTGCTCAGCCATTCCTGCCTCCTTGGCAGAGATCTCCAAAAGCCAAGTGCTCCTTTTCGTCCCGGAAACCCTGGACTTTTAACCCCCGAAATCGAAAAGGTCCAAAGGAGTAATTACCTATTATATGCGGGTGGTCGATGGTTTTCCCAGAGTCCAAGACTTCTATGTGAGGCAGCTGTAAAGATGAAGACAAACCCAGTAAGAGTACAAGGAAGTACCAGCACAAGCACCTGTAAAGAATCTGAAGCAAAGCTCAGAGCCGAAGCTTCAAGAATCCCTCATTCAAGTGGGAATGTTTAAGGTGCTAGAATTATGTAAATTCACTGGGGTGAAAAGCTGGTTCCAACCGCTTGTGCATTTCCACTCATTAACCAAATCACTGGGAAAAGGTTTAACTGTTTAATGGACAAATGCAGAGGATCCTGCAGCCAAACTATCCTAAGTAAAAACTCTAAAGACTTTTTTTGGGGGGGAGAGACATTCAGAGGCCCCCTCACATAATGCCTGCAGGACACATAAGGCTGCCATGCATAAAGCCACCTTCAAATAGAAGGTGTAGTCCAGTAAAAAGTTAGGCATGGCTACCGCAATTTGAAATAAGTCTGCTTCAACCTGAAGATTATTTGCCCGGAAGTAAGCTCTGTGGAATGTAGCGTGACATGCGGAAGACTAAACTGTAAGGGTCACCAAGTCCCAAGGGATACGTATTTTTATCTGGACTGCAGCCGGTGCCATAATCCCCAGAATGTACAAACATCAGAAGAGCCCTGCTGGATCAGGCCCGTGAGGGTCCATCTAGTCCAGCATCCCATCTCACACAGGGGCCAACCAGTTCCTCTGGAGGTCCAATAACAGGGCATAGAGGCTGAGGCCTTCCCAATAAGAACATCAGAAGTGCCCTGCCGGATCAGACCAGTGAGGGTCCATCTAGTCCAGCATGCTGTCTCACAGTGGTCAACCAGTTACTCTTGAGGCCAACAAGGCTCACTGAGGCCTTCCCCTGATAAGAATATCAGAAGAGCCCTGCTGAGATTCTCAATATTAGTAAGGGACGCACAGATCACAAGAAACATAAGATTTTTATTTTCCTGATTATGGATTTGGAAGCTTTGGCGTAGGATCCTAAGGACCCTTCATTCAAGGAAACAACAGCGCTAGGGGGAGCTGACGGAGCTCACTCATCCTCTCCACGAAGCAACACTGCTGTCAATCTCTCTTTTTATGTCGTGGGGTGAACCCGTGTCTCCCGTTGCCGTCTCTCCTTACCTGGTAGGCCGTAATGCGAGCATCCAAGTCAGCGGCAATCCTCTGTAGGCTCAGCTGAGCGAGGTCCATGGGCTCCTGCGGCAGAGGGTCCGGAACAGGGTACGGGTTGATGTGCTTGAACTTAGGAAACCAGTACAAGATCCGTTGGTATTTCCTCACAGGGTGGCTCTTGGCCCCAAAGATTTGGAGCAACAAGAACTTAGTCTCATTGTTGGGCATGACACCTGCAAAGCAAGAGGAAGGACAAGCCCCTCAGGAGGGGGTAGAAGGTAGTTCATGGACCGCTATGCACGCAACTCCTCAGAGCAAGTCCCGTGAGCTCGGGGTGACAGCTCTACATAAGAACATAAGAAAGGCCCTGTTGGATCAGACCTAGGCCCATCAAGCCCAGCAGTCTGTTCACACCGTGGCCAACCAGGCGCTTCTAGGAAGCCCACAAGCAAGACGACTGCAGCAGCATTATCCTGCCTGTGTTCCAAAGCACCTAATATATTTGGCATGCTCCTCTGATCTTGGAGAAAGTAGATATGCATCATGACTAGTATTCATTTTGACTAGTAGCCATGAATACCCCTCTCCTCCATGAACATGTCCACTCCCCGCTTCAAGCCTTCCAAGTTGGCAGCCATCACCACATCCTGGGGCAGGGAGTTCCACAATTTAACTATGCATTGTGTGAAGAAATACTTCCTTTTATCAGTTTTGAATCTCTCACTAGTTAGCTGATTAAGGCCAATACTAATAGGTGAAGCCAAGAGAGAGCCAGGGTGGCGTAGTGGCTCGGGTGTCAGACTAGGATTAGGGAGACCCAGGTTTGAATCCCTGCTCTGCCATGGAAACTCACTGAGTGATCTTGACCCAGTCACATGCTCTCAGCCTTACCTACCTCACAGGGTTGTTGTGAGGATAAAATGGAGGAGAGGAAAAGAATGTAAGCTGCTTTCGGGGGCCCTTGGGGAGACAGGTGGGCAATAAATGAAATAAGGGCACATTTTTAACAAAAACGTTGTCTTAGTTTTGGAGTGTTGCTGTTAAGGAAGGAAAAGCCAAAATATTAAAGACGGTTTCTCTTTGCTCTTTCCCATATTGTTCCTACATCAGGAACCTATCGAAGTCTTCTTCACCCCATTCCACCACTGCACCACACTGTCTGTAATCCATCCAGGACGAATGACAAAGCAAACAGAAATCTCTCTGTGCTACAACAGACTTGTATTGCTGGCTGCGTCGAACACCAGCATCAGGAGGCTCAACCGAGATGGAAACACAGAGAGCATTTTGAGCATTGCAAGCCAGCCCAGCTCCTCCTCGCTGAAAAGGTGGGCATCCTGCCTAGCGGTCCTGCTTTGTAGCAGAAAAGGAGGGATGCCAAAGCTGGCCACAGCCAATTGTTGAGGAGCTGGTTGCAAAGAGCAAACATAAAAAAAGCGAAGTGATGGGATCGCTTTACTCTGCTTTGATGAGACCTCACCTACAATACTGTGTTCAGTTTTGGGCACCACAATTTCAGAAAGATGTAGACAAGCTGGAATGTGTCCAGAGGAGGGCAACAAAGATGGTGAGGGGTCTGGAAACCAACTCCTATGAGGAAAGGTTGAAGGAGCAGGGTATGTTTAGCGTGGAGAAGAGTGAGAGGGGATATGATAACCATCTTTAAGTGCTGTCATATAGAGGATGGTGTCGAGTTGTTTTCTGTTGCCCCAGAAGGTCGGACCAGAACCAAAAGGCTGAAATTAAATCGAAAGAGTTTCCATCTAGACATTAGGAAGAACTTTCTGACAGTCAGAGCGGTTCCTCAGTGGAACAGGCTTCCTCGGGAGGTGGTGAGCTCTCCTTCCCTGGAGGTTTTGAAGCAGAGGCTAGATGGCCATCTGTCAGCCATGCTGATTCTATGACCTTAAGCAGATGATGAGAGGGAGGGCGTCTTGGCCATCTTCTGGGCATGGAGTAAGGGTCACTGGGGGTGTGTGGGGGGAAGGTAGTTGTGAATTTCCTGCATTGTGCAGGGGGTTGGACTAGATGACCCTGGTGGTCCCTTTCCAACTCTAAGATGCTATGATTCTATGTCTTAGAAAGCGGGGCCTTCTCTCTCCCTCCACTTCCTCTGCCACCTACCGTAAGTCTCCATCTGCTCAAGAACTTCGACCCCACATTCCTGCTGGCGGGGGTAGTGGTTGAACATTCTCTGGATGAAGTTGTGAGGCACAAACACTTCCTTGGGGAAGATGTCCAGTATTTTGTTGTAGACGGTGATGTCCCTCTCCACACCAAACTCCACCATCTTCTTCAGGGCCGCGTAGATGAACTCCACGTGGCCCCGGCGGCGGATGTCCCGTTTGCAGAAGACGTCCAGAGCTTGCTTAAATGTGGCCTTGGTCTTTGCGCCTCTCTCAAAGAGATCTTCAGCAGTCATCAGCGACTGGCTGGTGGTTTCTTTGTCATGGTCCTCGTCGCCCCTGGCAGAACGGGCAATTTTGGAAGTGCTAAATACAGGACTCACTCGGAAGTTCCTCACGGGAACCAGCCGGGAATTCTACAAAAGATACAGACAAAAGGGCACGCTGGCAGGAAAGACAGGACAGCAACAGGGCTGGGCGTGCTCTGCAGAGAAGCAAAACCAAGTCACAACCACCCAGGAAAGATGGTCCAGAATTCTGGGAATCTGAAGGAGGCCCTCCATTTGGAACACATGAAGATGCCTTATACAGAATCAGAACCTCGGTCCATCACAGTCAGTATTGTCTACTCAGACCGGCAGCGGCTCTCCAGGGTCTCAGGCAGAGAAAGGTCTTTCACATCACCTACTTGCCTAGTCCCTTTAACTGGAGATACCGGGGACTGAACCAGGGACCTTCTGCATGCCAAGCAGATGCTCTATCGCTGAGCCAGGGCCCCTCCCAAACAACAACCTCTTGAACACACATTTGAACACATGAAGTTGCCTTATACTGAATCAGACCCCCCTTGATCCATCAAAGTCAGTATTGTCTACTCAGACCGGCAGCGGCTCTCCAGGGTCTCGGGAGGGGGTCTTTCACATCACCTCCTTGCCTAGTCCCTTGAACTGGAGATGCCGGGGATTGAACCTGGGACCTTCTGCATGCCAAGCAGACACTCTACCACTGAGCCACGGAGCCTCAAGAGTGTCGTAGGGGAGCGGCTTAAAAACTCATTACCTGAAGACGGCCCCTGAGTTGTAGTTGCAGAAGATTCTGTTTAGAAGCCGCCTGTAGCATGAGAGCACCCCTTCCAGAGGAAAGTTCCCATGCTGGCATAAGCAATAACATCCACGCTCGATTCATGGCTGGCCAGCAACCCTTCCTTCAAGTGGCACAGATCAGACAGGAGCAATGGCAGTCCTGAAGACGCTGAAGTTGTACACGGCAGCCACCCCTGTAATAAAGGCCGGGTAAGGAGGAAATACGATAAGGACATGACAGTAGGAACTTGCTACAAATTCCCTGCAACCTTCCTTCATGTCCTTTCTCACGGGCCATGCCAGAGGTCAAGGGAGGCTGTGCAAACAGCCATCCCATCATGCTTTGCCCACACCTCTCTGGACATGCCCCCCCCACTTTAACACAGGGGAATCTGTACAGCACCTAGAACATTTAAAAAATTAATTCATATTATTGACGGACCGCTTTTCTCACTAAGACTCAAGGAAGATTACACAGAGTGATGCAAACACAATCAACAGGATGGGACAACCAATAAACAAAACCAATAACTTTTGGATTGCAGAAATCTGAAAAAACAGAGTTGAAATAAAGCTTAGGCAATTAACATGGCATGTTAAACAATGCAGAAATTACGCAGCAATAGACAGTATGTATTATACAAAGCAGTACAGTCCACAAGTCCCTATAGAAGAAGTGTTGGTTTTTATATGCCGACTTTCTCTGCCACTTAAGGTAGAACCAAACCGGTTTACAATCCCCTTCCCTTCCCCTCCCCACAACAGACACCCTGTGAGGTGAGTGAGGCTGAGAGAGCTGTGACTAGCCCAGCCCAAGATCACCCAGCTGGCTTCATATTTAGGAGTGGGGCAAACAAATCCAGTTCACCAGATTAGCGTCTGCCAATCGTGTGGAGGAGTGGGGGATCGAACCCGGTTCTCCAGTTCATCATATCACCTTTCTGAAACATTTCGTTACAGTACAGCCCTAAATACCTGTGTAAAAAAAAAAAAAGCCTTCCTGAACAATTCAGTTTTGTATTATTTGTAGGAAACCAGGAGGGTCTGAAGTAAGCCTTTTAAAAAAAATCAGTAGGGCTGCCAACCTCCAGATGGTAGCTGGAGATCTCCTGCTATTATACCTGATCTCCAGGCGAGAGAGATCAGTTCACCTGGAGAAAATGGGACGCTTTGGAAGGTGGGCTCTATGGCACTGTGCCCCACTTCAGTTCCTCACCTCCCCAAACCCTGCCCAGCGTGGTGTAGTGGTTAAGAGCGGTGGTTTGGAGCGGTGGAGTCTGATCCGGAGAACCGGGTTTGATTCCCCCACTCCTCCTCAAGAATGGAGGAGGCCAATCTGGCGAACTAGATTTGTTTCCCTGCTCCTGCGCACGAAGCCAGCTGGGTGACCTTGGGCTAGTCACAGCTCTCTCAGCCCCACCTCCCTCACAGGGTGTCTGTTGTGGGGAAGGGAAGGCGATTGTCGGCCGGTTTGGTTTTTCCTTAAGTGGCAGAGAAAGGCGGCATCGAAAAACCAACTCTTCTTTTTCTTCTTCCCCCTCAGGTTCCACCCCCCCCCCCCAAATCTCCAGGTATTTCCCAGCCTGCAGCTGGCAACTCTACCAGTCAGCCACCAGCCAAGGTTGCTCCGTGACCTTGGCCCAAGCGCTGTTTCCCCTGACCTACCTCGCAGGGTCGTTGCCAGGATGAAGGGAGGAGGAAGCCACGCCCACTGTCCTGAGTTCCCTGGAGAAAAGGCGGCGGGGGGGGGGGAAATAAGGCAGGTGAGGCTGAGCGCCCACGCTTTGGGGGGGGGGCACCCCAGCTGCAAAGCCCGTGCAAGGCCTACGCAGAAGCCAGAGCCGCCGAGATCCACAGGCTTCCTCCTCGGAAGGAAGCGCCCTCCTCCCCCCCCCAGCTCTGCGGCAATGCCGGGGGGGGGCACCAGGAGCCGGGAAGCCTCGCCGCGGCCGCGCGCACCTGCCGGGGACGCGCCTCCCTCTCCGACCCGCCGCCGCCGCCTCTAGCGCGCCCCACGGCCGCCCTGCCTGGGCGCCGCCATCTTGGATTCCCCCCTCCGGTGACGTCGCTCCTCCAGGCGCCCAATCAGAGAGCGAGGGGCGGGGGATGCCGCCCCGCCTCCCGCCCTGGAAGCCGCCTGACGCGGAATCAGCCCCGCCCCGTCCGGCGAGGTCGGGATCGCCCGCTCAGGCCGGCAGCCGCTCTCCAGGGTCTCGGGCAGACAAGGGTCTTTCCCACCACCTGTTTTGCCTGCTCCCTTGAACTGGGGATTGACCTTCTGCCTGCCAAGCAGGTGCTCTACCCACTGAGCCACGGCCCCTCCCTAAAGGAAGCCTTAAATGAGACCTTTGGTCGATCCAGGTCAATACTGCCTGCTTAGACTGGAAGTGAGCACATGAAGCCGTCTTATACTGAATCAGACCCTTAGTCCCTCAAAGTCAGTATTGTCTACTCAGACCGGCAGCGGCTCTCCAGGGTCTCAGGCAGAGAAAGGTCTTTCCCATCACCTACTTGCCTCGTCCCTTTCAATGGAGATGCCGGGGATTGAACCTGGGACCTTCTGCATGTCAAGCAGATGCTGTACCACTGGGCCACGGCCCCACTCCATGGCTCTCCAGGGGCTCAGGCAGAGGTCTTTCACATCACCTACTTGCCTGGTCCCTTTAAATGGAGATGCTGCCGGGGACTGACCCTGGGACCTTCTGCATGCCAAGAAGAGGCTCTACCCACTGAGCCACAGCCCCTCCCTCATTGGTTCCAGACTCCTCTTTCGCTGCGATCTTGATTTCCCCCATTTTTGGCTTCAGGTGGTGGGTGCCACCTTTCGCAAAAAAACAACAACAACCCATTTGCCTGGAGAGCAGAAGCAGGTTTGAGAGCCCAGGGGGAAGGAGTCTTGGCCCGGCCTTCCTCCTTTGGAAAACCCCCCACACACACACACCATCGTGGCTTCAGGGCAGAGGCTTTTCTCAGCCCCACTTGGAGGTTGGCAGGATGGACCTGCCTCCTGGGCCTGGTGGCACTGGATGCCCACACGTTGGCCTCTTCTCTGGCATCTGTTAAGGGGCGTCTCTCCGTTTTCCGTCGTTTCCCTTTTGTGTCTGGCAAAACCTGCAGAAGTTTCTTCTGTGGCTTGGGGGAACTGGTGTCCTGCAACGAGACCCTAAGGTCCCCTCTGGCCGCACCTCTTGTAATCTCTAAACAAAGTATGAAACGTGCAGAAATGGATGGATCCAAACAGTGTGCCTTTTGAAAAGCACCCGGCCCCTGAAATATCTAGAAAAGAACCCTTGAGGCTTTGTAATAGTTCCGGGTTCCAAAACCAGAATTGCCCTGAGGTGCCACCAGGGCCAGATTAAGACCTTTAGAGGCCCTGAGCACTTAAAAGGTTTTGGTGCCCCCGTATGTATGTATGTGTGTATGTGTGTGTGTGTGTATATATATATATATATATATATATATATATATATATATATATATATATATGTATGTATGTATATGTATATATATACTTTATATAAATAATAAAAAAAATCGAAATGAAACAAGGCTTACAGTAAGATGGAAAATAATGTTTATTTTTGTATACTTCCACTTTATATTTGAAAAGTTTTCTCCTACTTTTCATGTAACCTGGTTCAGCTGCACCATTTGCAGTTTTATAGAATCATAGAGTTGGAAGGGACCACCAGGGTCATCTAGTCCAACCCCCTGCACAATGCAGGAAATTCACAACTACCTCCATACGGTCCACGGTAAATCTGGCAATGGGAAATTTCTGGGGTGCCCCCCTTCTCTTGAGGCCCTAAACACGTGTTTATTTTGCTTAATGGATAATCCAGCCCTGAGGTGCCACCACCAAAAGGGCCCTCCCAGGTCCAACCTGGAAAGGCCACTCGGAGGGATACCACAGGCAGTAGTTTTGAAAGCCCCAGAGAGGCCCCAGAGAAAGGGTCAGGCTGCACCCCCCACCCCTCTTTTGGAGCAGATCATTCACCAGGGCAACTGAGGATGCTTTGGTCCCATACCCAGGCCAGAAGCCAGACTGGAAAAGCACCGGGCTGTTCACTTCATCCAGGAAATCCTGGGCTAGTCCAGCCTCCGCCTGCTCAACTACCTCGCTCAAAGAATGGTGCTTTCCAGACTGGTAGGTAATTATTCAAATATCCCAGGTGGGTTTATTTAATGATGGGCATCTAGACCAGCATCCTTCCTGTCTCACACAGCAGCCAACCAGTTCCTCTGGAGGGCCAGCAACAGGGCCCACAGAGGCCTTCCCCCCTGATGGTGTCTCCTGGTGTTGGTATTCAGAGGTTGACTGCCTTTGAATGTGGGGGTTCCCTTGAGTCACCATGGCTATTAGGCACTGATAGACCTCCCCCCCCCCGCGCCTTTTTTCTTTTTTGCTTTCAAGTCACAGCAAACATATGAAGAAGAAGAGTTGGTTTTTATTCGCCGACTTTTTCTACCACTCAAGGGAGGCTGAGAGAGCTCGAAGAGAGCTGTGACTGACCCAAGGATACCCCAGCTGGCTTTGTGTGGAGGAGGGGGGGGAACAATTCCAGTTCACCAGATTAGCCTCTGCCACTCATGTGGGGGAGTAGGGAATCGAACCCAGTTCTCCAGATCAGAGTCCACCGCTCTTAACCACTACACCACCTTGATTTTCAAGGCCAGGGATGTTCTGAGGGGGCGAGTCTGGGCCATCCAGGTGAGAGCAGAGACCAACCGTTTGCCATTGCCTGCTTGCCTCTGCCTAGAGGCCCTGGCCTTCCTGGGTGGCCTCCCATCCCAGTCCAAGCAGGAGTGGACCCTGCTTGGCACCTGAGGGGCCTGGGCGGGGCCATGGCCAGGCCAGGGCGGAAGGTGTCTAGAGTGCCCCTTGGAAGCCACTCGGGCCGGTGGCCCTCCATCCCGAGCTCTCTGGCCCGTCCTCCTGCCAGGGCCTCCTTTGTCCTGAGCTGGCTGGCCTACCGTGCTCCCTCTGATGTGTCCCCTCATTTACATAGAGTCCAATGGAGTAAATGAAGACAAGGAGGTTGGGTTGAGCAAACGGCTTGATTTATTGGCCAAGGAGTCATGCCGGGTGATACAAGGATACGGCCGATAAGCTCTGTACTCTGGTCACCCAGAGGGGGGTGGGTCAATACAAGAGGTTATATAGACAATTGACATTGCAATGCCATCCGATGTAGCTTTGTCACTGTGACTTTCTACAGGGTGGGTGTAATTCACAGTGGGTAGCCGTGTTAGTTCGTCTGCAGTACAGTACCTACAGGGCGGGTGGGTGGGCATTGCAAGACCTCTACCCACCCGCCCGCGCCCCAGGGCAGCCACCTGTGGGGTGCCCCTGCTTGCTCCTCCCTCTTCCAAGCTGAGAAGCCCCCGACTCCTCCGCCTTTCCTCCTGGGGACGGACGGACGGACGGACGGAGCCCCCACCCCCAGCTCTGCGGGCGGGCGGAGCTGCAGGGGGGCGGCCTTCCCGGTGGGGCCGTCTCCCGGAGCTCCCCGCGAGCCTTTCCCTGGCCAGCCGCCCGCCTCCCGGCTCCCAGCGGCGGCGGGGGGGGGGGCGGAGGGCCGGGAGCGCCGCCTCTGGGCCGGCGGGGCGCGCGGCCGATTGGCGGTGGCGGAGGGCGGTGGCGGAGGGCGGCGGAGGGCGGCGGCGGCGGAGGGCCGCCCGGGCAGAAGCGGCGGCCCGGCGGGCAGGTGGGTGCGCGGAGCACGCCGCGGCGACGGGGCTCGGGCGGGCGGGCGGCTTTCTCGCTCGGTCCCTCGGCGGAGAGCCCGGGGGAGGCGAGCGCGCAGGGGCTGAGACGTGGCCGGAGGCTTCCGCTGCCCCCGCGAGTGGCCGGCGGCTGTGGCAGGGGGCCGCCTGGCGCCAGAGGTGTGGCGTCGCTGCGCCTTGGCAGGTGCGAGGCCGGGCTGCCAGGCCGCCGGAGCAGTGGGGCCGCCTGGTCCGGCCGGCCGGCCAGCGGCGCTCCCCCCTCCTGCCCAGGCGGCTGCAGGCAGCAGGCCGCCGGGCCAAAGCGCCTGGCCGCTGCAAGGGGAGCCCCAAGGGCTGGCCGGGCACGCAGCCCGCCCCCACCCCCCCCCCCACCCCACCCCCGGCCGGAGCGGAAGGGCTCCTCTTCTGCTTCTGCCTGGCAGCCTTTCCCCACGGCCGCTGGCACGCGAAGGTTGGTCCCGGGGGAGCACGACCAGCGCGCGCCCACTTGCTCATGCCCGGCAGGCTTGCGGGGAGCGCTTTTAGTCAGCGAACCTGAGTCAGGCTCCATGGGCTGGACCGGATCCCTGCCACACTGGCTCCTTCGAGAGAGCCAGTGAGGGAGGTGGGGTCGTGGGGAAGAGCGGTGGTTTGGAGCCGCGGAGAACAGGGGTTGATTCCCCACTCCTCCACACGAAGCCAGCTGGGTGACCTTGGGCTAGTCACAGCTCTCTCAACCCCACCTCCCTCACAGGGTGTCTGTTGTGGGGAGGGGGAGGAAAGGGGATTGTCAGCCAGTTTGAGTCTCCCTTAACTGGCAGAGAAAGTCGGCATATAAAAGCCAACTCGTCGCCGTCTTCTTCGGGCCTCCTGTTTCAGTATGTCCAGTGCAGAATTGGAAGGGAAAGAGAAGTAGGCCACCTGGACACAGAAGCAGGCATGCCTGCCTTCAGCATGAGCGCGGTTGCTTCTGGATCTCCCTTGGTGGTTTTCAGGGGAAGGCCGGGCAAACGGGGGTTCGGGTGGCCCACTGACAGCCGTTTGCCACCACAGCGGTTTGCTCATCTTGGACACAGTGCTCATCTTTGGCACTGATTCATCTGAATTGCCAAGAAGACTGGGAGAGCTGCGGGCTACGGAGCCTTCTAGTTTTATCAGAGCGCCGCTGGACTTTAAACACAGCATTTTGAATAATAGTTTGTTTGATGAAGGATTATCTTGGCTCTCTCTGGGCATAATCTTGACACAATCAGGCATCTGTTCCACGTGGCAAATAGCTGTATGTTGGGGGGGCGGGGAAGTGTTGATGTGCAAGAAAGAACAGGAAGCTTTGAAGATCGCCAAGACCCTTGCTGCAGAAGGTAGTTGCCACTGAGATGGGTCTACCGTCGCTCATGGCTGGGTTGGGTTTCCTGCGGCAGACGGAGGACCGTCTCTCAGGGTCTAGCCCGAGGGAAGTGTTCTGTTGGTTTCAGTGGAGCAGAGCTTGTGAGTGTTTGAGTCGCAGTCAAGGAAGCTTTTACTGGGGGGGGGGGGGAGAGAGCTCCGAGCCTCCGGCCATGTATTTTGCACACAGGAGGTCCCAATTAAGATCTCCGGTAGAGGAGAAGAGAAGATGTGCACAGATTTGACCAGAAGCGGTGCCACTATCAAAGGACCTCAGTGTGAAACTTCCTCTGTGGGACCTTTTATTTATTTGGACATTTAGGTGCTGCTTTATTCCCAACGTGAACCCTTGGGGGCTTACAATGCAAAGTAACTTGCAAATGCAAGTTACAATGCAAAGCTTACAACACGCATGGGCACCTCTGGGCCACATCAGCCCCTGGCTACCGGGGATAGAATTGGCTTGGGGGTGGGAAAATGCCAGCCCCGGAGCTGAAGCAAATGTGGTGTAGTAGTTAAGCAGTGGTTTGGACCGGTCAACTCTAATCCAGGTTTTATTCCCCACTCCTCTACGTGAGTGGCGGAGGCTAATCTGGTGAACGAGGCTGGTTTCCCCACTCCTCCACATGAAGCCAGCTGGGTGACCTTGGGCAAGTCACATTCTCCCAGCCCCACCTACCTCCCAGGGTGTCTGTTGTGGGGAAGGGGGAAGGGAAGGTGATTGTAAGCCGGTTTGGTTCTTCCTTAAGTGGTAGAGAAAGTGGGCATATAAAAACCAACTCTTCTTTAAAATTGAGGGAATGAATTAATTTTTGCAAACTGTGCTGCCCGGAGCCTCTTTCCTGACAGGCTTAACAAAACATGGTTTAAGGGGTCTCAAACCATCCTGGTAAAACCTGCTATATGTTCCCACTAACAGCTCAACCGACATTTTGTAATGGACACCTTTCCTTAGCGCTGCTCATGGTTGTATATGGGGCTGTGGCTCAGGGGAAGAGAGTTGTGCTTTGCATGAAGAAGGCCCCAGGTTCAATCCCTGGCATCTTCAGTTAAAGATGCTGGAAAGCAGCTGCCAGTTGGAGTAAACAATGCTAACCTTGATAGACCAATGGTGAGACTCAGTATGAGGCAGCATCATGCATTCATGTGCTGTATTCCTTTAGGAGCCAATGTGATAGAATCATAGAGCTGGAAGGGACCACCAGGGTCATCTAGTCCAACCCCCTGCACAATGCAGGAATTTCACAACTACCTCCCCCACATGTAGTGGTTAGAATAGGATCTGGGAGACCCAGGTTCAAATCTCCAACCTGACGTGGAAGTTTATTTATTTGTTGACTTAATTTATGCCTCACCTTTCTCCCCATTGGGGACATGAGGTGGCTTGCATCATTCTCCTCTTCCCTGGTTTATCCTCACTACAACCCTGTGAAGTAGGATAGGCTGAGAGTGAGTGAGGGGAGCTGTGTTCCTGCTAGCCTGACCCCTCCATGCATACACACGCACTCCTGCCTCTGCAGGTGCTCCGGAGTCTCCATGGAGGATTCCACCCGCCTGGGCTACTGCGTGGTTGCCGGCAGCTTCGTGGCTTTCCAGTTCTCCTTCTCGGCTCTCAGCCCCCAGGTGTCCTTGTCACTCTGCCCCGGTTATGCTGCCCTCCCCTCGGTCAAGCGAAGCGAGTGGAACTCCAGGTACTGTGCCTGCATGCCGAGTCGAGCGGCCTTTGTGGGGAGGGGAAAGACAGGGCAGAAGCAAGAGAGACTCCATTAGTGCATTGGGGTCTGGCTGCTTGGTGAGGAGGAGTCAGCGTTGAGAGCCAGCATGGTGTCGTGGTTAAGAGCGGTGGTTTGGAGCGGTGGAGTCTGATCCGGAGAACTGGGTTTGATTCCCCACTCCTCCACATGAGCAGCGGAGGCTAATCTGGTGAACTGGGTTGGTTTCCCCACTCCTCCACGTGAAGCCAGCAGGGTCACCTTGAGCTAGTCACAGCTCTCTCATCCCCACCTGCCTCACAGGGTGTCTGTTGTGGGGAGAGGAAGGGAAGGCGATTGTAAGCAAGTTTGATTCTCCCTTAAGTGGTAGAGAAAGTTGGCATATAAAAACACCAACTCTTCTCCTCCTTCTCCTCTTCCCCCATGTGCAAGAGACAGAGAGCGAGAAGATGCATGTGTGTGAGCATGCATGCGCAAGAGCTGTCATCCCCAGGGTAACCCTTGCGTCTGCTCTTCCCCAGATGTGTGTCCACATTGCACGCAGTGGTGGTCGGCCTCTTCTGCCTCTACATCCTGTGGTGTGATGATGCTGTAAACGCCAACCCCATCTGGTAAGAACCAGCAGTCCATCCAGCTCAGCCACGAGGGGTGGCGGGCGGTGGCGGTGGGGGGTGTTGCTGAAGGAGAGCTTAATGGTCCAGGAGAGGAGGCAGAGGAAGGGCCTGGGAGCTCATGCCATCACACGGGAAGCCGTGAAGGGCTGTTTTGTGCTGCAGAACAACGGGACCCTTGTTCCCCTTGAGATTTAGGATGGGGGGAGGGGGCGGGGAGGCCACTGGGCCGGAAGAGGCGTTTGGTCCCTGCCCAAGCCATAGTCTCCTCTCTCCCTCCCCCTTGCCTTCCACCACTTTCAGTGCTTGTTTTTCATTAGTCTCCCACTGCTTCTCAGCTCAGCCACACTGTTATCTTATGTGGTCAAATAACACATATGACAGTCAGAGTGGTTCCTCGGTGGAACAGGCTTCCTCGGGAGGTGGTGAGCTCTCCTTTCCTGGAGGTTTTGAAGCAGAGGCTAGATGGCCATCTGTCAGCAATGTTGATTCTATGACCTTAGGCAGATGACGAGAGGGAGGGCACCTTGGCCATCTTCTGGGCATGGAGTGGGGATCACTGGGGGTGTGGGGAGGGGAGGTAGTTGTGAATTTCCTGCCTTGTGCAGGGCGTTTGACTAGATGACCCTGGTGGTCCCTTCCAACTCTATGATTCTATGACACGTGTACCATGTTGGTGGAACGTGCTGTCAAGTCACAGCTGACTTATGGTGACCCTTCAAAGGGTTTTCCATGTAAGAGACATTCAGAGGTGGTGTGCGGTGGTCTCCTTCTGCCTAGCGATCCCATGCTTCCTTGGTGGTCTCCCATGCAAGGACTAACCTGGGCCATCCAGGTCAGAGCAATGGGTGCCATGGACCTGGGAATATCGCCCACTTGCCAGGTCAGGCTAGATGGCCATCTGACAGCAATGTTGATTCTATGACCTTAGGCAGATGATGAGAGGGAGGGCACCTTGGCCATCTTCTGGGCATGGAGTAGGGGTCACTGGGTGTGTGTGGGAGGGAGGTAGCTGTGAATTTCCTGCATTGTGCAGGGGGTTGGACTAGATGACTTTAGTGGTCCCTTCCAACTGATTCTATGACATGTGTACCATGGTGTTGGAACATGCTGTCAAGTCGCAGCTGACTTATGGTGACCCTTCAAAGAGTTTTCCAGGTAAGAGACATTCATAAGAACATAAGAAAGGCCCTGCTGGATCAGACCAAGGCCCATCAAGTCCAGCAGTCTGTTCACACAGTGGCCCACCAGGTGCCTCCAGGAAGCCCACAAACAAGGTGACTGCAGCAGCACCATCCTGCCTGTGTTCCACCGCACCCAGAGGTGGTTTGCAGTGGTCTGCCTCTGCCTAGTAACCCCGTGCTTCCTTGGTGGTCTCCCATGCAAGGACTAACCTGGGCCATCCAGGTCAGAGCAATGGGTGCCATAGACATGGGAATATTGCCCACTTGCCAGTTCAGGCCCCCAAAAAGACTGAGTGTGGAAAAGACAATCCTCCTTCCATTGCCCACCCCTCCCCCCTCCTCAGAGTGTTGGCTTGCACTGACCCATGCAACAGTTAATGGAAGGGCAAGCGTGGAAGGAAGACTGACCATCTGGATGGACTGAAATAAGGAATAAATCTAGGGAATTTACAACATTCTGGGTGGGGTATTAGCCAACTCAGACGTTCCCGTCCACCGAGAGCCGGCCACTCCAAGCATCTGGGCAGCAAGAGGCCAAAGAGGCAGAGTGAGAGACGGTCAGAGCTGACCTCTCTCTGTGGAGGACGAATCTCCAAGACGGTCCAAGCATCTAGGCAGCCAATAAGACAGAAGACTCAGAGAGGGTGGCCATGCTGTGGTCTGCAGTCGAACAGTCACACTGGAGTCCGTTCACATCTTAAATAAAGCTGGCGATTCAGAGAACCTGATACCCAGGTTTGTATAATATTATGTGTTGGTGGCTGATTAAAAAAACAGCCCTCTGCTGGGAGGGGGAAATGGTTGCCAAGGGGAAGAGACGGGGGCAGGGAACAGGGAGCCGATGTGGGACGGGTCAGGAAGATCCAGACGTTCCCGGCCACGTGGGGCCACCCCAGCTGTGCTGCACTCTTCTTCCAAACACCATTGGAAAATGGGTTTGGGAAAGATCACAGCTGAGATGCGGAAAACCCAGGAGGCGTACAGAAGCACCATGATGCTCCAGGGAAGTGTGGGGGGAGAAGAAGAGTTGGTTTTTATATGCCGACTTTCTCTACCAAGGGCAGGGGGCTGCATTTAGGGCCAAACCGCATGTGGGGCTGGAGTTCCATACTTGGCTCTCCTGAAGGTATCTGAGGCTGGGGTGGGTTTTATCTGTATTGGGAAGGGAAGCCTCATTTCTCCCCCCATGCCATTTCCCCTGATCATAGAATCATAGAAATGGAAGGGACCACCAGGGTCATCTAGCCCAACCCCCTGCACAATGCAGGACATTAACAACTACCTCCCCCCACACACCCAGTGACCCCTGCTCCATGCCCAGAAGAAGGCCAAGATGCCCTCCCTTCTCATGGTCTGCCTAAGGTAATAGAATCAGCATTGCTGACAGATGGCCATCTAGCCTCTGCTTAAAAACCTCCAGGGTAGGAGAGCTCACCACCTCCAGAGGAAGCCTGTTCCACTGAGGAACCGCTCTATAACTGTTAGAAAGTTCTCCCTAATGTCTAGACGGAAACTCTTAATTTCAACCTGTTGGTTCTGGTCCGACCTTGAGCAACAGAAAACAACTCGGCACCCTCCTCTCTATGACAGCCCTTCAGGTACTTGAAGATGGTTATCCTATCCCCTCTCAGTCTTCTCCTCTTCAGGCGAAACGTACCCAGCTCCTTCAACCTTTCCTCATAGGTCTCCAGAACCCTCACCATCTTCATTGCCCTCCTCTGGACACGCCCCAGCTTGTCTACATCCTTCTTAAATTGTGGTGCCCAAAACTGAACACGATACTCTAGGTGAGGTCTAACCAGAGCAGAGGAAAGCGATCAAAATGAGATGCTGTAGGCCCCAGTGTGTATGTGGGGGGAGGGAGAGAGAGAAACAAGTCCCAACTGTCCATATCATGCCTGCCCCTCTCCAAAGCAGCCTAATCGCTAGTCCAAAGCAGTTACACAAAACTCCCCAGGATTGTGTGGCCAAGGGGCGGAAGGCCCCCAGTGGCTGAGCGAGGCTGGAGGCTGGGGTACTTTCTGACAGCAGACCTTCAGCCCAGCCTAAGAAATGTGCAGAGCCCCAGCCTGCCGGGGAGAGAGGAGTGCCTGCTGTGAGGGCAGCCGGGTCCGTCTCCTGTGCCTTTCACCCTTTCTCTGATCCTTGCAGGGGAGAGCCCCGCCTGGTCAAGCTGAACGTCGCCATCACCAGCGGCTATTTGCTGTATGGTAAGTTGCGCACCCCCCTGTTTCCCTCTGCAGGGCCCACGGGTCTCTAGGGATGCCCGCTGGTAAACCCGTTGCCTGGGGAAGAATCCTCCGACCCTCCTACCCTTTGCCTGTGACTTTACAGATTTCCTCAGTGTGCGTGCGTGTGCGTAGAGGGAGAATTGGTTGTGCTGCGGTCTGCCGTTAGTGCCCAGAATGCTAGCGTCTCCTGCCGGCCCCCACAGCTCTCCTCCTGTGCCTTCAACAGCGGTACAACAGAGAGAAACTGGCCGGCGAGAGCCTCTCCGTCCATTTGTGTCCATGCCAGGGGACAGCTGGGTGCTGGGCCAGAAAGGAAAGGGGGGCAAGCCCAGCCTGCGGTCCCCCTTCCCTCCTGGGCCTTGCTTGAACCCGTGACCAGCCTGCTGTGCTCCCACTAAGCACTACTAAGCATGGGGTAGTGGTTAAGAGCGGTGGTTTGGAGCGGTGGACTCTAATCTGGAGAACCGGGTTTAATTCCCCACTCCTCCACACACAAGTGGCGGACGGTAATCTGGTGAACCGGGTTGGTTTCCCCACTCCTACGCATGAGGCCAGCTGGGTGGCCTTGGGCTAGTCACAGCTCTCTTGGAGCTCTCTCAGCCCCACCTACCTCACAGGGTGTCTGTTGTGGGGAGGGGAATGGAAGGTGATTGTGAGCCGGTTTGAGGCTTCCTTAAGTGGTAGAGAAAGTCAGCATATAAAAACCAACTCGTCTCCTCCTTCTCCTCCTCCTCTTTCTGTCTCCTTTTCCTTCTGTTTCCTTCTTTCTTCTGTCTCCTTCTTCTGTCTCCTCCTTCTGAGTCTGTGTTCTGCATTCTAGATCTGCTGCTGCTAATCCGTTATTGGAGGACCCTGGGAGATTCCCTCTTCGTTTGCCACCACTTGGCGGCGTTGTATGCTTACGGATACGTGCTGGTCAGTGCTTCGGAGTCTGGCTCTCGTCCTTGCTGTGGACGGGTTCCCCCTATGCTCTATGTTCCTTTAAAAAAAAAATTGCTGTTGGCCGGATTCTGTGCTCTGTCCGGCTCTTCCTCTGCCGATGTCCATAGACCACCCCTCCTGTTCCCTGCCAGTCCACAGAAACTGCCTTCACTCCCAAGGAAAGGGAGAGAGAGCATAGCCTGGGAACTGGGCCAGGGAGAAAACCAGCCCAGCCGTCGAGAGTGGAACTGTCCAACTTCCACCCGTAATCTGGAGGATGGGAAACAGAATTTCCGCATACCCGAGATTATCTGATCTGTCTCTGCCCTCCAAGGAGAAGCTGAAAGGGGCCAGGAGCTGTAGAAGAATGAATCGAAGAGGCAGGCCCTGAGTGCATTTGCACAGCCCAGAAAAAGCAGGGCGCACTGCCAAATGGGGGGAAAGTGGGAGGTGTTGCAGAAGGGTTGCCAACTGATCTGGAGAAGAATGCCCCATCCCTTTAACAGAGGCTTAATGTGTAGAGATGGGCAAGAGAACCTCTTTTGGCAGGGAGGTCAATAACATCCTATTAAGCCTCTGTTAAAGGGTTAGGACATTTTTTCTCTCCAGGCAGTTGGCAACCCTGTCTCAAAGCGGAAGCACGGTAGGAGGAAGCAGCAGACCATGATTCCGTGATTCTGCCCCATCAGTAGGGGGAAGGAAGAGCAACCCTTCTAAATCTGGAGTTGTTCCATCAACACTCCCCTTTGTGGTGTTTTTCTGTCCCTTTTGTGCAACGTTCTTCATTCGCCATGGCGCAGAGTGGCAAGTGGCAGTACTGCAGTCCAAGCTCTGCTCATGACCTGAGTTCGATCCTGACGGAAGTCGGTCTCAGGTAGCTGGCTCAAGATTGGTTTTCAAGGTTGTTTTCTCCCTGTGTTCCCCAGATTCACCCCAAGTGGTTTAGGGAAGAGCCTCAGGAATCCTCTTTTCTAACAGTGAGAGCTGTTCCTCAGTGGAACAGGCTTCCTCGGGAGGTGGTGAGCTCTCCTTCCCTGGAGGTTTTAAGGAGAGGCTAGATGGCCATCTGTCAGCAGTGCTGATTCTGTGACCTTAGGTAGATGATGAGAGGGAGGGCACCCTGGCCATCTTCTGGGCATGGAGTAGGGGTCACTCACTGAGGGTGTGTGGGGGGGAGGTAGTTGTGAATTTCCTGCATTGTGCAGGGGGTTGGACTAGATGACCCTGGTGGTCCCTTCCACCTCTATGATTCTGTGATTCAACTGGAAATACTTTTTCACTCTACAGGTGGGGCTGCCCTGCCAGCAGAGGTCGTGGCAGCCATTAGCACTGAGGGTGTCAAAAGGGTGTGAGGTCAATTCATGGCTTCTCTTTCTGTCCCTGCAGAGTCGTGGGGTGCTGCCCTATTTTGCCAACTTCCGGCTCCTCTCAGAGCTGTCCACACCCTTTGTCAACCTCCGGTGAGTTAGATGATGGGGCAACAAAACTGGTTGATAAACTCCGGGGCCTGGCCAAGGATGTGCGTGTGCCACTTCAGGTGTGGCCATAGGGGGAGACATGAGGGGGAGGCATGTCAGCACCTTCCTTACCCTTCCCTCCACATCAGAAGAAGAAGAGGAAGAGTTGGTTTTTATATGCCGACTTTCTCTACCACTTAAGGGAGACTCAAACCGGCTTACAATCACCTTCCCCTCCCCACAACAGACACCCTGTGAGGGGGGGGCTGAGAGAGCTGTGACTAGCCCAAGGTCACCCAGCTGGCTTCATTTGGAGGAGTGGGGAAACCAACCCGGTTCACCAGATTACCGTCTGCCACTTGTGTGGGGAGGAGTGGGGAATCGAACCCGGTTCTCCAGATCAGACTCCACCGCTCCAAACCATTGCTCTTAACCACTACACCACGCTGGCCACGTCAGGACCACGTCAGGAGCTAGCGAACCAATTCCTCCTTTCAGGAGCTCCCTTTAAACTCTTTGCACCCTCCTGAAACCTTCAGCTACCAGTGGCGAACCCACACTCCTGGTCCCCTTCCTACCTCTCTCGTTTGTTCGGGTTTTTATTCTGTGAGAAATTTGATGCGTTATAAAAATGATATTTCCTGGCTCCTCTGTTAGACCTGATCTTCTTTGGTACATGGCGTTGAATGCAGAGCCTGAATCACGGTCTTTCAGGCTCCCCTTTCAAGTGGTCTGGGATGCTGCTGGCTGCTATAGGGAGAGATTGAGTGAGCAAGCACGCACACGCACGCGCGCACACCGTTCGAGCCCAGCCTGCTAAGAAAAGGGCCGTGTTTCTCGGCATTTGGAGGTCCACGGCTGACCCCTGTGCTCCTGAAAGCTCAGCTCCCCACACGTCTGGGTCTGGAATATGGAGGGGGGGTGTATTCTGTAGCTCTGCTGGGTGTTAAAATTAAAAATGAGGTTTTCTTGCTTCTACACCAGAAGAGCTCGATTCGAGTCCAGGAGCACCTGAGAGACGAACAAGATTTTCAAGGTGTGAGCTTTTGAGAGTCACAGCTCCCTTCGTCAGGTACTCTTGAAAGTTCATCCCCCAAAAAAACTCTCCAAGGTTCTCCTGGAGTCAAATCTAACTCTTTGACTGCAGACCAACACGGCTACTCTCTGACGCTACGTTAGATGGCCCGTCCTTTTCATCTGATAGTAAATTGGGAATGTGCTTATTTACTTCCTTCATTCATAGCCCGTCTTTCTGGCTGAGTTTTGAGGCAAATTACAAAAATTACAAGACAGCGCTATCATAAAAAACCCAATACATTGAACTGCTTAAAATCACAGCTTTATGCCCTTTATTAAAATGCCTACCTGAACAATTCCATTTGACACTATTCTTATGTCCATCTCATGGCTATCATAAAAGGAGAAAAAACAATTCCATCAGACTTGGGGAACTCCTTGGACAGGCAGACGTTTGCAAATCGACCCAAAGAAAAATACTCAAACCAGCCAGAGGACCAGGCATTCTTCAGAAAGACAGGAGAACTTACCAGCAGTTGCGAGTCAGTTAAGGAAAACTGGGGAGGGGGACTAGACTGTTCAAGCCCCTGAGAGCTGATAGGTGGGGGACTAGAGCAACTGCCCTGTGAGGAGCAGTTAAAATTTCTTAACAGAGCAGTTCCTCAGTGGAACAGGCTTCCTCGGGGGGGGGGGGGTGAGCTCTCCTCCCCTGGAGGTTTCTAAGCAGAGGTTAGATGGCCCATCTGTCAGCAATGCTGACTTTATGACCTTGGGCAGATGATGAGAGGGAGGGCATCTTGGCCATCTTCTGGGCATGGAGTAGGGGTCACTGGGGGTGTGGAGGGGGAGGTAGTAGTGAAATTCCTGCATTGTGCAGGGGGTTGGACTAGATGACCCTGGTGGTCCCTTCCAACTCTGTGATTCTATGATAAAATGCTTATGGCTGCTTAGCTTGGAAAGAAGGTACTTAAGGGGCTCCTGCATGGCAGGGGGTTGGACTGGATGGCCCTTGTGGTCTCTTCCAACCTTGTGTGATTTTGTGAAGGGGAGACATGATAGAGGTCTATAAAAGTATGCATGGTATAGAGAGAGTGGTCAGGGAGAAGCTTTTCTTCCTCTCTCATAATACCAGAACGTGGGGTCATCTGCTGAAGCTGGAGGGTGAGAGATTCAAAAATGATAAAAGGAAGTATTTTTTCCACACAACGCAGAGTGGAACTCCCTGCCCCAGGATGCTTCCACCTTGGAAGGCTTTAAGAGGGGAGTGGACATATTCATGGAGGAGAGGGGTATCCATGGCTGCCAGTCCAAATGGATACTAGTCATGATGAATACCTATTCTTTCCAGGATCAGAGGAACCTGCCGAATATATGAGGTGCTGAGGAACACAGGCAGGATGGTGCTGCTGCAGGCGTCTTGCTTGTGGGCTTCCTGAAGGCCCCTGGTTGGGCCACTGTGTGAACAGACTGCTGGCCTCGACGGGCCTGGGTCTGATCCAGCAGGGCCGTTCTTATGAGGTTGAGGGGGGCTTCCAAATTGCTCGACTCTTCGTTGGACTTTAGATGTCTCTGAATGTTCCAGGAAGTTTAGGTTCCCATTTTTCATTTCTGATCTGGAAGAATTCGGTCGGGCTCTCCTGTAGTGCAGGGGTCGTTCCAGGCCTCTCTCTCTGATGCCGCGTATGCCTGACTCTCCTCTCTTGGCGCTTGTTTCAGCTGGTTCCTGGACGTGGCCGGCTGTCCCCGATCTTCCTGGCTGCCCTTGGCCAACGGCCTGGCCATGACCGTGGTGTTCTTTGCAGTGCGCATCGCCGTCATCCCCAGCTACTACGCACAGGTGTTCTCCTGGTACGGCACTCCGGAGTACAAGCGCCTGGGCCTGAGCGTGCAGCTGGCCTGGATCGGGTCCAGCCTGGCTCTAGAAGTGCTCAACATGGTGTGGATGTATCGCATCACCCGCGGCTTCTACCGGGCCTTCTGCCGGCCCAGAGCCCGCAAGGCGGCCTGAAGACAGAGCAGCCGCAGGGCGTGTCTGGTGCAAAGCCGGAGGACACCTTTGAATCATTTCCAAACTCCTAGGACTTCACCATTGGGGCCGGGCAGACAACCCCAGGCCCACACGACTGGGGCGTTTGGTCTTCCACCCTCTCAAAAGGCCATCTTTGCCATCCTGACCAGATGTGGCCACTGAGTCCGGGGGGGGGGTGTTGTCTGTCCCTCCCAGAAGCCCCTGATGTAGCTGAGGATGCTTTGGGGGGGGGGGTCAGAGCTTGTAGGTAGAGCTGCCTGGTGCTGGCTGCCCAGCCCCAACTGCTCACAGCTCACCCAGGGCGTTTGCAGGGGAACTTGGATCTGGGTGGCCTTCTGCACTCCTGGCGGGAGCTTCGCGAGGCAGGACATTGCGTGGCCTCAGCAGGAAGTCCCCCCCTTGGGATAGGGGGCCGGTTCTGTGGCCTGCTGATTATTGGGAGGGGTGGGAGGGGATTATTGGGGAGCCACGTGCCTTAGGGTCTCATTTAGCCCAGATTATCTGAGGAGTATATGGGGAGGGGCCGTGGCTCAGTGGCTGAGCATCTGCTTGGCATGCAGAAGGTCCCCGGTTCAATCCCCGGCAGCATCTCCAGTTAAAGGGCCTGAGCAAGCAGGTGATGTAAAAGACCCCTGCCTGAGACCCTGGAGAGCCACTGCCGGTCTGAGTAGACAATACTGACATTGATGGACCGGGGGTCTGATTCAGTAGAAGGCAGCTTCATGTGTTCATGTGACGCTGACGGGCTTGGGACCTGGGTGCGCGGGAGAGAGGGTGACCGGTTGCTTCTACAAGAATATGAAATGGCCCGCTGCTTCTTCACTCGGGTTTTTGCAGACAATCCAGATCATGTGGGGGGGGGGGCAACCTGTGGCCCCTCCCCCGTGATTTTTTTCAGACCGGGTTTGTGGGCATTTCTTGTTACTTAAATTATAACTGCCCTGCGAGGCTGTCCCCCATGGAGGGCAGAAGCTGCTGTTTAGGCCACTGTCCTGCTAACCTTCTGTCTCCTCCCTTGAGCCTAGATTAATTCCTGCTGGCTGACCCTTTCCCTCCCCTTGCTCATGAGTAAATGCTTGACCGCCCACTGTGGGGGAAAGGGCATAGAGATGTAATTCCACCAGCAACTTTTTAACAAGCCAAGCCACAGATATTTTCTCCTATTATTTTGCAAGAGTGTTATTGTGATGATTTTTTTAAAAAAACTGTGAACAGTGGTTTTGGCTTGCTATAAAGTAAAACATAATTACTTCAATTTAATCCATACAAGAACTGATAAGCCAGGGGCACAAGAAGCTAAATTAGGAATGAAAGAAACCAAGGGAATGAAAGAAAAAAACAGAGAGGACCTATGCAGGAGGAAATTTACTTCTGAGCAGACATGTAGCAAGATCTTGCCCTTTGGGGGCAGGCATTGCCAGATTTTGACAGGGAATCTAGTACTACATTGGCCAGTACACTCTACGCACCCTCCAGAGGAACTGGTGGGCCCCTGTGTGAGACGGGAGGCTGGACTAGACGGACCCTCACGGGTCTGATCCAGCAGGGCTCTTCTGATGATCCTAACAGCTTCAAAAATAATTTTGAATGCTATTTGCTAGGTTCTTGCATGGACACTATACTTCTGGGGCCCCAACTTTGCTGAGCTAGAGGGCACATTTGTAACCTTGAAGAAGGCTCTTGGGCATCACCACCCCGAGGCTGCCGCAGGAGGCAGGGCCCGTCACAAAACTTTCTGAGCCAAGCATCCTGCTTCTGCTTCTGAATGGAAGCTCCCTGCAGGCACCGAGATGGTGCTCTTTGCCTGCAGCGGAGGAAATCTGGGCTCCGCTTTGGGGAAGAAAAGCTCTCTGGCTTCAGTTTTCAAAGGGAGGGGTCCCTCCTAGCACAGCCATGGGGAGACGTTTCCAAGCCCAGAGCTGGGAATCTGTGTCTGTGGCCAACCTGATGGCACATGGCTGCAAGACACCTGCCCAAGAGGAGCGCAGGGCTTCGCCAGGCAGCCAGCCAGTGGGGAGCTCTCCAGAGTGCGCTCTTGTTTTCTGTTCCACACAAGACGCTTCGAGTTTCATCCCCAAGAAGCAATGGATGTCTAGGAGAGCTCTGGGGGCCCCATTGCACCCCCAAGCCTGGGGGGCACTGCACACTTTCTCAAACGCACAAGCATTCCAGCAGCCTCTCCTGCATGTGCTGTGGGTCTTAAGACAGACCCACCCCCCAACACACACAAACACACATGCAGTTTCCTGCCACCTTTCCCTTTACGTGCATTCAGGCCTCATGCTTGGTTTCGAGAGCCACTTCAGCCGAAAGACAGCTCGCACGCCAGACGGTTTTGTTTGCTAATGTTATTTCATGTTTGCAAGATTCAATGTCTTTTGCATCCTGTATCTTGCTCGGTCTTCAGCACAACCTTATGAGGGAGGCGGTTTCCATCCCACCGACAGCAAGCCAAGGCAGAGGGTGCAAGAGCAACCGACCAGCCACGCTCTGGGCAAGGAGCTGGGGATGCCCGGGGGTGGGGTGGGGGTGTCAGCTCGATGTCAGGGCGAGAGGACTCTCTCATCAGTGTGCTGAGGAGGTCTTTCCAAAGGCTGCGGAACAGGATTCCCTGGGCAACCCCCCAGAAACTGCGCTCCCATTCCTTCCAGTGGGGCTTGTCCAAGGGAAATTCCCGGAGAATCCTGCTCCGTAGCTGCTCTTGACCAAACAAACCAGCCCCAGGTGCTAAACCTCTTAGGGCACATTTGAATAAGAATTTAAAGACTTTTAAGTTTATTTCTTATAAAACTTCCAGGTGCTGGGGGAATGAACAATTATTTTTTAGAAGATGCTGCTCAGCTCTTTATTCCTAATTCTGTGCCTTAGAAGGTTTTTCCCTGCAAAACAGCCTGAAAAGTACCCGGAATTTGCTGCTGGGTGCCCTGTGATTCCATCCCTTCGTATAACAAAGAAAATTTATGCCACAAATACAAGCAGTGGAAATTCTGTTGATTTTTTTTTTTTGTCTGCAATGGAGAATTCTAACCAATGCAGTATTTGTAATTTTCTAATCTTATTAACAACAGGAATCGCCGTGTTAAAATAATAAAGATTTAATTTATTAAATGGTGGTCCGCTGTGCATTGTTATTCCTCCTTCTATGGAGGAAGGAAGTTGGTTTTTATATGTCGACTTTCTCTACCACTTAAGGAAGAATCAAACCGGCTTAGAATCACCTTCCCTTCCCCTCGCCACAACAGACACCCTGTGAGGTAGGTGGGGCTGAGAAAGCTCGAAGAGAGCTGTGACTAGCCCAAGGTCACCCAGCTGGTTTCATGTGGAGGAGTGGGGAAGCCAACCCAGTTCGCCAGATTAGCCTCCGCCGCTCCAGTGGAGGAGTGGGAAAATCAAGCCCAGTTCTCCAGATCAGAGTCCACCGCTTCAAACCACCGCTCTTAACCACCACACCATGCTGGCACCATGCTGTGCATCTGTGCATTGCATTTTTTGGCCATGTGCACCTTTTGGAATGCTGACCAAGGTGCACCAGAAAAGGAGAGCCACGTCCTCCTCTGCATGGTGCTTCATTACATCTTTCCCGGCGTTTCTTGAATACCCAGGTGGCCCTAGTGTGCCCTCAGTAATGTGCTACACATCCAAGTGAGAAGCTGAGGCGAGACCTGGGCTGTACCTACCCACACAGCAAGGACTCTCCATTTCTCTGCTAATTGCTCTGAATTCCCAGCTTTTGTTCAAGGGGGGGGGGTCCTTAGCCCTTTTCATTCTGGAGGCTTAAGGGAAAAGGTGTATTTCTGCAACAAAAAGGGCTAGTGACTTACTAGCCCAGTGGTGCTGGGGGAGGACACACCTTCCCATCCACATGACATGCAAATGACCACTTTGACTATGGCCTTTCCTAAAAGACCAAACTAGGTATGGGAAAGCTCAGAGCAAATCACAGGAAAACCTGGAAGGTAGACAACTAAGGGATGGTGTTTGGTTCATGCCCCCCCCCCCCCCAGTCCCATTCTTGAGTAAAATCTCTGTGTGGAAGCACCCTGGACACAAATGCCCAGAACCCGAGCCTGCTGTGTCTAATGTTGCCAATGACCAGAAATGTGGATCCCGGTCCCGGCCGGCCGCACTGAAGTTGGTAGCAGAACGACTGTGTATATTCAGAGGATGAGGAATGAGCTGCCTCTCGGAGTAATGAGCTGGCTCTCAAAAATCTCTCCGAACAACCGGCCCCGGCCTGGCCCCCTGCCCGGGTGGGAGCCTCCGAATCTTGGAAGCCAGCTCTGCAGCTGCTTCTTCACTAATTGGGAGGGAGACGGTCTATGAAGCAGCGGAGTGAATGGAAGCCACTCGGAGAGGAGGGGGAGGGAAGGGAGGGGAGGGGGGCGTTCTCTAGCCAAAAAGGGCAGGAGAGGCAAAGCGAGGGATTCAGGAAAGACAGATTTACCAAGCGGAGAGAGAGAGAGATATTTTGCCAGCTAGCCTTTTTATTTCCTTTATTCCATTCTTTACGCTCATGGACCAACAGGTCACGAGCAGAACAAATTCAATACGTTCCATAATATCTAAATAACCGAACATACAAAAATATAATATCTAAACAGTACAGTTAAAAAGAGGTATCATTAAAAACCATAGATAAAAATTTCGCCACGGCGAGGGTTACATTTGGATCAGTATCAGCCAATAACTTTGCAACTATATCTTGCTTTAGGGCAGGTCCCCACCTCCGAATATATGTTCTGATCCATTTGTCTCTGGCAAGATCATGCTTTTTACCATGTACAAAAAAAATGCCAGACAGTGTCCAGACTCCCTGATCCACAATCACAAAGTCGCTCGGAAAAGGGGGCGCCAGCTAGCCTTGGTCAGATTGTGTGTCAACTTCTGAGACCCACATGGCTTTGCAGCAAAGAGCTCTGGGTTACTCCACACTTAGCATTCTTAGAGCACATTTTGAGTCAAAAACCCGCCCGTCAGATCTTTCTGTAATCTGCTGTCACAGTGTCGGGGGCCCCGTGTGTGTGTCAGACTCCCCCACCCCTTGCATCTTTGACAGACCTCAAAGGAGTTTTGAAATGGCCTGATCTTGGGAGTTGGAGGATTTGCTTCCATGTTTGCTGTCTGCTTCTGTCTCTACCATCTCTCCTGCCACACACACACACAACCTCAACTTAGGGTTGCCAGCCTCCAGGTAGTAGCTGGAGATCTCCTGCTATTACAACTGATCTCCAGCCGATAGAGATCAGTTCCCCTGGAGAAAAAATGGCCATTTTGGCAGTTGGACTCTATGGCACTGAAGCCCCTCCCCTCGCCAGACCCCGCCCTCCTCAGGCTCCACCCCAAAAACCTCCCACCAGTGGCAAAGAGGGACCTGGCAACCCTACCTCAACTTCATTTTTACAGGGAGCACTGTTTAAATTTCCCTACATTTAAAGATATTTATGTGTGCATATGTATTTATTTATATATTTATACCCCACTTTTCTCTCCTTCGAGAGGCCAAAGCAGCATACGACATTGTTCTCTGCTCCTCTGCCTTAATCTCACAACAACCACCTTGTGAGGTAGACTAAGTCACCCAGTGTGAGCTTCCACAGCAGGGCAGGGCTTCGCACTTGATCATAGATCTGTTTTAGTAGAAAAGGGCAAGAGTCCAGTAGCAATTTTAAAGACTAACAAAAATATTTTCTGGCAGGGTATGAGCTTTTGTGAGCCACAGCTCACTTCTTCAGATCTAGCTGTATCTAAAGAAGTGAGCTGTGGCTCACGAAAGCTCATACCCTGCCAGAAAATATTTTTGTTAGTCTTTAAGGTGCTACTGGACTCTTGCTCTTTTCTACTACTGCAGACAGACTAACACGGCTACCCACTGTGAATAGATCTGTTTTGCCTTTCTGATATTGAGTTTTTCCACTATATCACCAACTCATGTAAATGAGCATTCCCAGTGGGGAAAAATCCTCCTTTACGTTATCAGAAAAACTGCATGACTTCACCTAAAACAGTGCTGGATTCTTTAAAGAGGACAGAAACATTCAGGAGCAAAGAAGGATGGTCTATCAAGGACCCAAGAGATGCAAGGACTGGGGAAATGGGGGTTCATACCCCCCACTCGAATAAAACCCCCCACCGTGCTTCCTAACTATTTACAGGGCTGGTGTGAGAATAAAATATAGTGGTGGGGGAGGCTACCTGTGGTCAGTGAATAATATTACGCCCAGCTCTAGTGGCCAGCTTCTTCAGGAAGGGGCTTGACTTTTCCCTTCTGCTTTATCAACCCCACCTGCTCCTGAGAGAAGCAGCCATCAGAGCTGGGCCTGGAGGGGTGCCCAGACCACCACATCAGGGAGAACGCCATGGCTGGGTAGAATTAGGGTTGCCAACCTCCAGGCAGGGCCTGGAATTACAACTGATCTCCAGCCTACAGAGATCAGTTCCCCTGGAGAAAGTGGCCTTCTTTGGAGGGGGGGACTGTAGGTCACTGTACCCAGCTGAGGTCCTTCCCCTCCCAAATCTCTCCCTCCACCCCCAAATCTCCAGGGATTTCCCATCCTGGAGCTGGCAACCTGAGGTGGAACAGGCAGCACTCAAGGTGAGTCAGAGTCCTGGGTGGAGCTGCACCTTCCCCTGAGAAGCCAGTTGGGCCGTCCTGGTGGGGTTTTGCCCTCCTTGAACAGGCAGTAGGGCAAGAGGCATGAGGAGCTTGGAGAAACCTTCTGTGGGCTGGGCTGGCCCGGGGCTGTTGTGAGGAGATGGCGGAGAAGCGACACCGCAGAGTGGAGGAGGAGGAGGAGGAGGAAGAAGAAATGGTTTTCATATGCCAACTTTCTCTCCCACTTAAGGAAGAATCAAACCAGTTTACAATCTCCTTCCCTTCCCCTCCCCACAACAGACACCCTGTGAGGTAGGTGGGGCTGAGAGAGCTCTAACAGAGCTGTGACTAGCCCACGGTCACTCAGCTGGCTTCATGTGGAGGAGTGGGGGAACCAACCCAGTTCACCAGATTAGCCTCCGTCGCTCATGTGGAGGAGTGGGGAATCGAACCTGGTTTGCCAGATTAGAGTCCACTGCTCCAAACCACTGCTCTTGACCTCTACACCACGCTGGAATTAGCCCACCAAAGGGCATCACATCTTTAGGTTAGCATTTGCTCCTAACTCAGTCAATGGAACTCCCTGCAACATGTGTTTGTTGGGGTGGGGGTTGTGCTGGAAAGGCTGACGAAATACCCTGACCAAGGACAGCCCACCGTAAGGATGGGGAAGACGGGTTCTGGGCAGCCAAGTGAGCTGGTCAAGAGTTCTGGTGGTGAGGTGAACGTGCTCTTCCGAAGCAACTGGGATAGCCCCGGGCCCTTGGCTTCAGTCAGCAGACACCTCCCATCCCAGATCCCCAGGCAGGGAGTGCACTCGGCACCCCTGCTCTCCAAGGGGCAGAACGTGCCCCTCCTGCCTGTGTCCTCGAGTCGCTCAGCCCCGGGCGCCTTGGCACAGGAGTGGGCCGCGCTGGCACCCTGCATAGTAGGAAGGGACGGAAGAGGTGCCCCAGCCGCTGCCCGGCTAGCCCTGTGGATTCTCCGTCCTTGCAGGGGAGATCCCCAAGTCATGACTCCATCCCTCACCCCTCACCCTCCTTGAGCCACGGATGCCACCGGGCAGGAAGGGCCAGGCGTCGGCTGAGGTGACGCGGCAGCGGCTTCCTCCGGTTTGGAAAGCAGCCAGCGGCCTCGGAAGGGCCCTGTTTACCAAGCGAGGGGCGCGATGTCAGCTCAACCACCCAGGGCTCTATAAATGGACATGCTCATTCTCAGCAAAGGCAGGGGAGGGGGGGGAGCGCTGATTCAGCCGGCACGCATCCCAGGCCCACATCGGCAGCAGCAGCAGGAATTCCACTCCTGACGGCTCACTCCGGAATGGACGGGGCCCTGCATGCCAGGGGATGTTCAGCCTCAGAGCTCACTCTCTAGGTGCCAGCCACGGTGGGCACTGCCCGGACACACCAACGTGCCCAAAAGACAGGCAGGCCCAAGTTCTTTAGCAGATGACTCTCTAGCCTGCATGGTACAGCCCTGCAAAGTCTCCCCCCAGGAGAGGTTCTTTTTTTTGGGGGGGGGGCTTTTAGCTGGAGTTTCGGCTGGGGGGTCTTACTATAAATGACCTCTCCAGGGAGGAGGGCCTGGCCCCCTCCCTGCCCATCTTCAGGAGGCAAATGGAGTCAGTTTTCTTGAGCAGTGCATTTTGATTGATTTCGCTTTTATTTATTGGCAGTCCTAACTGGAGTTTTTAAATCAGGACCTTTTCTATGTTTTTTAATTGTTCTGTTTTTATTGTGTTTTTAAAAACATCATTTCATTTATATTGTAATCTGCCTTGAGTTCCACCAAGGGGAAAGGCAGCTAATGAATGTTTGAATGAATAAATAAATAAAATATTTTGTGTTCGAACTGTGTGCTCTTCCAGAGATGCTGCAAGTATTTAAATGACCTGAAAGTTGAAAGTCCGCTCGGATGGCGGGCCGTTGGTCAGCACTCGGTCTGCTGAGTGCTGGGGGGGGGGGCTCCCTGATTCTTACTCAAAGGGTCCATCAGGGCAAACAGGGTCTCCTCTGGCTGGCAGTGGCTTTTAGAGGCTGGGGACAGACTTGGGGAGACAAAATATTTGCTTTGCTTTGTTTACTTCATTTATAGCTCACTTTTCTTGCTCAGGCTCAAGTGGGTTACAAAATAGAATCATAGGGTTCAGGGTCATCTAGTCCAACCCCCTGCACAATGCAGGAAAATCACAACTACCTCCCCTCCCACACCCCCAGTGACCCCTTACTCCATGCCCAGAAGATGGCCAAGATGCCCTCCCTCTTATGAACTGCCTAAGGCCACAGAATCAGCATTGCTGACAGATTGCTGACAGATAAAAACAATGCTTACAATAGATCAGTTAAACAATCCCCCCCCCCCCCAATAAGTCTAGGTTTGTTGAAGAGCTTTAGAGATGTGAAGATATCATTATTGGGAGAAACAGCACTAAAGTCCTGCTGAGCAGGAAGGGAGTTCCACCCCGGCTGAAGGCCCACTAGAGTCGCCAACCTCCAGGTACTAGCTGGAGATCTCCCACTATTACAACTGATCTCCAGCCGACAGAGATCACTTCACCTGGAGAAAATGGCCGCTTTGGCCATTGGACTCTACGGCATTGAAGTCCCTCCCCAAACCCCGCCTTCCTCAGGCTCCACCCCAGAAATCTCCCGCCGGTGCCGAAGAGGGACCTGGCAACCCTAAGGCCCACCAATACAGTTCCTTTTGTATTATATCTACCGGCTCCCCCCTCTTAAGGACAGGGCAGCGTATCTTCTCAGAGACATCTTTGCACTGGGGAAGTTCCACTTGGCGTATCTCTTAGATTACTCTCTACCTTTCTGCCCCTCACGGGACTCGTGCTTGGGATGGGGAATGCCAGAGGACAGGCGCTTTGCACAAAGAGGGAGCCATTTCCAAACAGCGGAGGAGAACAGCATTGTTACAGCACGTAGTTATAATAATAACAATTTATTAATACGGTCACTGACCAGCAAAAACAAACAAACAACAACAGCACGTAGTTAATACTGGTTGTATTCAGAAGAACCCTAAAGGTACTCTGCATCTTCAGGATTAGAACTCCATGTTCAAGATTAACCCACGAGAAAAAAATCCTCAGAATATTTTATTGATAGTCCGCATTTCTAGCTGAGATTTAAGGCAGATTACTTTATATATAGCTCTTAGTCAGCAAGCATCAGCTGGATCCCACCCGGGGTGGGGAGCACAGCGGGGGGGGGGGGGCAAGACCTCAGCCTTCCCAAACAGTGTTACTTCTGTCCTGGCAGGATTCAGCTCACCCTTAACCAGGATGTGGTGCAGGACTCCTACAGCATCCCTGATAGGGTTGCCAGCTCCAGGTTGGGAAATACCTGGAGATTTTGGGGGCGGAGCCTGAGGAGGGTGGGGTTTGGGGAGGGGAGGGACTTCAACGCCATGGAGTCCAAATGCTAGAGCGGCCATTTTCTCCAGGTGAACTGATCTCTATCAGCTGGAGATCAGTTGTAATAGCAGGAGATCTCCAGCTACTACCTGGAGGTTGGCAACCCTAATCAGCGATCAGCTTATCTGTGGCCACCCAGTTCCAAAACCAAGCATGATTTCTCCTCAGAGCGTTACATAGAGGTTAAATTGATAAGAGAGCCAGTGTGGTGTAGAGGTTAAAAGCGGTGGACTCTAATCTGGATAACCGGGTTCGATTCTCCACTCCTCCACATGAAGCCTGCTGAGTGATCTCAGGCTAGTCTCTCCAAACTCTCTCAGCCCCACCTACTGTTGTGCCCGTGAATAAGGGCTAATATAACACGCACACACATATGCCATGGATGTTTGGGGAAGTTGGCATCAGAAGATTATAAGCCACAACCCCTTTTGTTGCTGATAGGGCCCCTTGCATATTAAGCATAGCCGTCTTTGGCTTACCAAATGGATTCTCTTATCTGTAGTTAGGAATGTAGTTTCTGTTTTCCACTTGCGAACGCGAAGCGTTTTTTAAGAATGCCTTCGGGCTACATTATAGACTATGCTTATTAATGTATTCAGGTATCTAATTATGTATTGGCTCTTTTGTCTTTATGATGTAATGTACCTGCCCCAATCCTAAGGGCATAAAGGATCCTTCCCTTCCTTTGTTCTCTCATGGTGACTCTCTGCTCTTGTATTGGCGGTAGCCCACCCGGTTTAATTCAGAATTAAACTGACTGGTTTAATTCTAACCTCCTCCTAATTGTCTGTTTATTGGACTCTATGGACAATCAGGCACTTCACTACCTCACAAGGTGTGTGCTGTGGGGAAGGGAAGGTGATTGTTAGCCACATTGAGACTCCTTAAAGGTAAAGAAAAGCAGGGTATAAAAACCAACTCTTCTAAATGGCATGGGGGAGCCCTGAGGAACCCCACAAGGCCAGTCCCACTCTGATGACAACCTGAAGCGGGTCGTGCTGTTCAGATGACAGGCTCTTAGAATGTATCACTTACCGAGAAGTGAAGTTATCTTATTCAGCCAGTCATCGAGTAAGCAGGACTCAACAACTTTACCTACTTTAAAAAAGCAAGTCTTTTTATTGATATACTTCTAGTAAAATATGTATAAATGCAGATTATCAAGTCTTTAACATTTCTATAAAAACTCTTGTCAAAGTACAATGTATGTACTTTACATTACATTACAATGTATGAAGTAAAAGCAAGGAAGTCTTACATACTATTCAGTTTCAAAATCCAACTTCTAAAATATAACAGTCAAATTATTCTGATTCAGTTCAAAGTGTCAAATTCATAAAGTCTAGAGTAATGTATTTAAGCCATACATACCAGTCAGCCTTTTCTTGAGAGCCTTTGAAAGGTTCTGATTCTCTGGGCTTACTGTAGCTGTATTTATACTGTTTCAGGCTCATTAAGAGTGTTAATTTTACCATCAGGAGGGATATCTTTCTCCCCACTTTCAGATAACATGAGCAGTGCAATAATGTCTTAGTTGCAGCTGTTCAGGTTATTAGCTTCTCCCCATGACCAAATATGGGCTTCCTTTCCTTTCACTCTATTTTGCTTAAAGTATAAACAATCATTTCTGAGCTCCATGATCACGCCATATACTCAATTTTCATACCATTCTCATCTTCAGTACAATAAATGAGACTATTTAGAAATCTACAATACAATATATAACTATATAAATCATAAAACACAATTATTGTTCACATTGTAACATGTAACCATCTGGTCAGTAGGAAACCTTCAGCAAGGTCATAGAAAGCAAGAAGCTTACTGCACTTACAGCCTTGAGGTTATGGAAAGCAGGAAGCTTACTGCACCTATAGCCTTGAGATATGAGCAGCTGATAGCTGGCAGCTGAATCAGAAAGGGTAATTTCAGATACACCTTTCTGGCAGAAAGTGAAGAATAACTTTGTTCTTCTCCCTTCAAGGACAAGACCGGGGTAAGTTAGTTAGCTCTTGAAAGAATTCAGACCTTGAGAGAATTCAGTCAGCCTGTTCTAAGGACATTTGCATTTTGCAAGCTGTTGTCAGGCTTTTCATTACACAAACCTCTACAGTTTGTGGTTCAGATTTATACGTTGTGTTCAAGCTCTACATCAGTGGTTCCCAACCTTTTTTTGACCAGGGACCACTAGGACTTTTTTGTTCGGTGCAGGGACCCCAAGGTTCAAAATAAAAATTGCGAGAATTTGAAAATAAACTTTAATCATAAGTGTTAGTTAAACATTAAACTTAGAATAATATTTGAATATATTTTTTATAATAGAGAACTTTTAATTGAAAATATTAATTTATTATGGGTTTATAACTTTGTTTCACGGACCTTAATTTAGTTCTCGCGGACCCCTGGGGGTCCACGGACCCCTGGTTGGGAACCAGTGCTCTACATGGAATTAATTCTGCACATGTACACAAAATACCATAATTATGTCAGAGACTGTGACCGTCTCCAACAGCAACCCTCTGAGACCAGCCCCAAGGAACAATTCCAACCCATCCAAGGCACAGCCTGTAATCCCTGCTTCTTAAGGTTGCCAATGTCCAGGTACTAGCTGGAGATCTCCTGCTATTACAACTGATCTCCAGCTGATAGAGATCAGTTCACCTGGAGAAAATGGCCGTTTGGGGCAATTGGACTCTATGGCATTGAAGTCCACGCCAGAGTTTGCCGCCCTAGCAGTAGAGCCAAGGGATGTGGAATGGTATTGTGTTGCCCGATCTTGTCAGATCGTGGAAGCTAAGCAGGGTCAGTACTTGGAAGGGGGACCACCAAGGAAGACTCTGCAGAGGAAGGCGATGGCCAACCACCTCTCCTTAACCGTTGTCCTCGAAAACCCCCTACCAGGGTCGCCATAAGTCGGTTGCCACTTGACACCCACGCATGCCCACAGTAGAGCCAGCACGGTGGACAGGGCAGCCTAGTGTCACCTGGTCTGTTCTGCTGCCATTCTTTTGTTACCTCGATTGCTAATCTCGGGGTCTTCCTTCCTTGCAACCGACAGAGTTGCTGACCTCCAAAAGGGAAGGGCTGAGGCTCAGTGGCAGAGCACCTGCTCGGCTTGCAGAAGGTCCCAGGTTCAATCCCCGGCATCTCCGGTTAAAGGGACTAGGCAAGTGGGTGATGTGAAAGACCTTTCTCTGCCTGAGACCCTGGAGAGCCGCTGCCGATCTGAGTAGACAATACTGACTTTGATGGACCAAGTGTCTGATTCAGTAGAAGGCAGCTTCATGTATTCATGAGTTCAACATGTCAGCTAACGAGAGAGATCATTAGAATCCCCCGTCTCGCCTTTCCTATCATAACATGGATTTCTTTATCGATAAAGAACACCCTCTCCTTTCTTGAAGCAAAAAAACCTCCTGTGGACTTTTATCTTAACGCAGCCTCCCCTCCGCTTGGGCACAGCCGGCTTAAGCTCAGCTTCATGAGTCGTGAAATCAAAGTTTCTGCTCTAGTTGTGGAATTATGTTTCTGAAATTCCACTATGCCTCATGCTGGATCTTTTCTGCCATACCCCAAATATCTCCCTCCCCTTTTGCTATTTTTGTTTAATACCCAGCCTGGTGACCAGTCCTACAAACCTTTTGGCAACATTTTGAGGGGTTCTGTGGTATTATCATGTCACTGTTTGGAATTTTTAAAATATTCTAATAGACTGGCTCTGCTACAGACCTATATTCCCTGTAAAGCTTAATTTTCTGACTTTTTCGTTGCAAAATCATGAAATCTCCCCAAAGCTGATTGCTCTTGCAAGACCACACAATTAGATGGCTTGACCGTTCTTGCTCCAGATTAGAACTCGTTCTGCTTCTGTCACAGACTCTGGCAACATGCAAAAATAGTCTCCCGAATGAGATCAGGGCCCTGCGGGACCTCCAAGAATGCCGCGGGGCCTGTAAGACAGAGTTATTCTGCCGGGCTTATGGTTGAGGCCAGTGATGGTTCTCCCTATAAATACTGGGGGCCCTAGTCCTTTTCCCCATCCCGCGGTTGAGCCTTTATTATTGAGCCATTATTATGTGATTTTAACACCATCAAGGAGACTATTTATTGAATGATTTGGGCTATTTTAAATGTATTTAAATTTTGTTTTTATTGATTTTATTGTTCTGAATTTGTGAGCCTCCCTGAGCCTGGCCTTTGGGCCGGGGAGGGTGGGGTAAAAGTGTAATAAAATAAAATAAATAAAATTTAAAAAGAGAACGGCATGAGGCTGCCCACACTGAAAATGAGCCACAGATGTTTTCTGTAAATCTCATTTAAGAAGCTGGAGGCGGATCCTACTGCTTTCTAATAACAAGACCTGAAGGCTACTTTGGGGAAGGGCCGTGGCTTGGTGGCAGAGCATCTGGGGAGCCAGCGTGGTGTAGTGGTTAAGAATAGCGGACTCTGATCTGAGTGACCTTGGGCTAGGGTTCCCAACCTCCAGGTGGTGGCTGGAGATCTCCTGCTATTACAACTGATCTCCAGCCGATAGAGATCAGCTCACCTAGAGGAAATGGCTGATTTGGCAATTGGACTCTATGGCACTGAAGTCCTTCACCTCCCCAAACCCTGCCCTCGTCAGGCTCCACCCCAAAAATCTCCAGGTATTTCCCAACCCGGAGCTGGCAACCCTACCTTGGGCCAGTCACAGTTCTCTCAGAACTCTCTCAGCCCCACCTGCCTTACAAGGTGTCTCTTCTGGGGAGAGGAAAGGAAGGCAATTGTAAGCAACTCTTCTTCTTCTGATCCCAATATGACTACAGAGATCAGTTTCCCAGAGAAAATGGCAGCTTCAGAGGGAATTTTGCCCCACTGAGGTCCCTCTCCAAACACCATTCTCCTTAGCTCTGCCTGCCCCCACATCTCCAGGAATTTCCCACTCGAGAGTTGGCAACCGCCAGAGCAGGAGAGGGAGAGGACCCCTTTAGCAGGGCTGTTCTGCCTCTTGGTCAGCCACAGGGTGGCTCTCAGTGGCCCGAGGTGATTGCCCGTGGTACTTGGGGATGAAATCCTCGGCTGTTTAGGGCAGTTGCTGAGGTCAGCTTTCAGAGCAGCCGTTTCTTTCAGCCTCCGCTCTTCACCCATAGTGTCCTCCATTTCCTCCTCCATTATGAGGGGCTCTCCAGCCAGACTTCTCCAAGCAAGAAGGACCAGGAAGAGGAGGAGGAGGAAGAAGAGTTGGTTTTTATATGTGAACTTTCTCTACCACTTAAGGGAGACTCAAAGCAGCTGACAATCACCTTCCCTTCCCCTCCCCACAACAGACACCCTGTGAAGTAGGTGGGGCTGAGAGAGTGTGACTAGCCCAAGGTCACCCAGCTGGCTTCATGTGTAGGAGTGGGGAAACAAATCCAGTTCTCCAGATTAGCCCCTGCCGCTCATGTGGAGGAGTGGGGAATCAAACCCAGTTCTCCAGATCAGATTCCATTGTTCCAAACCACCGCTCTTAAACCACTACACCAAGTTTCCTGAGGCTGGATCCAAAAGCCATGGGGAAGTGGGGAAGCTTTTTTTCAGGGATCTCTAGGCAGGTGCACTTGGCCCCAGTGGGCTAACAGGGGACCAACAGTTTCTGTGGCAACCAGCTTCTCTGAAGATGCCAAGGTACCTGTGTGACACCTGTGTGCTAGGAGAGAGCTGATTTCCTAACTCCCATACAACTTTGAGGGGCTTCTTCCAAAAGGGTCACAGAATATGGTCTTCAAAACAGGGCAGATGCAGATAGAGCCTCTTGTTTCTCGTTTTCCTCATGGGGGTGGTGGTAGGGTTGCCATCTCTGCCTTGGGAAATACCTGGAGATTTGGGCGATGGAACCTGAGGAGGGTGGGGTTTGGGAAGGGATTCAACAGGGTATAATGTCATAGAGACCACCTTACAAAGTGGCCATTTTCTCCAGGTGAACTGACCTTGTAATTCCAGGAGATCTCCAGACACCACCTGGAGGTTGGCAACCCTAGGTGGTGGAGGCCAGAGACCTGTGAGTAAGCTTCCCAACGGGCCAGAAGAAAAACATTCTGTTTCTTAAATAGAGTTTTAATGAGTGTAAATGGGCAGTTGAAGCATTTCGTCTCATGGAGCTGAATAGCGTCACCTGGGAACTGCAACACAGATCAAACTGATATTAAAGGGACAGCCAGTGTGACCAGTTTAAAAGCTGGCAACTCTTCACTGGAGGCCCCAGTTAGCCCCCACCGTCCACAGAATTACCAACCAGCAGGGGGTCCAGACAGGCTGCAGGCTCTTCCTCTTCTCCGGCTGGGAGCCCCCAGGATCCGCCTCGGCCCCTTCCTCTGCTCCTTTCCCATATAAAGGCTGAAAATGTTCACTACTTGGCGGAACGCAAACATGTTTATAAAAGTGCTGTGGAACCTGGCAGGCAGGCGAGGCTCTTGTGTGACGCCCCCCCCCCGGCCCCCCTCCAGCCCGCTCTGCTTCACTAGCCCACCGCGGCTGGCTTCTGATGGTTACCAGATTTATGGACAGCCAAGGAAAGGGGGAGGAAAGGAGTCGAAAGCAAAGGGAGTCAGGCAGGAGGCTGGACTTATAAGGCAAGTAGAGAGCTGGACTCCCTCTGCGGCAGCCAGAAGTTTGCCTCATTCATTGCTGCAGAGCAGAGATAAACTACCGTCACTCCAAACCCCCCCCCACACACACACACACACCGCTTCATGCTAGCAATTTTCAGACTTGCAGAGAAGAACCTTGCTTCAATAGGTCTCCTAGGAGCAGGCCTGCTAACCGTAGGAGCGAGGGCCAGCTGGAACAGCCCAGCTTCCCCCGCTAGGCTCTTGAAAATCTGGAGAAGGGGTGGGTGCGGATGGGTTTTATTAGGCAGCTCAGGTAAGGTCATCTAAATAAAACAGAGAAGGCTTACGGCTCGCCAACATCTGTGCTCTGGAGAACTGAAAAAGAACCAAACCCAGCAAGCAAAGTGAACTCCCAGGGCCAGGCAACAACACAGAACGTGTACAACAAGACCATTAAAAACAAACAAAAACACATCATTAAAACAAGTAAAACCAAACTTAAATACACATCCAAAAACATATAAACAAATCAAAACATAGGGCATAGGGGTTGCCAACCTCCAGGTACTAGCTGGAGATCTCCTGCTATTACAACTGATCTCCAGCCGATAGAGATCAGTTCACCTGGAGAAAATAACTGCTTTGGCAATTGGACTCTATAGCGTTGAAGTCCCTCCCCTCTCCAAAAACCGCCCTCCTCAGGCTCCACCCCAAAAACCTCCCGCCGGTGGCAAAGAGGGACCTGGCAACCTTAATAGGCAGGAAGGAGAGACCACTGAGGGAATGTCCGACGAAACGAAAGAAGTTCTGAGTGTAGGGGAAGGGGGCTGCATGTTTTCACCTTTTCTTTGTACCCTTGTTCAGCCTGAATGCTTGAACAGACTGTGTGTATTCTTTTTATTCATAAAAAGAACCTTTCTTATGTTTTGAATGCTCTATGTCTGATCGCTTGAAATGCACCATACCTCTGTTATCAAAACTGTGGTAGCGGGGAGGGGCAACAGAGCTCACCATCCTTGAAGCGCAATAGCCTGAAATGGTGAGAAGTCATGATATGTTCCTCCCCCCCACCCCCCGCACTAGCTTGCAGGATCATAGCAGGAGGCCTGGCAACTAGGCGAAGCCTCCAAATGGCAACGTAGGTACAGATTGCTAGACATACGGCTCTGTTTATCATAGATAAGCATAGTTTATCAGGCACACAGGGGACTACCTTTACCTTTTTTTATTTCAGTAGAACATGACACACGTTGACACAAATGATAATATCAGGAGCATACATAGCGCCAAATGCAAGAATTCCCACAATAAACTATTCCTGTATCCACACAAACACGGTGCAACAAGAGAGAAGCAGGGAATTATATTATCTCTCATGAATGGGGGTTTATTCATGCGGCTCAGTATGAATAACGTGGCTCAGCACAGAGCTGAAGATGGCCATATAAAAAAAGAAAATCTTTGAACTAAGGCATACGGGAAGGGTAGATGGGGCGCTAGAATAAGCAGTAGGCAGAGGGAATGGCAGGCACAGGTTTTCATGAGGCTAAACGGCTTACTGGAAGGAAAAAGATAGAGGTGAACAGCTGCTAGTAATCCAAGTGCGAACAACTCACAGATTCATGCCAGTGCTCTGAAACAATTGTGCACGGGACTCCTGTGTCTATTTCTTACTTATTGTGCGTCCATGTGGGCGCCACTTCCCAATAAAGGACTTGCAACAGTCAGTGTTTGGGCAGTGGAAACTGTATGGATCATTAACCAACAAGTCAGTTTTCAGAAATTCTAAGTTGCACCAGCATGGTGTAGTGGTAAAGAGTGGTGGTTAGGAGCAGTGGACTCTAATCTGGAGAACCGGGTTCGATTCCCCACTCCTCCACATGAGCGGCAGAGGCTAATCTGGTGAACCGGGTTGGTTTTCCCACTCCTACGCATGAGGCCAGCTGGGTGACAGTGGGCTAGTTCCAGCTCTCTTAGAGCTCTCTCAGCCACACCTACTTCACAAGGTGTCTGCTATGGGAAGGGAAGGTGACTGTAAACCAGTTTGATTTTTCCTTAAGTGGTAGAAAAAGTCGGCATACAAAAACCAACTCTTCTTCTTCTTCCATATAAGAAAATAGACCTATGAAGTCTTAAACCCGATAGTTAACAAAGCAGTACCAGATGGAGCATTATGGGACAGGCATTCCCCAGAAAAAAACAACACTGGGCAAACCTGGCTTGCGCCAATGGTTCGCAAGACCCTTTGCAAGGCTGAGGGGTAGAATACAACCCGTGCAACAGTAAAATGCAAAGAGGGTGGGCAAAAACCCACTTTAAACGGCTCAAGGGAAGGAACGGGGGGTCACTCACTGGGAAGCTGAGATGGGTCCTGCCAGCGTTAGCTGCAACAATAGGCAGCCCGGCAGCTCTGACTCAAGGCGACCACGTTTGGTGACAAAGCCCTGGGCGGAGAAAGGGCCAAATCTCCACGCTGTGTCACACAAGTCTAAGAACGCTGGCAAATACCTACTAAAAGATTTTTCTCTCAGTCTCTGATTCAGTGTCAGAGGGAAGGGAGGATCTGTGAATCAGGAATGGAGACTCCAGTGACGGTTTTGGTGTGTTCAAATGTTCACGGTGCGTCTGTTGCAGTAATAATAGACAGGAATGTAGTGGACAACTGACTGTATCCCAGCACGAGCCTTCATGGACCAAGAGCCCACTTCAGCAGATGCAATGCTGTACACCACCCAATAAGGAAACACACACACACACACAGAGTGACACATATGTCACTGGTCACCAAGATTAAGTTAATTAATGTCATCATATTCCCTACTACTATGTATGGGTATGAAAGCTGGACATTGAAGAAAGCTGATAGGAAGAAAGTAGATTCCTTTGAAATGTGGTGCTGGAGGAGAGCGTTACGGATACTGTGGACTGCCAAAAAACCCCACAAATCAGTGGGTTCTAGATCAAATCAAGCCTGAACTGACCCTAGAAGCTAAAATGACTAAACTGAGGCTATCGTATTTTGGTCACATTATGAGAAGACAAGAGTCACTGGAGAAGACAATCATGCTAGGAAAAGTTGAGGGCAGCAGGAAAAGAGGAAGACCCAACAAGAGATGGACTAACTCTATGAAGGAAGCTGCGGCCCCCAGTTTGCAAGATCTGAGCAAGGCTATCAAAGATAGGACATTTTGGAGGACTTTGATTCATAGGGTCGCCATGAGTCAGAAGCGACTTGATGGCACTTAACACACACATATGGTCATAGAGCTATGAAATGCAGAATATTTCAGATGACAAAAATTGGCAACAATTGGCTGCATTAAAAATACAGAAGCTGTTAGAAATGAATGGAAAGCGAAGGCACCGTGGTGACTATGTACATTCTCTTCCTTCACTTTTTAAAATTTATGAACTGTTACGTATTGTTTGCAGTGTGTACCTATGCTGATTATATCTTGTTGCACTTCAATAAAAATTATGTGACATTATTAAGTAAAGTACCAATGTAAAGAAGAAAAGTACAGAGGCCATTCACAAAAGCAGAAATTAGCAATCTCTCTTGTTTTCCCAAGCTGATGAATACCTCTCAGAGGCTAAGAAATGTGGTTGGGTGCTTACCCTAAAGGTGCAGCCAAGTCCAGAACTGTGGCAGATCTATGCTGGAGTCTCCATCGGAAGTGCTTTTGCTAAAGAATAGTGACTTTTGGATCTGCAATAGAACCATGGGAGATTGATATTCACTTGCTGGTTTCTGAAAATCGCCATAATAATCAGACTCTGGAAGAAGAAGGAGTTGGTTTTTATATGCCGACTTTCTCTGCCACTTAAGGGAGAATCAAACCGGTTTACAATCTCCTTCCCTTCCCCTCCCCACAACAGACACCCTGTGAGGTAGGTGAGGTTCTCCAGATCAGACTCCACCGCTCCAAACCATTGTTCTTAACCACTACACCATGTTGGGGTTTGATTCCCCACTCCTCCACATGAGCGGCAGACTCTAATCTGGAGATCCGGGTTGGTTTCCCCACTCCTACACACGAAGCCAGCTGGGTAACCTTGGGCTAGTCATAGCTCTCTCAGCCCCACCTACCTCACAGGGTGTCTGTTGTGGGGAGGGAAAGGTGACTGTAAGCCTATCCCATCTTGTCGCCAAGACGCTATGCATCTGTTGATACACCCTACGGTCAAATTTGCCTTTTTTGCTGTCTGTCGGATCACACTGGCTACTCAGACTCAATTGGCCATCCACCCAAATCTCAAGACCCCATTCACACGTGCTCCTACCCAGAAGAGTATCCCCCATCCGGTCTCTGTGCATAACATTTTTTACTACCCAGAAGCAAATCCTTACATTAAACTCTGTCAAATCGCATCTTGGTCACATCTGCCCACTCACATCTGTTCTTGCAGTGCCGTCCAAGAACTGTAGCTCAAGCCAGTCTGTTCGAAGCCTGCGCCAGCTACAGGAATGTCACTTAGCTGGCGAATGTCACCACCTGTGCAGGTGAAAATGCTGCCTTATCCCAGGGCTTGAAACATCAAAATGTAATCAATGCATACAATAGTGGAAAAGGACAAACATACAACTATATACAATAGTATTTCAATAATCCACAAAGGTATGTATAAATATATTTTCTTCAATAGTCCATAAGGGTACATAGATCCAAGAAGATTCCAATAGTTGGTCACAAGAACACAGCAAATGTGTAAAAGACTATTATGAAAGGAAGACGATCGTTTCATTCTTCATCAGTTCCATTCAATTCATGCAGTTCAAAAGGTATACACAAAAATAAAAAATTCATTTCTTCCCCTTAGGGATAAATCTTATAACTATATCCATTGGCAATTGCAATAGTCCATATGACTTAAAATCTATAGAGGATATAGTTAGAATAAACAGAAGTCATTGCAAATGTAACCGTTCCACAAGGAATACAAAAAGTGTATCCCTTGTGGAACAGTTACATTTGCAATGACTTCTGTTTATTCTAACTATATCCTCTATAGATTTTAAGTCATATGGACTATTGCAATTGCCAATGGATATAGTTATAAGATTTATCCCTAAGGGGAAGAAATGAATTTTTTATTTTTGTGTATACCTTTTGAACTGCATGAATTGAATGGAAATGATGAAGAATGAAACGATCGTCTTCCTTTCATAATAGTCTTTTACACATTTGCTGAGTTCTTGTGACCAACTATTGGAATCTTCTTGGATCTATGTACCCTTATGGACTAAGAAAATATATTTATACATACCTTTGTGGATTATTGAAATACTATTGTATATAGTTGTATGTTTGTCTTTTTCCACTATTGTATGCATTGATTACATTTTGATGTTTCACTCATTTGTGTCGTATTAATTATAGCCTAAGATTCCTGCACTACTTTCCTTATCTTCGATATTAGTGCAGAGGTGTTGATTTTGGTTTGCTCTATTATCCCAGGGCTTGGTAGTGGCACATGACTCCCGGTGTGCGGCATGCTCCACGCAAGCCCGTGAATGACTGCCTGCCACGTTGAATACTGTTCACTTGGAGTTGTGAGCAAATCACTGCGGTGATCTTGTGAAGGGTTTTACTCGCTCAGCACACAGGCTGTGGTAAAACGGGCCATGCAAGCACCTGATTCCTGCCACAGGGATGTGGAATTTAACTCAGCTGCTCCAGATCTCAAGCTGCTAGAGTGCAATGAGGAGCTCGCCTGTTCCGTTTTATTTCACCAGGTCCCCAGCAAACCTGAGTTTACTCTCTGCTGCCACCACCAGATCATTAACCAGAAGAAGAAGAGTTGGTTTTTATACCCTGGTTTTATCTACCTTTAAGGAGTCTCAAAGCGGCTTACACTCGCCTTCCCTTCCTCTCCCCACAACAGACACCTTTTGAGGTAGGTGGGTCTGAGAGAGTTCAGAGAGAGCTGTGACTGGCCCAAGGTCATCCAGCTGGCTTCATGGGGAGGAGTGGGGAATCTAATCCGGTTCACCAGACTAGAGTCCACAGCTCTTAAGCACTATGCCACACTGGCTCAATGTGGGTGCACTGGTTCATAAGAACATAAGAAAAGCCATGCTGGATCAGACCAAGGTCCATCAAGTCCAGCAGTTTGTTCACGCAGCGGCCAACCAGGTGCCTCTGGGAAGCCCACAAGCAAGACAACTGCAGCAGCACCATCCTGCCTGTGTTCCACAGCACCTAATATCATAGGCATGCTCCTCGGATCCTGCAGAGAATAGGGATGCATCATGACTAGTATCCATTTTGACTAGTAGCCATGGATAGCTCTCTCCTCCATGAACATGTGCACTCCCCTCTTAAAGGTTCATGCTGGGAGAAGCAGTTGCTCCGGAAGGCCGGGTCACAGGGCTTTGCAGGGAAAGGCAGAACCTTGACCTGAACCACCGAGGAGAGCGGTGTCCTCCGCTCTGATCACAACCACGTGAAGAGGATGTACCGTTCGTAATCCCACAAGATGCAAAGACTGAATTTGCACCAGACAGTCACAACAGAGGGCTGTGGGGTGCCGAACCGCCCTTTCCCGCCGTCACCTTTGTCTTCAGTCATAGAATAGAAGAATCGTAGAATCATAGAGCTGGAAGGGACCACCAGGGTCATCTAGTCCAACCCCCTGACCAATGCAGGAAATTCACAACTACCTCCCCCACACACACCCCTAATGACCAGAAGATGGCCAAGATGCCCTCCCTCTCATCATCTGCCTAAGGTCATCGAATCAGCATTGCTGACCGCAGAGTCGGGGGAGACCTTGTGTTCTGCCCAGCCTGCTTTATGAGGATGCCTGTGCAAAGGTCTCCCAGGAAAGGGACAAGAAGAGCCTAGGTAGGATGTGCCAGGGTTGCTTTGGCAAAGGGACTCAGCCCTCTCACCATCCCTGGCAAATCCAGGAGACCAGAAGCATGGGAGGAAGGGCGAAATGCCCTTTACGTGGCCCTCCACGACCATTTCCCCTGCGACTTCTTTTTAACAAAATGTAGTCTCAGGGGGATTTTGTACTTTTTTTTTTAACCTGAGCACCCATGAAAGCATCTTGGCAGTAGGATTTTTGACAGGACAATTCCGTGAAAGGAAAGGGCCACATAATGTGTAGTCCCCTCCTGAAGTTCAGGGGCTTTCAAGGAAATAAGAGAAAGGGAAGAAGAAGAAGAGTTGGTTTTTATATGCCGACTTTCTCTACCACTTAAGGAAGACTCAAACCGGCTTGCAATCACCTTCCCTTCCCCTCCCCACAACAGACCCTGTGAGGTGGGTGGGGCTGAGAGTGTGTGACTAGCCCAAGGTCACCCAGCTGGCTTCAGGTGTAGGAGTGGGGAAACAAATCCAGTTCACCAGATTAGCCTCCGCCGCTCACGTGGAGGAATGGGGGAACTGAACCTGGTTCTCCAGGTCAGACCGCTCCAAACCACCACTCTTAACCACTACGCCACGCTGGCTCTAAAAGTGTCTAGGAAGCCTTCTTGACTCATTTACTTCTCTTACAGCCTGCCTTCCTCCACAACGGGGACCCAAAGTGGCTTAATATCCTTCTCCTCTCCTCTATTTTATCCTCACAACTGCCCTGTGAGGTAGGTAAGGGTTAGAGCGAGAGATTGGCCCAAGGTCACCTGGTGAACTTCCAGCATGGGGATTCAAACCGGGGTCTCCTGGACCCTAGTCCAACACCCACGATGCCACACTTGGGGGGGGGGTTGCTCGAAGGGAGGCCTGAAGTTGTGAACTGGACAGCAGACGGCTATGAGGAACAGGAAGGGTGTTGCTGGGGAAAGATGAAATGTGTCCCTTTTCCGGGACTTTGGTTGTGCGACAACAGGCGCCCATGCCTCCCCCTCCCACCTTTCCTCGTGCCTCCCCCTCCCCACCTTTTCCCCAGGCCCAATCCTGCCTGCTCTGGCGGTTGTTGAACACATGAACATGCCTCCTACTGAATCAGACCCCCCTCGGTCCATCAAAGTCAGTATAGTCTAAGACCAGCAGCAGCTCTCCAGGGTCTCGGGCAGGGGTCTTTGACATCACACCTACTTGCTTAGTACCTTTAACTGGAGATGCCAGGAATTGAACCTGGGATCTTCTGCATGCCAAGCAGAGCCACAGTTTGGCTTCGATGCTGAGCGCTCCAGTGGTACTTGTTGGTGGCGGGGGGGGGGGGAGGCTCTTCAGTTCTTCTTCAAACTCCCATCGGTGGGTTTAAAAAGGCCAAAAGCACAGCTGGAAGCAGCTGCCCTGCCAGATGTTTGATACTGCCTGGCAAACAATTGGCAGTGCCCAGCCAGGGGCTGCCCACAGCCCTGTCACCAGCTGGGGGGTGGGATCTGGAGGGCTGGCCCCTCCACCTGCACTTCTGGGGCTGGAAAACCAGGTGGCCGTTTTATTGCGTCCTCTTGAAGGCCAGGCTCTTGTTGGCACCTCTCTGCCTCCCCTCCTCTCTCTCTCACTGCCTGCCCAAACTCTTTTTCCCATGGTTAAGAGCGGTGGTTTGGACTCGTAGACTCTGATCTGGAGAACCGAGATTGATTCCCCCACTCCTCCTCCACATGAGCGGCGGAGGCTAATCTGGTGAACTGGGTTGGTTTCCCCACTCCTACACCTGAAGCCAGCTGGGTGACCTTGGGCTAGTCACACACTCTCAGCCCCACCTAACCTCACAGGGTGTCTGTTGTGGGGAGGGGAAGGGAAGGCGATTGTAAGCCAGTTTGATTCTTCCTTAAGTGGCAGAGAAAGTCGGCAGATAAAAACCAGCTCTTCTTCTTCTTCTTTGGGCAGGCAGGAGGGCAGCCCCCAGCCCAGGGCCGAGGGTCTTCCTCCCTCCGGAAAGGGCTTGGCTTCTGAGCCTGCCTGGCAGCAATGGGGGGGGGGGCGGGGGTCCTGCCTTTGTGACAGCAGGTAGACTTTGCCGTATCACCTTGCTCTTGGGGGCTTCCGATGCACTGAAGGGGGAGCGATTGCCCCCCCCCTTCCCTTCCCTTGGGAAAGATGCTCGAAGGGAGAGCGGAACCTGGGAAGGGCCGGGGGGGGGGCGGAGGCGAAGGATGCTCCGGCCCCTGGACCTGCCCGCGCCCCCCACCCCCGCCTCCTGCCAACAGGCGGACGACCCCTCCGGGAGCGCCGCCGGGCCGGCAGCAGCACGAGGGCTGGAAGACGCGCCCCCCGCACCCCCCCCCCCCAGGTGGAAAGAATGACTCCATCGCCTGTGGGTGCCAAGCGGCTGACATCAGCGGCCCTGGCGGCGGGGGGGGGGGGGGTCTGGGTCCTGCCGCCCGGCCAATGGCCGCCTGGGCCCGGGCCGGGGGGAGGGGGGGGCCGCCCCCAGCCCCGAGTTTTTAAAAGTGGCGGCGAGCGGCGCGCCGGGCAGAGCCGCCGCCACGATGTCCGCCACCCACTTCAACCGGGGCCCTGCCTATGGCATGTCGGCCGAGGTCAAGAGCAAGGTAAGGGGGTTGCTCCCGCCCCTCTGCTCGCCCCCCTCTCGTCCTCACGACAGCCCTGGGAGGTAGGCTCGGCTGAGAGAGGGAGGCTGGCCCAAGGTCCCCCGGGGACTTCCCGTGGCACCAGTGGGGACTCGAACCTGGCTCGCCCAGGTCCTAGTCTGACTCGAACCGCGACAGCAGGCTGGTCCCATCGCAGCACCCCGGACCGGGCGGCCGCCGGACCCCCGAGGGATCATTGAGCAGCAGCGGGCCGAGGACTCCCCAGGGCCCAGCAAGGAGACGCCCCCTCCCCTCCCCTCCCCGGCAAACACGGGGGCTCCTTGTCACTTTCGGGGTGGGGTGGGGTGGGGGGCAAAGCAGCGCTGGATCTGCTCTTGTTCTGTGTGGGATGTGGGTTGGTGCCTGAATTGACTCCGTTGACACCCCGCCTTTCTCCCCAATGGGAACCCAAAGCAGCTTCCGCCATTCCCCTCTCCTCCCTTTTATCCTCACAACAGCCCTGTGAGGTAGGTGAGGCGGAGGGCATGGGACTGTCTCCTAGTTACCCAGTAAGCTTCCATGGCATGAGTGGGGGTTCAAACCCGGATCTCCCGGATCCTAGTTTGACACTTTAACCGCTGCACAACACTGGCTTACACAAACTGGCTCTTTTCAGAGTTCTGGGCTGGCACCACACCAGGTAGCGTCTAGGAGTCATTTCCAGGCAAGAAGAGCGGCAGGTGATCCTCTTTGCAACCCTCCTCTGCGTTTGAAAGCCAAGATGTTGAGACAGGAGAATAACTCTGAGAGAAGAGGGCTGTGTGGACTGGCGGGTGGGAGCGGGCACACGAAGCCTAATAGCCCGTCTGTGCCCCTACAAAGAATCCAGGCATCAAAATGCAGGAATCTGCTGCATCCTTACAACTGCCCAGAAAAATGGGCTACAGCTCTTCTTCCCACACTGCAGATGGGAATACTGAGGCAGGGGAAAAAAACAGTGGCTTGCAAAAGCCCCCCCCCCCGCCCACAACTACCTTTGTAGATGAGGTGAGATTTGACTTCTACCCTCCTCCTGCTTCTAGGGCCAAAACAGATCTGCTGGAGATCACATCTCTCCAGCTACAAATGATCATCCATTATACGGATTGGGGCCACACAGGAAAGGGAGAGGGGTGTTTAACCCTTTCCAGAGGAGGGTAATAAAGATGGTTGAGGGGTCTGGAGACAAAGTCCTATGAGGAAAGGTTGAAGGAGCTGGGTATGTTTAGCCTGGAGAGAAGAAGACTGAGAGGGGAGATGAGAACCATCTTCAAGTATTTGAAGGGCTGTCATATAGAGGATGGGGCCGAATTGTTTTCTGTTGCCCCAGAAGGTCGGACCAGAACCAACGGGTTGAAATTAAATCAAAAGAGTTTCCATCTAGACATTTCTAACAGTCAGAGCGGTTCCTCAGTGGGACAGGCTTCCTCGGGAGGTGGTGAGCTCTCCTTCCCTGGAGGGGTTTAAGAAGAGGCTAGATGGCCCATCTGTCAGCAATATTGATTCTGTGACCTTAGGCAGATGATGAGAGGGAGGGCATCTTGGCAATCTTCTGGGCATGGAGTAGGGGTCACTGGGTGTGTGTGGGGGGGAGGTAGTTGTGAATTTTTCTTAACTTCTTAAATTTTTCTTAAATTCTTAAGTGTGTGTGAGAGATTCAGACTGGGACTGTTGCATGGGTGGTGGTGGTGGGGCACAACGGTTAAACTCTTTCCTCCCGTGCCACTTTTCTGCTCTCAGGTACACCACCCCGCCCCCAGTCGCTTCTTGCCCTGTTTGGGAAAGCAAACTTGCAACATTTGGGAGCCTCAAGCGGGGAAAGAGCAGCTCCGGTTGGGTCAACGGCGAAGGCTTGGTTAAGCCCCAGCCGCCATGCCATTCTGCTTCCATCTGGATCAGGGCCCTGTGTGTGTGTAAAGTGCCGTCAGGTCGCAGCCCACTTATGGTGACCCCAGCCAGGGGCTTGCAAGGCATGTGAGAAGCAGAGGTGGTTTGCCATTGCCTTCCTCTGCAGAGTCTTCTTTGGTGGCCTCCCATCCAAGTACTGACCCTTCTAAGCATCTGATATCTGGCCACCTGTCCAGGCCGTACAACTTAGGGATAGAAAACCTGCTGGAGAGCAGCTAATCTCTGGTGCCCACCCTCTGAATTCAGTGGCACTTGATCCAAAGCCCATGTGCATTCGACTGCCGTCCTGGAACACGAGGGTGGCTTTTGCTGCTCCACTTCCCAGCCCTTTGGCCGAGCGTCTGGAGTGGGCCTGGGTCAGACCATTCACACAGTGAATGCTGGAGGAGGGGATTCTCTGCCCGGGAAGATGCCACCTACGTTCATCCCCTTCTGCTTCAGCAGACACGCCCAGGAGGTGGGGCAGCCTGAGCCACCCCTTGTCACAGGTGGGCACAGGACTCCTCAGAGGGGGCAGCCATCTTGGGGCCAGGCCTCAGGGGCCATCTTGAGGTAGGGTCTTCCACACCACTCTCACCCTGCTCAGAAATGAGGCCGCCACCTCAATGGGCAGCTTTTGGGTGCCATTAAGGGGTGGCAGAGGGGGCAATAGGTCATGTGATACTAGGGGACACACTCCTGTGGGGAATTCTCCTGTGCACATGCAGACGTGGAGGCACTTGAGTGAGCCATGATTCCCAAAGACCTGCCAGATGGGGCATGGGTGGGCCAGTGGAGAGACGGGCTGCCTCGGGCACCCAAACCCCTCCCCCCTGCACCCAGACAGGTGCTCAGGGGGCCTTCCTCGGTCATGTGAGATTTCATCCCTGCTGCTTCTGAAGGTATGAAACACCCCCCCCCCCGACTCCCGGATACCACGTACAGTACACACGCAAAGAGAGGTTCTTGTGGATCCGTAAAGACTAACTGATTGACTAACAGCATCACCTGTGAAGAGTGGATGGAATTTATTTGTTTTGATTTTTATGCCGCCCTCAATCCCCGGCCAGGGCCACGAACTGCAAGACGGCCTGGTCACCCACTCTCCTGGTTCCACAGCTGGCTTTCTTTCCGGTTGCTGTGTATATGTTCCTGCTGTTGGAGTTCCCACTTCATGCATCTAGTGAAGTGGGCTCCAGCCGACAGTCGCTTCTGCTTCAATCAGCTTATGAGTCTTTCCAGTGGCCCCCTCCTCCTCGGTGTTCTTGCTAACCCCCCCCCCCACTCCCTGCTTTAAGGGCAGCAGGAGAAGCTTTGCTTCAGGGCTCTTGCTGCGCTCTCCCACCACCCCAGTTGCCTGTCTTTGCTGCTGGGCAGCCAGGCTGGCTGAAAGAGCGAGGGTCTCTTTCAGGGCCTGGGCTTTTGTGATCGGAGAGGTTTGTACCAGGATCCCTTGCAAAGCTGAGAAGACACTGGTGCACAGCTCCCTAGCTCGGGTGGTCTCCACCCCACATCTCGGGGTGGCCAGACAGGTCGGGCGGATCCCAGCCAGTGAATGAGCAGCCTCCGGCCCATTCCTCAGGCCGTTTGCTTCCTCTCTTTGCGCCTGGCCTTTCTCAGGGCTGCCGAATCCCGCAAAGCCCAGCCTGTCTCTTCGCTCTCTTCCAGAGCCGCATTCTTCGGCTCCTGTCCTGGCCAGCGCTCCCCTCTCTGCTGCCGATGGAGTCCGAGGGAAGCCACACACTTGCCATATATGGTCAGGTTTGGGGTTTCTTCATAGGCTGGTTCTAAATAAGGCTTGGTTTGGCAGGATGCGCCTCTGGATGGCAGGCAGGCAGCGCGTCTCCACTGAGAGATCCCGGTCAGAACAGAGACCCCTGCCACCCTCGCGCACATACCCGTGCGCAGTCTATGAAGTGCAGCCACTGAGATAAAAGACCTTGAGGAGGAGAGGGGAAGGGAAGGCTCCTACCTGCAGAGCAGGTGACCCTCACTTTGCACAGCCTCCTATGGGTGACGCCCACTCCCCGTGGCCAGTTGCTGGCAACTGGAAAGAGGACCGTGTCAGGGGAAACTACTATCCTTTGCAGGCCGTTTGCAGATTCAAAAGCCAGCATGAGAAAGCAGCCAGGCTGTTCCAGGCAGGCCTGCCTGTCCTGGGGTCAGCATCTTCAGCAACCCAGAGCATCCCTCCGATGGGCCAGTCAAGCTGATAGCCTAAACAGGTGCCATATTGCCATCTGGGTTCCATAGAGTTATGGGAAAGGTAGTTTATTGGGTTGCGCACCACGCATCAGGCAAAATGAAAGGACTGCTGAGGAAACTGACTTTGGCTCACATTGAACGATGGCTGGTTCCACAGACTTAAATCTTTTGCACGCTTGCCTGCTACTGAAACCTCCTACTGGCTAATGCGTTATGCAGGAATTGGGTGGACGAAGAATAAACTGATTTTGTGACTAGGCCCGTAAAGTCACAAAACTAAAGCAATAAAAAAAATCTGTGTTTATAACCAGCTTGTTTCCAGGTCTCGTGTCGCTGAACCAGTTTGATGGTTTACTTGAAAACGGGCATGTTGTTCGGTCCGATACAGAAGTGTAACAAGTTGGTCCGTCTGAGGTCCCTCTTAATCCGGGACTGAAAGGGCATTATTAAGTGTATGTGAAAGTGCAGGCAGGCAGATTTCAATGCATAAAGGCTGTTTCAGCCTAAGACGAGGATAGTTTCACGTGGGTAGCCATGTTGGCTTCGAGTCCAGTAGCCTTTTCGCGACTTACAAGGTTTTCAGGGTATTAGCTTTGGAGAGTCAAAGCTCCCTTCGTCAGATATCAGAGCTATGACTTTTGAAAACTTATACCCAAAAGTCTTCTTGGTCTCACAGGGGCTCCTGGATTAGACTGAAAAATGACCGTGTGGAAGCTGTGTGTGTGGGGGGGGTGGGGGGCAACGGACTGGCTCCAGCTCCCCCTCCACACATTTGCAGGATGCCTGAAAAGGGCTTACGTTAAAAGGGAGTTTTGGAATGCAGAGGATGGCAGAGGAGAAACGCTGGCCCCTGCCGGTGTGCACCTGGTGCTGCTCCCTGAGGGGCTCGGCCTGGGCTGTCCCGCCTTGCAAAGTCGTTTCCCTAAATACATAACAAAAAAGTCGCTCAGGGAGGACCCCACCACAGCTTCTTCCCTGACATGCTTGCTTTCTATGTGCAGGGCTTTTTGGTTTGGAGTTGGCCTGGAGGAGCACTTACTCACGTGGGACTCCGTTCCACTTGTCTTTCCCACTGGGAAAGGAGGCCTTTGGTTGTGCCTGTTGGAGCAGTGGCTGAGCCCAAATAAGTTGTGTCTTTTGTTGGTTCAACAATCCTTTATGCCTTTGAGTAGATAAATACAAAGCCAAGCTCCGCTTACTCAGACAACCTCTGCAGATGTCAAAAGGAAGCGAGTTCAGATTCATTCCTCTGCGCAGCTCCTCCATTTTGCAGAGTTGCTCCAGTGACTGATGCCTTTAGTGTCAGGAGCGTCAGGCATCGTTTGTTAACCAAATTATATTCCTCCAACCAACAATCTGCCATTTTGCAGCTAGAATCACAGGTTTGGATCCCAACTAGACATTTCCGCAGGTGAAAGGATTTCCACCCACTAAGTCAAGATAGTCAGCATGGTTGTCAGCTACACCTACAGATGGCTGAACGTCCCAGACAGGGTAGCTGGGTTAGTCTGTGACAGCAAAATCAAACAGAGGTCCACCTGAAGGCTCGCAAAGCTCATTTCAGCATAAGCTTCCACGAGCCAGAACTCACTTCATCAGAGGCACATGGAGTGGAAAATCATTTTATAGAGACTTTTACAGCCAAAGTCACAGGAGGGGGGGGAAGAGAAAGATTTGTTTATTAATTTATTATTTCCACTTATTACCCCGCTCTCCCTGGCCAAAACCGGGCTCAGAGCGGCTTACAAAATATAAGTGTCCCATTTAATCAGTAAAAGCATTAAAACATTTTTAAATAGCCCTATAAAATCATATAAATAATAAGAAGAGTTGTGGCAGAGAGAGGCCAGTTGCAAATACTGTTATCAATCATTGAGGTGTGAGACAGACAAGATGGGCAGAGTGGAATAAATACAGTCTAATCAAGTATGAGAAACTGCATCCAATCAAGGAAGGTGAAGCACAAAGCAGAAGAAAACGAACTAACATCTGTAAAGGATCACAGTTACGTTGCCATATGGTAACAACATGATAAGCTCCAATTGACATCTCTAAAGAATCGATCCTGGGATATTAGCATCTACTGGGCATCCTATAGAGCCGTGTTGGCGAACCTATGGCATGCGTGCCAAGTCCGGCACTCCGAGCCCTCTCTGTGGGCACGCGCGGCGGGGGCTCTGAAGGGAGCGCGGAGCCGTTCAAAGCCCCCCCTTCCCTGGACTCCCTGCCGCCCCCCCCCCCCTTGCCGAGCTGGGAGGAAACCTCAGTATTCAGGTTAAATTGCCGTGTTAGCACTTTGCGATAAATAAGTGGGTTTTGGGTTGCAGTTTGGGCACTCGGTCTCTAAAAGGTTCGCCATCACTGCTATAGAGTCATCCTATAGAATCTAAGTCTCTATTTAAGCCAGGGGAAGAAGAGTTAGTATCTAATCTCTTGATGAGTTCTAATTTAGCACTTTCTTCTTGGATTCTCCCTTTGTAGTTTTTTTTTTTTTTTTAGAGGACCAGTGACTTTTAGATCTGAACCAGTATGTCCTGGAAAATTAAAATATTTTCCTACTAATTTCTGAATGTTGTGATTTTTAAAGTCATGTTGGTGATCACTCGTGCTGTTGAGTCGAGGCTGACCTGCTCGTCCAGCGGGGACAGCAGAAAAGCGTTGCTGGGGCATGATGACATAGATCACCTTGGAGGCTGAAGAAGTGGATGAGCCCAAGATAGTGTAGCTGATGCTATTAGTTCCTGTAACAGTATTGTCTAACTGCACTGGGTGGAAAAAATGGCATTGTGGTTGCTGTAGGGCCTTGTTTGTGGTTTGTCTCTCAGTTAGGTGGTCCGACACTGTTGGTGAGAGGCCATGTTAGGTTAAGGAGCTCTGGCTAAGCAAGAAAAGGTTTGCTGCCTTAGGCCAGAGAGAGAGGAACTTGGAAGGCTTTCAAGTTGGGGAGTGGCATGGAGGAGAGGGGTATTCATGACTACTAGTCAAAATGGATCCTAGTCTGAATGCATACCTATTATCTCCAGAGTCAGAGGAGCGTGCCCATTATCTTAGGTGCTGTGGAACACAGGCAGGACAATGCTGCTGCCGCCCTCTTGTCTGTGGGCTTCCTGGAGGCACCTGGTTGGCCACTGTGTGAACAGACTGCTGGACCTGATGGGCCTGGGTCTGATCCAGCAGGGCTTTTCTGATGTTCTCAGAAATAAAGAGAAATCAAGAAGAGGATGTACATCATTGACAATGTCTTGGACTGATTTTGAACTGGGAGCTTTAGGTAAGAACTGGGGGAGGGGTTTACCTGTTTGAGGCTTGCCTTGTAGCATCCTGTCTCTGTCACCAGCCTGGCTTAGTCACTCTCTTCCATTACCTCCTTACGTGGGTATCGTAACCACAAGAACACCTGTTGTAAATTCTTCAGGCGAGAGTCCCTGTCTGACGAACTGGACCAAATATGATGGAAACACAGTGCTTGACTGTAGGTCATATTTTATGTGCTCTGGGCTGTCCCTGGAGCCACGTGGCTACGTGTGGCAGTCAGGATAAGGGGATGCCCATCGCAGAGCTGCATTGAGGTGTCCAGGAAATTGACCTGTTCTGTGGAGGGGCCCAGGTCCACCTTGGTGGTGGTGTGAACAAATCTCACAAGAGCTTCCTTCCTGTGTGTGAAAATGTCATGGGTACATTTGAAGTACAGGAGAGGTCTTAGAATCATAGTTGGAAGGGACCACAAGGGTCATCTAGTCCAACCCCCTGCACAACGCAGGAAATTCACTACTCCCCCCCCACACCCCAGTGACCCCGACTCAATGCCCAGAAGATGGCCAAGATGCCCTCCCTCTCATCATCTGTTTGCAGATTGCTGACAGATGGCCATCTAACATCTGCTTAAAAACCTCCAGGGAAGGAGAGCTCACCACCTCCAGAGGAAGCCTGTTCCACTGAGGAACCACTCTGTTAGAAAATTCTTCCTAATGTCTAGACAGAAACTTTTTGGATTTAATTTCAACCTGTTGGTTCTGGTCCGACCTTCTGGGGAAACAGAAAATAACTCGGCACCCTCCTCTCAATGGCAGCCCTTCAAGTACTTGAAGATGGTTATCGTGCCCCCTCTCTGTCTTCTCCTCTCCAGGCTAAACATACCCAGCACCTTCAACCTTTCCTCATAGGACTTTGTCTCCAGACCCCTCCCCATCTTTGTTGCCCTCCTCTGGACACGTTCCAGCTTGTCTACATCCTTCTTAAATCTTAGTGGGCAGGAGCCGAGGAGGCCATTTGCTCTAAGTCGGACAGGAGAATTCATGCATACTGCGGGGCCAGACAGGTACTACAGCTGACTTCCAGCTACTGTCCAAAACATGCAAAGCGATCCATGGCCTCCTTAGCCTGGGCATGGCCAAAGGTGTGAGTGGAAGGGCCAAGAGCTTTTGGCCCCGGGCTTGCTGAATACATCAGCTCACCCTGTGAATCAGACCCAGCCCGGAATGGGTTTGTGTTTACATTTGCAGTCAACATGTTAAATGGTACTTCAGATATTTTGCTTCACAGCTGCTTTGGGTCTCTTTAGGCAGCAGAAAATCTCGGCCAGTAGAGGCATTTCTGTCAGGCCCGGCCCACTCTCCCAAGAATCTGAACAGGGGCACGATTACGCGGCGGGGGGGGGGGGGGAGATTGTATCAGGAGGCCGAGTCCTTCTCCTTCCTCGAGTCCACACACACACACAAGCCCTGCCGGCCACGGGCACTGCGACGTCAGAGCAGAGGGATCAACCTTCGTGCCTCTGGAACCGGCACATCCCCCATTCTTCTCCCAAGTTTGGTGAATTCCTTCTCGAGGGGACGGGGCCTGTTTGGGTTGGCAGGGCTCCCTGGCACTGGCTGGAGGTATGAAGCTGCCTCGTAGCCAGAGAGAGAGAGGAAGGGCCGGGGAATGCTCTCTCGCTCTTTCTCTCTCTGAGCTACAGCCAGGGTGGCACAGGCCCAGGAACGGAGAAGCGCAGCAGAGGAACGGTGCTCGAGCACATCGGGCACATGGGACGGGACAGGGTGGCCAGCAGCGACCTTGCCAGGGGCTGGGGTTCACCCCAATGGCCTGCTCTGAGGACAAGGGGTAGGATTCATTAGAGGCCACAGACTGCTCAGTTTTCTACGTTCTTTCCTGGCAGGGGTGCCGAGGGAGTCAGGCTGACGTTCCCGCACTGATCTCTCTTCCCAGCAATTCCTCGGAGTCACCGAATCACCTCAGATGCCTTTTCCTCCCCAGCATGGTGTAGTGGTTAAGAGCGGTGGCTTGGAGCGGTTGATCTGGAGAACTGGGGTTTGATTTCCCCCACTCCTCCACGTGAGCAGCGGAGGCTAATGTGGTGAACTCAATTTGTTTCCCCGCTCCTACACACTAAGCCAGCTGGGTGACCTTGGGCTAGTCACAGCTCTCTCAGCCCCACCTACCTCACAGGGCATCTGTTGTGGGGAGGGGAAGGGAAGGTGGTTGTAAGCCGGTTTGAGCCTCACTTAAGTGGTAGAGAAAGTTGGCATATAAAAACACCAACTTCTTCATCATCCCTTAGGGCACTTTCATGATTACCTTTCAACTAGTTACATCGGCGTCTGGTACCAGAGTAATGTTGCTTCAATTTGGGGCTGAGATCAGTTCCCTGGGAGGAAATGGCAGCTTCTAAGGGCAGCCTGTCGGGCAGCCTGTCGGTCATCCCATCCCCAAACCCCGCCCTCCTAGGTGGGTTACCAACCTCCAGGAGGTGGCTGGAGATTTTCTGGAATCACAACTGATCCCCAGACAACAGAGATCCGCTCCCCTGGAGAAAACGGCTGCTTTGGAGGATGGGCTGTATGGCATAGTACCCCTCTGAGGCCCCTCTCCTCCCCAAACTCTGCCTTCCCCAGGACCCACCCCCCAAATCTCCAGGAATTTCCCAAGCCACCGCTGGGAACCCTAGCTGGGGCTGTGCCTTTCTGTCCTGCTTCCTTATTTGCTCAAAGCGTGCAGAACCTCCTCCCGGCCTCCCCCCCCCCCACACCGCGATCCAGGAGTTCCCCATCAGTGTCCAAGTGTGTCTCAGCCTTCTGCTTCCAGAGGACACTTTCCAGATGGCCTCCTCAGCTACGGACCCCACCCCCCAAAGATGCCTCTGGGGCATGCTCTGTCTCAAGTGTGGACTTGCTGGGCCTGCGGGGTATCACTGTCACCTGTGTGATCCAACAGCATCCTCTAAATGGTAGTTGGGGACTCTCAAACAGCCGCCCAGCATCTTTCCAATCTGAAAAGCAGCCAGCTCCTTCACCACTGATCTGTCAGTAGAAAAAAAATATGCTACAGGGGAGGCGGTTGTTCAAGCCCAGTGTGGTGCAGAGGCTGAGGTGTTGGACAAGGATCTGAGAGACCCAGGTTCGAATCCTCACTCCACCATGGAAAATTACTGGGTGACTTTGGGCCAGTCACACACTCTTGGCCTAACCTACCTCACAGGGTTGTTGTGAGGATAAAATGGAGGAGAACAATATAAGTCACTTTGAGTCCCCTCAGGGAGAAAGGTGGGGTATAAAGAAAATAAAAGATGGCAGGAAGGGAAAGATTAATGAGCCCCCTCTGCTCTCAGAAGGTGGTGGGGTCTCCTTCCCTGGAGGTTTTTAAGAAGAGGTTAAATGGCCATCTGTCCGCAATGCTGATTCTATGACCTTAGGCAGATGATGAGAGGGAGGGCATCTTGGCCATCTTCTGGGGATGGAGTAGGGGTCACTGGGGGTGTGGGGGGACAGGTAGTTGTGAATTTCCTGCATTGTGCAGGGGGGTAGACTAGATGACCCTGGCGGTCCCTTCCAACTCTATGATTCATGCTTCCCATCCCGGTCACATCCTGGATGCTTTTTTCTGTTTGTGCATCTCCCACGTATTGCTCAGTTGGGGTCATCGGCCCTGGAGAGGAGCACCGAGGGAAGATCAGTTGGTGGCAAATGTCTTTCAGGGACGTTTGCCGGTCACTACTGACCTCCTCATTGGGAGTCCCAGGATAAGCTCCCTGTTCCCCAGAATCCAGTTGGGAAACCTCAGCTCTGCCCCTCTGCAAGGGATGCAGAGCTGCGCCTCTGAGACCGCACAGTGCTTGTTGGTGCTCCTGAGATATTCCAGCCTCAAGCAACCGACTGTGGGGTATGAGAAAACAGTGGCAGGAGCAGGGAGAGAGTGGGCTGCGTAGGAAAAGGGGATCAGACTTGGATGCTGGAGAGGCAGAGAGAAGAACTTGCTCAGGGCAAAACGGGCTGTGATGCCAGAGGTCCAAGATCAGGATACCTCATGCTGGGTTGCAAATGTCCAAGCTGGTTGTGGCTGCCCAATTGAGGATGTGGCTCTAACAGAGGGGTGCCATGAAGTCCAGCGTGATGTAGTGGTTAAGAGCAGTGGTTTTGATCTGGAGAACTGGGTTTGATTCCCCACTCCTCCACATGAGCGGCAGATGCTAATCTGGCGAACCGGGTTTGTTCCCCCACTCCTCCACATGAAGCCAGCTGGGTGACCTTGGGTTAGTCACAGCTCTCTCAGCCCCACCTACCTCACAGGGTGTCTGTTGTGGGGAAGGGAAGGAGATTGTAAGACGGTTTGATTCACCCTTAAGTGGTAGAAAAAGTCGGCATATAAAAACCAGCTTTCTTCTTCCTCTTCTTCTGCCTTGACTGAGGCAAGGACAGAATTAAGCTCATTAGCAGAACGGAGGTTTATCAGCGGCTCTTACTCTCTGCCTCCCAGTAGCAGACACAGACAGTCGTGTGTCTGGGCTTCTTCTGGGCCACCATCCATGATCAATGGATGGAAGCGTGGAAGATGCTTGCAACAGTGAATTCTCCCCTCTTGACCAACACAATTGCCACTGTCTGACCAACAGCCTGTCAGGATGTTTTCACCCCTTTTACTCTTTGGCGGGCAGAAATACCAGCGAGGATTTGTAACATGGCTGCCGTCTCGAAAGCACTCCAAGCCCTTCCTCCTGCCACTCTGAGCATTCCCAGGAGGATCCAGGATGCTCGCTACTTCAGGGGCTGGAAAGGCCCTTACAAGGAGTGGCAGGACCCGGTTTGGATGCACATTTCCAAATAAAGAGGCATGCTGGTGCCGAGGCTGCTTTTCCCAGTGGCACCGCAAAGCAATGAGGAGGGTGACCTAGTGATCCTGAGGACTGATTTCCAGTCCTGATCTGTCCACCAGTGTTTCACAGATTAAAATCTGGGCACTTGAGCATCGCTAGACTCACAACAACGGGCCCCTTCAGCCCTCCACCTATTATTTATTTAGGTATTCTGAGGCTTTTCTGTGCCACTTTTCTCTGCTGTCTGTCCCTGTGTTAAGTGCCATCAAGTAACTTCCAACTCATGGTGACCCTCTGAATCAATGTCCTCCAAAATGTCCTCTCCTTAACAGCCTTGCTCAGGTCTTGCAAATTGAGGGCCGTGGCTTCCTTGATAGAGTCAATCCATCTCTTGTTGGGTCTTCCTCTTTTCCTGCTGCCTTCAACTTTTCCTAGCATGATGGTCTTTTCCAGTGACTCATCTTCTCATAATGTGATTAGATAGCTTCAGTTTAGTCATTTTAGCTTCTAAGGCGAGTTCAGGCTTGATTTGATCCAGAACCCACTGGTTTATGCTTTTGGCTGTCCAAGGTATCCGCAAAACTTTCCTCCAACACCACATTTTAAAGGAATCCACTTTCTTTCTGTCCGCTTTCTTCACTGTCCAACTTTCACACCCGCGCTAGCTGTACTCCAAGTTATTTTACTATGCACTGGCTTCAGGAGCAGTAAACTGACTGTGACAATATGCTTTTTTTTTAAGTGTGCATGTTTATGCAGTGGTAAGCATGCGCAGGATTGCAACCTTTGATGTAAGTGCTGCTTCAGCTCTCCTTCACCCCAGGCTAAGTACTGCCGTGGGTTTGGAACAAAAGCTGTTGAACTCAGAGAACTGGCCCTTCCCTCAAAGCCCAAACTGGGATCTGTCCCCAGGGACAAAGCATCAGGCAGTAGCAAGGACCATCCTCTCCCTGCTTCAGCACAGCCACAGAAAAGAGCATGGGAACAGGCCTTGCCTGCTCTCTGGCCACACATTCACTCCCCACATGGGTAGGTAGGGTTGCCAGGTCCCTCTTCATCACCAGCGGGAGGTTTTTGAGGCGGAGCCTGAAGAGAGCAGGGTTTGGGGAGGGACTTCAATGTCATAGAGTCCAATTGCCAAAGCAGCCATTTTCTCCAGGTGAACTGATCTCTGTCAGTTGGAGATTAATTGTAATAGCAGGGGATCTCCAGCTAGTTCTTGGAGGCTGGCTTGGCAACCCTATGGGTAGGGTTGCCAACCTCCAGGTGGGGTCTCCTGGAATTCCAGCTGATCGCCACATGTCAGAGATCAGTTCCCCTGGAAACAGCGGCTGCTTTGGAGGGTGGATTCTATGGCTTTATATCCCACTGAGGCCCCTCACCAATCCCCACCCTCCACCCCCAAACTTCCAGGAATTTCCCAACCCAGAGCTGGCAAGTCTACACTAGGGTCATGTAGGCCTACAGGCGGACACCTTTCTTCTTGGTGTATTCAGTGCACCAAATGTTCCGCACAACACATGCAACCACTTGCACAAAGCCCCACCCTGTGAAAGTGCTTTTTGTTTTTTTGGGGGGTGGGGGGGCATCGCAATTTTAAAAGGTGGGAAACCAGATTCAGTGTTATTTATGTTTGTACTGCACCTTTCTGCCCAGACTAGGCAGAGCTGGCACTTGATTGCTGGGCAAGGAGGTTACAACCACCCCTTTGAACTACCCAGCCGATCCTCGCACGGACCCCTCTGTTGGTAGCATAGAATCATAGAGTTGGAAGGGACCACCAGGATCATCTAGTCCAACCCCCTGCACAATTCAGGAAATTCACAACTACCTCTCCCCCACACACACCCCCAGTGACTCCTATTCAATGTCCAGAAGATGGCCAAGATGCCCTCCCTCTCATCATCTGCCTAAGGTCACAGAATCAGCATTGCTGACAGATGGCCACCTAGCCTCTGCTTAAAAACCTCCAGGGAAGGAGAGCCCACCACCTCCTAAGGAAGCCTGTTCCACTGAGGAACCGCTATAACTGTTAGAAAGTTCTTCCTAATATTGTCGAAGGCTTTCACGGTCAGAGTTCATTGGTTCTTGTAGGTTATCCGGGCTGTGTAACCGTGGTCTTGGAATTTTCTTTCCTGACGTTTCGCCAGCAACTGAGACACTGTCCTTCAGTGTTACTACTCTGAAGATGCCTGCCACAGTTGCTGGCGAAACGTCAGGAAAGAAAATTCCAAGACCACGGTTACACAGCCCGGATAACCTACAAGAACCAAAGTTCTTCCTAATGTTTAGCTGAAAACTCTTTCGATTTAATTTCAACCCGTTGGTTCCGGTCTGAAGTTTTGGGGCAACAGAAAACAACTCGGCCCCCTCCTCTATGTGACAGCGCCAGCCCTTGGGCCTGTTTGCCCAGAGGGTGTGGGGAGGGCCCCGGCCCCCACAACCTTTTCCTGCAAGCTACAACCTCTACATCAAGCTAGCTATTCAGATAGATCTTGGGTAGATGACTAAAGGATAGTTTACTTCATTTATACCGTGCATTTCTCCTTCATGGGGGCCCTAAGTGCCTAACACCATTTTATCCTCATCCATTTTATCCTCACAACAACCCTGTGAGGTAGGTCAGGCCAAGTGTGCCGATTAGCCACAGGTCAAGCTTTCTTGGCACGGTGGAGATTTGACTCTGGGTCTTCCAGATCCTGATTCAAAACTCTTAACCACCCCATGTTTTTATGGGGCTTTATGCACAATACTTTATCAGGCTGGTGTACTGACTGCTGCTTTTGTTCGCGGCACTAGATTGGCTGTCGTTCTTATCGTACCGTTTGCTAGCTTGACAGGCTCTGAGCCTTGGGAGGGGGGGAAGTGGGAGATGTTGTAATACATCCAAAATATAGCAGAAAACTGGATCGCAAGCCCTGCCCTTACGAACGGGCCTTTCTCACCAGAACTACTTAGGGCAGGGAGCTGGCAACTTCTCTTCCAGAACTGAATCGGCTAGGAGCCAGCCTAGTGCTGAATTTCTTTGCAGAATGTTGAGAAAGACATTACAAAGTGGATATGGGAAAAGGCAAATGGTTCTGCGCCCCCCTCTCCCACGCCCCCCCAGCTCCTTAAAGTGTTCAGATCATATCCTTTCCAATAGAAGTAGAGCTGCCTCAAAATTATCTCCTCTTAGAAACCCCGGCCAGCACAACTTTTGAAGCAAGTTCATAGACATTCCACACCGAAGGTTTAGTATGGGAGGCAGAGAGAGAGGATGTGGGGCTGGACCTATATAATTGCCAGATCACCATATTATAAAGTTGCAGATTAATTAGAGTTGTCAATTTGGGGAGTGACAGGCCGTTAATCTTATAACTGCTTTAGTACAATTTTTAAATGTTAATTGGCATCAGCATGGTTTTGCAAATTGGCATTTTAAGAAAATATTAGATTGAAGCATAAAAAGGACAAACATTAATGCACAGTAAGTGAATTTGTATACTACAGGTTAGATCTCACCTGAGGATTTTGCGGGGTCTGCTCAAGGACCCCTGATCTTCCTGGCTCTCCCTTTCCTCAGGAGCCATTACTGACCCGTCAAAAGTTTCTTCCCTGGGTTGTGGGACCCTGTAGGGAATAACAGCCATCAGTGGGGAGGGGGAAGAGGATGAAAGCGCTCTGTCCCTCCTGCCTCTTCAGTGAGAGAAGCCCTATATGAATGCGCGCACCCAATTCCAAAATATTCTTTGTTCCCTTCTGCAGTTAGCTCAGAAATATGACCCCCAGAGGGAGCAGGAACTGCGGCAATGGATCGAGGAAACAACGGGGAAGCGTATCGGAGAAAACTTCATGGAAAGTCTGAAAGACGGAGTCATCCTATGCGAGTAAGAAGCTCAGGGTGGTCTATGGTGGGCAAAGGAATCAGCACTGGCAGGAGCACCAGCAAGGCATTTTAGGGTTGCCAACCTCCCAGTGGGGCCTGGAGATCTTCTGGAATTAAAACTGACCTCCCACCTGGAGGTTGGCAACCCTCTACATCAAGCTGTTCCAAGCTCACTGGTACCCTTCCTCTCCAAGTTTTCAGGAACCCCTCATATAATCCTTTGATTTTTGTTATAAAGATATTAGCAAGAATAACCTGCTTCTTCATGAATATGGTTAAATTATGTTTTTTAGCCACATAAATCACTTTTAATTTATCTAAAACTTTTATTAGCCACCTTTCTTCCTTAGGGAGCTCAAGGCAGCTTACTACAATAACAAAAGATACAACAATAATTGATGATTGTTCTGCAGCAGAAGAGCTCGATTTGAGTCCAGGAGAGCCTTAGAGACCAACAAGATCTTTGGGCTATAGTAGTAGTAATCTCAGTTCTTTTTGCTTCATCTGTCCTATCTACTTTATTTGTTTTTCATCTTTTGTATTCATTACCATCTAAAATAAATCAATATAAATTGCAAAAAAAAAAAAAAAGGAAGATCTTTGGGCTATAAGCCTTCAAGAATCTAAGTATTCTTCATCTTACTTGTATCTGACGAACGGACCATTGACTCTCGAAAGCTGATACCACAAAAATCTTGTTACTAGGTGTTACAGGGCTCAAATATAACAATAACTGAGTGTTCAAGTGCCCCGCACCCTTTGACTGTTTCTTATAATAAAAGGTAAAGGTCCCCTGTGCAAGCACCTGGTCATTCCTGACCCATGGGGTGACGTCACATCCCAACGTTTCCAAGGCAGACTTTGTTTGCGAAGTGGTTTGCCAGTGCCTTCCCCAGTCATCTTCCCTTTACCCCCAGCAAGCTGGGTACTCATTTCACCGACCTCGGAAGGATGGAAGGCTGAGTCAACCTTGAGCTGGCTACCTGAAACCAACTTCCGTTGGGATCGAACTCAGGTCATGAGCAGAGCTTTTGACTGCAGTACTGCAGCTTAACACTCTGCGCCACGGGGCTCCTTATAATACAGCTTTAAAAAACCCCAATCATACAGCTTAATCAGTATATCGTGCACTGACATTTGAATCAGATTATTGAATTCTGAACCAACATCAACCTTAATCCCATTTAGCCCCATTTGGGTATCTGAAGAAGTGAGCTGTGACTCATAAAAGCTCATGTCCTGCCAGAAATTTTGTTAGTCTTTGAGGTGCTACTGTACTCTTGCTGTTTTCTAAATATAGCCCCAAAGGAGAAAAGAAATTCCTTTTTCTTATTAAAAGGGTGGTTCTGTACCTTCAGCTCTTTTTGGTGCCCCCCATAAACAGACAGGTCTTCCTGCTTTTGATATCTAACTTCTCTGCCCTTTTAAATGATTCATGGCCAGTTCTTGCACCTCCTTCCTCCGCTACACCCACTTGCTGACCCCGCATTTCTTCTGTATTGCCATAACTAGCATTTGTCTCCTCAGTGGTCTATTTTATTCCCCAACTTTATTCAGCTTTTACACTCCCTCCCAAGTTTCCAAGAGCGCAACCTAAACTTTCAATAATTGTCACTTATTCCCGCTTCATTACATTGTGGAGCTGCTCCGCACACAAGGATTGTTCTACACGTTCCTTCTTCCCCGTGCAGGAAAAAGCCTGCACACTGCCACTTCTCTGGGTCCACTCAACTTATCGATGTCAGAATTGCACCCTAGGAAAGATGCACGAAAAGGTGCCGCTTGAAACTAATTGCCTGCACTGTGCACCACCCAAGACCCTTGGAGATCAACTTCCTTCCCCTTTTTCTATCGTTCCAGGCTCATCAACAAACTCCAACCTGGTTCTGTGCGGAAGGTGAATGAGTCCACCCAGAACTGGCACCAGGTGAGCAAGCACCCCCACCCAGCACCAGTGGTCATAGGGTTGCCAGGTCCCTCTTTGCCACCGGCGGGAGGTTTTGGGGGCAGAGCCTGAGGAGGGCGGGGTTTGGGGAGGGGAGGGACTTCAATGCCATAGAGTCCAATTGCCAAAGCGGCCATTTTTCTCCAGGGGAACTGATCTCTATCGGCTGGAGATCAGTTGTAATAGCAGGAGATCTCCAGCTAGTACCTGGTGGTTGACAACCCTAAGCGGTCAGCATCTCTAAATGCTGACTGTGATCAGGGTGAATGAGGATGAACAGACGGAACCGCAGAGTTTGCCGTAGCGGAAGAGAGACCAGATTTTGTACCAGGAGCTTGGAAACCAACTCGGTCTCTACTGACCGGTTTCTCGTAAGAACTAACGGGCCTTCTGCACTGTCAGGCAATGAATGTGCTCTCTGTGCCCTGATCCAAGAGGCACACACAACTCATGAGGAGATCTTGGGGGAGGGGGGGAGAGCGGTTTTGCCAAACAAGCCCCAGCTGAATGCCCGTTCCAGTGCTCCCCCTCCCCCACAAAAAATTAAGGTTCTTAATTAAAGGGTCACGTAAAGATACTGTACTGTGAGAACAGGACTCACCTCACATTTCTTCACCATGTTCTGGGACTGCGAAGCCAGCATCACGGTGAATAAAGATTTATCATTTTAAAAAAATACTTAAGGAGAAGGCTCATAAAATGGTCAAAGCAAGAGGACTCAGTAGAAGGCAGCGTCACGTGTTTATGCGATGCCGGGTTGGGAGGGCTTTGAAAAAAACGAGACACTTTGTGAAAGCAGCACTCCTAAAAGGGAAGAAAGTCCTTAATTCTGCAGAGCAAACCTAACCAACACACGCCTCAGGGAAGTGGGAGCATGAAAAGACTGTGGGAGTAACTGCTGAAGGGAACATACGCCAATAAACGGTCAATCTATCACCTACTGGAGTAGGAAAATGCCAGATTTTGCCTAAAAAAAGATATTGCAAAGCTTGAGAAGGTGCAGAAAAGAGCAACCAAAATGCTCAGGGGACTGGAGCAACTGCCCTATGAGGAGCGGTTAAAACGCTTAGCGCTGTTTAGCTTGGAAAGAAGGCGGATAAGGGGAGACATGATAGAGGTCTATAAAATCATGCATGGTGTGGCAAGAGCTTCTCCCACTCTCATAATACTAGAACGTGGGGTCATCTGCTGAAACTGGAAGGTGAGCGATTCAGAACAGATAAAAGGAAGTATTTCTTCACACAACATGTAGTTCAATTGTGGAACTCCCTGCCCCAGGATGCGGCGATGGCTGCCAACTTAGAAGGCTTTAAGAAGGGAGTGGACATGTTCATGGAGTGGGGCTATCCATGGCTACTAGTCAAAATGGATACTAGTCATGATGCATACCTATTCTCTCCAGGATCAGAGGAGCACACTTATTATATGAGATGCTTTGGAACACAGGAAGGATGCTGCTGCTGCAGTTGTCTTGCTTGTGAGCTTCCTAGAGGCACCTGGTTGGCCCCTGTGTGAACAGATGGCTGGACTTCATGGGCCTTGGTCTGATCCAGCAGGGCTTTTCTTATGTTCAGATCACTCTTTCGGATGACCGCACCCATCCTGTTCTTTCTCTCCCCCCCCCTCCACCGTGTACTAAAATAACCCTTTATTGACTGCGTTCATGCATGGCACTCAGCAGTCGGGCAAATCTGCCCGTTGACCGCCAGGCCTCTGCCCAGGGCTCATGGGGCTTCTCCTCTTTCACAGCTAGAGAACATCGGCAACTTCATCAAGGCCATCACAAGATATGGGGTGAGGCCCCACGACATCTTTGAAGCCAACGACCTCTTTGAGAACACGAACTACACCCAAGTGCAATCTACCCTCATCGCTCTCGCCAGCATGGTAAGGGATGCTCGGGCCGCCCCTGCCTTGGTTTATTTACTTCTCGGATACCCGGCCTTCCTCCCCCAATGGGGTCCAAAGCAGCTTACACCATTCTCCTTCTCCTCCATGGTGTCCTCACAACCCCCTGATGAAGTAGCTTAGGCTGAGAGGGTGACTGGGAGCCAGTGTGATGTAGTGGTTAAGAGCAGTGGTTTGGAATAGTGCAGTCTGGTCTGGAGAACCGGGTTTGATTCCCCACTCCTCCACATGAGCGGTGGAGTCTGGGGAAGGGCCCTGGCTCAGTGGTAGAGCATCTGCTTGGCATGCAGAAGGTCCCAGGTTCAATGCCCGACATCTCCAGTTAAAGGGACTAGGCAAGTGGGTGATGTGAAAGACCTCAGCCTGAGACCCTGGAGAGCCACTGCCAGTCTGAGTAGACAATACTGACTTTGATGGACCGAGGGTCTGATTCAGTAGAAGGCAGCTTCATGTGATCTGGAGAACTGGGTTTGATCCCCCACTCCTCCACATGAGCAGCGGAGGCTAATCTGGTGAACTGGATTTGTTTCCCCACTCCTACACACGAAGCCAGGTGGGTGACCTTGGGCTAGTCACGGCTCTCTTAGACCTCTCTCAGCCCCACCTACCTCACAGGGTGTCTGTGGTGGGGAGGGGAGGGGAAAGGAAGGTGATTGTAAGCTGGTTTGTGTCTCCTTAAGTGGTAGAGAAAGTCGGCATATAAAAACCAACTCTTCTTCTTCATTACTTCATTTATATCCTATTTTTCTCCCCAATTAGGACCCAAATTGGCTTACAACATTCTCCCTTTCTCAATTTTACCCTCACAACAACCTTGTGAGGTAGGTTAGGCTGAGAGCATGCGACTGGCCCACAAGCACCCACCAAGCTTCCACGGCAGAGGGAGGGTTTGAACTGGGGTCTCCCAGATCCTAGCCTGACACTCCAACCACTACCTTGTCTTGTGACTTCTGCCCTCCCCAGGGGGGATGGCCCTCGCACTCAGGACACCTGGAGATCTCAGCATTTCACCTTTCCCAATAAAGAAAAAGGCTGGGGGGGGGGAGGAAGAATTTGAGCTCCCCAAAAGTAACTCCTGCTTCTTGCCTGGGACAGGCCAAGACCAAAGGCAACAAGGTGAACATGGGGGTGAAATATGCTGAGAAGCATCAGCGCAGATTCCAACCGGAGAAGTTGAAAGAAGGACGCAACATCATTGGACTGCAGGTTGGTGGCTTCAGAACAGCCCCCCCCCCCCAAACTCAAGGGGCACGGTTAAAGACACGCTGGGGCGGCAAGCTCTCGTGCCAGATGACTTGTCTGAGCATCCCTGGTGGCACTGAAGAGGGCAGCTGGGCAAAACCCTCGGGGCACTGCTCAAAGGAGCCTACTTGGGAACTGGCCACCAGAACTTGGTGGGGGAGGGGCAGGAAAGGGGAGGACTGCTGGTCCCAGGCATCCCAGTGCAGCCTGGAAGCATTTTAAAAGAGAGGAGGTTTCCCTGTCTTCCCTGGGCAAGGCTTGGGGTATTGTGCTGAGGACTGGTGAGTTCAGGTCAAACAGCAAGAAACCGTACTATCGTTGGCAGCGATACGCAAAACGTGTTGCCGGCCATGGCCCTTCAGACATGGCCCCATGCACGTGCACCAATTCAGTTCATGTTATGCATGAGGAACAGTCTGCTGGTCGATTCTGACAGCCTTGGGAAGCCCCTCCTGTCCATTTCTGTGGTGGGCACATTATTCCTTGTGATGTAGCAAAAGCTTCACTGCAAGGGAAAAATGAGAAATCCCAAGCATGCTGTTAAGGGTGAGTTATTATGGAGGGCTTAGCCATTGGAGTTCCTTCATGGTACACCCAGGAACTTGTCTGAACAGCAAAGCATCCAAGAGGGGTTGCAGTAAAGGCCGTCAGGCACAGCAGGAAGCAGTCCAGGACGTAGCCTTAGCAAGGGAGAGGCCCAAGGGGAGGGTATGCCGCCCTCCCCGAGCGCTCTTCCTGCCTAAGGATGGGAAATCAGCACTCACCCATCCTGATCAGTCGGCCTCCACCGGGCCGTCCCAGACTTAAATCTCCAAGGGCAGAACCTCCTAGCTGCCTGCCGAACAGCTGGAATGACAAACAGAAATGGAAAACAGGAGAGAGAATGGTTGATGGGAGATTTCAGCCCAGGCCTTGAATCATAGAGTTGGAAGGGACCACCAGGGTCATCTAGTCCAACCCTCTGAATGATGCAGGAAACAACTACCTCCCCTCCTCCTCTCCCCCAGAAGATGGCCAAGATGCCCTCCCTCTTGTGACCTGTCTAAGGTCACAGAATCAGCACTGCTGACAGATGACCATCTAGCCTCTGCTTAAAAACCTCCAGGGAAGGAGAGATCACCACCTCCCGAGGAAGCGCGTTCCCACTGAGGAAGCGCTTTGTCAGAAAGTCCTTCGTAATGTCTAGACGGAAACTTTTCTGATTTAATTTCAACCCACTGGTTCTGGTCCGACCTTTTGGGGCAACAGAAAACATCTTACATGGCAGGCGCCTTGTCTGTCTCCAAGGAAATGCTTGGCAAAGACGGAACCACCCATTCAAGCAACGCTTTGTCCTTTTCAGATGGGTACCAACAAGTTTGCCAGCCAGCAAGGCATGACTGCATACGGCACTCGCCGGCACCTCTATGATCCCAAGTTGGGCACGGATCAGCCTCTAGATCAAGCCACCATTAGCCTACAAATGGGCACCAACAAAGGAGCCAGCCAGGTAAGAAAGGAGGGTGGGAGGGACACATTTTATTTGCTTTGAAAATTCATGTGCCCCCTCTCCAGAGACCTGCTAATGTCCCAAACACCACTGGGGTGTGTATGAATTCACTCTTCTCTACTTAAGGATAGATGGACTCCCATTCTAGCTGTATCTGAAGAAGCGAGCTGTGGCTCATGAAAGCTCACACCCTGCCAGAAATATGTTGTTAGTCTTTAAGGTGCTACTGGACTCTGGCTCTTTTCTACTGCTACAAACATTTAGTGCTATCTTAACTAAAAGGGTTGTGAAATCCCCCAGGGAGAGAGGCCAAAACCCCCACTCGGATGCTGTGTGTGCGTGGGGCTCAGTTTCATCTCCAGTCTTGGCTACAAACTCCTGGGATGGCTCTGGGAAATGCAAGATTTTCTCCCTTTTGGCTCCCCTCCCAACAAAAGAAACATCAGACACCTGCCAAGCAGTATCACCCCACAGAATGTCCTATACCCTGGTGGATCATTCAAAAATCACTGTATACCAAAATGTTTTTGTGCAGTACTTAGTTTTTAGGTGCTCCAAGAATATTATTCCAGAGATCAGGCCTCACTCAGTGCATGATCACATATCCCAGGTAGGACGAACAGAGTTGATTAAGAGCAACTCAGGACCCTCCCTCCCCTCACCTGGTTGGCCCAGGTGAGCCCAATCTTGTCAGATCTCGGAAGCTAAGCAGGGTTGGTCTTGAGTCACTCCACAGAGGCAGGCAATGGCCAGCCACCTTTGAACATGTCTGGCCTTGAAAACCCTACATGGTTGCCATGAGCCAGCTGTGACGTGGCCCTGTCCACCCCCACCACAACGCCGGCTGGTTGGGACAGTCCCATCTCAGGCTGAAGTGAGTTCAAGCGAGTCAGGCGCTTTTGCCTCCAGAGACGATCCGTTGCCACGCAAGAACCCCTGGCCCGGTCCTTCCCCAGTTGCGTCCAGAAAATTAGTATCTAATCTCAACCCCTCAAATCTCTCCATCTCCTCGAAGATCAAACTGAATTCAAAAGTTATCCGGGGTGTTTTTTCATACGTGCTTTCCAGTTAGCTTTTAGATGCAGAGAGAACAGCAGACCTGAAAACACACTCTGATTTTTTTTACCACGTTCATAAGACAGCCTGCAAGCTGACATACATAGCCTGAACACTGTCCCCACCCACACCCCCAGTACGATGTGGTTGTGCAAGGCTTTTATGTTCTCCAGTTAATCCGTCCCTGCTTGTCTGGCTCCTTTCTCGCCACCCCCTTGCCCCCTTACAGGCTGGCATGACTGCTCCAGGAACCAAGCGGCAGATCTTTGAGCCTGCATTGGGCATGGAGCATTGCGACACCCAGAACATCTCTCTGCAGATGGGAAGCAACCGAGGGGCCTCCCAGCAGGGCATGACTGTGTACGGGCTGCCTCGGCAGGTCTACGACTCCAAGTATTGCCTCACCCCCAACTACCCCATCATCGGAGAGGAGGACCAGTACAACCACAGCCAACACAACTTCTACAACTCAGAATAGCCGGTCAGGAACGAGGGACAGAATCACAACAGGGACCCCGGGCGTCGCAGCGGGGCTTCTCGAAACAGAAGATCCCAAACCAAGCGGTTACCGGATGCTGGGAATTACAAGAAAATCCAGACGCCTCCCTAAAACACAAACCAGCTCGCTAGAGACGCCTCCAGACTACGCCAAAGCCAGGCATCGCTGCCACCACCGAACCTTGACGCTTCACCTTGATACCTTGCACGCTTTTAACTTAAACCGTCGACCTCCACAACCGCTTTTAAGATTGCATGGATGCGGCTCAAAGCCCTCGGGAGAGGAGGCCACGATGAAATAGCCCGAAGTGGGTTGGGAGAAGCAGAAACAGGAGGACGCGAAGAACGCTCGACAGGAGCCTTACCTCACTGGGAGGTGGTTGGGGGTGCTGGCGCGGTTCTGAGTCCAAGAGGCAGAAGCCGGTAACGGGGGGCTCTGCTCCTCCATGGAGAACACCCAGGCTTCCGTGCTGCCTTTTGCATCCTCAGAGATGGAAATGGCTCCGTTAAAAGGCCCACCATCTGGCTTGCTCCATCTTCATCCAGTGGGCAAAGGGGTGAGCACCCCGTCTCAGACTTGCCAACTTTGGCATTTCTGCTTTCTAAATGCAAGGGGGTTTTTTTAATGGAAAAAGAACACTGGCAAAGCAAGCCACACGTTGGCTTCCTGGAGGTGGAATGTATGTCTGGTGCTGAGGGAAACTGGATGGAGATTGGATGCATCTGCAGGCACCCCTACTGGGTTGCACGTGTCCCAAACCCAAGCAATATCCCAGGGGTCAAGTGACAGGTCATGGCAAGTGCAAATTAAAGCCAAGGTTATTTTACCCTCTACATATCTGGGCACAGTATCTAGCAATAAATTTTGGGGTTCTGGAAAATCTCTGCTTCCTTCGCCTAAAAAAAAACAAAAGCAACCCCCCTCCCAAAAGAAACAGGTTGGATCCAGGGATCCATCAGCAGAAGGTTCTGACCACTGCCGATCTTTCCTGTGTTCCCTTCCATGCAGCAGATCCATCTGACCCCTGGGAAAGCTGATATCCCGTGTTTGCAGGACCACAACCACACAGGACAGGCAGCTGCAATGGGGAGGGGGAAGGGGGGGAAATCACCCGACCTTCCTCTACCATTAGTGGGAAAGACCTGATTCCATTGCCCGCAGATCCAACCCAAAGTTACTGGTCCTCATGGCTCTCAGTGTGGCTCCACAACATGTACGCAGCTCCTCCTTTTTTCAACCATCAGATCTTCTCAGCATGCATGGCTACTAGCACCTTTTGGTCGCTCTACCCACGTACGTCTCCAGTCCCTCATTCAAATACAATTATCCAACCAGTAAAAAAAAAAAAAAAAAAACTTTCTTGGCACCCACCCAATTCTCTCCCCCACTACTGCTATTGATTTCAGAGTAATTAACAGCAACCAAGTAGTTTCTTCCAAATTAAGAACCATGACACACAATCTGAACAAGAACTTGAATGTTCAAGGGTCAGAATGTGAAGCTAGATAAGGCTATCTAGCACTGGCTGTCACGGAACGGATTTGTGTTTCAAACCAAGAGATTTCTTCCGCTTATCTAGTCATGTTTATGTGCCCTGAAAGGAAACCTGTTATAACACCAACACTGCTTGCAATTTAAAGTTAGGATGAATACATGAAGCTGCCTTCTACTGAATCAGACCCTTGGTCCACTTGTCTGGTCCCTTTAACTGGAGATGCTGGGGGGGGGGGAGGGATTAAACCTGGGACCTTCTGCATGCCAAGCAGATGCTCTACCACTGAGCCAAGCATATTTATACCAAATTGGCACACTAAAGTCATTGTCTATAACCTATGTCCACTCCTAAAATGAGTTTATGATAGGTTTGCTCACTTGAAAACATAGCCAATTACTTGTACGAGTCTGACTTGATCAACTAAGTTGGCATAGACAGTTCTGAAGAAATAAATGTGAGTTTTCAGTGGTCTATGCAAGCATCACCAAAGAGACTACCTGAGAAGAGGCGTTCCCACCTGTGTGAGGAATGAGAAATGCCTCTAAGACAAATGCTTGTTTCTCATGGACTACATGAGTAGTGCATGTAGACAAAATCATTTGGCAGTAAATTTGCTGCACTGTTCAACTGGATCACCTTTTAAAATGTTTGAAGCCTTTTCTCAGTTAATCTAATCAAGTAATTGACTACGTGGCACAGACTCACTTTGAGGTAAGAGGACTTAATGCCTTTTCATCTATGGGCGCGTTTCAAACACGGCCGGCTTGCTTCACTAACTTTTTGTGTCGTCATGTTGTGTTGCTGCAGATCTAGAATTAAAGCCACATCACTCTTGCTGAGCTCCACAGGGGACTGTTTTACCCATCATACCTTCTCACACCAATTCACAGTGCCAAACATTGCCACGAACTAGCAATTCTGGCATTTCCCAAAATTAGACTAAGTACTGCCAAGGAAGGAATTGCCTTTAAACCTCCTTAGCTGTCCTTGAAATTAAAGACATTCTGCATGCAGACATTTGCCCCCTTAAAACAAAAAAATAATTTGTAGAGATGTAGTTGTAATTATCTGCTATTGAGCATTTTAAAAAATGTCACCATGTCACAATAAAAGGAAAAAGGTTACTCTTCTAAAATCTTACCAAAAATCTTCTGTTCTGAGTCAGTCCACCTAGGCCTGCAGGTCTTCAGGCAGAGAGAAGTTTAACTGGATCTGCTGGGGACTGAATCTGGGACCTGACGCATGCGCTGTGATATCGTTCTGCCTCCTCCCCAAATACATAGGAGATGCAGAAGGTTGACAAAATTGGTAACTTCAATCTGCTCCCACAACTCACTTCTGCCTTTTGTGTTTGTGTGTGTTTTCGTCAAATGGAAAAGAAGTCAACTAACTATGCAGAGTGAACTAAGAGTATCACCAGTTATGTATTTTGTTCTCAGCCTTCACTTTGTGTTTGTGTGAGAGAATAAACCTGCATGGCCATGATTGTGCTTTTAAAAATATATATCACAGAATATAACCAATAAGCTGAAAACCTCTTGTGGAAATGAGCAATCATTTTAAAACAAACAACTTTCTAGTTCTCAACGCTATTGCTAGAACTTACAAGACAGGGAATACCTGCTAAATTAGGGAATTAAATTTCCCCAAAAAGGACATGTCAGGCAAGAAGCTGTAACCTCGAGTTGCTTTATGCAGATATGGCCTATTTCCATCGGAAGATTCTACATAGACTAAGAAAAAACCACATATTGCCAGGCTGGTCTCAGAAAATAAGTCATTGCATTAGATTTATACTGGGATGAAATTGGCCACTTGTTTCTCTACAATAACCCAGCCCATATAAAACCACAAAGAGTCGTACTGGAAGTATACATAGCCGGCGCACATGCTCCAGGGGCTTTTCGAGAATGATGCTGTGGACACAGGCGCTGCCAGAGAACATTTCTGCTCCTGAGACCATATCCAAAGGGAGGGATTGCGTGGAGGCCAAAAAGCAGGCAGCTCCAAGGGCAGAGAATCTGGGGCCGGCTGCTCGTTCTTTGGTTCAATGAAAAGGCTGTTTGGCTTCAGTTGCTAAAGACAGGGCACTTTGCTGCCCGTGTAGCCATAGGGAAACGTTACTAAGCCCAGAACTGTGTCATAAACCACAGTCCTTCAAGTACTTGAAGATGGTTATCATATCCCCTCTCAGTCTTCTCCTCTCCAGGCTAAACATACCCTGCTCCTAATGCTCTATCCAAGCACTGCGAACAGGCCATTCACTGCCCGGAGTCCCTGAATGACCCCAAAGGCTTTGTCCAAAGTCCCGCTTCCACCACTGTAGTGCTCTGGTCACTGCCGCTTCCAGAATCTATTTACCCAGCTTAATCTGTCCCAACCAAGCCCCACGAACGGGTGTGGGGGCACGCTCCCTGAACCTTGTTTTGTCATGGAATGCAGCTGTTCACTCAGCCACGCCGAAGTCCCAAGGGGAAAAGGTGGGTGACCCAGAGAAGCTGCCCTGGGTTGTTGTTGTTGTTTTTTTTGGGGGGGAGGGCGGTTAAATGAAGAACGGGATATGAATGTTTTAAATAGTTTTATTGGAGAAGCAGGAATGTATTGATCAGCTGGGATGGGTTGATATTGTTTGAGCAAAAACGTCTAGCCAGGAGGATCCACCACCCTGGCTTGACTAGGACCCCCCACCCGACCACTCACCCCGCCCAACAGGAGCAGAGCCAAATGAAAGCTCACATTAGATTCAACGGAGAGAGGATGGCATGGTCAAAGCCACCCAGGGGGGCTTCCAAGAAACTGAACCCAAACCGAGCACAGCAACACTTAAGCCACGCCGGGTTCATTTTCTAGCGACTCATGGAGCAACCAGCCACAGCTCCAGGCAGCCCTGGAGAAACAAACAGGGAACCGGCAGCATCCACATATGGACAACAACAAGCCCTTTCTTGTCCTCAGAAAAGAAATGGATGTCAAGGGCAATTCAGTCGGGATGGTGGTGGGGAGATGAAGGCAGCAAGGCAGGGAAGCAGAACTCCAACAACAGGTCAGAACAGGAAAACTCCAGATCTTTTACACTCCCAGCATGAAGCATGGAAGGTGACAGTTAAACTACAGAACATAAACACAGAAGCAGAGTTGGAACTACAGAAGCCCACAGACACAAAAGAACCAGGACTAAAAAGGGTAGCGCACAACACAACACAGAACCAACAGTTACACAAGAAACTAAATATCTGCTTTTTCTATACGGCGTTTATTTAAAAGGGGTGTCTTTATGGTAAGCCTCTGCTTGAGGCGTCTCAAACACAAGAAAACAAACAAAAACGGGCTTCTGGCTTCCATTGTCATTTATTTACACCGACAAGCACCGAGTTCAAGATCTCCAAAGATGGAGACTTGATCAGGCAGCATCCGCCGTTTGGGAATGGACACAAGGGGTTGTGATTATTACCCCAAGGTGGCCCACAAAAGCCACCTGAACCAACAGGGATTGCAGCAGCACATGACACTAAAGAGGGCCAGAGGAAGATGAGCCCAAATACTCCCCCCACCCCCGTCTGTGACTGCCAGGTGCAGCTGCAGAGACTCACACAACTTCTGTGAAGTAAGAGAGGCAGCTGCCTTACCTCGCTCTCAAAGTCAATCTCCCAAGTGGCCGAGCCAGTAAGTTATTCTTACGCAGACAGCTGTTATTCATCCCATACATGTACGTTTGTGGAGAGAGGGAGAAACGAAATACAAATATCCAGAAGACATTTTACAACAAAAACTGCCCATCTACCTTACGCCAGCACCTCCTAATCATTTGTATTCTTCTCAGTGCTATGACAAGTTTGTGTTCTGCCAACAAAGAGCTTTATTGTAATGCAATAAACCATTCACACTCCCATAATCAGCAACATAGAGAACCTAGCTTCAGACTTTTAAAGAAGTACTTTGAAATACAGCAGTTCTTTAATTAGGGTACAGTTTCCTAACCCCCGATTTAAAACAATGACATCTAAAGTGGAGCTGTGGAAAGTGTTTCTGGGATAACATAAGTGGACCCGTGATTTTCATGCCAAGACAGACCTTCGCAGTCTGAACTGCTGGCCAGGAGTTCAGCTCACCCAGGATGTCCCGCCAAAGAGATCGGGGAACAAATTTATGCAGGAGAAGAGAAGCAAGAGAAGCACTAGGAACACAGAGCTCCTGCCGCCACCCCACCAGATTCTGAGGCAACCCCCCCCTTTCACTGTAATGTCTAAGCACAGCACATCACCTGAAGAAAAAGAAATTGTAAGGGGGGGGGGGAAGCCAAAGAAATTATACTTGTGATGAGGAGGGGACGATCTCTTGCATTTATTGTGTTTTAGTTCTTTTAAGTGTTGACTCATGGTACGAAGGGCATGGCACCTCACGCGCTAGTGCTGTGAAGGAGCAGAAGCCCCAGATGGACACGTCCCACCAAAAGGAGCGCAGTTGTGCCCCGGCAACTGGCAAGACGGTAGCCTCCTTAATCCTGTGTGGGATGCTCAACCATTGGGCCGTTCACAAAATGGCTCGCCTCTCTCCCCTGGAGGATCGTACAGACTGTCTTTAGTTCCTAAACTGCAGGGGAATTCATAAAAAATGACCAGATTCCTCGACGAAGATAAACATCACTAGATTCACCATCTCCAGACCACTTCAGCTGGATCCTCAATGCATTACATCACAAACCCAAATTCAGAAAAGCTGCTAACTCCTGGCACATTCTTCTCCAGTTCCTGCTACTGATTGGCAGCCTCACAGGCATCTATCCAATCACTGTAAACATCCACCGGTTCCGAGAGATCTGTAGAATCAAGGGTCAAGGACGGCAACAAGAAGTCATGCCCCTCCCACAATTCTCAGGCTGAGACGGATGTGTTGTGCCAAAACACTTCCTGTGCTGCCATTTCTCTGTCGCCTTTCGCACCTCCACACGGCCAGCCCGACAGCTCTTTGGATCAACTTTGTTCTAAATGCTTTACAGAGACAAGACTAAGAAACAGCAGAAGTAGGACTCGCCTGCCCCTCACTGCATCTGGACTCTTTCAAGCCCCCCCCCCCCATTTGTCTCCTTTTTGGATCCTCAGTCATCTTTTCTCTACCTGTAAGACTATCTTACTATTCTTTCCCCCGTGCCCGTGCATTCTCTCCAGTGCAAACCTTCTCCTTATACCTTTCTCAGCCAGTTCCCGGTGCATTCGCAGAGTCCCTTCAATTTTCCTCTCCACATACTAGAAATTCCCCCGCATCTATCCTGCGCCTGGTTTCCCCCTTGGAGTAGTATGTGTATCATTCTCACATGGGTACCTTCAGACACTGGCGGAACAATGGGGGGGGGGAGAAATTCCTCGTCCCTTTATGTATCCCATGTTGTTACCCAGACTGAGGTCATGAAGCAGACAGGGCCGAAGAGAAAAACAAAGGACAGAAAATTGGCACCCCCTTCCAAGCACCCTTAAGGGCTGCATCCCCTCTCATGAACAAGACGGTGCTCCTATCCCAACAAGCAAGTCACCTGAGAAGCATCCTTGGCTATCACACAGTGGAGCGCTCTTCTCTCGGAGAGAGAACGGGATTTCAGCTTTAGAGAAGCTAGTCAGTGAAGCCTCTGCCAGGAAGTTAGGCAAGCTAGAAAAATGTGCTAGCGAATAATACGCCGCAGTAGGTTGACGTGGCCTTCATTTCCAGTTTATATTGCTGGCCAGCACAAGAAATGTAAATACTGAGGGCCCGGCAGAAAAATCTCTCCCCCTTTGTCATGAACCACTGGCGCGAACAGACTTGGAGGTTCAGGCGCTTATTTTTTTCTTACCTATGACCAACACGCTTCCTCCTTTCACTCAGCTGGGGCAGGCGCCAACTGTCAATTTGCTATTGGATGAAAGGATACATGTGATAGGGGTCTGAAATTCTTCCAGGCACACTGTACAGGATATCACGCCTGTATTCCGAGCTCTGTCCCTGAAAGACAAGGTCCCGCATTAAGGATGAAAATGCTTTCATTCCCACACATTCGCCTCTTCTCAGATGGACTTAATTAAGAATAAGTTTCAGAGGGTAGCCGGGTCAGTCTGCGGTAGAACAGCTAGATTCCAGTCCAGGAGCACCTTTGAGACCGCAAGATTTTAGGGCTACAAGCTTTCAAGAGTCAAAGATCCCTTCGTCAGATACCAAGATACTTCGTCAGATATTTGACGAAGGGAGCTTTGACTCTTAAACACTTAAACCCCAAAAATCTTGTTGGTCTCTAAGGTGCTCCTGGACTCAAATCCAGCTGTAAGAAAAAGCTGGGGACTAGAAGAGAAGGCCTCCTTTACTCATACTAGCTTTGGGTTTCAAATCCTCCACAGCATTTTTTTTAAAGCACAGTATTACACACAAGGTAATTGCACTGAAGGCATCGACAACAATGGTCTTTAAACCAAAAGCAAATATTACCATATTCACCTACATCCATTAAGCCGCGATGCATCTCCCTGGCTTTAACACTCCTCCCATACAGCCTGTTAGGCGAGTCTGTCCGCTTGGCCTGATTCACATCTGCGGATAAGTCTTCTGCCCGGTCTACCATTCTAGCAATATTTGCATGTCTCCTTTGGGATGACGTGAGATGGACTGACTAAATCAAGGAAGCCACAGCCCTCAGTTTGCAAGGACTGAGCCAGGCTGTTAAACAATCGGACAGTAATTCATAGGGTTGCCATAAGCCGGAAGCGACTTGACGGCACTAAACACACACCCCTTTGGGATGCATCTATAGAGATTTCCCTGATGCTTTGAGTCACATCACAAGAGCTAGAGAGCAGGGTTTCAGCAGAATCTGCCTAGACACACTGCCTTGGAGGGCGGGCACAGAAAAAGATCCTTTCCTTGCCTACTTTGTCTCATTTCCGTAAGACACTTGGATCAATCATTTCAATAAACACACACCTCTCTCTCAATGGCAGTAGAATGCCTGTGGCCCTTGACAGACTGGATCCTGCAGAGTGAGCGAGCGCAGAGGCCGCATGGGGGTGTGGCTTTTTCAGTCCCACTAACAAATCTCACACTGCCCAGCCACGGGGGAAAAAATACATCCCCCAGCATTCCCATCTGCCCACACTTCTCCTTCAGAGGGCTTCAGCCCACCCCTAGTCCCATCCGCCTAAGGTTTATTTTAGAAAAACTGAAAACAGAACGTCAAGAATAACTGGACTTACATTTTAACATCACAGGATTTTTCGTGATTACAGAAGGGGCAAGTAAACTGGGTCTCCAGCGTGCCGGTCATCTTTTTCTTGGGTGGAGGCTTCCGCTTTGACTTCCGGCGGCCCATCCTTGCCTGCGGGGCACAGAAGAGCAAGGAAGAATAAACGGAAAGGACCAGGGTATTGCAGGAGCTCTGCTGAAAGTCCTTCAACCCCACATGTCAGAGATGCTCGACAGGCCTTGAGAAACAAGGGGTAACGTGGGCGTCGCCTGGCAGGGCCGGCGCCTGGCGGCTCACGGTGGCCACACCTTGGGGCTCCACAGGCATTAGGTAAGTGAGCCAGTGCAGACGGTCTCGACAACCCAAACAGGGAACGGCCTCTGTGTCATGGGAGGCCCACCGGTCCGCTCTGGGGCCATCCTCTTCCATGGTCCGGGGGGGGGGGGCTCCACATTTCATGGGGCCTCCCCACACAGAAAAGGGAAGGGGGAAAGGCCAAATGGCTTCAAAGTCACTGCTCTACTAAGGACAAACCAAAAAAGAGCCCCAAACTTCACAGGGAATCTACACATGAACGTGCTGAACTGGAACTCCTCAAGAAAGTAAAGGCAAACTGTCACCCTGGCATAGGCAGGATTTCCTTACTCAACAGCAACCTCTAATCTCCCCCTCACTGGCAGTCTTCAAGCAGAGGCTGGAAGAACACTTGTCAGGGATGTTCTAGGCTGATCCTGCATTGTGCAGGGGGGTTGGACTAGACGGCCTCTGCGGCCCCCTTCCAACTCTATGGTTCTATGGAAATTCTGATTGGCTATTCTTGACATGTTTTACCAGACTATAACCTCACCCAGGTGACTACAAATTTTCACTTAAACTCATCTCCTTGCTCATCGGTCCAAACCTCCAGCCTCTCGTGGTCTGTTATTTGCAAGGGCCAAAGCTGTCACGTGCACATTCTAAAGTTTCAATGACTGGATTGAACACATGAAGCTGCCTCATAGTGAATCAGACTCTCCCCCCCCCCCCCCCGGGTCCATCAAAGTCAGTCTTGTCTACTCAGACCGGCAGCGGCTCTCCAGGGTCTCCGGCAGAGGTCTTTCACATCACCTACTTGCCTGGTCCCTTTAACTCACTGGTTCCCAACCAGGGGTCCATGGACCCCCAGGGGTCCACGAGAACTAAATTAAGGTCCGCAAAACAAAGTTATAAACCCACAATAAATTAATATTTTCAATTAAAAGTTCTCTATTATAAAATATATTCAAATATTATTCTAAGTTTAATGTTTAACAGTTATGATTAAAGTTTATTTTCAAATTCTCGGAATTTTTATTTTGAACCTTGGGGTCCCTGCACCGAACAAAAAAGTCCTAGTGGTCCCTGGTCAAAAAAAGGTTGGGAACCACTGCTTTAACTGGAGATGCCCGGGGATTGAACCTGGGACCTTGTGCATGCTAAGCAGAGGCTCTGCCCACTGAGCCACGGCCCCTCCCTTGGGTGGATTCACACCCAGCCCCCACCTCCAGTACAGATCTACACGCGGAAGAGAAGAGGAGCGGATCCCACCCCCCACACCACCACCACCACCACCACCGTGGAAACCTTCCCCATTGAAAGGACTGGTCCCAGTTGGATTCCCCCACGTGCTCGAAGAGGGCCGTGAGAATCAGGAAACGTGACACGGGTATAAATGGGGGCCTCCAAGGGGCCATCGGGGGGGGGCGAATCCAGACGGGGGAAGCTCCTGCAGATTTGGGGGGAGGGGGCGTGGCTTGGGGAGGGCCCCCCAGTGGGGGGGTATCAATGCCCCAGAGCCCACCCTACAGGGAAGCGGTTTTCTCGGGGGGGGGGAGAGGGAGGGTCTCCCGGCACCGCCTGGAGGTTGGCAGCACGAGACCGCCGCTTGGCTGGAGTCTTCTTCCCCGCCCGGAGCCCCGCCGCCCCCGGCCCAACCACGCCTCGGGCTCCGGGGGAAGGGAAGGGCCGCCTCGGGCTTCCCCGGCCGGGCCGAAAAGGCCACGCGAAGCCCGCCCCGGGTCCCTCCACCGCCTACCCGGGCCTCGTTGCCCACGGAGACCAGCACTTCCGGCGACGGCGGCCCAAAGATGCCGCGCAGGCCCCGCCTTTTCCTGTGGAGGGCGGTGCCGCCGTGGGGGGGCGTGGCCTGGGAGAACCAGGAAGCGGGCGGGCCGGAGGCTCCGATTGGTCGGCTCCGTCCCTCTGGGCGGCGAGGCTGGAGGACCCGGATGTGCGCCTGGGGGGGCTTCTTGTCCGAAGGCGGGAGGGCCCCGGGAGCCGCACCTGTTGGGCTCCTGCCTGTCGGGCAACCATCGTTTAAAAAACCACCCAAAAAAACATTCAGTATATATATTAATCATGTATATATATATTTGTGTTGTATATAACACAATTTATAACACAAACTTTTATTTATATATATATATATATATATATATATATATATATATATATATATATATATATATATATATATATATATATTTGTGTTTTTAACATTATGTTACCAGCCCTGAGTTTAAAAATTATTTTAAATATTTTTAAAATAAATATTTACCATAAAGCAGAGTCTAAAAAATATTTGCCATAAAGCAGGAGCGGCGTGGAGGGGGGCTTAAGACCCCAACGTGATGTGGTGCACTGAATCCCAACAGTACTGTAGGAACCATAGAGGTGCCAACCCTTCAATCTACACTCCCATTCAAGGGAGGGAAGGGGAGGAGGCCAGTAAAGATGATATAAAAAAGGTAAAGGTAGTCCCCTGTACAAGCACCGGGTCATTCCTGACCCACGGGGTGACGTCACACCCCGACGTTTCCTAGGCAGACTTTGTTTGTGGGGTGGTTTGCCATTGTCTTCCCCCCAGTCATCTTCCCTTTACCCTCAGCAAGCTGGGAACTCATTTTACCGACCTCAGAAGTATGGACGGCTGAGTTGACCTTGAGCTGGCTGCCTGAAACTGACTTCCGTCGGGATCGAACTCCGGTCGTGAGCAGAGCTTGGACTGCAGTACTGCAGCTGACCACTCTGCGCCACGGGGCTCTTTTTTAAAGATGATATAGGCTGGGTTTTTGTTGAGAAGGACACGGATCCTCTTTCCCTGGAGGTTTTTAAGCAGAGGCTAGATGTCCATCTGTCAGCAATGCTGATTGTATGACCATATGAGAGGGAGGGCACCTTGGCCATCTTCTGGGAATGGAGTAGGGGGTCACTGGGGGTGTGGTGGGGGGAGGTAGTTGTAAATTTCCTGCACTGTGTAGGGGGTTGGACTAGATGACCCTGGTCGCCCCTTCCAACTCTATGATTCTATGATAGACAGGGATCCACTCCGGATTGGGAGATGCCTGGAGATTTGGGGTGTGTGTGGAGCCCTGGGGATGGTGGGGCTTGGGGGAAGAGGAGGGACCTCAGCAGGGCATAATGCCAGGGAGCCCATCCCTCGGAAGATGCCGTTTCCTGCAGGGGAACTGATCTGTGTGGTCTCGAGATTCCAGTGTATCTCCAGGCCCTGCCTGTAGGTTGGCAATGGCAGAGCCTGGGGAGGGTGAGCTTCGGGGAGGGGTCTCAGTGGGGCACGATGCCATGAAGCCCGCCCTCCAAAGCAGCCATTTTCTCCAGGGGAACTGGTCTCTATAACCTGGATACCAGGTGTAATTCCAGGGGATCCCCAGGTCCCACCTGGATGTTGGCAACCATATTTGGGGATGGGGCCTAGGGGAAGTGGGGTTTGGGAAGAAGAGGGTCCTCAGCAGGGTGTAATGCCAAACAGTCCGCCCTCGGAATGGCCATTTGCTCCAGGAGAAGTGGAATAAATGTCTTGAATAAGAAACTATGTAGTTTGGAGATCAGTTGTCATCCCGGGGATCTGCAGCCCCCACCTGGAGGTTGGCAACCCTGCATGAATAGTATGTGAATTTCACACATGCACATACACACAATTTGGCCCTCCGCTGTTGTTTTTTCAGCAAAGGCACCTTGTTGTGTCCACTTTATGAGGGTCTCGGAGCCCACTTTTTAGCTTGTCATTCTGAACATTCAGTTTCAGCTGCTTTTAATTTTTTTTTTTTACTTTGCACTAATAAACCCCAATATTACTTTTTACGTGGCTAAATTTCTTTCCAGTCCCTTCATCCTTTAAGTTACAGCCGTTTCTGCTGCTCACAAGCCTTGTCTCACGGAGCTTCGATAGGAGAAAGGAAAGGAGCTGTGTAAGGAACAGCGGTTTGGATTTTATTTGAAATTAATTGAATGGGGGGGAAAGTAAAAACTGATCTTAAAAGTAGTTTATTGAAAAGAAAGTCACAAGGAAACATCAGAATACTTCTCAAAGCTCATTTAAGGATCACACAACATAAAACAGGATAGAATTTGTACAGAACCTTTGACCTGGCAGTAAACCAAGCTCTACTATTTCAAAAGATAAACATCTGCGCCCACACACACACAAGGCAATCTTAGAATGCATAACAGCAGCTTGTGTCTAGAGCAGAATCAAACCCAAAACGGAGTCGAAAGGGAAAGATGCATCGTTTAAAAGCAAAACAGGTAGAGTCCCTGTCCTCTTGGCACACACAGGCAGCCGCGCTTTCCGAGCCTGCCATGTTCTGGGTGAGCGGAGCAGCTGAGCCATTTGCATCCAGTGCCTGGGAAACAAAAGGCGGACCAGTGGCATGCTCCAAACGGACAGAGCAGCAAGTCAGCCCAGGCTTAGGGTACTGCATATTGCAAAGATTCTAGCTTGACCTCCAGTGTGTTTTGCATACCTTCTCCTCGTCACCAAATACCTTCCTCAGTTCCACAGGAACTGCGAGAGGACATCTCCCCTTTGCAGGGGGAGCCCCAGGTGTTCAATCACAACATCTGCATCATCCCATTGGAATGCTGCAGAATCCTTTTATCCGCATTAAAGGGAGCAGTAAAACCTTCATAAGTGGGTTGGAAAAGAAGATCCTGAAAAAAAGATGGGCTTTCACTGCTCCCACGTGTGGGAGGTGGGAAGGGAGTTGCTCACTTTGTCCTTTGGTGTTCTTGGTCTGGATTTCAGCTCTGCCTATGGACAGATGGCACAACATGCTGTTCAGAGAGTGCAAAGCTGATTTTCAGCCCCAGTGTTGATCAGCTGGCAGAGCCCCGCCAGCATCACCTGAACCCTACAACTCTGCAGGAAGTTTTAAGGTGGAAGGATCAACGAGGCAAAAGTTCAGTCTCCTTCAAGACAGCTCTTGGAGACAGAGGGAGCGACGCAAATTGATTACTGCTTTCAAGGTGCTCACTGAAAGTTCTTGCTGTGTTGTAGAACATGGCAAGGAATGGTCCCCCCTCCCAACCCCATAAACACATCCTTCTCTATCAGGCCAAGGAAGGATGGCTATCCAGCGGCCCTTTCCCTGTGCCTGTCACAGCTCCCTGGTGTGCATCTCCTGTCCAAAGCCGGGGGTACAGGGGGGCCCTCCTCTGAAGGCACCTTCAGCCACATGACGGTGGCACTACACGGGAGGCGGAGACAAGTGCAAGCTACGCCTGTCACCTTTCCCCACATTGGCACTCCCCAAAGTGGCCGGATCACCGTAGATGAAAGTGGCAATTTCAGTCAGGCTGCAGAAGTCTCTGCCCACTGCCTGGTACTGCTGGAACCTCCTTGCTTCTGGTGGCGAGCTTATCCTAAAATGCTGGAAACCTTATACCATCGCCTGTCTCTGCCTTACCTCACTGGGCTGCCATGAGGCAAGTGGGGAAAGACTCGAGGACATCTTGATCTGGTGTGATCCCAGGATGGGGGCAGAGGATCACAGGGCTTCAGAGGAAGTTTGCGTTTGAGGTGACGGAGAAGGTGTGCTGTTCTACTGGGAGGCCAATGGAACCACGTACCTACAGCTGGTTTGTATCCCATGGCGTTGTGTGGGAGAACTCCCCCCTCAAAGACAGGCTGCCAGAGCTGTCTCAGGCCAGGGGGGAAGAGCAACCTGTGTGTGCCAGAGGGGGCCAGCAACGCCTGTGCCTTCAAGTCTGGGTGGCAGAGGCTGTCCCGTCTCAGCGAATTCTCCTTCGGGGCAATGAGGTCTTGTAGAGCGACCTGCGCTTGCTGTCGAGGTAGGTGACGCTCATCTCTTTACCGTCAATCGTAATGTAGGCAAATCCCCCCAGAGAAGAGGTCTGGCCGTAGAAGAAACGCAGGTAACCGGCAGGGACCGAAGGGAGGTGTTTGGTGGAGTTGTCCATGAAATTGCCTGCTCCGCTCAGCAGGTAGCCCACACCAGCTTTGTCCTCCAAGTACTGTTAGGGGAGAGAGAGGAACAGACTTACTGGCAGCGTGCTCCCCACCATCACACCCATCCCATCCCATCCCATGATTAAGTGGTCTAACTAGCACCACTCTGCAGGAGGACGTCGTGGGCCGGCAGACTTGGACATGAGAAGAACAAATTCAACCCCCAGTTCCTTAGGAAATTCCCTGTTATGACTGACAGGGACTTAGTCTTGCTTACAGCCCATTCCTGACAATGGGGCCGAAAGTTGTTAGGAGGCGGCAGGACCTCACCGCTGGCATAAATGTGTGTAATCACGCATTTACACGCATTCACACCAGCAGCGAGGCCAGTCCCACCGGCGGCCGAGCACTGCGGGACCGCGCCTCTTCCATCCGCCGGCACGGCCTCTCCATGGTGCTGGCAACAGCGTGGAGAGGCCACGCCGGCGCAGGGGGGCGTTCCAGGGGTTAGGCGGCTCTCTATCCTCTCTCTCATCACACATAGGAAGCACAGGCCGTCTCCCTCTGCTCACCTGCAGGTTGTGGTCGTGGCCGCACAAGTAGGCTGTGGCCTTGTGTTGCTGCAACAGGGGCTGGAGGAGCTTGACCAGGCACGTGGTGGGTCCGTGTCTCCCCACGGACCACACTGGGTAGTGCCCGGCGACCAGCAGGTAATCGTCCTTGGACTTGGCCATCTGTTTGCGCAGCCAGGACAGCTGGCTCCGGGCCAGCCCCCAGTCCCGGGGACCCAGCGGCTGCTCGGTGTGGAAGTCGTCAGAATTGCCGCAGATCGTCACCGTGTCGATCATGAGGATGGCGACGGTCGCGTTGCTGCCCGGCACCTTGAACCTCAGCTTGTAGTAGTATTTGGGGAAACGCCTGGAAAGATGGTAGAAGAACAATGAAGAAGAACAATGAAGGAGAAGAAGAGTTGGTTTTTATACACTGACTTTCTCTACCACTTAAGGGAGAATCAAACCAGCTTACAAACACCTTCCCTTCTCCTCCCCACAACAGACACCGTGTGAGATAGGTGGGGCTGAGAGAGCTCTAAGAGAGCTATGACTAGCCCAAGGTCACCCAACTAGCTGCATGTGTAGGAGTGGGGAAACCAACCCAGTTCTTCAGATTAGCCTCCGCCGCTCATGTGGAGGAGTGGGGGAATCAAACCCGGTTCTCCAGATCAGAGTCCACTGCTCCAAACCACCGCTCTTAACCACGGCACCACACCGTCTGTGTGAACTGAGTACATGCCCCAAAACATGCCCAGGGAGGGACCCTCTGCAATGCCCAGGCTTTCCTTAGCAGACCAGCGCATCTCAAAAAGGTTTCTTCCTGAAACAAGGAAGGAAGTTTAATAGCTGTTAAGTGAAAACGCCAATTACACAACTGATGTGCCAGATTTTTATCACTGGAAGTGCAAGTTAAGTGCATGCTTGGTTTGTTTGCTGTTTTTTGAGAGCATTTTGATCCTTCAGCATTACTCTAATAATGAATGAAAAGGGGGAGGGGGATTATAGACGCTCAACATGAAACAGAGTTGTCGGTGGCCGGCAGCCTGACCCTGTCAAGTCTTACCAACGCTTCGAGATCTTGCTGTAGGCAATCTGGGCAGAGACGTTCCCCAGATGGTCGTGGTTTCCCGCGAGGACATACCAAGGCACGTTGCGTAACACGGGGGCCTGGAAGACGGTCTCGAAGGTCTCCTGAAAAGGAAAAGGGAGAGCCTTTGCGCATCTGTGGGGAAGAGAAATCTCTGCCGGGGATCTCTGGCCAGAAAGGCGCTTCCTGAAACAGCGCCAGGGCCGGCGTCAGCAATCCCTGAGGCGGGGGGCAGCTGCCAGGTCCCAGGGCTGCTGGCGGGGTCCCACCGCTGCTCACCGCCACCCGCACACCTCCCCTGCCACCTGCCGGTGTGCCCTCCCCTGTCCTTTGGCTTTCATTGTTCCCGCGTTATTCATGGGCCCAGCCAGGGGTGCCAACCTCCAGGTACTATCAAAACAGACACATCTGTGTACCTTACGGTTCAACCCAAATCACACAGAAACTCAATTATATAAATAAACCAATTCTATAATCCGAAATACAATTCTTCCATATTAGCCACCTGGCACCAGTTTTTCCATGCAGGGCCCAATAACACTGCAGGGACCAGAGATGGGCCAGAGACCACCTTGCTGCATCTCCGACCGGTTTTGGTGCTTGTGCTGATTTGAAGACGTTGTCCCCTGCTTTTCACGCCTGTCCGTGCATGTTAGGAAGCGAGATTTTCTTGTTTGAGTGCACCTGCTTGTCCTTTGAGAGCCAGCGTGGTGTAGTGGTTAAGAGTGGTGGTTTGGAGTGGTGGACTCTGATCCAGAGAACCAGGCTCGATTCCCCCACTCCTCCACAAAAGCAGCAGAGGCTAATCTGGTGAACCAGGTTGGTTTCCCCACTCCTACACATGCAGCCTGCTGGGTGACCTTGGGCTAGTCGCACTCTCTCAGCCCCACCCACCTCACAGGGCGTCTGCTGTGGGGACGGGAAGGGAAGGTGATTGTAAGCCGGTTTGATTCTCCCTTAAGTGGCAGGGAAAGTCAGCATATAAAAACCAACTCTTCTTCTTCCTCTTCTTTGCCTTATGCTTAAGCCTGACCTTTTCTTGAATCTTTTCAATAAAGCCTGTTGCTTTTATTGATTTGTTCTACTGCATGTGTGAGAGTCTAAATCCAGTCTCAGTCAAATTATCAGATTTATTCCAAGGTTTGGGGACAGGGGAATCAAACATCCTTCCAAAGGTGTGGTGGGTTAGAAACCCCATCTTTGGCTACAGGTGACTGTGGGTTTTTTTGGCACTCGACCTCAGAGCCTCCTTTGGGGGGCTGTTTGAGGTGTGGTTACCTGTCCTTCCACATTCTGTTCAGAGTCAGGATGGAGAAGCTCCCTTTCCCCACCCACCCTCCAAGAGCTTTACCTGGAACCGTTTGTCATACAGGTCGTTCACCCCGGTGTAGTAGAAGTTGTCTCCGAGGGACAAGATGAAGTCAGCCCCCAAGGCCGACACGGTGGCCGCCATCTCCTCCGCGACGGCGACCTCCCGGTCTGTGTAGAAGGGAGAGAGGGGCTTCCCGCCCCAGTCTCCCACGGCGATGAAGCGCAGGGCAGAGCGGGCATGGAGGCATGAGGGGGCTGCCAGGAAGAGCCCCAAGAGGTACAGGAAACCCATCATCTGCGAGGGAGGAAAGAGTAGAAAGCTACAGGAAACTGGCGGACGGTGGTGGGGTTTTAATCTGCTAGAGACCAACATGATTTTGGGGGTAGGAGCTTCGGAGAGTCACTCGAACACACAGGAAGCTGCCTTATACTGAATCAGTCCTTTTGGTTCATTGAGATTAGTATTGTCTGCTCAGACTGGCAGCGGCTCTCTAGGGTCTCAGGCAGAGGTCTTTCATATCATAAGAACATAAGGACATAAAAAACATAAGAAAAGCCCTGCTGGATCAGACCAAGGCCCATTGAGTCCAGCCGTCTGTTCACACAGGGGGCAACCAGGTACCTCTAGGAAGCCCACAAGCAAGACGGCTGCACCAGCACCATCCTGCCCGTGTTCCATAGCACCTAATACGATAGGCATGCTCCTTTGAGCCTGGAGAGAATAGGGATGCATCGTGACTAGTATCCATTTTTACTAGTAGCCATGAATGCTCCTCTCTTCCATGAACATGTCCACTCCCCTCTTAAAGCCTTCCCAGTTGGCGGCCATCACCACATCCTGGGGCAGGGAGTTCCACAATTTAACTGTGTGTTGTGTAAAGAAATATTTCCTTTTATCTGTTTTGAATCTCTCACCCGCCAGCTTCAGCAGGTGACCCTGCATTCTAGTACTAAGAGGGAGAAAAGCTTCTCCCTGTCCACTCTCTCCAAACGATGCATAATTTTATAGACCTCTATCATGTCTCCCCCTAACCGCCTTCTTTCCAAGCTAAACAGCCCTAAGCGTTTTAACCGCTCCTCATCACCTGACCCTTTTAACTGGAGATGCCTGGGATTGAACCTGGGACCTTCTGCTCGAAAGCAGAGGCTCTTCCATGGAGCCACAGTCCCACCCAATCATGGCTACCCTCTGGAGTTTTATTCTGGTTACTGTGAATAGGTCCCTCCTAGGTTTGCCAATTCTGGGTTGGGAAATACCTGGAGATTTTGGGGATGGAGCCTGGGGAGGGCGGGGCTTGGAGAGGACAGGGACATCAGCGGGATATAATTTCACAGAGCCCACCCTCCCAAGCTGCCATTTTCTCCAGGGGAAACTAATCTCTGTCGTCTGGAGATCAGTTCTAATTCTGGGAGATCGCTACCAGGCGGTTGGCAACCCTAGTCCATCCTGTGGGGTGGGTCTGAAGGAGCACATCTGTGGGGAGCCAGAGCCTTTGCCAAAAGGATGACTGTTTTCATCAGTACACTTTTCTTTAAAATACCTCGACCTAACAGAGAAGTTCTCCCTTAGAAGACCCATGGAAATACATAGGGGTCACACCAGGGCAGGCATTTGTCCCCTGGCACGCCCGTTCCGACAGATGCGATGCGTAGGACTGCAAGCACTCGGGGGCACGGAAATGCACCCCTGCCATGATGGCAGAAGGAGCGAGGAGAGGTGCGACAGGCATAAACGGGGAGGGGATTGTCGACTCTGGGTTCAGAAATACACAACTAAAAACATTCTAAAGCAGCATAAAGAAAAAGCAGGCAAAGGTGTTTGAGCAAAAACTAAAGAAAAACTGTAAAACAGCAGAGCAACGAAAACATTAAGTGGATCAAATAGCCGAGGGAGATGAAATAATTAAAGCAAATTCACGGTACAAAGATAAAACATATAACAAGCCACAACACACAAAACTGTGATTCACTACAACACCTGGGGGGACAGAGACTTCCTCACCCAGCCCCAGATGTTCGCCATGCCTGCCCCAGGCAAGCAACTGGCAAAAGGGCCCGGCCACAGCTCGGATCCCGCGGGCTCTGCCCCTCCTCATGGTCTGCCTTGGCATTTCCCAACTGTGGGTCCTGCCTGAAAAGCGAAGGTCCCAGACTCCCAGGCATTTGCAGTCTTATTGAATGGTGCATGCTGTTTTCCCCCCAGGTAGATCTCTGTGCCAAGCAAGTGTGAACTTGTGGGCCACCATACCAAAAAGGTTGGGAACTACTCATCTGCCTCACCTCGATTAGCAGGACCTGTGATGGGCAAGGAGATATGGAAGCAGGCAATCTTTCCAACGCCCTGGCCCCAGGGTGTTGAGGGCTTCAAACGTCAAACGCAGCACTTTGAACTGGGTTCTGAAACAAATCAGAAGCCCTTGCTTCTAATCTTAAGACTAGTGAAAGAAACATCAGTCAGACATCCGGCCTCTGCATTCTGCACCAACTGCGGTTTCCAAACAGCCTCCAAAGGTAGCCCCAGGTAAAGTCTAGATGTGATCAATGCATGGAGAGCTGTGGCCAATCTCATTAAAAGACAAACTGCCCGGGAAGGAAATACTGTAGTAGGATTTGTGTCCACCCAGGTGGGATTCAATTGCAATGGTCCCCGCTGCTGCCTCTCTTTCTGGCACTGCTGTTGGGTTTTAAACCTTTTTACTTTTTATATCACTAGCAGGGCAATCCGAAAGCAGAGTCACGCCCTTCTAGGTCAATTGAAAGCACTGGGCTTAGAAGGGTGACGCTCTACCAGGGAAAGAATTTTTTTTATACCTTTTCTAATATATGTTAGATGTCTTAGCCTGTCTTATACAGTAGGGAACACTAAAAAGGACTATTCCACTATAGGACTTAAGTCTCAGGTACCACGTCGAGTCTGGAAAATGTTACCAAGTCACCTGTTCTAACTTTTTTTTCTCAAGGAACGCTGTGATGGTGTAAGAAATCAGGAAAGTGAAAAGAAAAATAGTTTTCGAGGGTGGCCGTGCTGGGCTGCAGCAGAACAGCTGGATTCGTGTCCAGGAGCCCCCGAGAGACCAGCAGGGGAGCTTCTGAGAACCAGCGTCCCCTCTGTGTCCGACGATGGGAACGTTGACTCTTGAAAGCTCCTACCCCAAAAAACCTTGTTGGCCTCTAAGGTGCTACCAGACTCAAACCTAGCTGAAAAGAAAAAGAATCACAACCAGAAAGAGAAATGGATGTCTGAAAGGCAAAACTGTCTGCCAAGGAGGCTGCCGGTTGGGTGAGAAAGAGCGGCTTACCGGAGGTGGTCTTTCGTCAGCCTTCTGAACAAAACTTGATGCGCAGCTCAGAACATCTCTGGGTGTCCTACTGGGAGCAACTGAAGCATCTCTGCAGTGACGGGGAGCATTTTTATCAGGCACTGACCGGGCGGGGGTTGGGGTTGGCTAGTTCCCTGCTCCACTGGTCAGGAGAGGGTGATGGAGAAACAGCCGCCTGCTGACCAACCGTTCCATCTCCCCCCTCCACAGCCATGTGACACTTCCTTCTCCTAGAAGGAGGTTGGAGTCACTCTTTAACCTGCCTTCGCTCCAAAGCTGATAAGGGAAGAAAGCAGGCACACACACACCCGCCCTTAACCCTTGCTCCACCACCCCGGCTGGAGATGGCGGCTGTCTCAGAATTAAACTACTTCAGACATCTCGATCTCTGAATTTCTCCCGGGACGGAGGCCGCCAGCCCCGCACATGAGCCTGCTCAACAGATGGGCAAATCTACGACTAAAACCTGGAGTAGAAAAGAGTAGGAGTCCAGTAGCCCCTCGAAGACTAACAAAATTTCTGGCAGGTTGTGAGCTTTCGTGAGCCACAGCTCACTTCTTAGATAAGAAGAAGAAAAAGAGTTGGTTTTTATATGCTGACTTTCTTTACCACTTAAGGGAGACTCAAACCGGCTTGCAACCGCCTTCCTTTCCCCACAACAGACACTCTGTGAGGTAGGTGGGGCTGAGCTCTAAGAGAGCTGTGACTAGCCCAAGGTCACCCAGCTGGCTTCGTGTGTAGGAGCGAGGAAACCAACCCGGTTCACCAGATCAGCCTCCGCCGCTCCTGTGGAGGAGTTGGGAATCAAACCTGGTTCTCCAGATCAGACTTCACCGCTCCAAACCACCGCTCTTAACCACTGCACCCCGCAGATACAGCTGGAATGTATCTGAAGAAGTGAGCTGTGGCTCACAAAAGCTCACGCCCTGCCAGAAATTTTGTTAGTCTTTAAGGTGCTACTGGATTCCTGCTCTTTTCTACTGCTAGCGACAGACGATTACGGGCTACCCATCGTGATCCAAAACCTGGATCCAAAAACCTCTCTCCACACCGGAGAAGGCAAATTAACGGAGGTGAGTCTTACTGCTGGATAATTTCCGAGGCGGCACGCTCCCGAGGAGCAGAGGTTGTGAGTCAAGAACAGGGCAAGCCGGGTCACAGACTCGACTCAGGCCTTGACTCTGAGTTTCCAGAGTTCTCTGGCCGGCTGCTGTCGGAAACACAACTCCGGACTGACCCAGCAAGGCCATTTTTATGCTCTTGGAGTTGATGAATCATGGAAACGGGGAGAATGCTCTTCTGCGGGGTTCCAAACACCCAGGAAAATGCAGGAAGGGGAATGTGTCAGCTATGGCAAACATCCTCATGAATCAGCATGAAATGGCCCACATCTTCTAAGAGGGCAGTGGGACAGCAACAGCCCTGTTACACCAAAGGTCTAGCAGCCTTTGACCTGGCCGGAAAGGGGCAACAGACACCCCTGCCCCCTTCAGGGTCTAGGGCTGCCAACCTCCAGGTACTGGTTAAAGGGAAAAACAGCACCAGCTCCAATTAACAATAATCAAACTGAATTTTATAATGATTACTCAAAAATAATTCAGTATTGGTGTACTATTCTGTACATTTGTCAATGATATAATCAAAACAGTCACAACCAAGGTGTCACAGGTTACCCCACCCATGAAAAATAAAAGTATTGAAATGAAATAGAGTCCAAAATGTACAATTCGAGTTCAAATCAAAGTCCAATACTGAGTCCTCTTGAGAGAAAATGAACTGGTTCCGGGAAGATCCAGAAACAATCTGGTATGAAACTTGCAATAATAACAGTGTTCATCAAGGTCCAAATCCGGAGGTGTTGTCTTGGATTTGTTGGACTTTGGACCTTGATGAACACTGTTATTATTGCAAGTTTCATACCAGATTGTTTCTGGATCTTCCCGGAACCAGTTCATTTTCTCTCAAGAGGACTCAGTATTGGACTTTGATTTGAACTCGAATTGTACATTTTGGACTCTATTTCATTTCAATACTTTTATTTTTCATGGGTGGGGTAACCTGTGACACCTTGGTTGTGACTGTTTTGATTATATCATTGACAAATGTACAGAATAGTACACCAATACTGAATTATTTTTGAGTAATCATTATAAAATTCAGTTTGATTATTGTTAATTGGAGCTGGTGCTGTTTTTCCCTTTAACCAGTGTTTTCTCAGCACACGTTGTGATTTATTGAGATTTAACCTCCAGGTACTAGCTGGAGATCTCCTGCTATTACAACTGGTCTCCAGCCGATAGAGATCAGTTCCCCTGGAGAAAATGGCTGCTTTGGCCATTGGACTCTACGGCACTGAAGTCCCTCCCCTCCCCAAACCCCGCCCTCCTCAGCAACTCTTTGTATCCCTTTGGGAACGGCTTTAAGCATCTGTGCAACTATGCATTGGAAATGGAGTATCCCTTAGGGGAACACTACAAGATTTATTTGGCATAGCTGCTTTTTTCATCCCTATGGGAGAAAGGAAATAATATGAGAATTTTGAATGCGTACAAATTGGCTTTGACTAAACGGGGCTGAGGAAGAACAGAAACGATCGTCCCCCTTGCTACTCTTCTATGAAGATTTGTTGTTGGATACTTGTACCTGTATGGGACTGTTTATACCAAATTCCCTCGCCATTCTTCTATGAAGGTTACTCATAGTGGAACCTTTGAGACTTGTACCCTTTAGGACTGTTAACATAGGATTGTATATAGATTTGTGTGTTGTATGTCATTCACTGCACTTAATACACCTTGTTTTTGTAAACTTGTGATTGATTGATTGATTGATTGATTGAATATCATCAGCCTTTCCTGTACTTAGTTCCTTACCTGTGGTAGTAGAACAGAGGTGTTTATTTTGGTTGCTTAACCTCCAGGTACTAGCTGGAGATCTCCTGCTATTACAACTGGTCTCCAGCCGATAGAGATCAGTTCCCCTGGAGAAAAATGTCCGCTTTGGCAATGGGACTCTACGGCATTGAAGCCCCTCCCCTCCCCAAACCCCGCCCTCCCCCCAAACCTCCCGCTGGTAGTGAAGAGGGACCTGGCAACCCTACCAGGATCTGAGGGCACACACCTCCCTCCAGCTTTGCAAGGGCAATTTCAGTCAGGGGATGCCGATGCCCACGATCAGTCAGTCAGTGTGGGCAAAGGAAAGGGGGCACTGGCCCACTCCCACACAGCGTGGCCAGCCCATGCAGTTGCCCCCTCCCCACACACTGTTTTTAGCCCTTGAAAGGGGAGGGAAAGATGGCGACATGTCTAGATCACAAATACAGAGTTTAGGCACTTCCTAAGTGGGACAAGAGACTCTCAGGAGACGGAGCAGCTGGGGCAACCTGACCCCACCCAACGGCAGGGCCTTGCTGCAGGTGGAAATCTACCCACCCACCCATCCCCGCTCCCAACTGCCATTTTTCAGGCTGGGGAGGGGGAAGGGAAGGCAATTGTAAGGCAGTTTGATTCTGCCTTAAGTGGTAGAGAAAGTCAGCATATAAAAAAATTCTTCTTCTTCTTCTTCTTCTTCTTCTTCTTCTTCTTCTTCTTCTTCTTCTTCTTCTTCTTCTTCTTCTTCTTCTTCTTTTCCCCATTTCCCCTCTAAAACAGACTTCTAAGATCCAAGTGAGCAGATATTCCTCCTGCTGGGTGCAAGGATCTGGAAGCCGTTCTTCCACGCTCAGCTCCAGACGGGTGCAGGAGCCGAAGTGTGGCCAGGGGGTGGGGTGGGGCTGAGGCCCCAGAGGTGGGGCGAAGGACAAACGGGCGAGGCTTTTGCCAGGAATCCACTTTTGCTGAAGCAGCTATGGGCCCTGGGTGGGCCTCTTGGACGAAAACAGAGCAATCGTGGTGTGTACCTCTGCACAGTGCCGCAATCCCAAACTGTTTACTCAGAAGGAAATCCCACTGAGTTCAAGTAGGATTACAGCAACAATCCCCCATGGCTGTTTCGGCACTTGAAAAGGCATGGGGGCGGGGGGGGGGAAGAGACAAAAATAACCTGGTGACTGCCCTCGTGGTAATTTTGAAACGGCCGGGTTTCCCTCGAAAACGGCCTTGTTGGCCAGGGGTTGGTCACAATGTGTAGTTTGGCTTTTAACGGTCACACAACTTGTTGCAATTCACCACAGACTTTGCTGCCCCAAACCTTCTTCACAAGGTTTCCCAGTACAGTTTTCCTTCACTTGTCTATCTACAACAGACCAACGTGGCTACGTGTCAGATAGGCTCTCCGCCATCCCCGGAGAGAAACAAGATGGTTTCCCCCACGTACAACATGGGGTCCTTTTGCACTCCGTCCCTCTCCGTTTGCACCTGGTCTCCTGCCCAAGATCTGCAGCTCAATGGAGACCCGCCCCGGTAATGGCTGATCAGATACCAGGTCCCGCAAAACAATACTGGGAGCCCGGGAAGATCTGCCACTTAACGCACGCATTTTACTCTGAATACTTTTGCTCAAGTCATTACCGGTAGTTTGCTTCGGCATTGTGCCTTTGTTTCCAATAATCCAATCAACCCCATTGTATCCACCCTATATATGTTTCTGTATTCCCCATACCTGTATGCTAGCCTTAAGTCTTTGACCTGCTGAAATCGCTGTTCTTCTGAAATAAACTTTTAACTCGCTGCTTCAGCTGGAGGAAAGTTATTGCCTGGAAAGCATCGACTTGCTGAGGCCTGACACTACGTGCCTAAGGGTTGGCAAGTCGCGACTGACTTATGGCCACCCCAGCCAGGGACTTGCAAGGCATGTGATGAAACGGAGGTGGTTTGCCATCGCCTTCCTCTGCAGAGCCTTTCTCGGTGGTCTCCCATCCAAGGATCGACCTTGCTTGGCTTCCAAGATCTTGCAAGATAGGTCTGTACCAGACCGCCTTCTCTCCCATCCAACAGGGCTACCCCTTGGCAATTCAATGTCATACGCTAGGCTGCTGGACCAGGCATGCCCCCCAGTCATTAGAAAGTAGAGACGCTGCTTATACACTCAGCCTAGTTGGGCCTCTGGAAACCAGGGTCTTCCTTGGTCCAAAAACCTGCCTGACTTGTTTGTCTAGAAAAAATAGTGAGACCAAAGTAGAATTATAGAGTTGGAAGGGACCACCAGGGTCATCTAGTCCAACCCCATGCACAAAGCAGGAAATTCACAACTACCACCCCCCCACACACACCCAGTGATCCCTACTCCATGCCCAGAAGATGGCCCAGATGCCCTCCCTCTCATCATCTGCCTAAGGTCATAGAATCAGCATTGCTGACAGATGGCCATCTAACCTCTGCTTCAAAACCTCCAGGGAAGGAGAGCTCACCACCTCCTGAGAAAGCCTGTTCCACTGAGGAACCGCTCTGACTGTTAGAAAGTTCTTCCTAATGTCTAGACGGAAACTCTTTTGATTTAATTTCAGCCCATTGGACCTTCTGGGGCAACAGAAAACAACTCGGCACCCTCCTCTATATGACAGCCCTTCAAATACTTGAAGATGGTTATCATATCCCCTCTGTCTTCTCTGCAGGCTAAACATACCCAGCTCCTTCAACCTTTCCTCATAGGACTTGGTCTCCAGACCCCTCACCATCTTTGTTGCCCTCCTGTGGACACGTTCCAGCTTTTCTACATCCTTCTTAAATTGTGGTGCCCAAAACTGAACACAGTACTCTAGGTGAGGTTTAACCAGAGCAGAGTAAAGCGATACCATCACTTCATGTGATCTGGACACTATACTTCTGTTGATGAAACCCAAGATTGCATTTGCCTTTTTAGCTACTGCATCACACTCCTGACTCATGTTCAGTGTTTGTTCTACTAAGACCCCTAGATCCTTTTCGCACACACTACTGCTAAGACAAGTCTCCCCCATCCTATAATTATGCATTTGATTTTTCTTACCTAAATGCAAAACTTTACATTTATCTTTGTTGAGGTGCATTTTATTAGTTTTAGCCCAATTCTCCAGCCTGTCAAGATCACCCTGTATCCTGGCTCTGTCTTCTACCCTATTTGCTACCCCTCCCAATTTAGTATCATCTGAAAATTTAATAAGCATCCCCTCTATTCCTTCATCCAAATCATTTATAAAGGTGTTGAATCTATCGGGCCCACGATAGATCCCTGAGGCACTCCACTAGTTACTTCTCTCCAAGTAGATGAGGAACCATTAACAAGCACTCTTTGGGTATGATCTGTCAACCAGTTACAGATCCACCTAACAGTAATAGGATCTAAACCACATTTTCACAATTTGTCAACAAGAATAGTATGGGGAACCTTATCAAAAGCCTTACTGAAATCTAGATAAACTATGCCTACAGCATTCCCCTGATCCAGCAAGGTAGTAACTTTCTCACAAAAGGAGATAAGATTAGTCTGACGTGACTTGTTCTTGAGAAACCCGTGCTGGCTCTTCGTGATCAGGTCCACTAAATGTTCAAAGACTGACTGACTGATGATTTGTTCGAAAACTTTTCCCGGTATAGAAGTCAAGCTGATGGGTCGGTTGTTACCCGGATCCTCCTTTTTCCCCTTCTTGAAGAAGGGGACATCATTTGGCCGCCTCCAGTCTTCTGGTACCTGTTCTCCAGGAATTCTCAAAAATAATGGTCAGAGGCTCAGAAATTACATCTGCAAGTTCTTTGAGTACCCTTAGATGCAATTCATCTGGCCCTGAGGACTTTGTTTCATTTAAAGAAACTAGGTATTTGTACACTACCCCAATGCCAATCCTCGGCTGCAAATCACTTCCCTCATCATGTTTTCTGTTTATGCCATGTTGAGCACCTTTTCTCTCGCAAGAAAAGACTGAGGAAAAGATTGAGGAGTTCTGCCCTCTCTTCATCTCCTGTTACAATTTCACTTTCTGGTCCCCGCAACAGACTTATCTTGTCCTTGTTCTTATTCTTACTCTGTACATAGGAAAAGAACCTTTTTTTGTTGTGTTTAGCATCCCTTGCTAGCCTGAGCTCATACTTAGGCGTGCCTCTGCCATCACTTTGCAGGCTACACTGAGTGGGGACAGGACAGGAGCTTGGGGGAAATGCCCCTCCCTCCCCAAATTCTGCCACTGGGCTCCCAATTCAGATCTGTGGCCTTCCTTTTTCTGGCAGGCTGTGGACTCCCCTTGACAAGGGCAATGCTCTCTCTTCCCACCCCTCTCCACCCCACGTGACTGGCTCTTTCCAGGCCTGAGAGAGCCTCGTGGGGGTGACTCTGTGGAAGACTGAGTCACAAGGCAGGGCAGCACCCTGGCTCGGTCTCCCACAGATCTGGACTATGCACAAGATCCACTGCTCGTTCCGGACTAGGACCAGATCCTACTTTTATTGCTCCGCGAGCAGTCCTATAACGGAGACTGCAATAACTCTGCATGTATAAATAGCAGGCACGGTGGACGCACCCAGACTTTCCTTTACTTTTACAACATGCTTTGAGCAACTTGCTATGCAAATATTTGGGTTGCCAACTCCAGGTTGGGAAACTCCTGGCACTTTGAGGGGGTGGAGCTGGGGAGGGTGGGGTTTGGGGATGGGAGAGACCTCAGCAGGATCAGTGCCAGTCATGGTCCACCCTCCCATCAGCCCTTTTCTCCAGAGGAACTAATCTTTGTAGCATGGAGATTATTTGTAATTCCAGCAGATCTCCAGGCCCCACCTGGACGTTGGCAACCCTATGTGCAATACTAAGAACACTTTCATAGCAGTAAGCTGCATTGAAAATGATGGGACTTCAGAGAAAATCTTCGCCCCCACCCCTTTCCTCCTCTCAAGACCGCAGAAAATTCTTTAATTTTGGCAATGGATTCCTGGAATCTCTTCTGCCAGGAGGGCAGGGCACCATTTCCTCCCCACATGCTAGCTGAGGTTGGAGCTTGGGCAGGGGAGGGAATAAGGCCATAGAGTCCACCCTCCAAAGCTGACATTTTCTCCAGGGGAACTGATCTCTGTGGATCTCCAGGCCCCACCTGGAGGTTGGCAACCCTATGACGCCCCATGAACTTATGCGCCACCTTTGTGCCATGCCTGGCCCTAGATTCTTGCTGGATGGCTGCAGAAAAGCCCTCCAGGGTTAGCCCAGTTCTCTGCCTGCAGAACAGCATGGCTCTGCAGCATCTCTCCGGCTTTTTAACACCTTCGAACCCAAACAAAGTGTCCCACTCAATCAAACACTGGAGGTTGGTGATCTGTTTGTAACAAAAGGACCTTTAATCTGCCAACAATGTGAAGCAGATAAGGCCCAGAGATGGTTTCACCACTTTGGGACGCCAAACCTCCAGCATGGGGAGGGAAGAATTGCTGATTCAGGTTCGTAAAATTCCTGGAGATTTGGGGAGGGAGCCTGGGGAGGGAGCTGAGCTGACCCTTGGTCCATCGGATGCCCTTTATACACGGCTGTTTCCTAGCAATTGCCCCGCCGATTACTTTGGGGCTTTTCTTTGATTATGCATGCATTTTCCAACCGTCAGAAGTCACCTCGATCTCCCCCTGTGTGTTTCCACGCGTTTCCCTGCATTTTCTGGATGCTGACTAAACACGAATCCAGAAAACACAGGCAATACGCACGGGGAGAGCGAGGAATCCTCTGACAGTGAGAAAATGCGTGCATAATCAAAGCAAAGCCCCGGATTCACGCAACACATAGTTAAATTGTGGAACTCCCTGCCCCAGGATGTGGTGATGGCTGCCAGCTTGGAAGGCTTCAAGAAGGGAAGTGGACATGTTCATGGAGGACAATCCATGGCTACTAGTGAAATGCCTGTTATATTGTATCAGTCCCAATGACAATAAAACAGCAGGAGGTTGAAGATTCAAAGCAGTTGTCTATTGGCCAATACACAAGGCGCAGGACAATTCACACAAAACATCAAAGGAGTGCAAGCACGATTATAGTCTTTGGTAATGGGTGGTACAAAGACGCAATACATAACGTAGAGACCCAAATACCCAATACTAGGGACCCCAGGATTAACATACCCTATTAGAGAATCGGAGGCGTTGCAGAGAAAGTGGTGATCTAATGCTCTCTAATGAGCAGAGAAGACCCACCAGTGTCAGGTGCTTCTCTGTTTGATCCTAAATCATGGCTCTCCTTATCTTGGACCTTGATGCCTGCAAGGCTAACTAACGAGGTCTCTAGCTGGTTCGTATCTCTGGAAAACCAGCTTATGCAAGCATACTAAGACCATCTATGAATTCTTTAATTAGCTTCTAACTAAGGAGCAACGGTGGGCCTCTTATACTTGAGGCCTGTAACATATGCAAGTGCTTGGTGTAACTTATAGAAGCCACCTCTAATATGCTGAGTGTGGCATGTTCATGAGTGCAGATATACTTTATTGAGTACAAAGAATATATTTCAAATCAAAAAATACATTTCCAATACATTTCCCATAGCATATAATGATTTCAGGAATTACACTAGTAAAAATGGATAGTAGTCATGATGCATGCCTGTTCTCTCCAGGATCAGAGGAGCACGCCTAATATATGAGGTGCTGTGGGACACAGGCAGGATGGTGCTGCTGCTAGTTGTCTTGTTTGTGGGCTTCCTAGAGGTGACCTGGTTGGCCGCTGTGTGAACAGACTGCTGGACTCGATGGGCCTTCTTGGTCTGATCCAGCAGGGCCTTTCTTATGTTCTTCTTATGATTAGTCGGTGGGGTGACCGCAAGGAAACAGCCATGGATAAATGGCCATAGATTCTGCCCTATGAAGCGGCCGTTTTCTCCAGGGAAACTGACCTCTGTCATCTGGAGATCAGTTATAACTCCAAGAAGACTCCTGGCCCCAGTTGGAGGTTGGCAACCATAGCCGCCGCCCAGTCATAGGCTCACTGGTCCTGCCAATAGGTGGGAGAAACCTCTGCCTAATTCCATCTCCTCTCCCATCATTCCTAGATGGCACCTTCACATGTGTCCAGGGCTGGAGCAGAGGGCCGCTTGAGAAAGGCCCACTGAAGCCCAGAGGTCACCGGCAGAGGAAGAACAGCAGCACGGCTGGTTGTGTGTGTGTATGTGTGTGTGTGTGTGTGGGGGGGGCTTCTGAACCAGACACTTGCTGCAACTTCCCCAGGGAGGGGAGACTTATTCCCTCCACCCCCACTGCAAACGGCCCTCCTGTGTTGCTTTTAACCCAGCTAGGGGTGGGGCCGAAGGTAGTGTGGATGTCTTCTTCCCTGCTGGCAATGAATACAAGGGGGGGTGGGAAGGTACCAAAAATATCAAATCTGCAAAAGCCCACAATAGTTCCTCTTATCAAAAATTACAATGAATCCAATTGTAAGTTTATATCTTTTAATTTAAGCATGCAACATACAGGTTGTCAGTTCACCAGTTAAAGTACATAATGAATAAGAAATCGTCTGTATTTGATAAGGGTTTAATAAGGAACAAAGAATACTAACAGAAGAAATTATTTCATGAAACAAGTTTAGAATACTAACTGAAGATCTTTTCTATGAAACAACCATATACCCGGGAACTTGTCTGTACTTTATCTGTGAAATCACTATTGTACATCACCTGTAGAATTACAACCTGATAAGAGCAAGAATCCAGTAGCACCTTAAAGACTAACAAAAATATTTTCTGGCAGGGTATGAGCTTTTGTGAGCCACAGCTCACTTCTTCAGATACAGCTAGATCTGAAGAAGTGAGCTGTGGCTCACGAAAGCTCATACCCTGCCAGAAAATATTTTTGTTAGTCTTTAAGGTGCTACTGGACACTTGCTCTTTTCTACTACTGCAGACAGACTAACACGGCTACCCACTGTGAATTAACCTGATAAGAGTATACATTACCTGTGGAATTACAACCTGATTGTGTTTAGAAATATTTTTACTCTAATTTGTTTGACTTACCTATAATTTGAATTTGTTTAATTTTCATTAAGCATGTACTTTACCTGGTGAACTGACAACCTGTATGTCGTATGCTTAATTTAAAAGATATAAACTTAGAATTGGATTCACTGCAATTTTTGATAAGAGGTACTATTGTGGGCTTTTGCAGATTTGAGATTCCTCCCCACTGGGGCTTAAAGCAGCCTGAGCGGGGGGGGGGGGGGCGACATTTTCAGCCAGGGATGTTTTCTAGAATTCCAAGCACTTTGGTCCTCTGTGCAGAGGGGAATGCACATTTTCTAACAAATAAATATATAGTCGGTAAGCAACGCTATGGAGAAGAGGGCGAATATTGATACCGCCAAAGCCCGTGATGGAGAAGCATCACCCCCCTCTGGTGGATGATGCGGGAAATTAAACTCAGGGCTGTTCCCTTCCTTCCAAAGAGCCTTTATGCTCACCCGTTTAAATGCTTGCACCCTCAGCAGGATTAAACGGAAGATTTAGAAATCTACCCTATTCTGACTGACTTTGCCCATGCAAGTCAAAGGAAATTGGCACAGTATCTCATAAGATGATGGAAGGCCCCCTCTTTAAACACCACCAAGATCAATGGATCACCCTCATGTTGGTGAGAATTCCTGCCCCCATAACAAGAGACAAAATAGTCCCTTTTTTTGCCGATGGATAGAGATCCAAATATAACATTGGCCGTGGCCAAATATTTCTCCATCATATTTTCCTCTAAGAAATAACTGTTCAGGAATTCCTATGGGTCATAAGAGCAAAGAAGGAAAGGAAAGATCCAGGGCTGCTCTATTGCCGTTCCAGTTCCAAGCAGGGGAAGTGTCCAGAGACAGGTGTTGACGGGGCAGAGTGGAAAATGCCATGCCTCCTGACTCACCTCTGCCTGCTTCCCACGATTTCTAAGGTCTCAAAACTGTGCTTGATCTGGCACAGGTTCTGTGTATGATGATGATGATGATTATTATTATTATTATTATTATTATTTTGTGTGAACACATGAAGCTGCCTTCTACTGAATTAGACCCTTAGTTCATCAAAGTCAGTATTGTCTACTCTGATCGGCAGCGGCTCTCCAGGGTCTCAGGCAGGGGTCTTTCACATCACCTGCTTGCCTGGTCCCTTTAACTCAGGGGTAGGGAACGTCAGGCCCGGGGGCTCATTTGGTCTGGCCCTTTGTGGGTCCTGACAGATCTCTAGCTCAGAAGGATCTAAGACTGACAATCTGCCCCCTCCCACGGACAGGAATAGCCTCTATTCAAGGCGGTTTCGAGTTTGTTTTGCTGAGAAAAGGGATCTTCTTTCCCCCTTGCAGAAGAGTCGTTAGCTATGGAGCTGCTAGGACCACCCAAGAAACGGTGTTAACAGTTTCCCACCCGGGCCATGGAGAAACGTATTCCCTCTGTACTACAAGAGGGCTGGGGGTGGAAGTGGCAACAATGGAGGGGTTAAAGGGGGCAGGGCCAGAATGTGTGGGGGCGAGTTCTGAGTTGATAATTTTGTATGGCCCGCGAATGATATTATAAATATCCAAATATCCCTTGGCAGAAAAAAGGTTCCCCACCCCTGCTTTAACTGGAGATGCCGGGGATTGAACCTGGGACCTTCTGGATGCAAAGCATGTGCTGTATGTTGAGAATATGGAGAAGATATCATAAGAAAAACTGGACTAGATTTAGATGAAAGTGGAGTGAAAACTGGTGGAAGGAACATTAACAATTGGAGATATGCAGATGACACCACATTACTGGCAGAAAATAGCAAAGACTTGAAACGACTACTGATGAAGGTTAAGGCAGAAAGTGCCAAAGCAGGACTACAGCTGAACATCAAGAAGACAAAAGTAATGACTACTGGGGAATTACATTGCTTTAAGGTGGACAATGAAGAAATTGAAATTGTTGAAGATTTGCTGTTCCTTGCCTCAATCATCAACCAAAAGGGAGAGTGCAACCAAGAAATCAGAAGGAGATTGCGAATGGGAAGCCATGAAGGAGCTAGAAAAGAATCTTAAATGCAAGGATGTGTCACTGGTGACCAAGATCAAGCTAATTCATGCCATCATATTCTCCATTATTATGTATGTATGTGAAAGTTGGACAATGAAGAAAGCTGACAGGAATAAAGTTGACTTGTTTCAAAAGTGGTGTTGGGGGAGAGTATTCAGGGTACCGTAGACCGCCAAAAAGACAAATCTGTGGATTCTTGATCAAATCAAACCTAAACCCTAGGAGCTAAAATGACCAAACCAAGGCTATCGTACTTTGGTCACATTCTGAGAAGACACTTGGAAAAGTCAATAATGTTAGGAAAAGTGAAAGGCGGCAGGAAAAGAGGAAGACCCAACATGAGATGGATTGACTACATGAAGGAAGCCATGGCCCTCAGTCTGAAAGAGCTGAGCAAGGCTATTAATGATGGGATGTTTCGAGGTCATTCATTCATAGAGTCACCATAAGTCGGAAGCAACTTGACAGCAATGGCACATGCGGAGGAATGTGTTTCGGGAAACATGGTAACGCAAAGCAAGATGGTTCAAGTAGGGTTTATTTATATATTTTATTTATTTAAAATGTTTATTAGCCACCTTTCTTCCTCACAGAGCTCAAGGCTTCTTACAATATAAATGAAAACATCAAATAGCTCACATAAAACCAGAATGTTAAAATCACAAATTTCAGACTGCTTTAATTAAATGCAATTCTGAATAAAACTATCTCCAGCTGCCTCCTAAAGACTGAGAGTGAGGGGGGGGGGTGCAACGGGTGCAAAGAAAAATGTTCTGTCCCTTAATAGGAGCCTAATGTGCGGGAGTGGGCAGCTGACGGTTTTCACGGCATGAAGGTAAATAACATCCCATTAAGCCACTATTAAAGTAGGGTTGCCAGGTCCGGGTTGGGAAATACCTGGAGATTCTGGGATGGAGGCTGAAGAGGGTGGAATTTGGTGAGGGGAGAGACTTCAATGGAGAATTGCTTAGGATGGAATGGAAAATGTTCTTAGGATGATGGCACTATAAGACAGCTTTGTTGTGCCATCCTAGGCAGAGTTACACACTTGTAAGCCCACTGACTTTAATGTACATAGAAAGGCATAACTCTGCTTAGGGTGGCAGGACAGCAGACATTCCTTGTAATTTAGGGGATAAATTCAAGATAGGTAGTCATATTAGTCTGTTGCAGCAAAAACAAGCAAGAGTCCTGTGTGTGTGTTGTGTTAAGTGCCGTCAAGTCGCTTCCGACTTATGGCGACCCTATGAATCAAAGTCCTCCAAAATGTCCTTTCTTTGACAGCCTTGATCAGGTCTTGCAAATTGAGGGCTTTGGCTTCCTTTGTTGAGTCCATCCATCTCTTGTTGGGTCTTCCTCTTTTCCTGCTGCCCTCAACTTTTCCTAGCATGACTGTCTTTTCCAGTGACTCTTGTCGTCTCATGATGTGACTAAAATACGATAGCCTCAGTTTAGCCCTATCTCTAGACCCTGCTTAAGGGCTTGTCAACCCTATGATGAGACAATCCAAAATGAAAAAGAGTCCTGGGGGGACTCGAAAAGTCAAAAAGTATTGTGGCGCGAGCTGTTAAAAGCTCCCGACTAGTTTATGCATTTGACCAAGTGGGCTACAATGCGTTAAAGTTGAAGTGTAGAATACGTCGGCGAGTCTCTGAGGGCCAAACTAGAAAATGACTGCAAGAACAAGGAAGCCTCCAGCATTCAATATCCTCCGTTCCTATACAGGAAGCTGTAGCAAAGCAAACAGATCTAAGTGCTCTTTGATCCATATGACAACAATGAATCATACATTCGACAAAAGCTTTCCACACAGTTTATTAAGATTCTGTGTAAGAATTATCCTTCCTTCTATGGGCAAGATCTGTCCTTATTTGTCATTCCTGCAATATCCCAAGTCTGAGTGAGCCAGTTGGCAAAGAAGGATGCTTCTGGAGGACAACAGCATTTTGCTATTAATATTTTAGCAGCAGTGAACAAATTCCAGACTAACGCAAAATGCTGTTTCCTCATCAATGCAGGCCCTGGGCCAAGCAAAACAAAACGAATCTACTTTAATTTCATAACCAACAGTTTATATAATTTCATCCCCCCTATTTTATCAAAGCTGAATATTCCCATGAAATGTGAATTATATCTGCTCTTTGATTGAGTACATTTTTCACCTTTTGTGGTATAACACATTTTACTTAATTGAAAAGGTGTCAAATACCAACCAGCGGGAAGTTTTGGGGGGGAGCCTGAAGAGGGCAGGGTTTGGGGAGGGGAGGGACTTCAATGCCATTGAGTCCAATTGCCAAAGCGGCCATTTTCTCCAGGGGAACTGATCTCTATCGGCTGGAAATCAGTTGTAATAGCAGGAGATCTCCAGCCACCACCTGGAGGTTGGCAACCCTATCTCTAGACCCTGCTTAAGGGCCTGCCAACTAAGCAGGTGGGGGCAGACTCTTTCTGTGCCCCTCTGCTTGATGGGGCATCTCCAGATTTTGCAATAAAAACCTCACAGAATTCACCTGCAGTTTCCAAACCATTCGATTTATTACCAGAGGATGCAGGAGGAAAGGGCCTAGGTTCTAATGCTTTCATTAGTTTAGGAGCGAGGTTTAATTTGTCTCTCAAAATATTTCTGCTTTTTAAACAAAAGTGCCTTTTTGGCTTCATTTGCAGGTCTGGAGTTAATTCTATTTATATAGAAAATGTATCCACCGTCTCTCCAGAGACTTGCTTGAGGCAGCTATCAAAGTAAACCAATTCAATGAAATCATTAAAAAAAATATAATTGTCAATAATAAAACAAATCAAGGGTATAAAAACAGCACAAAAGAACATTCAGCAGCCTAAAACAATGGAGAACGCTGGACACCGCTTTGGGTCCCCTTTGGGGATAAAAGCAGGGTATAAATGCGGTAAATGAATGAATATATAAAATGTATAAAATAGTCTTCAGGCTCGAAGTAAATGATTTAAAAAGCAGCTTAAAAAGTCAGGATGGCCCAGTTAAAAGTCTCAAGGAGAAGACGTGTTTATCCTGGCTGGCATCTCAAGGTCAAGCACCAGGCGAGTCTCAAGAGGGGGGGGCATTCCAAAAGTGAAGTGCCACCACTGGAAAAGCCCTGCTTCTGGTTGCCATCTGCCTCTCCCCTGCAAGTGGTGGCACGGAGTACAGAGCTGAGGATGAAGATCTTAACTAACGGACTTGACTGTATGGGATGGGGCAGCCCTTAAAACACACCCGGCCCCACGATCAGCTCTTCAAAAGCCCTCCGTGTTCCATCACGGCAGCTATAAAAGACCAGAGTCATGCCCAGAAACAGCCCAGAAACAGATGGGCATCCAGTTTTATCCAAAATCATATGTAAATGACATGAAAGTGTTTTTCCAGTATGGTCCTAAGTGGAGTTACATGATCCTAAGCCCATTGACTTAAGCCAGCGTGGTGTAGTGGTTAAGAGCAGTGGTTTGGAGCGGCGGAGTCTGATTTGGAGAACCAGGTTCGATTCCTCACTCCTCCACATGAGCAGCGGAGGCTAATCTGGTGGACTGGATTTGTTTCCCCACTCCTACACACGAAGCCAACTGGGTGACCTTGGGCTAGTCACAGCTCTCTCAGCCCCACCTACCTCACAGGGTGTCTGTTGTGGGGAGGGGAAGGGAAGGTGATTGTAAGCTGGTTTGAGTCTCCCTTAAGTGGCAGAGAAAGTCAGCATATAAAAACCAACTCTTCTTCTTCTTCTTCTTCTTCTTCTCCTCTCCTCTCCTCTCCTCTCCTCTCCTCTCCTCTCCTCTCCTCTCCTTTCCTTTCCTTTCCTTTCCTTTCCTCTCCTCTCCTCTCCTCTCCTCTCCTCTCCTCTCCTCTCCTCTCCTCTCTTAAATGACTTCAGAAAGTGTAACACATTAATTTTTGCATCTGATTGTATTACTTTCTGCAAAACAACTGGAGAGAGAGAGAGAGAGAAAAAAAAACCCAGTTCTGGGTTACATCTTGTGTGCAGCAGAATAATAAGGATAGTATTTTTAACCAAATAAATACCACTAAACGTTAGAAAGCAGCAATACAAACAGCCCGTCGAGAAAGGGCAGGGCAGAGTGTGGGGGCTTATCTGTCGCCGCCCCTTATAACACCTCCTTCAACAACATCCAGTGACCTCTGGAAACATCCTCAGAAATTTAGATTGTTGATTATGAGTTGCCTACAAATTAGCCAGAGTGATCATCTCTGCCTGAAACTCCCGTTCACAAAAAAGATATCTGCTCTCCCGATCTTTTCTTTCCACTTGGAGGAGAAGTTGTGCTGACAGTCAAATATAAATCGCTTAATACAGAGGAGGCTGAACTATCACACTGTGGCCCTCGTTTTTGGACAGGATAACTCGTTCACTTGATCTTTTGTGCCACACGTCTCTGGCAAGAAGACCGGCAGCCCAGGTCCCTCGCGGAGTTACGCTCTTCTAAGCCCAAGGAAGAATTCAGGGGCGTCACTCTGCTGTCATTTCATTTTTCCATTTCATTCTGCTTTCATTTCAATTTCATTGTTTTTATTTTATAACTGCGTAAACAAAAACATTTGCAGGGATTTGCTACAGATTCTAGAACTTGTTACAAAATAATGCTATCTAATTCTGAAATGGACCGGATCGATCAATCCACACAATGGGGCTAGGACAAGGGGTATTTTTCTACAAACCTGGGGGAAGCAACGAGTTTGCAGGAAAATATGAAATACAATAAATAAAAAGTAACTACATTGGGGGTTAGAAAAACCCAAAAATTGTAGATGCAATGTCGCCTTCTTTAAAAAATGTGTACCACTGAGATCTCCTAATTGTGAGAGCTTGATGGCCATGTGGGAGGGGTATGTATTTCAAGCTCACCATAAGCACAGGGTGGGGGGAAGAGAGAGAGAGACTAAAGAAGGTAAAAGACAAGAGAAAGGGGATGTACAGCTAAAGGAGGAGCAGCAGAAACAGGGAAATTAAAGGTGGAGAGGGACAGAAAAGGGTGGAGACAGAAGCTGCTAGAAGGCGAAACAGGAAAAGGTAGGTAGGTGGCCAGGAGAGAAGGAGGGGGGGGATCAGTGAGGGCCGGGGCAGGGACAGCTTTGGTGGTGGCCCCAGGGCAGGTCTGCTTCTCATCTAGGGTTGCCAGCTCCAGGTTGGGATATACCTGGAGATTTGGGGGTGGAGCCTGAGACGATGGGGTTTGGGGAGGGGCCAGTGTGGTGTAGTGGTTAAAAGTGGTGGTTTGGAGCAGTGAAAACTGATCTGGAGAACCAGGTTTGGTTCCTGACTCCTCCACATGAGCGGCAGAGGCTAATCTGGTGAACTGGATTTGATTCCCTGCTCCTACACATGAAGCCAGCTGGGTGACCTTGGGCTAATCACAGCTCTCTTAGCCCCACCTACCTCGCAGGGTGTCTGTTATGGGGAGGGGAAGGGAAGGCGATTGTAAGCTGGTTTGATTCTTCTTTAAGTGGTAGAGAAAGTTGCATACAAAAACCAACTCTTCTTCTTCTTCTTTGCCATAGAGTCCATGTTCCAAGGCGGCTATCTTCTATTTTATTTATTATTATTTTATTAATCTTATTTCCTGCCCTCCCCAGCAAAGCTGGGCTCAGTGCGGCTCCAGGGGACCTGATCTCTGCTGCCTGGAGATCAGTTATAATAGTGAGAGATTCCCAGCCACCACCTGGAGGTTGGCAACCCTACTCTCATCCCATCCAGGTCAGGCAGCAGCGCAAGGCTGCGTGTGTCAGGTTTCTGATCAGCTTTACCTTATTTTGTATTCTTGTAAACAGCTTTGAACAGCAAGGCAAAACAGCGTAGAAATATCAAACCCAAACTGGGAAATCTTAGCAGCAGGCTCTCGGGAGCTGTGACCTGGTATGAAGTCCAGAGGGAAGAGAATAAAGAGACAAAAGAAAGAGACCCCCCTTCCTCATCCAAAAGTAGGGTTGCCAGACTCCTGGAGGGATCTGGAGATCTCCCAGCATTGCAGTTGATCTCCAGGTGACAGAGATCAGTTCCCCTGAGGACAATGGCAGCTTTGGAGGGTGGACTCTATGGCCCTGTACCTCACTGAGGTCTCTCCCCTCCCCAAACCCCTCCATCTCCAGGCTCTACCCCCAAAATCTCCAGGAATTTTCCAATCCAGAGTTGGTAACTCTAGAAGCACCCCCCCCCCCGACCAGCACACAACAAGCTTATCGTGCATCCATTTTGTAGGGACAGGATATTGTGGTGGACTAATACTCATAATAAAAATCTAAAAAGGAAACGTTTGGGTTATTAGATGGACGAGCCCCAAGTGTAAAAAGCAACCCCAGTTCTTTCAGCTAAGAATGTGTTGGTTTCATGTTTTCTCTGGTGGGGGAAAAGCAAGGAACCTGCTAACGCTTCTCACTGGCACCCTTCAGCCAGGCCCAGCAAAGCTGAGTTTCAAGGGACCGAGGTTCATTTGGAGGGGCTTGTTGCTGGTTTGGTTTTACGCTAAGACAGGGGCGGGGAGAGGCGGGGAGGTCCGGCCACCTGCAGGACGGTCACTTTGGCATAGATCCGGTTTGAGCACTCTGCCTGCACGCCCTCCTTCTTCTTCCCCTTCCCCCATGCGCTGGCCTGGCCATGTCCCCGGGGCAGGCCGGAAGGGCAGGAAGCAGATGGAGCCGGCTGCTTCCGCCAGGCCAGCCAGGTGCTTCCTGCCAGTGGATGCTGCCTGCACGGCCCCCAGATTCGGCCTGGCTCTGTGTGTGTGTGTGTGTGCATGTGCGCATGCGCACGTGTACATAGAGTGCATCCATATCCTTGGGTGTCACTGAGTTACCCTTGACATGTATAAATGTGGGCTGCAGAGGGAACGGGTGCTTTTGGAAAAAGAAGAAATACCCTGAGATGCAAGTGTGTTGCGCAGAGTGACGATGTGCCGTCACAATTGTGTGCACTTCCACAAAACAGCTTGTGTCGTGAATTTGTTGCTGTGCACTGCAGAGGGGCTCGCTCCCGCAGGAGGCAAGGTATCAGCACATCCCCCAGACTTCCTAGATTTTTCCAAAAATGATGTCCTATGAGGAAAGGTTGAAGGAGCTGGGTATGTTTAGCCTGCAGAGGAGAAGACTGAGAGGGGAGATGAGAACCATCTTCAAGTACTTGAAGGGCTGTCATAGAGAGGATGGTGCAGAGTTGTTTTCTGTTGCCCCAGAGGGTCAGACCAGAACCAGTGGGTTGAAATTAAATCAGAAAAGTTTCCATCTAGACATTAGGAAGAATTTTCTAACAGTTAGAGCGGTTCCTCAGTGGAACAGGCTTCCTCAGGAGGTGGTGAGCTCTCCCTCCCTGGAGGTTTCTAAGCAGAGGCTAGATGGCCATCTGTCAGCAATGCTGATTCTATGACAGGCAGATGATGAGAGGGAGGGCATCTTGGCCATCTTCTGGGCATGGAGTCGGGGTCACTGGGGGTATGGGGGGAGGTAGTTGTGAATTTCCTGCATTGTGCAGGGGGTTGGACTAGATGACCCTGGTGGTCCCTTCCAACTCTATGATTCTATGTTACAATGTAACAAGTTCTTGCCCTGTGAGTCTCTATCTGGGCCAGGAGGGCAACCAAGCGAGGCCTGGCTTTGTCTTTTGGGAGGCAGGGGTCCTGCTTCTGCCTCGCTCCTGGCTAGGGCTGCCAGACACCCCCCCCAGCCCCGGGTCACCGGCCGAGGCTTCCACCTGCCGCCAACAGGCCACCCCCACCCCCTGCCAGTTACCAGGAGGGACCTGGCAACCCTAGGCAGCCGCTTCCTATAGCCTGACCCTGCTTGCTTTCTAGCAAACCCTGGGGCCTTAATGACCTAAAAGCTCTGCAGCAGCATTTGGGGCAGGGCTGCCAGCTCCGGGTTGGGAAATACCTGGATTTTGGGGGCGGAGCCTGGGGAGGGCGGGGCTTGGAGAGGGGAGGTACTTCAATGCCATAGAGTCCAATTGCCAGAGCGGCCATTTTGTCCAGGGGAACTGATCTCTATCAGTGGGAGATCAGTTATAATAGCGGGAGATCTCCAGCCACCACCAATTTGGGGGCTGGCCGTGAGAATGTGATCATGCAGAAGACCACTCTGCACATGTTTTGTGCAGGGCCAGAGCCTCAGGATCTCCAAGGAATAGGGTTGCCAACTTCCAAGTACTAGCTGGAGATCTCCTGCTATTGCAACTGATCTCCAGCCTGTAGAAATCAGTCCCCCTGGAGAAAATGGCCTCTTTGGCCATTGGACTCTATGGCTAGTGTTGCCAACCTCCAGGTACTCAGCACAGGAGCGAATGAATATTGTGTGTGTGTTAAGTGCCGTCAAGTCGCTTCCGACTCATGGCGGCCCTATGAATGAAAGTCCTCCAAAATGTCCTATCTTTGACAGCCTTGCTCAGATCTTGCAAATTGAAGGCCATGGCTTCCTTTATTGAGTCAGCCCATCTCTTGTTGGGTCTTCCTCTTTTCCTGCTGCCCTCAACTTTTCCTATCATGACGGTCTTTTCCAGTGACTCTTGTCGTCTCATGACGTGACCAAAATACGACAGCCTCAGTTGAATGAATATTACAAAGTGCAATTTATATAATTCACTACAACATATAACATAGAGTCACCTCACTATACACTTACTGAAACTAACAACCTAAACAATCCATCCTACTATATACAATGTATGTTACAACAATCAGGCTGGAACAAACCAGACTGAAGAATCAAAGTATAGGTATAGTCCTTAGGTCATATTCAATCATCACAGAGAAGTTCTTGGTTCCTCTTCAAGCTTTTAAATAGTATTTCTGACTTTACCATGAGATGATGCCAAAAATTGAAGCGGGGATATGGCCGTTTCGAATTCTTTGGCTTTAAATTTTTTCATCAGTCCCTCAAAAACAAGTTATTGTGTAATATCTCCGGCTTACATACTGCATATTTGCTAAAAATTCAAACAGGATAAATTTCAGCCAGTTCCCACGTAGGGTAACACAAATGTGTAGCAGTATCTATGTGATGATTGAATATGACCTAAGGACTATACCTATACTTTGAATCTTCAGTCTGTTTTGTTCCAGCCTGATTGTTGTAACATACATTGTATATAGTAGGATAGATTGTTTAGGTTGTTAGTTTCAGTAAGTGTGTAGTTGTGACTCTATGTTATATGTTGTAGCGATTTATATAAATATTTGCACATTGTAATATTCATTCGCTCCTGTGCTGATTTCCAAACCCTCCAGGTATATGCACAGTGGTGTCTTTTTCCTTCCAACCTCCAGGTACTAGCTGGAGATCTCCTGATATTACAGCTGATCTCCAGCCGATAGAGATCAGTTCACCTGGAGAAAATGGCTGCTTTGGCAATTGGACTCTGTGGCATTGAAGTCCCTCCCCTCCCCAAACCCCGCCCTCCTCAGGCTCCGCCCCAAAAACCTTCCCATCCATGGCGAAGACCTGGTGGCAACCCTACCAAGGACAGTCCATTCCGGGATGGGGCAAGAAGCTGTGTGAATGCCAAGCGGCTCGGTTGACTCCCCAGTTGCCACTCTGGCATTCCCGAGCATCCTCTGGGGACCTTTCTTTGTTCGAGACCCCCCCCCCCCAGGACATCTAGAACATTATGTGGAGTAGGGTTGCCAACCTCCAGGTAGTGAGAAAAGCAAGGTTAGCCTGCTGTGGGAAGTTACAACAACAAGAAATGCAGCAGTCTGCGAATAAATATTAAATACACACTTGTTGCAAAACTACAAAGGTGTAATGAACAAACAAGACACAAAAGAACACTACAATATGCCATAAGCAACACAGTACAAGAGCTAAAGATAAAGAGAGATGGACTATTGTGTTAGGTAGACTATATTTCCTCTTTATCGTTAGTTTTTGTACTGTGTTGCTTATGGCATATTGTAGTGTTCTTTTGTGTCTTGTTTGTTCATTACACCTTTGTAGTTTTGCAACAAGTGTGTATTTAATATTTATTCGCAGACTGCTGCATTCCTTGTTATTGTAACCTCCAGGTAGTAGCGGGAGATCTCCTGCTATTACAACTGATCTCCAGCCAATAAAGATCAGTTCACCTGGAGAAAATGGCCGCCTTTGGCAACTGGACTCCTACTGCGGAGCGTGGCATTGATCGCCACACGCACAGAACCACTGCTGCCCACACAGCCGCTTGCCGTTCCCAGATCACCAATGGCCGCCCGCTCCCTTTTCGAAGGGGCAGCCGAGGCAGAGCTGAACTGGGCGAGGGCCAGAGGCAGGGCTGGTGTCCTGGCCCTGAGGAGAGCCCGTTGCAGGACCCCGCAGGAAGCAATGAGCGCGAAACGACTCGGCTGCTCTGTGTGAAGTGGCCCGAGGCCTCTGAGTAATACTTTCCTGAGCAGTGGCTCCAGGAGGAGGAGGAAATGAACACACTTCCTGCCATTCAAGGCCGCCTCTCCGTCTCTGCAGGGTCAGCAATCGGCAGAATTCTTCGCTGCAAAGGCCTCTTTGAGACAACCCCAGCCCCCACCACACTGCAGTCCAGGTGTTTTCTCACTGGCTGCTGCCCGTCTGCACTCCTGCACGACACAACAGGTGTTGAAGGAAACCACGCAAAAAGGGGCACATCTGCTTCTTTTGTGTCTTTTGCATGGAGCAAAGGGAGGATGTCCTGACCTTGGGATTCTACCCAGCATAAGTTTAGGTAAGGTAAAGGTCCCCTGTGCAAGCACCGGGTCATTCCTGACCCATGGGGTGACATCACATCCCGACGTTTCCTAGGCAGACTTTGTTGCTGGGTGGTTTGCCAGTGCCTTCCCCAGTCATCTTCCCTTTACCCCCAGCAAGCTGGGTGCTCATTTGACCGACCTCAGAAGGATGGAAGGCTGAGTCCACCTTGAGCCGGCTACCTGAAACCGACTTCTGTCGGGATCGAAGTGAACTCAAGTCGTGAGCAGAGATTTTGACTGCAGTACTGCAGCTTAACACTCTACGCCACGGGGCTCCTAGCATAAGTTTAAGCTTGTTAAAATCTGCTCTCCTAAAGTCCAACCTATATGTCTGACTACATACAGTTTTTCCTTTCCCCAAGATTGTAAATTCCAAGATTACATGGTCACTACTACCCAGGGTGCCTACTACTTTAACCTCATCAACCAGTTCTTCCCTGTTGGTGAGAATCAAGTCTAAGATAGCAGATCCCCTTGTTTCCCTGTCCACTTTCTGGAATAGGAAGTTGTCAGCAAGACAAGTCAGGAATTTATTGGACTTTGCTTTTTTAGCAGAGTTGGACTTCCAACAGATATCCGGGTAATTAAAATCTCCCATGACCACCATGTCCCGTCTCTTTGAGAACTTTGTAACTCTGCAGATCTTTCTGTCCAGGATTCCTGGGATTGCCGTGACGGGGTCCTTGGAACAGCCCCTGATCAAATTCAACACTAAGCTGCTCTGTAGAATAACAAAATGTAATAACACTGAATTTGTAAAAACTAGCAAGACCTGTTTGCTACAGGTTCCTCTTTGGCTCATACCTTTGCAAGTGTACATGGGAATTTCAAGCCCTGACCTTTATGGCCCTGGCTGGCCCAGTGTACATGGGAATTTCAAGCCCTGACCTTTATGGCCCTGGCTGGCCCGAACTTGTCAGATGGCCAAGCAGTACGAAGTCCATATGCAGAGCGACTCCCACCCGCAGGGCTGGATTGTACCACTAGATGGCATTGGAGCATATCAAAATATGCAGATCTCACATGCAAATCCCTGCTTCCTCTTTGGTCCTCTTCCTGGCCTTCTGTGAGCATCTCTAACCCCCAGTTTTAATTTTCTTTCTACCCCCCTCTAACTTTTGTTGTGGTTGCCTAGTTATCTTTCTGCACACGGTGATGTATCTCAGTTTGGTAGCAACTTCATGATCAGATCCAGAACCAATGATCCAGAACCAATGGATCTTCTGGGCATGGAGTAGGGGTCACTGAGGGTGTGTGGGGGGGAGGTAGTTGTGAATGGAGTAGGGGTCACTGGGGGTGTGGGGGGGTAGTTGTGAATTTCCTGCATTGTGCAGGGGGTTGGACTAGATGACCCTGATGGTCCCTTCTAACTCTATGATTATATGATTCTAAGGAAAAGCCAACCATTTATCCACTCTCCAAGACTGGAGGTTGTGGGTTGCTGCACAACACTGCAATTGCTAAATGCCTTTTCCCATCCCAGGCCCTGCTCTCCATGATGTTAGCAGCCAGGACTTCTAGCAAACTTCCCTCCCCATAGTTTCTCAAACAAACGTAATTCTTTGGAAAGCTGGCAGCTCTGTTCGTGAGTGCAAGTCATGCATTCTGACGCACACTGTTTGCATGACGTAGCTTTTCCCCAGAAGCTGTGCAAGTGGTCATCAAGGGTTGCTGCCGGAAGGTGGTCGCTGCAGTTCTTTTGGGTCTCCTCCATGCCTCCCACCCCCCAGGTGTAAGAGCCAAACAGCACATGCTGCTGGAAGACCCTTTGACAACAATCCAATCTTCTTCTTCTTCTTCTTCTTCTTCTTCTTCTTCTTCTTCTTCTTCTTCTTCTTCTTCTTCTTCTTCTTCTCCCTCTCCCTCTCTCTCCTTCCTCCTTCCTCCTTCCTCCTTTTTTTGCCCTCCAGTACAGGGATATTCAGAGGCTCACGGCATCTGAACGTAAAAGCCACGCTTAATCCTTGTAGATGATGGCCATGGATGGGCCTCTCCTCCATGAATCTGTCTAATTCCCTTTTGAAGTCAACCAATCCAGCGGCCAGAATTGCATCCTGTGGCAGTGAAAGGCACGAGTTCAAGTGAAGATGTGGCTCCCTTTTGTCTCTCCTGAATCGTCAGCCCATCAGTGTCATGTGACGCCCCCAAGGTGCAGCATTACAGGAGAAGGAGAAATTGTTCTATCACTTTCTCCACCCCATGCTCTATTTTATGAACCTCTATCATGCCTCCTCTACTGCACATTAACACTCTGTACGGGCCCATCTTGTGCTTGTCTTGGCAAGCAGCCACGCTGTAGGCGTTTTGTGTTGATTGGGCTCAAGCCCATGATGTGCTGGAAGTGGGGGCTTAAGCCTTCACCCTGTACCCTTTCAGAACCTGATATGGCCCCGGAGAGCTATTTGTCCCACTGAGGAACCTGGCCTTTATTGAGGGGCTACACATAAATTTTGCTAGCGGGGCACAACTTGGCTCCCTTGAGCCACTTTGGGTTGGCAAAAAGGGCCCCGGGAAGTCTTCGGCCCCGTCTCCCTGCGTCATACCACGGTCCCCATCTGAATCAGGCCCCCGTGTGTAGGAGAATGACGTTTCCATACGGAGCTCCCAGCACACGTCTTGTCAACGAGGCCCAGGTCGGACCTTTAAACAGCCTACCGGGCAGTGAGACCTGCAGTTGTTTTCCTGTTAATTAAAAAGCCCCAAACTCCATAACTGTTCATTGTAAGGAAGCTCCAACCCCTCAGTAATTTGGGTTGCCCTTTTCTGCATCTTTTCCAGAGGATTCTCAGCTACAGCGACCAGAACTCTACACGCTATTCCAAAGGTGGCCTCACCGGAGATCTGTTCAAGGGCTTTGTGATACAGATTGTTTTGTTTTCAGTTCCTTTCCTAAGAACCCCTAGCTGCCCTTTTCACTGTGGCTTAGGGTTGCCAGGTCCCTCTTCACCACCAGCGGGAGGTTTTTGGGGCGGAGCCTCAGGAGGGCGGGGTTTGGGGAAAGGTGGGACTTCAATGCCATAGAGTCCAATTACCAAGGCGGCCATTTTCTCCAGGGGAACTGATCTCTATCGGCTGGAGATCAGTTGTAATAGCAGGAGATCTCCAGATAGTACCTGGAGGTTGGCAACCCTACTGTGGTTGCTCCTGGAGTTTATATTTTTGTTGAACCGTTTGACCCAAAAATCTCTATCCTGGTCAGATTAAACCTGGTTAGCATAGATTTAAAGCTGGGATTTTTCGCCGCAGGGGGATAGGTCACCCCCCCCCATGGGTCCCACAAGGCCATCTGGGCGCTCTTCACAATCTGCTTTTGTTTTTCACCATCCAGAATATTTTGGCGTCATCTGCAAAAAACTGGGCTGGCTCTCTGCCCTCCCCCAAGTCCAGATCTTTTATGAACAAAATCAAACCGCACCAGTCACAATACCAGCGCTTGGGGGACCCTGCGGCGTCCTTCCTGCCAACAGGGGTCCATGTTTACTCCTGGTCTTTGCTTCCTGTCATTGAACCAGTTTCTAATCGACAAGATGACCACTTAGTCTATGACCACTAAATTTGCTGAATTACAACTAATAATGAAGCTCACGACTGCATTCTCCGGGACTGAATAGAGATCTTGGATTCCTTCCTCATTACCAATGCTGATTTCTCCACGCCCAACTACCCCTCTGCATATCACACCTAATCCAGTCATGCCTGCTAATGTCATTTACTTGCTTTTGGCATTTAGGTTGCCATTGTGTGTCTAATTCCCTCGTCTCTATTTAAGGATAGATGGACTCCCATTCTAGCTGTATCTGAAGAAGTGAGCTGTGGCTCACGAAAGCTCACACCCTGCCAGAAATTTTGTTAGTCTTTAAGGTGCTACTGGACTCTTGCTCTTTTCTACCACTAAATTTGTGTAGGAGCTTTAAATGAGGGACTTTGTCACAGCGTATTCAATGTCTGAGTATATAATATTTAGCAGATTACCACTGTTCATGGGTTTGTTGGGCCTTCTGCGGAAGGCTGGTGAGAGAGAACCGTCCTTTACAGAAGCCCCACTGATCCCGTCCTCAGCGGAGCTGGTTTCTCTATGCGCTTAACATCTCTAGCCTTAATAAGAGTTTCCTCCCATTGGCCTCGAACAGATGTTCATCTGTAAATTTACATGTCTCTTCCAGATCCCTTTTTAACAAACAGTGAGACGTTCACTACCTTCCAGTCCTGTGTGAGTGGCATACTTTTTGGTTAATAGACCAACAGTTTTGCGTCCAAGATCCTTCTGTACCCTGGGGTGTACATCATCTAGATGTTGGGGGCTTCTTGGCCTTGAGCCTTTTAAAATAATAATAGAATCATAGAGTTGGAAGGGACCACCAGGGTCATCTAGTCCAACCCCCTGCACAAGGCAAGAAATTCACAACTACCTCCCCCTCCCCCAGTGACCCCCCTACTCCATGTCCAGAAGATGGCCAAGGTGCCGTCCCTCTCATCATCTGCCTAAGGTCATAGAATCAGCCTTGCTGACAGATGGCCAACTAGCCTCTTCTTAAAAACCTCCAGGGAAGGAGAGCCCACCACCTCCCAAGGAAGCCTGTTCCACTGAGGAACCGCTCTGTTAGAAAATTATCCCTAATGTCTAGACGGAAACTCTTTTAATTTCAACCTGTTGGTTCTGGTCCAACCTTCTGGGGCAACAGAAAACAACTCGGCACCCTCCTCTCCATGACAGCCCTTCAAGTACTTGAAGATGGTTATTATGTCCCCTCTCAGTCTTCTCCTCTTCAGGCTAAACATACCCAGCTCCTTCAGCCTTTCCTCATAGGACTTGGTCTCCAGGCCCCTCACCATCTTTGTTGCCCTCCTCTGGACACATTCCAGCTTGTCTACATCTTTCTTAAATTGCGGGAATGGCAGACTAGAAATGAAACAGGGAAGTGTCGTCTAGATCGGGACCACCAAAAGGAGGTCTGTAGATCTTTGGCTGTCCTCCAGTCCGCAAAAAATAAGGTTTTCTATTATAAGACTCTGTCCTTTTGGAGACCTTGATACAAACCTTTGCGGTCCCTATGAGACGACACCTACTGAGGCACATATATATATATTTATTATTGATACAGGTCACCGAAGAAGCCATATGCGAAACGTGGTCCCGATCTAGACGACACGTCTGACATCTTTTTCCTGTGGCTTTGCTCCAATAACTGAAACCTAAAAATAATTTGAAAGAATCAAAGACCTTTACATCAAATTATATCCTAATTGGTCATACACTTGGACTTACCTGTTGAATTAGGATCCGTGATATCCTTTGGACAGTCATATTTATTGGATTGCTTTTTGTAAATTTTGTATCTGGTTGTACTCCTATTTGTACATGTTGTATATATTTATTCACTTTAGCACTTTATAAAATTCACTTATTTGCATTATACTGTTATAGTGCTGCCTTGGGTTGCTCCAACCACCTGAAGGTTGGCAACTCCAGGGGAGACCACGCAGAGAAGGCCTGGAGGGCGCCCCCGCTCCCTTGTCCTCCCCCCCTCCCAGGCGGAAGGGCAGCCAGCGGTAGGCCTGAGGCGCCAGGAGGCAGCCGATCCACAGGGAAGGAAGGGAGGAAGGAAAGAAAACAGAGAAAGAGGAAAAGGGAGGGAGGGGAAAAGAGAGAGAAAGGGAGAAAGAAATGGAGGGAGGGGGAGAAAGAGAGAAAGAAAGAGAAAGAAAGAGAGAAAGAGAGAGAGAGAGAGAGAAAGAGAGAAAGAGAGAGAGAAAGAAAGAAAGAAAGAAAGAAAGAAAGAAAGAAAGAAAGAAAGAAAGAAAGAAAGAAAGAAAGAAAAGGACGGAGGGAGACAGACAAAGTGACAGAAAAAGAGGGAGAGAGGGAGAGAAAGGAGAGTGACAGAAAAAGAAGAAGAAAAGAAAGAAAACCCTTCCCCCCCACACACACACCTGTGCATGCCGGCCCCTCGCGACCAGGCCCCAACCTCCACGCCTCCCCCCCCGGGCCCCGGAGCTCCCGAGGGCCGCAGAAAATGTCCTCGGGGGCCGCATACGCCCCGCGGGCCTGAGGTTCCCCATCCCTGGTCTAGACGGAAACTCTTTTGATTTAAAATATTGTCGAAGGCTTTCACAGTCAGAGTTCATTGGTTCTTGTAGGTTATCCGGGCTGTGTGACCGTGGTCTTGGTATTTTCTTTCCTGATGTTTCGCCCGCAGCTGTAGCAGGCATCTTCAGAGGAGTAACACTGAAGAACAGTGTCTCTCAGTGCCAAGTGTGTAGGAAGAGTAATATATAGTCAGAAAGGGGTTGGGTTTGAGCTGAATCATTGTCCTGCAAAAAGTATCAAAGGGTACCTTTGTAATATATAGTAATATAAAAAAAAGTACCTTTGATACTTTTTGCAGGACATTGATTCAGCTCAAACCCAACCCCTTTCTGACTATATATTACTCTTCCTACACACTTGGCATTGAGAGACACTGTTCTTCAGTGTTACTCCTCTGAAGATGCCTGCCACAGCTGCTGGCGAAACGTCAGAAAAGAAAATACCAAGACCACGGTCACACAGCCCGGATAACCTACAAGAATCAATCTTTTGATTTAATTTCAACCTGTTGGTTCTGGTCCGGCCTTCTGGGGCAACAGAAAACAACTCGGCACCCTCCTCTCTATGACAGCCCTTCAGGTACTTGAACATGGCTATCATATTCCCCTCTCAGTCTTCTCCTCTTCAGGCTAAACATACCCAGCTCCTCGTAGGACTTGGTCTCCAGACCCCTGTGTCCAGCCCTTCCCTACACATGCTTTTAAATTATATGCCAGGAGCTATAATGTAGAAGTGGCTTCAGAGATTCGGATTGGGTGTGTACATGCGAGGGCTGCTTGTATGTATTTATTGATACGGTCTGTTTGACCCGCCAAAAGTTAATACATACAATTATCTGTCTTAATAGAACTGCAAAACTAATATAAATTACAAAATTAGATGACAGTCTAATGATATTAAATTGTAAAACATTAATACATATCACGAGAATTAACTTAACGCCTTAATATTTCTAAAAGTATAGCAAGGTTTAATACTTTTTTTCCATCCTATTTTTGCGAGTTTTAATTGCGATGGTGCAAAATTTGGCAGTTGGGAGTGAAAAGTGTAGAGTTTCACCCATCAGGTGCTTTTTAATCAGGAACTCTACTGGTTTATTGGGGAATCCACTGACTAGGGGAGCAAGTGCATTTAATACGGGCCTCATGATAAAATGGACAGCTGAACAATCCATGTCCGGTGGTTTCGATGTCTCCTGACCTGCAAGGGCACACAGCCTTTCTGTTGCGAGGGCTGCGAATTTGTACCAACGCGTCTTTTGCAAGCCTGCTGTCTTGCAGGAACCGCTGACTCCCTTGGCTCACGGCTGGTCTCCACGCCAAGCCCGTGGGCTGGTTCACCTGATTCCCATGCTCTCCAGCGCCTTTAGCATGTCCTGGATGCTAGCCAATGAAGTGTGATGCCTGGTCGGAGGTAGATGGGCAAGGTGCCCGCAGGGGACCCCGGCAGGAGGCTGGCCGGAGGACAGGAACCCACTTTCTCTCTTCCTTCCAAGCCTCTCTTCCTCCCGTGGGCCAGCCTCGCTCAGCTGCCTCTCTTCTGTGGGCACGGCGGCGTCTCTCGCACTCGCTGGCCTATGTGATTCCAGCGTGCCGGGTCCGGCCTTCTTCCTCTTGTTTGCTTTCCAAGTCCCCTCACTTAGGCTGGGCCTGACTCGGGAGTTTCCTTATCAGCCCCACGCAGGCCGCTCCTGGGCTTATCTGCAAGCTGCAGAACATCCCCTGTCCAAAGAGGGCAGGAAATCTCCCTCCTGCAGGGGAGGGGAGGGGAGGGGAGGGAGTGGGGAGGGGTCCGGGGCCAGACCTCTTCTCCAAAGCAGCTCCTTCCAGTGGCCAAATCGTGCCTGTCAAAAAAAGAGAGAGAGGGAGCCGCAGGGGAATTGGTAGGGAACGAAGGGGGCAGGAAAAGCTGGAGCTGAATTGATTCAACATCCCCATCCCCATAGCTAATAACAATAATAATTCTACGCAAGCTCTGGCTCGGGGAAGCAGTGGAGGAGAGCGAAAGCTGCCGTGAATCATGGCCCCCGAACATGGTAGCCGGCGGCCGCCATGTGGCCGACTGGGATGGTGACTTGCCCGGAGCCGCCTGGGATCAACCTGCCTGGACTCCGGGGTGGGATCTTTTCCCAGCACCCACTTTGGGTCAAGTGGGCCCCTGGGGCTGGCTCCGCACCCCGTCCCCCCTGGCCACCCAGACCGTTCTGCTACCAGCTACCAGGTGACACTTCATCTCGCCTTGAAATTCCTCGGCACCTGAATGGGATTTCGCCTCCTGGTTGTCCACCGGCAAGGGGAAATTAAAAATGACGGCCGTGGACCTGTGGAGAAGGAAAGACGGCTTTCGCTGGGTGAAGTCTGACAGGTGAAGCGGGGGGCATCGGTGGGAGGAGAGGGAGGCTGGCATCTTCCTTGGGACCAAAGGGCAGAAGTCTGCCATTCAGCAAATATGTTATTTAAGCAAAGTGGGCTGTATGCATGTTTTGAAGTCCTTTAGCGTGTGGGTTATGCAGAGGGGCTGACGGGTGGTCGTTGCCTGCCTCACGAGTTGTTTTCGCTCTGAGATTAAACCCTTTTGGTAGCCCACAGCCCAGTTCTTGATCCACAACATCCTATTTTCCCCCCTCCAGTGTTAAATGTATCTTTTCTTAATGATTTTCCTACAGTTTCAGTCATCCAGGAAAAGGGTGCCTAGAGCAGCAATTAATCTAAAAATAATTCTTCCTCAAATTTTCCTTTTCCATGTGGAAACTCTTTGTTCTTTAGGAACAATTTGCCTTTTTCTTATCACCCTGCCAGAACTCTCAGTATGAGAAAAGGGTGCTCAACCACCGGGATTACGCCGAAAATAAAGCAGCGGGGTGAAATTTTCACGGCAGTCCTAACGAGGCAATTCCAAGACAAATAGATTTTATACTAAAACCCAAATTCTCTGTTTTGTTAAGAAAATGGGAAAGAAAAGCACCATCCCTCAGGCAATGCTAATTTCTTCGGTGGTGTTTTCTCCCACTTAACCACTAATAATCAATAGGCATAAAACTCCCACCTGCATCTCAGTTTGAGTTTCAGGCTCTCCTGTAATGTGTCCGCAGGTCCTGGCTATAATCCTCACAGCTCTTCTCTCTTCTTTATGGGCCCCACATCACCCCCAGATTATTTTCTATCTGAGTTCAGTTTGTAGCAAAATTGATCGGCTCCCCTTTGGTTTCCCGACCAAATTCTATGTAACGCCTGCCTCGTGTTTTCTATATCAGACTTTGCACACTGCGCTGTTTCATCTGTAATTCTGTACTTTGTTGTGTGCAGAGGTTGTGCTTGGAATTATATAAGATCAAAACAAGTCCTCTTCTCATGGTTATCTCGAGCGTGCGATGTATCTGCGATAAGACACTTTGTTATTGACTATGCTTTGTTTTGTGGGTTGGCTGCAATGATAACTCGTAGGAACAGTTGTGATCAACTGATCCCAACATCACAAGCGTAACAGACATAAAACAGGGACAGATAACAATCTCACATAGTATGGCTACTCAAAAAGCAATATGACACTTTATGAACAAACAGCACTAGTCAAAAATCTAAACATTTCTTCCTAGACTAATAGCTGTTGTAATAACCATCACTTTAAATGTATACTTTTAAATGTATACTTTCTTGGGAAGTATTCTGTGTAAGAAAAGCATGGAAATGGTGTGCAAATGGCCAGGCACGACAATCACACACACCCCACTTCATTGTGAGTCTTTGGGGTAGCCTCTTGTTCTGGCAGTAAACAAAATCCAAAATTGTGTCAAGCGACAACCTGCATAAGGCACACTCAAAACTGTTCAGACAGTAAGGAAGATTTAGGGCCACAAAGAAACTTTCTTCGGGAAGAATGTAATTGGTTATATTTACATTACGTGAATATAACAATATATTTTATATTATGTACTATATATATTATTGAATGCAAATGTGTACACACACACACAGCATATATTGTGCATGCTTAATCATGCTGCAGAGATATGGAGCACAATTAATGTCATATCTACTACATACTTGATAACTATTGAGGCCCCAATCCCAGACAGAATTATGCATCCTTAATCACACCGATTTCCACTCTTAAGTAAGTGATAGTATGAGGAAGCGGAGGGACTGGGGAGTTAAACGGCTGCTTTCCTGTTGCCAGGACAGATTCACGGTTCAGCTGCGAGGGCCTGCTTCCACTGCTGTTAACTGCAACCAAATTGGCGTCAAGTAAAACATTGTCGATTAAATGGAGTGGTGGCTGGAGGTTGGTGCGTCTGGCCCTCGGAGCAGAGTTGTGTGAATCAGGCGCTGGCAGCTCCCTGGATGCCCAGACGCAGATCCCGAGTGCCGCCAGTCCTGATCTGGGCACTGTTTGGCTCTGGCCTGCAGAAAGTTTGAACCAAACATCTTGCCTCTCTTTTCTGCACAGTCTCCAGCAGGGGCGGAGGGGATGGCAGGATGCTCGGGGGAAAGCAAAAGCATATGACGATTGCCCCGTCCCCTTTGCAATGACAGAAACGGCTTTTAATAAGCAACCCGTAGTTTAAAACTTGTAAACGTTAAATTCTGTTTATGTGTGCGCGTACCCACAGGCCGCCATTCAAAAGCTGCTTACACTCTTTGTTCTGGTTATAAGAATAGCTTTGAAACGTCCTCAGATGTTGCTGAGTGGGAAGCCAAGCCCTGCTGATGACATGGGCAAAACCGTTTCCTCTATTTCTCAAACATCTTTGTTGCCTGACACCCAGACAAAAGACTGAGGGCAGCGAACGAAGACACAGAATGAGCCCCGGGCTCTCATTCATGCCTCTCCCCTAGCTCAGCTACCTGCATTGCAAAATATCCTCCCCGCCCCTCTCAGCCACAATTCTCAGCTCCAGTTATTTGGGGAGGGGTCAGAGCCGGCCCAAAATGAGGGTATGGTGTCCCAACAGCGGCAGGACCCTGAAAAATCACCTTCGTTAAGAATGCGCAACATTTATCCTGAATGAAGATGACTCTTTTCACAAGCAACAAATTACCTTGTAACAAGTGGGAGGTTTATTCATATTCTATACCTTTTTTTATTTAAACTTTATTAATTTACGTTATTTCTCAATGAAACTCAAGCCAGATGACACAGCATAAGTGAATGCACTCAACAGGCTGAGACACCTGATAAGTAGTATGTTGCTTATTAGGAGTACTCTGAAACAAGCAGAAATCTGGAACAAGTATTAAAAATGACATGTCAAACGATGCAGAATATGGTCTTACATAAGTAGAAATGAAAAGCGGTGAGATAATACACACAGAAACAGAAAACACATACTAGTCACAGGACTATAGGCCGCAGACCCACATTCCCTTTACCAAAGTGTCTTTCTGAGAACCTGAACTAGGGTTGCCAACCTCCGGGTACTAGGTGGAGATCTCCTGCTATTACAACTGATAGAGATCTCTTCCCTTGGAGAAAATGACCGCTTTGGCCACTGGACTTTATGGCATTGAAGACCCTCCCCTCCCCAAACCCCGCCCTCCTCAGGCTCCGCCCCAAAAACCTCCCACCGGTAGTGAAGAGGGACCTGGAATAGAGCCTATGAGAAAAGTACAATCCATTGTTTCAGGTCAACAGAGGTACATGTGAAAGGGGTTGTTCCTAATCGTGCGCACCGTCCTGATCACATGCGCCTGCTGTCATGGGCACAACATGGCCTTCTGCAGAATCGTCATCCAGGGCCACGTTGTGGCTGATACTTGCCAGGCGGCCAACAGGACTTGGTAAAGCAAAGCCTGGAGGAGAGACCAGAAGCCCCTCGGGCACACGGAAGCCCCTCCGTTCCCATTGTGCACTTTCACTGGCATCCGCACCGACGTTACTCTGAAGCGGGACAAATCGGGGGTCAGTGGTTCCAGTTTACAGTCAGCCGTCTTTTTCGTTCTCCAGTTTGGTTCACTGACTGATATGAAGCATGCACTTTCCCCACTGGCCAAGAGAACTCCTGTGGCAGGTGAAACCATAATCCCCACGGCCGGGGCTCTCTTTCCCTGCCCCTCTCCCTGTAATGTTTCCCTAGATTCTTCCCTTGATCCTGGGGTGTGCCGTTGTGTGTTTTCCCTCCCTGTGCTGCGTCTCTGGCAGTGCAGGAAGAACTGGCAGCCAGGGACCTTGGGCCAGTCACAGCTCTGTTAGAGCTCTCTCAGCCCCACCTACCTCACAGGGTGTCTGTTGTGGGGAGGGGGAGGGAAGGCGATTGTAAGCAGGATTGAGTCTCCCTTAAGTGGTAGAGAAAGTCGGCATACCAAAACCAACTCTTCTTCTGATCGCATGCCCACGGCAGGCATCATTTCTGCCCCTGCTCTGAATGGTGGTGGTGGGAAGTGCTGAAGGAGACCCCTCGTGGGGTTTTCAAGGCAAGAGATGGCCAGAGGTGCTTTGCCATTGCTGGCCTCTGTGGAGCTGACCCTGGACTGAATATCAGTTCCCAAATACTCTTCCCACTTTGGCCTGAATACCAGGAACGGTTAATAGAAATTGAGCTAAATTCAGATGTATTTATTTTTTACTGTTCCCAGCAGTGAAAAATAGCAAGCACATGGCCGTTATTGGGTACGCACATGTGGAATCCAGGGGCACCTCTGGCTACATCCCCTCAAAAAGAATATCACGGAGCAGGCCAGTAAGGGTCTTGGAGTACCTTCCTATGAGAAAAGGCTAGGAGTCTGGGGCTCTGTGGGGTGGGGGGGGGAGAGTGCTAAGGAAGCATGGCAGAGGCCAATGAAATTAGGAATGGTCAAAGAGAACTGGCATCCCTTTTTCTTCCTCTGTCAAATGAGAGGACTAGAACAGGTCATCTAATCAAAATGATTTCTAGTAGTCCTATTAGATTAGGATTTTCTTCCTGATCTTTTAAAATGGACCAAGCTTTTGTGCCTTCCTGGACAAGGTAGTAGATACAATACTTTGAAATTTACAGATTTGTTAGCCAAGTTTTCCCTCAGACCTCCCTTTAGTAATGAGTAATATATTCACAGATTTCGAACATAGGGACCATCTTGAATTATGTGGCGATGGCAAAAGGAAATGTGCACCCTCTTTTTGGGGAGAGATCACCCCATCTTTTCTAGTGCCTCCAGATTATCTAAAATTCTTAACTATACCAACCTTTCAGAGACTTTTCTTCTTGGCCAGACATAATGCCTTACCCCTGAGCGAAGTATTTTGCAGATTATTAGATAGCCCAATCGAACAGAGAGACTGCCCTTGCGGAAAGGCAAAGACAGAAACGCTTACCCATTTTCTATTCAGTTGTGATTCATATTCCTCTATAGGACCTTCCTTTATTTCTCCACTGATTTCACACTTTCCTTTATGTTCACACGATTATCATCTAATTTATCTGCTGTCTGGTAAAGATAAGGCTGTGACTCTATCCGTAGTTTGTCATGTAACGGCTGCCTTGAAGATACGCCGAAAGTTATGACCAAGTTATGACTAAATGCACATCTGCATACCGGCGCTCTTTTTGCACCAAAACTGGAGCTGGGCTGGATTTCTAGTTGGTCCTTCATCACATAGTGGATGAACAGCAACAAGATATAGCGATGGTCGTTCGCTTCAATATCTTTAAAGCAGGATTAGCCAAAATGGTCTGTGGTCCATGCATATTAGCCAGGATCCCACCTTAACAGTTGCATCCTGAGCAGAGTTACACCGCTCCAAGTCCAATGACCTCAGTGGACGTAGCATCCCGTGGTCACTGTGGGGGTGTGTGTGGGGGGGAATCCTCGGCAACAGTATGAGCTCATGTCCAGAAAAAAATACCTCTAAAGTGGCATCAGGCCTCTCTAGGAATCTCTGTGACAAAACCAGATAGTTTCTGGCAATTCTTAGGGCAGACTAGGAATTGCCATGCCCTATGGGGAGAGACTAGGAGTTGGGTTTGATTAGTTTGGAGAAGAGACGGTTGAGGGGAGACATGATAGCCATGTTTACATAGTTGAAGGGATGTCATGTTGATGAGGGAACTAGCTTGTTCTCTGTGGCTCCAGAGACTGGGACACGGAGTAATGGATTTATACTAATAGAAAAGGGATTCCTCCTAAACATTAGGAAGAACTTCCTGACGGTGAGGGCTGTTCGACGGTGGAATGTGCTGCCTCGGAGGGTGGTGGAGTCCCCGTCTTTGGAGGTCTTTAAGTAGTGGCTGGATGGCCATCTGTCGGGAGTGCTTTGATTGTGGGATCTGCATGGCGGGGGGAGGGTTGGGGTCACTGGGGGTGTGGGGGGGGAGGTAGTTGTGAATGTCCTGCATTGTACAGGGGGTTGGACTAGATGACCCTGGTGGCCCCTTCCAACTCTATGATTCTATGACTGACTTCACTTCCAAGAAAGACCTGGGCAGTGGGCAACCCTAATGGGGAAGGAGGGGACTCCGTTTTGGATTGTTCTGCCATTCCTGTGGTGGTTCCCGCCGGTCCCACCAGCCTCACCTAGGGTTGCCAACCTCCAGGTACTAGCTGGAGATCTCCTACTATTACCACTGATCTCCAGCCGATAGAGATCAGCTCCCCTGGAGAAAATGACCGCATTGGCCATTGGACTCTATGGCATTGAAGTCCCTCCCCTCCCCAAACCCCACCCTCCTCAGGCTCCGCCCCAAAAACCTCCCAGAGGTAGCAAAGAGGGACCTGGCAACCCTCGCCTCGCCTCTGAAGGCAGGGCCCAGACAGCAGGCCTTGAGAAGTGGCTCTTAAAAGCAGGGGGAGGGGGGTCCTTCTAGTACCCCGGGACCAACTCAGCTGGGGCCTTGAAGTCTGTGCCCAAACACAGATAGAAAGACAGCCCCGTTTTTTCAGCTTAGTACAGGGGAGACACGTTTTCTGCATCCCGCCCAGACAGTCCCTTGGCTGCTATATTTTGGAGCACATGAAGTTTCTGGACAGTTTCCAAAGGCGTGAAGTCCATTCTTTGGGAGTAATCACAACAGAGCATAAATTTGTTAGTACTTTGATCAAGTGTTTCTTGGGGGAGTCCCTTCTGTAGCTCATCTCTTCTCAGCCATGTTTTTTATCTTGACTCCGCTCCAAGAAGCTCTTTGTGGTTCTTCTCTCTTCCAGTTCATTCTCACAACAACCCTGTGAGGTAGGCTAGCCTGAGAAAGAATGACTGAGCCGAGGCCACCCAACAGGCTTCTGGGTCACTCAACATGAGGTGTGAGCCCACACAGGTGCAATCTGAGTTCTGTCATCTGAACTAGCCAGGTTTTTCAGCCACGCTTGTTTCAACACTCACTGGAATTTAAATCTTCACTCATTCCAAAGGGGTCCCCAGTTCGCCCCGTTCACACTTTACAGGGAATGCACATGCAGCAGGTTTATGCGTACCTTTGTTTGTAAGAAAGAGCCGGTACGTGTTCGCTTTACAAATGAAACCAGGAACCAATATCTGGATAAATGGGGAGTTTCAATCTCACCTCCAGCTGCAAATGGGGTGAATTTAACATGAGAATGACTCAATGCGCCGAAGCGTACACTGTACATGGATTGTGCATGCAGTCAATGTACCTTGTGAACAGGGCCAGTATTGTTGAATTAGCTGTTTCTTTGGTCCTTGTTGGGGGTCCAAATGACATTTTGAGATATGGGGATGGAGTTCTGCACTGAGTCTCTTAAATGCACCGCTTGGGCATCTCCCTCTCTCTTCAGATGGCTGCAGGGGGATTGACCTCTCTCACAGCAGCTCTCCAGGAGAGTAGGGCTCAGGGGGCTGCCCCACCCTTCGAGCTCCTAGGGAGTGTAGACTGATCCCAGCTTCCCGTGGCTTACAGAGACCCAACTGAATGCATTTATCACCAAAAGAAGGGTTATAAGTCAACTGAAAGCATGGACAGAGCAAAGAAAAAAATAGCTTTTTGGGTCCAAAAGTTATTAATGTGGTTTTAAAAGGAGAGGCAGAAATAACTGCTGTTCTTTTTGTTCGGACAGATTTAGGGCCAAGCCAGACAGGATGGGAGAGGTCAGCAACGAGGATTTAAGACTTTTTGCCATCTTTTATGTTACTTTAAAATAGCCATGAATGAGAAAAAGTGATCGGGGAGAGGTTAAGCCTCCCCCCACCACCACCACACACACAACTTGGATCATGAGCAGCTTTATAGGCGTTCTCAAGAGCATCAGGACTGGAAGAGTTGAGCTGCCAGCCTGGGGAGGAAGGGGACAAAACCAAGACACAAAACCCAACACAGGCCCCGAACTGAGCAAGAGGTGGATGACCGTATGCACGCACTCCCTTTCTCCTGACCAACTCAGTACCCAAGACAGGTAACAATAAAATAAAATATTATCACACAGTTTAAAACATTAAACATTTCAATAATAAACATAAATATATTAAAAACATATTCAAAAACTGATCTCAAAATTACTTCTACCTCATCTCTGTCAGCTAGAAATCAGTTCTGACAGCAGGAGGATCTCCATCTAGTCCCTGGAGTTTGGCAGCCCTGGCTCCCCCTGAGCATCTCGAACTTTCAACCAGGCAGCTGGGGGCTGGAGCAGAAGATGATTTCGGGATGCCCTTGCCTGGGAACCAGGGCTTGCCTGCTGCCTCCGTTAGCAGAGGAGAGAAGAGCAGCAGGGCCAGCGTTGGCATACCCCACGGCAGGGAAGCTTCTGAGGCCCAGGTCTTCTGGTGGGGCTCACACACCTCCCCTGCCCCCTGGATGCACCAGTGCCCCCCACTGCCCAGCGCCATCAAGGACAGGCACGCGGGTGGAGCAGAGCGGTGGCTCTCTTGGTGGCGACGGCTGCAGCAGTCAGGTGTCCCGGTGGCGCAGGCAACTGAGCAGGGAAGGTTGGCAAACAGGAGAAAGATGTATGGGCATTTGGGGGGGCATGTAGGTGTGGGGAAAGGAAGGCATGAGAGGGCCCCTGGTGGTGGGTAGATGGGTGCCCCTGGGCACTCTCTGCCCAGGCCCCCCCAAAACCTGGAACTGGGCCACTGCTGAAGATCCACACCTCAATGAAATCTTCTGCCTGTGGCGGAGACCACAACCGCATTCTGTGATTGTCTGATGAGAAGGCCGGCCCCAGGCTTACCCGATCCTCTCTCCTGGAGCGTGGGGGATTCCCCAGACTCCAGGCAGATGCTGACACCTACGCAGTGAGCCCCCCCCACCCAGGCAGCCCTCAGCAGGCGGAGACAAGATTGCCACGCTGAACATAAAACCACCAGCATTTCCTGCGCACAAGTCAGAGAATTGCCAGTCTGATTGCAACATGTCCCCCCGCTTGGTGTTTTTAGTGAAGAAGGGAGGATGGAGAGTTGGGAGGGACACCAGATGTCAAATTTCTGGAAGCCCTGTGGGGCGGACAAGACGTTTGGAGGGAAATTAAAATATATCCAGCACTTAATGACCTGTCTAATCTAAACTTATGTAATTGCTCTGACAACATGAAATGCATAATTTAGGATATAAAATTATTCCATTTGGCCCATTGAGGGAATTTATTTTCCTGTTTGATTTACTTAATTTGCACCCCACCCTTCTCCCCAGTGGGTACCTAAAGCAGCTTACAGCATTCTCCCCTTTGATCCTCACAATGACCCTGTGAGGTAGGTGAGGCTGAGCGGATGTGACTCACCCAAGGTGCCCAAACCTGGGATTCTAACCTGGGACTCCCAGATCCCAGTCCGACTCACTAACCACTATTTGGTTCTTGTAGGCTATCCGGGTTGTGTGACCGTGGTCTTGGTATTTTCTTTCCTGACGTTTCGCCAGCAGCTGTGGCAGGCATCTTCAGAGGAGTAGCACTGAAGGACAGTGTCAGAGACAGCTGCTGGCGAAACATCAGGAAAAAAAATACCAAGACCACGGTCACACAGCCCGGATAACCTACAAGAACCAATGAACTCTGACCGTGAAAGCCTTCAACAATATTTGTTCATTTGTCTTGTTTATCGTCCGCCTTTCTCACTTGGACTCAAGGTGGATTACATAAAGTGAGTCAATGTAATCAGCAGGATGGGACATTCAATAAACAGTGAAGCAGGATTTAGGTTGTAGAACCAGCCGGATATCTAAAAAACAGAACTGAAGTAAAGCATGGGTTGTAATATGACAAGATGGTGCCGAGTTGTTTTCTGTTGTCCTAGAAGGTCGAACCAGAACCTAGGAGTTGAAATTAAATCAAAAGAGTTTCCATCTAGACAGGAAGAATCAGAGCAGTTCCTCAGTGGAACAGGCTTTCTCGGGAGGTGGCAAGTGCTCCTTCCCTGGAGGTTTTTAAGAAGAGGCTAGATGGCCATCTGTCAGCAATGCTGATTCTGTGACCTTAGGCAGATCATGAGAGGGAGGGCATCTTGGCCATCTTCTGGGCATGTAGTAGGGGGTCCCTGGGGGTGTTTGGAGGGGAAGGTAGTTGTGAGTTTCCTGCATTGTGCAGGGGGTTGGACTAGATGACCCGGGTGGTCCCTTCCAACTCTATGATTCTATGACACATTACATGATGCAGAATTCCATAGCAGGCTGGTTTCAGCAAACTTTAGACAATAGTCTAGACCACTGCCCTTAATAATTTTTCTAAGTAACTTTGTGAATCATTTAGTATAGTGCAGTGTTTAGTACACTATTGCTCTCATAGAAAATCCCTCTGAATCATTCATTTTTGCATAGTTTGTGGAGAGCCAGGAGAGGGGGAGCCTTCCCCCAACCCCCTCAGGCATGCCTTACAATGACTTAAAAATGAGGCTGAGGGGTGTTATCCTGCCCAGGATTCAGCTGCTAGATTTTCTATAAGCAAACCCCACACTTGAGAGCAAGCTACAAACTGCTGTACCTTGCAACACCCATGTTTGCCATCTGAGAAACAAGAACAAAATAAAATTTGAAATTATAAAACAGATTTTCTAGTAGAAGAAAAGAGAGGGTGTTGTTTTGAATAAGCTCATTCACAGGGAAAAAGGAAGTGCCCTCTCCCCAGTCACATGGTGGAGTCGTTGAAGCCATCCGCTTGTGTCCTGAGGCTGGCAGTCTTTGGCAGTCCAGCCTCTCTTTGTGCCGGCTCAGTTGGAAGGAGCCTTGCAATCACTAGGGATTGCCTGGTTTTTTGCACTTGTACATAAGTGGCATTGGGTTCAAGAACTGATCACATGAACTGTCTGCAGGATTACCTGGGGTCACAGGAAGACACCAAAGACACACAGAAGTAGAGTTCCCAACCCCCAGGCACTAGCTGGAGATCTCCTGCTATTACAACTGATCTCCAGCCGATAGAAATCAGTTCACCTGGAGGAAATGGCCGCAGGCTGTACTAAGAATCAATTCCTTAGAGAGGCAGGACATCCTAGATAAGAAGAATAGGGAAGATCCTAACAAGTTGTCCTTTGTCTTTCAATATACACATTTTTCAGGCAAGATTCAACAGATTATTAGGAAACGCTAGCACATGGTGCAAACCATAAAGGGCTGTGAAAATCCACCCATTTTAGGGTGGAAAAGAACCTCATCTATACGTGACAGGCTAGTGCATATGGATTTAAAGGGACCTATTGTTGACAGGCTCCCTTGGGGACATTTTAAATGTAAAAACTGTTCAGCCTGTCCCTTATGCCTAGAAGTTAAGGAGTTCCAGAGGCTGGATACCTCGTTTAGATTCCAATTAAGGACATTTACCAATTGTAACACCAGGAGAATTATTTATTGTATTAAATGTCCATGTAATCTTTTGTATATTGGGTCCAGCACTAGATCAGTGAGAACGAGGATATTGGAGCATAGATCCTGGATACGAGCTAAAGTAATAGAGACTCCAGTAGTGGAACATTTCTGGACTAAAAAACATTCTGAAAATGATTTGTGCTATTTTGTATTATGGCATTTGAAAATGAAATCCGATGATCGGGTTGATGTGGAAAAGATATTGTTGCAGAAGGAGGCTTTCTTCATTCATTTGTTTGATACCGTAACTCCGAATGGTTTGAATGTGGCTAATGATCTGGAGAAGAGCCCCGTGGCGCAGAGTGTTAAGCTGCAGTACTGCAGTCAAAAGCTCTGCTCATTACCTGAGTTCGATCCCAAAGGAAGTCGGTTGCAGGTAGCCGGCTCAAGGTCGCTCAGCCTTCCATCCTTCCGAGGTCGGTAAAATGAGTCCCCAGCTTGCTGGGGGGTAAAGGGAAGATGACTGGGGAAGGCAAACGTCGGGATGTGACGTCACCCCATGGGTCAGGAATGACCCGGTGCTTGCACAGGGACTTTTACCTTACCTTAATGATCTGGTATGTTTCCTTTGAGCAGTATGAGTCTGCATCCGATGCCTGTCAGTATTTCTTTTAAGTTTTTGCTGGTCAGCACACCTGTAATTAATTTGGTAAGATAAAACTGGTAGGAATGGTTTAGTATCAACCCTTGCTATAACATATCCCATGATGGAACTTTGCAAAGTGGTCTGTCCATAAGGACCATGTATTTTTGAAGAATAGCCACACTGGTGAGTCATATGGTTTTGTATTAGTTGCACTTTTATTATTGTATGTAGAGTTAGCATTGATAAGTTGTTTATTATTTGAAAGGAGAGTTCTCAACTGAGGGACTGAGGAAGAAGTGGGGAATTTGAAACAAAGATTTCTCGAGAATAGTCATCGTCTTCCAGGGTGGCGGGCTCTCCTACAAGAGATTAAAGCAAGCAAGAATAATAAGGACCGTTTGTGGATCATCATATGGACTCTCTGGTTTTACATTGAGAGCAATATGTTTATAGTTTGTTAAGGGCAGCATGTTGATTTCTGGTAAAGAGATATAGTAATTTACACAGTTTTGCCACTCTGTGTTTACTTCGCTTTGGAGCATCCTGCTTTGTACACAGAGGTGTCAGGTTTTGCTAACTATTGGCCATTGGACTCTATGGCATTGAAATCCCTCCCCTCCCCAAACCCCGCCCTCCTCAGGCTCCACCCCCAAAACCTCATGCCGGTGGCAAAGAGGGACCTGGCAACCCTACTGCAGTTCCTGCTCATTTAATTACTTGGGAATAAACCCCACTTAATTCAGGGGATGGGGCTGAATGGGGGAGTGGGTTGAATGGCCCCGGCTGGGGTTCTTTTTGTAGCTTCTTGTGAACTAGAGGTGCCTCTTAGGGGCAGGTGACGCCTTCTCCTGGGACCCCTTATGGCCGGTGACTAAGCTCCGCTCTGGTCTCCCCAGTTGGCCAGCCTAGGAGGCCCTCCATCCGTAGTGGCTTTGTGGACTGGTGGCTTGATCCAAACTGACAATGTGGCACCTCCTCACCTCTTCCCTTCTCTCCACAGATGAGGAACAGAGTGAAAATGATGGAGAAGCTGAAGAGCCCCGCGCCCCCTGCTCTCCCAGAGGAGTCAAACCCTCCCCCCTCTGTTTCCCCACCCCCCACTCCTTCTCCAGCCAGTGGGGAGGATGTGGCTGGAGCCAGCCCGCCCCCTGCGAGCCCCACCTCTCCCTCTCCTCAGACCAGGGGGAGTCCTTTGCCTGAGCCCCCCTCCACACCGTTGCCCCACGGCATCCCGGTCATCAGTCTGGGCCACAGCAGGCCCCCCAGCCATGCTGAAGCCCCCGCCACCCAATTCACCGCCCTGCGCCCCATCCCTGGCCTTCTGCAGCTCTCCACTCTGCCCCACGGGCCCCCTCCGCCCCCCATGCCTCTCGCTGGAGCCAGAAGCCCGCTCTTGCCCCCGCCCTACCAGCCCCACCCCTTCCTCAACAGGTAAGTCATGAGGGGAAGCCATTGGGTGTGGTGGGTGGGGTTGGGGAGGAACCCTGGCACGGTCCGTGACTTTCCGGTGGCCGGGTCAGCTGATCCGCTATGGGTTTTCCCATTTCAGTTATGCCACCCTGACACAACAACAAAAAGCAGTTGCCAATGCTGAGCGGTTAAGTCGACATCCATTCTGAAGAAGCTCCAGTGAAATGGATAGTTACTGAAACGCCATTTTCTTCTGTTGAATTACACATTTTTGTGATTGCATAAGCTTCCTCTTGTCCAAGCTTTGGATCCACCCTGAGCTGAATTGTCTAGTCACCTGTTATTGTCGACTTACCTGTAATAAGCGCCTTCAGACCTCATTTTTGGATGGACTTTGATTTCACATATGTAGTAGACTCTTTAGTGTTGATAGACTCCTTTGGCCAAAAATGATGTGGCTAATTATAAACCCTTGTCAAATTTCCCTTTTGGAGAGAAGGGGATTATATTATTTTTATCATCATTCCTTTATTGGCATATTGTTGTTATTATTATTGTTGTTGTTGCATTATACCCCATTGAAGTCCCTCCCTCTCCAAACCACGCCCTCCTCAGGCTCCACCCCCAAATCTCCAGGTTTTCCCCAACCCGGAGTTGGCAACCCTGCTCGTCGTGCCCCTGACCTGTCCTCTGCTCTCTCCCTCCCAGCATCTACATCGGCAGCTCCGGGACTTTTGGCCTGTTCCCTAACAGCCGCCTCAAACGCAGGCCGAGCCACTATGAACAGGAGATCACGGAGGGTGAGTGGCCAGAGGTGGGGAAGGCTGTGTGCAGCCCCACTTCTCTGGCAGCAGGAGAGTGCATGCGGGCACAGAGGGGCCCATTTGGCAGGAGGGAGAGGGCCACCATGTGGGGAGGGGCCGTGGCTCAGTGGTAGAGCCTCTGCTTGGCATGCAGAAGGGTCTTGGGTTCAACCCCCGGCATCTCCAGCTAAAGGAACTGGGCAAGTAGGTGATTGAAAGACCTTTCTCTGCCTGAGCCCCTGGAGAGCCGCTGCCTGTCTGAGTAAACAAGACTGACTTTGATGGATCAACCGTCTGATTCAGTACCAGGCAGCTTCGTGTGTTCAATATGCTCTTCACACTTTTATCTGGAACTGTGGCTGAGTGGAAGAGCATCTGCTTGGCATGCAGAAGGTCCCAGGTTCAATCCCCAGGGGCATCTCCAGTTAAAGGGACCAGGCAGGTAGGTGATGTGAAAGACCTCCGCCTGAGACCCTGGAGAGCTGTGGGGAGGGGCCGTGGCTCATTGATGGAGCCTCTGCTTGGCATGCAGAAGGTCCCAGGTTCAATCCCCAGCAGCATCACCAGTTAGTGACCAGGCAAGTAGGTGATGTGAAAGACCTCCGCCTGAGACCCTGGAGAGCCGCTGCCGGTCTGAGTAGACAATACTGACTTGGATGGACTGATGGTCTGCTTCAGTATCAGGTGGCTTCTTGTGTTCATGTGAAAGAGGATGCTGGGCCGGGTGGGCCACTGGTCCAGTCATTTAAGGCTTTTCTTCGGTTTTTCCATTCCAGCCGCTCCCCCTTTGTGGATGCCTCCTACCCATTCACCCCTCTGCCCTTCCACCCGCTCAGGTCTGCAACCCCAGAAAGTGGCCCGCCGGGTCTTCACCAACAGCCGGGAGCGCTGGCGCCAGCAGAACGTGAATGGGGCCTTTGCCGAGCTGCGGAAACTCATCCCTACCCACCCGCCTGACAAGAAGCTGAGCAAGAATGAGATCCTTCGCCTGGCCATGAAATACATCAACTTCCTGGTCAAACTGCTGAGCGACCAGGCCAGGTCGGCCGGGGGGGACCCTCTCGATGCCGAGGCCCCCTGCAACGGAACCCCGGGCACCCCTTCTCCACCGGCGCCCATAAAGCTGGAACGGGGGACAGTGGAGCCACTCACCGTGGTGCGAGAAGGAGAGACACGGTGACGGGTGACCTCGCTGGGCAGTGCGAGGGCGCGATGCGAGGGCGCGAAATCCGCCGAGCCCCACTGTCACACGGCACTGATGGAAACGTCCGGTCTGGAGCTGCACATCCATTCCGGGATATTTTTGCTGGGGCCAAAGGTCGCTGGAAGTTCCCGTGACCTTTGGAAGTGGAACGGGTGGAAGTGGCAGTCTGCTGATGCTCAAGGGGGTCACAAAGGGATGGAGGGGGCCTCAGAGCCCCTTTGACCAGGGCAGCCTTTTAAGGCCAGTTGAGCCCAACAAGAATTGAGACTGTACGTTTTGGTGTGTGAGACAATCAAGATCGGCACTTTTATGTTCCTGTCCCCAGTGTGGCTTGTTTCCAGAACAGCTGGGAGGGGGGCAGCTGTATTGGGAGCCTGATTAGTACACCCACCCACCCACACACGCACACACACACATGCACATGCTTACACCTTTAGTCTGCCAGCGGGATGGCTTTGTGGGCAGAGCTTCGCAGTGTTTGGGGAGAAAAGACTCTTGGGTTCCTCTGGGGATTTTAATCTCTGCTCACTCTGTCGGACTCCCAGTCCCAACGCCAGGGTCAAACATGTGCATGTTGAAACCTGTTCAGAGTAACACCAAGGAAAGGAGGCCCATGGGGTGAGGGGGCTCTGAGCTCGCTTCCAAAGAGGGTCGATACGCCATTTGGCTCCCATGGCTGCCATGAACGCAAAGGGCCCTCTGCAGCTCGAAGTTGGTCTCCAGACCAGGGTCTCCTCTGTGCCTTCTTCCCCTCCTGGCTGCCATTCCCCCCACCCTGGCCTCGGTTACACATTTTGCCAGGTTCTTTCTTTTAATTGGTAGTAGGTGTATCACCACAATGTTCCTATGTTTGGGCACTGGAATGATGTATCGTCTACTGCCTATTATTCCTTAAGAAGTTGTGGGAATCGGTCACTTCTGGCCCGCCTTTTCCCAAACCCACTTCGGTTGTGACCTTTAAGAGAAAATGGTCCCAAAGCAGGTTTGGGACGCTGCAGAGAGGAGCCAGGGAAATCCGGGCGGTGGACGACTGTCAAGAGAAAACTGCTGCAGGTTGGGTGGGGTGGTGGACGCTGAAGCAAGGTTAGAGCATTGGTTGCATGGGGATGTGGGGGACCCCCTCGGCTCACAGGGGTAGTTTATGCAGGGGAGTTTTACCTGAGGTTCGTTGCTCGCTGGACCCACATTTTCCTGTTGGGAGTCTGTGCACCAGCAGTCTCCAAGCTCAAATCAGGAAGTATTTGAATCCCCGCCCCTTGAAATGCTGCTTCATAATTGGGTGTAGTGAGAGAAGAGTCCCCCACAAAACCCAATTGCTGCATAAAAAAGCATTTTAGGAACATAAAACAAAAAAACAGAGCAATCTGAAAAGAAGGGGGAGGGAGAAATCCAAGCCTCAGATTTAAAAAGCCTTTCTTCTGCTCAGAAAGAGCTCAGAGGAAGCAGGAAGCATTTGAATCCCTGCCTCTGGACATGCTGCTTTGTAATTGGCTGTGAGCGAAACTAAGCTTGCATGTCCTGCACTTTGCCTTTGCATGGGGATTTCACCCGGGCTGAGCTCAGGGGAGAGGGAAGAATTGGGTTAACAGAGGAACAGGAAGTCCCAGGATTTGCAAGGGCTGGCAGCGAGGTCATTTCTCATGGAGGGAAAACTCATGCATAACTCCAAGGAACAACCAAGTCAGACCGGGGGTGAAATTGAGTGAAAGTACCCATGCATGAATGAGCCCTGTGGCGCTGAGCGGTAAGCTGCAGTACTGCAGTCAAAAGCTCTGCTCACAACCTGAATTCGATCTCGACGGAAGTCAGTTTCAGGCAGCCGGCTCAAGGTCAACTCAGCCTTCCATCCTTCTGAGGTCGGTAAAATGAGTACCCAGCTTGCTGGGGGTAAAGGGAAGATGACTGGGGAAGGCAACGGCAAACCACCCCGTGAAACAAAGTCTGCCTAATAAAAGTTGGGATGTGATGTCACCCCTTGGGTCAGGAATGACCCGGTGCTTGCACAGGGGACCTTTACCTTTTACCTACCCATGCATAAACAACCTAAGTCTCCTGCTAAAGGTTTTTTGGGTACCAGGATCTGTTTCCTCACGGATGGTAAAACAGTGGGTGAGGGGGGATTTTGAATGCAAGAAGGCTGGAGGGGAAGGGGGTTATACGCTCTCCGTTCTAAACTCGGGAGTACCTCCTTTACTCTTTCTGGCAATGGCTGGACTGTATCACTTCAGATCGCAGGAGGGAGTTGCCCGTTCTGGCTTGGGAAACTCCTGGAGATTTGTGGGAGGAGCTGGCAGACTTTGGGGGCTCCAGCCTTTGAAGCTGCCATTTCCTCCAGGGGAACTGATGTCTGTGGCCCGGAGACGGATTGCAATTGTATTCACTGTGCCGTTGCTCCACTGGCACACTCTGTCGCAAAACTGTGGTTGGGGACAGGAGGCTGGGCATTGTGCCTTTCCTGAGGCGCTGCTGGCTGGAGCAGAAACCTGGGCAGGGCAGTAGAGAGGAGATGTAGTGGATGGGGGGAAGTCTGCTATGTACAGTGCTGCGGGAGGGGGGGTGCCACTGGAGATTGCCGCCTGAGCACATGCAAATAGTGGAAACTGTTAGTCTCTTCTTCCAGAAGAACTGCTCTGTTAGCCTGCAGGTGCAAGAAGCCCGCTTGTGGCTCCAGCTTGTGGGGTGTGGCGACTGCCTGTCTCTTTAGATACACTGGGAAGAGGAGTGGGGGCTCAGCAATCCCCTTTTCATGCCAGGAGAGATTCCAGATTCACTGGGTCAAGCAGCCCTGGCAGAGACTCCACTGGAAGCGTGTTGCCTGCCCAGCGGTTCTTGAAGCCCACTCTTTTGGGTTCGGCCAAAGGCGTTTCTTCTCCAGGTCCATCCTTTGGGTTTGCAGACTGCAAGCAGTGAAGGGAGGGGCCGTGGCTCAGTGGTAGAGCATCTGCTTGGCATGCAGAAGGTCCCAGGTTCGATCCTCAGCATCTCCGGTTAAAGGGACTAGGCAAGTAGGCGATGGGAAAGCCTGAGACCCTGGAGAGCCGCTACCGGTCTGAGTAGACAATACTGACTTTAATGGACCAAGGGTCTGATTCAGTATAAGGCAGCTTCATGTGTTCAAGATCCAACCCACCCCCTCCTGTCTGTATCCCAGGGATGCTTCAGTCATACGATGCGGGCTTCTGCTCCCCCATTTGGTTCTGGTTGTGTTCTCTTCTTTGTCTGAATTAAAGAATCCGAAGTGTGTCAAACTGCCTAGGCCTCTGCAGGTCTTTGGAAAGCGGGCCGGACGGTGCTTCTCCAACCTTTGGACATGAAGCTTGATCCACACCCTGCCATTGTTGCACTCACATGCCGAGAACGGTGACGGGATTTTTGCTGAGCTGTTGCCTCATCAGAGAAAGCTGGCAACCCTAAAGCTGGTCCCGGTGCAATTTCGTTGGGTTTGGATTGCAGTCCACAAAAGGGAGTTTCAGTAGACGAAACAGAACCCTTCAAGCACGCTGGGCCCAGTGGATGCTGGCACTGCTGTCTTGCAAGGGCCGTGGCTCAGGGGCAGAGCATCTGCTTGGCATGCAGAAGGTCCCAGGTTCAATCCCTGGCATCTCCAGTTAAAAGGACCAGGCAAGTAGGTGATGTGAAAGACTTTTCTCTGCCTGAGACCCTGGAGAGCCGCTGCCGGTCTGAGTAGGCAATACTGACTTTGATGGACCAAGGGTCTGATTCAGTATCAGGTAACTTCATGTGATCATGTGAGAGCCTTTGGGGAGGGGCCGTGGCTCAGTGACAGAGCATCTGCTTGGCATGCAGAAGGTCCCAGGTTCAATCCCCAGCATCTCCAGTTAAAGGGACCAGGCAGTAGGTGATGGGAAAGAGCCGCTGGAGAGCCGCTGCCAATCTGAGTAGACAATACTGACATTGATGGACCGGGGGGGGGGGGTCTGATTCAGTACAAGGCATGTTCATGTGTTCATTTGTTCTCTGAAAGGACCAAGAAGAGGGCTGAGGGAGGTCTGTCGGTGGAGTGTTTGCTCTGCCTGTGCTACTAACAGCCCAAGTTATGGAGTGGTGTTTTTTTAAAAAAATGCTGATTCAATGGGGTTCTTCTCACATGGAGGTTTCCCTGTGGTCTGGGTGTCAACCTACACCAGTCCCCCCCCCCGCTCCCGCCATGCTTCCTCGTCTCCCATTTGTTGTCTTTATGTGGCCCCTTCGCTGTTCCTCTGTGCTTGGTCAAGGCGGATCAAAGATGCTTTTCAGAAAGCAGAGGGGAATGGTGAGGGAAACATGGAAAGACGCCAAGTGGAGAATGAGGATAATAATAAATTTTATTTGCGGCTATTATGCCAGATAAAGCAGGAAAAACGGAAAGTGACCATACAGATGTTTACAACCAAGGCCAACAAAATTAGGAATCACCCAATTTTACATTTCCACAGATAGAGGAAGTACTGTACATCCAGGCGACGTCGCTTCATGGCTACTGCACAGTATTTTGCGGCCTGGGTGGTGACGGGGGAGCCTTGTGGTCCATTCAGCCTCCTCACCAGAGCCCATTTCCCGAATCAAAGGGTCAATAATATTGAAGAGGGCTGACTTGTAGAGGGGGCATCTAAAAAATGCATGCTCAGTGGTTTCCAGCTCCCCTGCGTTACATGGGCAAAGTCTCTCCACCCTGGGGATCTTCTTCAGTCTCCCTTCTAATAGGGTAGATGGTAGGGCTGCACATCTGGCCAGTGTATAGGCCCTCCTATGTGAGTTCCTTTCCAGGGAGTGTAAATATGCAGCTGGTGCTAGAATATACCTGGAATGTTGAGGTGCTATAAATGCAGGGGATCTCAAGGGATCTGTTGGACGCTCGGTATCTTTGACTCTTTCATTTATAGTTAGTCTAGCTTGGTCAGGAGAATGAGGACACGAGGAAGCCAGGAGGGTAAATGCTGCTGTTTGGCACCCAAGCAGTGTGAAGAGAGGCGTGGCCGTCTCTGCCTCTGGGTCTCTCTCTCCTCCGGTGTCTGTTCCCAGACCATTTATAAGAAATGTGGATGGGGTCTCCCTATCCCCTCCCCCAAAAAAGAGCTTAGGACTAGCTCTCTCTCCTTCCCCCCCCCCAGCTCCTCTCTGTCATGTAGTTGGCACAAATGGAAGAGTAATTTTACCCTCCCCAACCTAGCTTCAATTTCAAAAATGCAACTGGAAATGGCTGATGTCTGGACTGCTTCAGTGACAGCCATCACGAGAAAGGATCACGGCCATGCATTTGCACCCATGATGAGTCATTCATTTCTACCAGGCTCTCTGGTGCTGAGTGCGAGAGCCGACTGGCCGGCATGGTCAGCGTTGTCCACGGGCTCACTCCTGGGTCGTCTGTCCTGGCCAGGGGCTCCTTAACCCTCTCTCGGGAATCCATTTGCCAAAGACGCCCCTCCCTCCGTTAGGCTGCTCAACAGCCCCTCTTTGAAAGCCAAACATGATGTTACCTTTGACACCCGGGATGTCCTTGGGTGCTCTGCCCTTTCTCTGCCCGCCCCTTCCATGCTCCACACCACCTCTGATGATTTGCCCTACTGCGGCATTCCAGAGGCCAATGGGGAAGAGTGAGGGCCAAGCAAGGGGGTGTGGGGCAGGGTTCAGTGGTCCTCCCCTCTCCTCTAGCAGGAACTGCTCCTCCAGGAGCCTCTGGGGATGGGCAAAGGGGCACACAATTGGCACGGTTGGTCTGGTTCCGCCAGGCCGAGAATGCTCAGACAGCTGCTGAGCTTCGTAGGGGGGCTCCGTTGAGGGCCAGAAGATCTCAAGGGCTGGCTTGATTCCTCCACCCCTACCTTGGTGTCAAGACGGGAGCTCCTCGCCAGCGGCTCCTCTTCCACTCCAGGCCAGTTTTCCAATGCCAGATGTGTCTGACCCCCCTTCCATCCACTTTGCCCCTGAATTATGGGGACTGACCCTTCCGCTTGGTCTTCAGCCATATGCGGCATGTGAGCCATGAGTTCCAGGGGGCCAAAGAGCACGCATGCCCTCCCGTGGCTGACTATTGGCAGCTATGGGTGCAGGACTAGCTTACCGGTGTCAAGTCTCAATCCATGGGCCCAGCCTGAGGTTCTGATACACCATGTTATATTTTTAATCCAACAGTGCCAGGTCCGTCTTTCTCTTAAAGGCACTTCTCTCCCCTGCCCTGTCCCCAATGGCACAGTGCTATATTTGGCTACTGCTGGGTTGGCAGCTGTTCTTTGTGAAAAGCGGATCCTTGTCCCAATGGCCGGGGGCATAACTAGGGTTGTCAGGTCCCTCTTTGCCACTGGTGGGAGGTTTTTGGGGAGGAGCCTGAGCAGGGCGGGGTTTGGGAAGGGGAGGGACTTCATTGCAATAGAGTCCAATTGCCAAAGTGGCCATTTTCTCCAGGGGAACTGATCTCTGTCAGCTGGAGATCAGTTGTATTAGCACGAGATCTCCTGCTAGTACCTGGCGGTTGGCAACCCTAGGCATAACGCATCCCCTTGCTTTCTCCTTCTTGCATGGTTAAGTCTCCTGGCTCACAAATACACTCGCCCAGGTGCCAGAAAGGAAGGAAGTTTTTCTTCCTGGGGGCTGCTTTTGAAGCCAAAGGCATTTGCTACACCGGGGGCCTTCAAGGGCGCCAGAAGTCGGGGCCTGCAGACAATTTACTTTCATTTTCAGCCCCTACGTCTTCTGTGCCTCAAAGTAACTCCAGCTGTCTCTGGGGGTCCCTTCCTGCTTTCCTTTTTGTCCCAGTACCTTCTCATCCCGAAACAGCAAGTGGAAAGAGAGAGCACAGCCCCATGGCAAAAGGAGCCCCCATTCCCCCCCCCCGCTCTTGTGCTGTTCTTGAACTCACAATGCTGACTTAACACTGAGTGGGACAATTGCTTATTATTCATTCATTTATTCAATTTGTACCCCGCCCTTTCCCAACATAAAGAAGAATTGGTTTTTATATGGCGACTTTCTCTAGTAAAGGCAGAATCAAACCAGCTTACAATCTCCTTCCCTTCCCCTCCCCACAACAGACACCCTGGGAGGTAGGTGGGGCTGAGAGAGTGTGACTAGCCCAAGGTTACCCAGCTGGCTTTGTGTGTAGGAGTGGGGGAACAAATCCAGTTCGCCAGACTAGCCTCCGCTGCTCATGTGGAGGAGTGGGGAATCAAATCCGGTTCTCCAGATCAGACTCCAAGGCTCCAAACCACCACTCTTAACCACTACACCACGCTGGCTCCCAAGTCAGGGTTGCCATCCTTTAGGTGGGGTCTGGAGATCTCCCAGAATTACAGCTGATCTCCAGACCACAGAGATCAGTTCCCCTGGAGAAAATGGCTGCTTTGGCAATTGGACTCTATGGCATTGAAGTCCCTCCCCTTCCCAAGCCCCACCCTCCCCAAGCTCCACCCCTAAAATCTCCAGGTATTTCCCAACTCAGAGCTCGCAACCCTACCAGTAGTCCATGTAGCACAGAACTATGACTGGCTGTGTATTGCAGGGTTTTCTCCACAGATCATTCCTGGTGGGGCTACCAGAGATCCTTTTCCCCGGAGATGCAGCTGCCTGAACCTTCTGCATCCCCCAAAGCAAAAGTGCTGGAGATTAAAGCTCTGCTCCCTCTCCTGATGAGGGAAAATCGTGATGAGAAAAATGGGACGGTACACTACAGACTCTTGCCACCAAGAATGTGTTCATCTTTAAGGAGTCACAGAACTCTTCGTTTTCGGAAAACCTGTTAATCCTCTTGGCTTTTCTCATACTTTTTTTGAATGGCCCCTTAGCCAGCAAATTCATGGCGTTTCCAATCAGCTCAAATACTCCACAACATGTATGTTTGAGGGTATAAACAAAACTCCGAATGTGAAGATGTTATGGATTGCCCAAAATTTCTTCACATTTGGTAAAAGAAATTCCCTTCCGCAGAAAAGCTACGTGTTGCGCAATATTTAATTTGTGTAAAAAGTACACAGATTAGCTGACACAAAAACAAGCAATAAGAATTTGAAAGGGCAAACTGGCCAAAGTTATAAAACGAAACACAGCTTAAAAGTAAAAATCAATTCTTGGGTTCGTTCATTTAGATAAGGCTGAAGATAGCAAGCAATGAAGGTAAAGGAGTCTTAAAAGAATTGATTTCCTTTTAATCATGGAGTTGGAAGGGACCACCAGGGTCATCTAATCCAACCCCCTGTATAAGGCAGGAAATTCACAACTACCCTCCCCCCCTGTGACCCCAGAAGTAGGCCAGGATGCCCTCCCTCTCATCATCCATCATAGAATCAGCATTGCTGACAGATGGCCATCTAGCCTCTGCTTAAAAACCTCCAGGGAAGGAGAGCTCACCACCTCCCGAGGAAGCCTGTTCCACTGAGGAACCGCTCTGTTAGAAAGTTCTTCCTAATGTCTAGATGGAAACTCTTCTGATTTAATTTTAACCTGTTGGTTCTGGTCCGACCTTTCAGTACTAACAACTTAGTTAGTACAAGGGCTTGCTAGTCTAGGAATTATCGTGTTGCTACAGGTAGTATTGTGGTCGGAGGTGGTTTTTGTACCCGGCTAGCAGGAAATGCAAGTTGGCTTCCTCGGTTTGTAGATGCATGGGGCTACGCTTCCCCCCTCATTACAGGGTCACTATGGGGGGGAGGGGGCTTACCATGAACTCATTTCTTCAGCAACCTCATGAGTGTCTCAGCCCCCTTTCCAGCTGACTCCGACGGCCACGAAGTGTGAAAGAAGAGGAGGCTGCAGCCCAGGGTTGCCAACCACCAGGTACTATACAATAACATTGACAAGCTTAAAGACACAAAGTCACAATATTCCAAGGTTTCCAAAATTCACTATCCTAAAGACAGACCAAAACCCAACAGGGATGAAAAGTGAAGAGGAAGACGGCCGTTTAAGTTCTTCATCAGTTCCACTTCACCAACCTTATATATCCCGTCTCTTATTTCATATTAAAGAATCCATATAGAAGAATCCTTCATAAGGTTCCTTCCCAGGATACCAACAATTTTATTTCTTAACAGTCTTCCAACAGGTTCCTTCACTTTTGATCCCCTGCTTTGGGACTGAGTAATACTTACCTGTAATCCACACCAGAAAGAAGAAGAAAAACCTAGAATTGGTACCTGCTGGACTTTTTGTCTGTCTTTAGGATAGTGAATTTTGGAAACCTTGGAATATTGTGACTTTGTGTCTTTATGCTTAAGAAATAGGACCTTTTGTATGTGCTTGTCACTGTTATTGTATAATACAGTCTGTTGTTTAGCTACACTTTGGTTGATCTGTGTTAGATCTGGAGTAACTACATTTATACACAGAGGTGTCTGTTTTGGCTTACTAACCACCAGGTACTAGCTGGAGATCTCCTGTTATTACAACTGATCTCCGGCCAATAGGGATCAGTTCCCCTAGAGAAAACAGCTGCTTTGGCCATTGGACTCTATGGCATTGAAATCCTTCCCCTCCCTAAACCCTGCCCTCCTTAAGCTCCGCCCCAAATACCTCCTGCCAATTGCAAAGAAGGACCTGGCAACCCTACTGCAGCCACCAAGGGGTGGAACCATCTCAACTCTTGGAGTTGTACCTCTGGATATGAAGGTGAGTAGAGGCATCTTACTCGATGATGCTCATCTTGCCAGTGAGAATTCAGGTGGGAAACCAACCAGGCCAGAGGCCTCCCTCGCAATTAAGTTGCACCCAGGCAATGTCATGCATCAATAGAGTCAGGATACGGGCCCCCCCGGATGAGCCCTGGGGGAGGGGGCCCTCCTCCCAAGGAAGCCAAACAGAGACAGTTCCAGTCAATAACATTCTTTAATTCAACCAGTTAAAGAAGGTGCTGCATCTATAAACTTTTATTATGGAAAAAAATTGTAATTAACACATGCTTATTACACCCCGCCGGGAGAGTGGCACTTGGAGGGGAGGGGCAGTGCCGAGGGCTGACCGGGACGGTGGGGGGGGGGGGACCGGAGGAGCTGCCTCAGCACGTGGAAGGGAGGCTGGTTTTGCAGAGGGAGCCGAGGGGCGGCCCTCGGCCCTCCTCTTGGGTGAGGGGTGGGGGGCAGAAAGCAGGGCAGAGGGCCCCCCGCCCGAAGGCAGCTTGGTGGCCGCCCCTGCCCACATGGTCTGCCCCCATTTCTGAGGGGGGGGTGCGTCAGGTGCGATCGCTTTCTCTTCCTGTCCCGCTTTGTTCGCTGGTGGCAGCAAAGGCATTCCGTTTAAGGCACTTCCCTTAATTTGGCTGCAGGGGGGGAGATGAGTTCTTTTCAAATTATTATTATTATTGTTATATCGGAACCGAACTGGTAGCAATGAACAGCTTCACCGAGAGCAAAGAGGGCATGGAAGGGGGAGGGGAGGAGCTGGGTGCCAGCAGGCCCCCCGTGCCCTCGGGCAGGCAGGGGCACCGCCAGACAGAGCTGCTGTCCCTATGCTGGCGTGAGCGGCCGCAGCGCACGAGGCTGTGGGCAAACATTCAGGGCGGCCCAGGCCAGGGAAAGGGCTCCTCGGTGGGACGGCCACGTCGCTGGACGGGCTTCTTCGGGGCCAAGGCCGAAGAGAGCAGAGTGACCTCTCTGGGGGTGGCTTGCCCCCGCCGCAGGAAGTGAGGGGAATGGAAGACGATGGCCGACGTCCCCCACGAGAAGGCCAGGAGGCTGGGGGTGCAGGGGGAGGGGGGGAAGCAGGCTCCCAAGCCAGTGGGGCTGCCTTCCCAGCTCAGGTGCCCAGGGGCTTCGCCAGCACTTGGCCTCCTCTGCAAAGGCAACGTGGCTCTCCCGAGGCCCTGCCCTGGGTCCCACTAATATGGAACGGGGATGGGGGGGCCACGAAAGCCACGCCGGCTCCGTTGGGCCGCTGGCACGTGGTGATCAACTCGCCTTCCTCCCCGGAGCGCAGCTGCTTGCAGTGGGAAGGCAGTGTGAGCTTCAGAAACCCACAGCAGCCCTTCGGGGAGCCGGGCCTCAGCTCTGGGACGGCCGTGGGGCAAAAACGAACACCCAGCAGCTCTGCTCACAGCCCACGTCGGCTCACAGCGGCCGAGTCACCTTCCCAATCTGGGGGACAACTGTTTTCCCCTCAGCTTCAGGAGGGAAAGAGGCTCACGGGGGACTGGCCCCCCAGCCCTCCTCCTGCCCACGGCCTGCCCCCCCCCCCAGCAGCAGATCTCTTTGGGCACAGGCCTGCCGGGTCTTGCGGCAGCCGCCCGATCTGCCACGCCAGTTGCCCTGGGCATGCCAGTCGCTCGTGCCCAGCCCCAAATGAAGCGGAAGGAGGCACTGAAATGTCGTCTTTGCTGCGGAGACATGACCTTATAGGCACTTTGCAACTGGGCCAAAGGGATGGGGTGTGGCTGGGTGGGTGGGTGTGCAGGACAGGGAATGAGTCCCTTCCGGACGTCTCTGAGCAGCTCCTCCGGAAAGCGGGGGCAGGGGGGCAACAAGGACACGGGCTCCCCCAGCGCCCACCAAAACAGACACGCACACACGCACACGGACACGCCCACGGACGGCACCCGGGAACCCTCGGCACGGCTCCCCCCCACGCGGCTCCCGTCTCTGCTCTGGGGAAGGAGCTGGTGGGGACGGGGCGGAAGGGGGGGGGAGAAGGGAGCCGGTGATTTTTTTTTCTTTTTCTTTTTTGAAATATATGTAGTTTTTTTTCCAAAGTTTTTTTTAAAACATTTTTAAAACATTTTTTTTTCTCTTTTTGTTTTAAATTCACATAACACGATAAGCCATTCCAATGGAGAAAGCCGAAGAACGCTCAGGCAAAAAAAATGATAAAAACAGTTTGGATGTTTCTTTTTTTTTTTTTCCTTTTTTTTCCTTTTTTGTTGTGAAGCAATATTGACAGTTATAACATATGGGTGGGGGGCTACCTGCATTCTGCTAGACACAGAGGAAACTTCAGAAAGAACAAAAACAGACCAAGAGCTACCTTTTATTTTCAAGTGCAGGGTGGGAGGGAGGGGGGGGAGGGACGGAGGGGGGGGAGGGAGAAGCAACTGGAAGGACAGACCCCAAAAGACACAAAGGGGGTGGGGGGGCGGCAAGGGGGTGAGGGACAAGGGGAGGAGGAGAAAAAAGCACACCAAATTCCATTAGTACTATATATATATATATATACTGTACTGTACTCATATATATACTGCGTTTCTTAACCAAGAAAGAAACTTGTTCCAAGGGGCAGGGGGGGGTGAGATGCAGTCGGGGAAGGCGCAGGGTGGTCATGGATCTCCAGGTTTTGCTGCCGAGCGAGAGAAGCTGGTTTGTGGTTGAGGAGGGGAGCCGAGGTGCCGAAGGAGGGGGCAGGGATGCTCAACGGCTGTTCTGAAGGGAGGGAGGGCCGGTAGTGGGGAATCGGGCCAGAGGGGGCCCCTAACTAGCCCAACAGCTGAATGGCAAGCCAAGAGGGACCTGGGTCCCCCACCCCCGTAGGTGAAGGGAGGGCAAGGAGGGTCTCTATGGGGTGGCTGGATGGAGCCCTGCTAGGGCAACGCAGCCGAGACACCCTGACACCTCCCCCAGTCCCACGGGCATCCCATGGCCTTCCCAGAACCGTAACCAAAGCCTTGCCTAAGAGAGAGAGAGAGAACGGTGTAAGGAGCATCCCCCACACACGGCCAAGAGGCTCAGGGCTTCAGGCAAGCTGGCAGCCAAGCCCAAGTATGCAATGGAGTCCCTTCCAGGGCGGCTCTGGCCAGGGGCATATGGGCTTCCTTTGCCCTTTCAGTGCTGCTAGCCAAGGGGGGGAGCATGACCCCACATCTCTCCGCTGCGTTGGGCTTGTATGGCTTCCTCTCCCAGGCTGAGCACAGGATTTAAGGGGGAGAGGCACCCTCTGGCCAAGGACGGGGCCCACCTGACCCGGCGAGAGGTGGGTTTGCAAAGGCACTATTATGTCAGCTGGCCAGTGAAGCGCAGGGAGAGGAAGGCAGGAGGCTTCCTCGGCCCCTCCCGCCAGGGTGAGGCTGGGGGCTGAGTCTGGGCTTCCGCTGCTCTTCCCCCACCCCGTCCCACCCTGCAGTCAGGCAAGGCAGGGAGGGAAGCCAAGGGGAACGACATGGAGGAGGCTGCGAGGAAAGGCAAGCAGGGGTCGCAACCTCTTGGGGGGGAGGCATTGGGCGGGCAGGGAGGGGGTGCTGGTGAGATAACAAGTTGGCATCTCTTGCCACGGAGAGGCCCTTGAGAGACAGGGAGGGAGAGGAGGGGGAGCGCCAAAGGGGAGCCGGAAGCCCACCCAATGCCCAGAACTTTTTTTTGGGGGGGGGGAACAGAGCTGGAGAAGACAGCAGAGAAAGGGGCACTGGTGGGAGGGTGGGGAAGAGGCGGAAGGAACCGGAGCCCCAGGCCCCGTTCAGGGGGCCCTTGCTCTACGGGGGGGAGGCCTCTTCCCCTCCCTGTGGCAACCTCACCGTCACCCGTCTGGCTCGGCACCCTGGGGAGATCCATGAGGAACTGCCTGACGCTGCTGGTGCAACCGACTGCAAAGCCCGCTGTCCCTCTCCGCTAAACATAACGAAGGGATAATGCGTGTTTCCTAAAATGTGCTTTATGATAACAATTAATTGGTTCATAAACTATGTATAATAGAGATTTTAACGTACTTTATATTGTAAGAAGCACCAGGTTTTTTGTATTTTTTAAATTTTTCTCCTTTTATGATTTTTTAGGCTTTTTTTGTTTTTGTTTTTTTGCTGCTTGTCTTTTTTTCTTTAGTTAAAATTTTGTAGTTTTCTTCAATGTTTGTAACCTGATACAGTCTGTGGTGGTTGTGGTTGTTGTTTTTTACAATGCGTGTGAAAAACTTTTGCCTTCAGCCCTCCCTTAAAATGACAAAACTAATGAGGAAAAGGGGGGGGAGGGAACCAAATCCCAATCATTAGCAATTAAAAAAAAATAAAAAACAAACAAGAAAAAAGGAAAAAAATAAACAATTGAAAAAATAAACAGAATTTTTCCCCATACTTACAAAGGTTGGGTTTTCTTTTGTCCCTACTTATTTAGAGTCCCTGGGAACACAGGACTTTGCAACAAAAATAGATTTTTTTCTCTTCTTCTTTAACAATCTTTAACATACAAAGATATTAAAACTATGCACTCCATTGCACTTGGCTCAATGCAAACAAAATTGGTTCTTTCAAAACCCCTAATATATATTTTGCATTTTTTTAAAAAAAAAACAACAACCCTCCCCCTCCTAAACACAGTTTCCTGTGCTTTCTCCTTTCTGCCACCCACACCTTCCAGCTACCCTAAGTTTTAAAAGTCCTCTGGGCCACCCCTTCCAAGCACCTGCTCTGCAATCACAGGCTCTTGCCCTTCTTGAGCTGAGCCGGCTGGTAGATGGCCCTGCCTTACCACCCAGCCCCTGGCGGCTGCCACCCCCTGGTCACGTGCCCGCAGATGCCAAGAGTTCAGCACCAGCGCAGGTCGCTGATGGGATTCCGAGCCCCCCTCCCCACGATTTAGACAACAGTAAGCTTCTTCTCTCCCCTCCACCCCTCCAGTTTTTAAGTGCTGCAAGTTTAAGCTCTCCCGTCTCTCGACTCATGCAAAGCCCCGGCCTGGAGGTCTTTCCCAGCTGTGCAAAAAGAAAGGGCATCCTTTACCTCCCGCCCACCCACCCCCCACCCACCCAAGTTCCGAAATAGGCAATCTACTCTGAGCAACGCTGGCCATGAAATTTAGGAAGCTCGAAGCTTTAAAAATACAAGACTGAATTATTTGACTGGCGATGGGCGTTTAGACTCTCGGAAGCTCCCGCCCCCCCCCAAAAAAAATCTTGTTGGCCTCTAAGGTGCTACGGGACTCGAACCCAGCTCTTCTACTGCAGGCCGACATGGGCTGCCCTCTGAAATTATTTGACTGATTCCCTTTCCAATAATTTAATAGAATACATTTACTGAATATATATTAATAACTGAAAAGATATTGCCTAAAGTGACCTCCGGCCTTTCATAGTTTGGAGTATCTCCCCCACACCTCCCCAATTTGGACTTTCTTTCATTTTCCCACATATTTTTGGCCTCAGAAATGGTCAAGCGTGACCTGATGAAAAATTTGGGCAGACGGCTAAAAAACGGGGTGTTTGTGGGGGAGGGTCACCTCTCAGTCTGAGAACGGCCCACTAAAGAAAACCAGGCATGCAGCGTCGCCACCCCCCAGGGTGCCCACCCTAGGTGGGCACTGCCTGAATGCAACTCCACATCTCAATGGTGAGGCCGCACAACCAGCCCGTCCCAAGCAGCCCAAGTGGGCGGCGAGGGGGCCGGCCGGCACTGGAGGAAGAGGTTTGTTTCTGAAGCGCTCCGGGTCGGGAACGGCTTCCATTGCGGCGGCTGCAGAGAACGCCCTCCTGGCCTGGAGCTCTTCAAGAAACAAACTCTATTCTTTCAGGACACAGCTCCTGATCTCTCTCTGCACCACAGATTTGAATCTGACCTTTAGTGCTTATGAAAGTTAGGAGGGAGCCCGATCCAGAGCCTGGAAGAGAGTCCAGAGGGCTCCACAATTGTGGCCCAAGCCGGCCTTGTTCGCTCAGGCGGATGGGAGGGACCCCACTGGGAATCAGCTGTAGCCGACCTGTGGGATCCATTTCACCGTCCTCTGGGTTGCACGCAGGCCTTGGGGGTGGAGGAAGGGGCTGAGCGCCGCTTCGAGAGTGCGTGTGATTCAGGGGCCCCCTCCCCAGCAAGAGCAGGCCTGAAGGGCAGAGACCCTCGGTTGTTCCTTTTCAGAGCTCCTGCACAAGGGCTTTGCGGATCGAGCCCTTGGGGATGACTGGTGGCGGCAGCAGCAGCAGGGTCAGGCACCTTCATGCCCGCCTGCCTGTCTCTGGTTGTGTAAGTGTGTGAGTGGGGAGGGGGGGCGAGGCACAAGCAGGGGTGCCCAATGCTGGCAGAGGGGCAGGACTGCAGCCCTCGGAAATCCCTACTTTTGACCCTGTTTCTCCATTTGGAACTGGAAAATCATTGCACTTGGACAGGGATGCAGATTCCTGGCCCTGACCTAGGTCTGCTAGCAGACGTCCCTCCTGCTGCCCCGGGCATCTCCTGGGAGTCAGGAGAAGAACTGAAGGGGGGAGGGGCTTCTGGCTTCCCCTTCACGGCCACTTGGGAGGTAACTCCTGGCAACACTGGCTGGAGGGGGAGCCAAGGCCCCCAGCCCCGTACAGACGACTCGGTCACCGGTTCTCTGGAGCAACGCCCCCTCCATGGCCATTCTCAAACAGACTCTACCCCACCCCACCCCCACATGGAGAACTTGGCCTTCTGTCCTACGTCTACGATGGGGACTTGTCCCAAAACACCCCTCCTGCAGAAGCAGCCCCGGACAAAAGAGGTGCAACGGGGTAGAGTGGGGGGAGCCCCAAAGAATCTGGGGAAAGCCTCTTCCCAACGGTCCGTGAGGGTTAAGGAGAACGAAGACATCTCTTCCGCACCCCTTGGGAAAAGAGAGAATATGCATCTCCTCCGGGGTGCCAAAAAGAAAAGAGCGTTTGCTCTCCTCACCGCATGAGATGTCATCAGCCTAGAAAGGAAAGGAGAAAAGCAAGTGGGGCAGATGCGGGACTCATTCTGGAGTGCGCGTGCAAAGTGCAGCTAGGGAGGCCAAACCCTTTCATCTACCAGTCAGACAGCCTTCACTACCTCTAAGTACATAATTCGTTTTTCTTTTTTTTGTGCTGAAGTTTGCTGAGTGCGTTTCATGTTTACTGAGCTTTAGGGATTCTGCTTTTTTTTGTCTTTCCCTTCTATTTAACTTTTGTTCGCTGTTGACACCTGTATGTATAGGAAACCAAAGGAAATGCTACAACTAAAGGCGAAAAAAAAAGCAGAGAAAAAAGGATCAGAAAAAGCATCAAAACAGTCACGACAGACACCCAAAACCTCAAAAGGGAAAGACCGGCAGTCAGGGGTCAGGAATGCAGCCCCCTACCCCACCCCCCAGGCCCGACCAGACCAGCAGCTGAGCAGAATTGTGCTCGGACCAACCCCACAGATCTGTTCGCAGTACGACTTCAGAGGGGCTTCTTGGGTCATTTGCCAAAGCGTTGGTATTGATTTCAAATATTCTGAAATTAATGTCCGTGGAGGCTACAAATTGCAAGTATTTAGAAGGGGCTGCAATGACTTTTCTTAAGAGACGTGCCTTTTACAAGCTCTGCCTGGTTTGGCCACATGAACCAAATCTGTTCTGCATTGCGGAGATCTGATGCAATTTTAAAAACCTTCTCCTCTGCAGGGCTTCTTTTGGTCACTATGGTCACCTGCTCATGGGGAACAGGGCGAGGAGCGCCTTGGCCATAACTCTGGGGTCATACTTTTTGATTTCTGAGCTGCAGGAAAAACCCTGCCCGAAGATGGAGTACCAGCGTGGTGTCTGTAGGATGCCCTCGCAACCATCTTCTGTGGTTGCCCGTGGTGAGGTCTGGGGCTTCCGGAGCCTGATTTACTTTGACCTTTTCATAAATATCAACATCAGGCTGGGGTTTCTGAACCTCCCCGCCCGCGTCCGTTGCCATTTCCCTTCCCGATCCCTTTGCACACCCCAAACACACACCCCAGCGGACTTTTTGTAAGCATACCACTATACAACTACAGTTCCTCCCCCCAAAAAAGTTGTCAAACAGCCCCCCAGGAGTGGGGTGCAGGCGGCAGGCAAAAAGGGATTGAGAGGCAAGATGGGGAAATCACGCCATGCGGAAATCACCAAGCGCCATTCGGCCTTCCAACCCCCAGAAAGATAATTCCCAGAGCTGCAGAAAATTTTGCTCCTCTTTTTCGGCAAGCACAGCTCCGCTGAGGAACCGGGGTCATTCTTGCCCCCACCCCTGCCGGGATGTTCCTCCACACAGACCCCAGGACTCAGGAATGAGCTTCCCAAGGGTCAGAAGGGGCCGCAGGAATGGAAAAGGACACAGAAAGACATCTGTGCAGGGCTCGTTGGATCCTGCCCGCCAAGATGAAGAGAGACGGGACCCAGCCCCCCGGTCTGTAGTGTGTCCGAGAAGGGAGAGCCACTGCTTTGATTCAGCTAACAAGGGAGGTCTAATGGAGAAGGCATTTAGGTTTGCTGGGCATAGTTGTGCCGAGAAGGCCGACCAAGTCCTTTTCTGATTCGGAACCCGCGCACCCCACCCCACCCCACCGGACAAGCTTTGCAAAACCCTTTCGGGCAATTTAGTGACATTGGGACCAATGTATTCTGCTGGCAGCATGCTTTCAGCTTTGCCAGGAATTTTTAATAGCAGCCGAGTGACCAAGAAGCACAAGCCTCCCTGAGTGCCAGAGGGGCAGGGACTCCCCCTTCTTTTGGGCACACGCTCTACAGCCCTCTGGAAGACGGGTGGCGGCAGCAATGGCAGAGCCTCTTTCTCAACGCCCAGCAAACCTCGGAGCGCTCTTGAGGTTTGAGGCTAGTTGATGCAAACACGATTCCTTCCCCCATGACGAACACCGAGAAATCCCTTTTGTTGTTTTAAGCTGAGCCTCCACAGCCTGTCCAGAGCTATCTTACACAATCACAACAGCATTACGTGACGTCGGTAGGCGTTGCTGGGATTGCACGTGGGGCAATCGATGCGACTGCCGAAATCTGCTTTGGATCGGGGAGGTCCGACGCGACTTTTCGAAGCTTCTCCTCTGCTGCGCGGTTACCCAACGTCTCTGACGTTTCCTTTGAAGAGGAGCAGCTCAGTGAAGAGATGGGTTAAGGACTGAAGATTCTTACTCTCGGGGCTTGAGTGAAAAATTATTATTATTATTATTATCATTATTTGTATTATTTTTCTTCGCTTGAAGATCCCGTCAGAGGAACCAAGACTGGAGCGGAAGAAGAAGCAAAAAAAGGGAGGCAGAATTAAAAAGCAGCCTTCTCACGTTCTTCCCTCTTTTCCTGGGCTGAGGGTGACATGCCCATACTTGCCGTGCCAGAGGGTCAGCTCCCTCCAGCCCCAGCTTCTCCCTCCTAGTGCTGAGCTCAGCATCCCCCCCGCCTTCCTGCACCAAAGTGGGGCCCTTTTGCCCCCCCTCCTTTGCTGCAGACGTCTAACAGTTTAGAGCGGTTCCTCAGTAGAACAGGCTTCCTCGGGAGGTGGTGAGCTCTCCTTCCCTGGAGGTTTTTAAGCAGAGGTTAGATGGCCATCTGTCAGCAATGCTTAAAAACCTCCAGGGAAGGAGAGCCCACCACCTCCCGAGGAAGCCTGTGCAACTGAGGAACCGCTCTAAACTGTTAGAAAGTTCTTCCTAACGTCTAGACGGAAACTTTTTTTTACTTAATTTCAGCCCGTTGGTTCTGGTCCAACCTTCTGGGGCAGCAGAAAACAGCTTGGCACCCTCCTCTATACGGCAGCCCTTCAAGTACTTGAAGATGGTTATCATATCCCCTCTCAGTCTTCTCCTCTTCAGGCTAAACATACCCAGCTCCTTCAACCTTTCCTCCTGGGACTTGCTCTCCAGACCCCCCAATCATCATTTTTTACCCTGCTCTGAAAAGGCAGGGATGGTCGGCAGGCTCTGGCCAGGGGCAACCCGCTCCCTGAGAGCCAAAGGCGGCGGGGGAAGGAGCTCAAGGTGGCAGGAAACTACAGCATGGACGGAAAGCGGGGGCAGGGGGGGGCGGGGGGAGAGACTGGGTTTGGGAGGGGGCAGGACCTGAGAGTGGCCACCAGGGGGGGCTCTGCTACCGCTGTTGGGAAGGAAGCCCTCGCTGCCGCCCGTCAAATGCTTTCCCAGACCATGCTGGCCCTGTGTGGTGCCTGCCTGCTGCCTCGGGTGATGCTCGCCTTTGCACATCTGTGCTAGACCTCAGCATCACGGGGGGATGGGACGGGACGGAGGCCCTGATGGGAACCCCACCAGCCCAAACGCAAGCCTTTGTGAGAACAGCACGGAGCAATTCCAACACAATGAGCTACTTTGCTGTACTTTTCAAAGCGCCAGCCCAGAGGCCGCCCCGTGCCGGCTTCAACCCCTGAATGACACCCCCCCCCCCCATTCCCCTAGCCAGGCCTGCCGGCTAGCAGCTTTATCACCCTGACTCCTTCCCTTCGTTTTCACCCTGATCCCAGGACTGAAGGTGTTGTCCGGAAGCCGGTGAACGGTGAATGAGCCACTGCGCAACAGAAAATGGGTTTTAGTCTGCCTGGATTGTTTTGGGACAGAGAGGGAAATATACCCATTTTACATACGAAGCTGCCTTCTACTGAATCAGACCTTCGGTCCATCAAAGTCAGTATTATCTATGCAGACCAGCAGCGGCTCTCCAGGGTCTCAGGCAGAAAAGGGTCTTTCCCATCACCTACTTGCCGGGTCCCTTTCAATGGAGATGCTGGGGATTGAACCTGGGACCTTCTGCATGCCAAGCAGATGCTCCACCACTGAGCCACTGAGGCTAAACAGAGATGATGCAAGCCCTATAAACAGCGACCAGCACAGCACGAAACGGAGTGAGCTCAAATGGGCACTATGCCACCCTGCTTTGCCCCACTCTTCCGGCTCCCTAGAGGACCCGGGTTTCCTGGCAGCAGGTCTCCTTATTTAACCAATAATCCCCGTTCTTTTCCAAGAAGCTTTTAATATTTTTTCTTCTTCTCTCCAGCGCAATTCGCTCCACGCTGCTCTCCCCACTTGGCCAATCCATGTTCCTTTCATAAAACAGGATGCCAGCTCTGACGCCCAAGGAGACCCATGCCAGCCAATCAGGCTGCCGGCCATTTCTCACTGTCACCAGCAGCAGCCAACCCCGCGCACGTGCACACCCAGCCAGAAGCGATCCCACTGGCTGGGGTATGCGGTGACGCTTTGCCTTCTAAGCTCATCACGAGGCGCTGGCCGAATTACAGCATCAGAGACAAAACTAGCATCTTCGGGAGGGTGGGGTGGGAGAACGTACAAATTAAGGATTTGGAAACAATCAATCAAACGTAAAACAACAACAGTACAGCGCATCTTGGGTGTCCCTGTGCTGTGACTGGCTGGAACTGGGAACTGTGCATCTAGGAGCCCAATCAGTGCACCGCGCATGAGTAGCTGGCCAGTCAGGAGCTGTCACTCCACTGTGACAGCGGCCACTTGGCGGGCAGGGACGCACCCATCTCCAGATGTCCCCGCCATGCGCCTCGGCTGGCAGATGCCGCGAGCAAAGGCCTCGGTGGCCACATGACCCTGGTCCTCGGAGAGCCACTCCCGACCCTTCCTGTCTGCGCGGCGGCCGACCTCGCTTCGGCCACCCTGGAATGGCACCAGGCTGGTTCTGCACCAGAAGCAGCATGGCCCAAGGGGAGCGCCGATGTTCTTTGGCCAGGAGCGCAACTGCCGTGTCGGGGTCTGCACGGAGTCTGGGGCAGACTGGACGAAACCATGCTGCTCTTGACTTGGGATGTTATAACAAAAAAACAAACACCTCGTGCTAGTAATATAGAGAATGAGCAAACGGCAGCACTGTGGCTAAATAAGAGAATGGTACAATACACAAAAACTACAACACAGTGAAGATGTAATTGACAAGAGCGAGGTGTATTACCACAGATACTGCAAACACAGCGCAAATCACAAACAAATATCGTGACCAGCGAGACCTGCAAGCAGCTCGTGGCCCATTTCACTCGGAGGTTAATTCATTCGCCGATCAACTCGCATATAACACAACAGCTTCATGTCATATGTGAGTTGATCAGTTTTTGTATTGGGACTCTTATTTCCGACTGTATGTAAACTGGATGTTTCTGGAATGTCTATATTGGAAGTTATGTTTGGTCAACTTAAGGGTTATGCAACGGTTGCACAAGTTAGCAACCTAAAGGACTTTTTGCAACAATATATTGCTTTTGAAAATTCACTAGTGTTGATCCTTTGATGTGTAAAAGGTAAAGGTCCCCTGTGCGAGCACCGGGTCATTCCTGACCCATGGGGTGACGTCACATCTCGACATTTATGAGGCAGACTTTGTTTGCGGGGTGGTTTGCCATTGCCTTCCCCAGTCATCTTCCCTTTACCCCCAGCAAGCTGGGTACTCATTTGACCGACCTCGGAAGGATGGACGGCTGAGTCAACCTTGAGCCGGATACCTGGAACCAACTGCCGTTGGGATCGAACTCAGGTCGTGAGCAGAGCTTGGACTGCAGTGTAAAGTGACATATATGTCTTTTGTAATATTGTACCATTATTTAGCCACAGTGCTACGGTTTGCTCATACTTCACTTGGGACGGTTGCGGCCATCTGCTCCTTCTCCGCTCCTCCCACACCGGAGCCGGTCAACGGAGCTTGCGGGCGCTTGGCAGCCAGGGCCTGACGGAGGGACTTTCCACCTGGCCTTTCCGTCCAAAGGATGGCCGTGGTGGCCAACACATTATGGGTCACCAGGAGAGCAGCTGTCAGAGTTTCGTTTGAGCCCCCTTCCCCAGGGCTAAGCAATTCTCTCCGCACAGGATTGGTGACTTGTCCCAGCGGCTGAAAGTTAACCTGGGAGTCCCTCCTTTCCGCTCCAAACTTTGGAAGAATCCTGAGGAAAGTCGGGAGAACTTCCTGAGTGAAACTTCTCTGTGATGGGGGGAGCACACACACACACACCCCCGCCTCACCCATTCTTATGCAAAATATCTCAGGATTTCAAGGGAAGCCAAGAGAGCGTCCGCAGCAACGTGTCTCAGTGGGGCTTCGCGCATCCCTGCCAAGCGCTGGTGGGGAGATAGATTCCTCTAGGACAGGGGCTTCCTCCTGGCAGCCTCTTTCTCCTTCTCCTGGTTTTGGTGATGCTTTACCCGAAGAGCTGGCAACCGCTATACTGAGATGCAGCATCATGTCACCAAGAAACGAGTTGTGCCCGCCACCACCCCGGGGTTCAGGGCTGTTGCTGGTCCCGATTCCACTGGCTTGCTAGTGCCAGTGGGAGAAGGAGGAGGAGGAGGAGGGGAGGGTGAAGCTCTGAGCGTGGGCAGGTCCCGTCACCTCTAGCCTTTTGCCAGGCGTGATTCGGTGGGCAGAGTGGTCTGGAATAGGCCTGCGAGGAGGGGAAGGTGACTCCTAGTAGGCTTGCCAACTCTGGCCCGGGTAATTCCTGGAGATTTGGGGGCAGTCCCTGCGGAGGGGAAAATCTGGGGAGGGACCTCACCTAGAATCGGTGGTCTACCAGAGAGCCCACCCTCTGAAGCGGCTGTTTTCTCCAGGGGAACTGATCTTTGTATGCCGGAGGTCTGCTGTCATTGCAGGAGAACTCCAGGCCCCGCCTGGAGGTTGGCAGCCTTAGTGACCAGCCAGGAACGTGCCGAGCACCCTGGCCAGGGGAGAAGTGAGTTGAGCCGTGGCCTGACAGAGGAAGGGAAGTGGGCCGAGCGGGGACTGAGTCCTGCCCCCCCCACCTTTGCACTCAATGAATGTCGAACAACAAACACCCCAGCGGTGTGGCTGGAAGCAAAAGCCGGTCACACCTCACAGGGCTGGCAGCTGTTCCTCTGGGGCAGGGCCAGGAGCCCCAGGCGCAAGCGGGGTGGGGGGAGCTGGCCGGCCCTCCCGCCCTCTCTCCCCTGCCCACTTTTTCTTCCCCTCTTTTGTGCTCTTCCAACTGCCTGAATCCCGAGTTCAGAAAAGTCACTGGTTACTGTGGTAACACGTGCCCCCCCCTCCAATACTGCAGCATAGCCAATGGAGCAGGGAATCTCCCCCTGTCCCCCGTCCCCACCTGACATGCAAGGGGCCTTGGCAAAGCAGGCACGCACCTGGCAAAAGGCCATGCCGGAGAAATACCTCCATGTGCCTGACGGGGCAGAGCAACACCCCCCCCCCCGGCCCACCCCGGGCAGGACAACCAGGAGGGGCGAGAAAGGGATGCAAAAGCGAGGAAGAATTGAGGGGGGAAGAAGAACGGTAAAGCGAGGGACAGCGGAGCACTGGGAAGGAGGAGAGGGAGAAAGGAAGGAAGGAAGGATGGACGGACGGGCAGAGGAAGGCGGGCCAGCGGCAGAGCCGCGCCAGGGAAGGGGCAGGCGGAAGTGGGCTGCTGCCGCCGCTGCTGGGGCCGTGCTGGGCCCTGGTCCAGCCGCGCTCCGGACCATTGTTTCCCTGCCCGGCCCCCCAAGTCCAAGTTCATCTGGGTGTGACATCATGTCTGGTTGCTCGGGGAAACCAGACGGGCCAGACGTGACACTGCCGGCAGCGGGGTGCGGAGGAGAGAGCGGACACCCCCTCTCTCTCGCCGCCAGGGAGCAATGCAGGCCGGGCAGGGAAGGGGAGCCAGGAGGGGACCGGGGGGGGGGGGCTCTCTGGCTCCCTGCCCGCCCCAAGCCTCCCGATCAGATTCGGATCTCTCTCGACGTCAGTCCCTTCCTCCCTTGCAGGGAAAGCACCCTGCCCGACTCAAACCAGTTTACAATCTCCATCCCTCCCCTCCCCACAACAGACACCCTGGGAGGTAGGTGGGGCTGAGAGAGCTCTAAGAGAGCTGTGTCTAGCCCAAGGTTACACAGCTGGCTTCGTGTGTAGGAGAGGGGAAACAAAACCAGTTCGCCAGATTAGCCTCCGCCGCTCGTGTGGAGGAGTGGGGAATCAAGCCCGGTTCTCCAGATCAGAGTCCCCCGCGCCAAACCACGGCTCTTGACCACTTCACCCCGCTGGCTCAAAGAGCTGTGCTCTTGACCTGGCACCTGCTCACTCCTGACCCTCACTCTTGGTGGAGGGTGCAAGAGGCCCTGGCATGGGATTTCTCCCCAACCACTGGGGTGACAGAAGGACTGTCCGCTCAGAACCACCCCTTCCTCCCTCTGCAGTCACTGGGCTTGGTCTGAAACGCCATGCCATCTTTCCCCTGCCACCCGGGAGGGGTGCCTGTCACCGGGGGGCCCTCTGCCCTACTGAAGGGCTGCTCAGAGAGGAGCATCAGGCATTGGCACTGAGGGATCCACCTGGTTCTCCGCCCATGGAAACCTATCTGGAGGAGGAGGAGGAGGATGGAGGGACACAGATCTGCCGCACACAATGGACCCGTCTGTGGCCAGCCTGATGAACCCCAGGAGACGGGTTCAAATCCACGCATAACACTTGAAGCTGACCTTGAGCCAGTATCCCTCTGCCTCACCTAGCTCAAAGGCTTCCTGTTAGGGTCAAGCGGAGGAGAGGAAGTGGCGCATGCTGGCCGGAGCATCTTGGAGGAAGGGTGGATAAAAGTCAAGCAACCGACTGGCTACTCCCACTGATCGGCCCAGCGAGGGTGTGGCCACGGTTTATCACTGAGCAAAGGGGGGGGGGAATCCTTTACCATTTTTTGAAGCCTTTGTTCTCACAGCCCTGCAAGGTAGGGGCTACTTCACATGCATGTTTAGCCTGGAGAAGACTGAGAGGGGATAGGATAACCATCTTCAAGTACTTGAAGGCTCTCATATGAAGGATGGTGCCGAGCTGTTTTCTGTTGCCCCAGAAGGTCGGACCAGAACCGACAGGTTGAAACTAAATCAAAAGAGTTTCCGTCTAGACATTAGGAAGAATTTTCTGACAGTGAGAGCGGTTCCTCAGTGGAACGGGCTTCCTTGGGAGGTGGTGGGCTCTCCTTCCCTGGAGGCTTTGAAGCAGAGGCTAGATGGCCATCTGTCAGCCATGCTGATTCCATGACTTTGGGCAGTTCATGAGAGGGAGGGCAGGAAGGGTTGTGTCAGTGTTTGGTTCTTGTGGCCCTTTCTTACATGCCCAGGATAATGCCAATCGATTGCCACTTTGGGGTCAGGAAGCAATTTCCCCCCAGGCCAGAATGGCCCACTGGTTTTCTTTCTTGGCCATCTTCTGGGCATGGAGTAGGGGTCACTGGGGATGTGGCGGGGGGAGGTAGTTGTGAATTTCTTGCGTTGTTCAGGGGGTTGGTCTAGATGACCCTGGAGGTCCCTTCCAACTCTACGATTCTAGATTCTGCATCATTGCTTCTCCTGGGGTGGCATTTCTCTCACAGTGTAGGGCAGGGGTCCCCAACCTTTTTGAGCCTGTGGGCACCTTTGTAAGCCTGACACGGCATGGTGGGCGCAGTGACAAAATGGCTGACCCAAAATGGCTGCCACAGGAGGCGGAGCCAGCCACAAAATGGCTTCCGCACTTCATCTTCAGTCACACAGGGCAGATCTTTGTGTTGTGGTAGCAGCTGCTGCCAAAGCAACATTTTTAAAGATCTGCACAGCCCATCAAAACTCCAGTGGCCAACAAGAAGCCCTGCTGGGCGAAAACCACACCTGGCCCCGCCCACTGTCTGAAAAAACTCTTCATGGGCGCCAGGAAAGGTGTCAACGGGCACACACGCACACCACGCCGGGGACCCCTGGTCTAGGGCGTAATTGGAAGACCATGGGAACGGAGGGCTTTCTTCACATTTTTTGGCTGTTCCCTGGGAGGGAAAGCCAAACCCCACACTGTTTTGCCCTGCATTTCCAACTTGGAGTACTGTTTTCAAATCCCATCTCAGCTATGAACTCGTTGGCCAAAGCCACATGAACACATGAAGCTACCTTATACTGAATCAGACCTTTGGTCCATCGAAGTCAGTATTGTCTACTCAGACCGGCAGTGGCTCTTGGGGGTCTCAGGCAGAGAGAGGTCTTTCCCATCGCCTCCTTGCCTAGTCCCTTTACCTGGAGATGCCACTGGGGATTGAACCGGGGACCTTCTGCATGCCAAGCAGGTGCTCTGCCACTGAGCCACGGCCCTTCCCCATTCTCTCCAGACCTCAGTAAAAAGAAGTTAGGCCGTGCAAGGGCATAATTCCTAGATCACAGCATGGGCATTGAGGAGTTCCAACTCCAGAGGAGACCCGTGGCCTCACTGCTCTCTGACGCTTCTGTGAGGGGAAGCTTCAGTGCTGATGAGGACCCCATTTGGAGCCGGAGGGCCTCTGCGGACGCCCCGTGCTCTGCCCTGGCCCTTGACCCCACAGAAAACACCAGCCTCAGCCCGCCCCCTCCATGCAGGACCCCCTACCTGAGATTGCTGGGGGATGTTTAGAAAGTTGCCGTCCCGGGGTCCGATGCCGACAAACCGGTTGGCAGAGGAGGAGGAGCCTGGCGCTGAGAATGCTGGAGGGGAAAGAGACGTGAGGCCGTTAGGGCCATGGGGCCACGTGGATGGCGGTGAGTGGTCATGGATAAAGGAGGCCGATGAGTGAAGCAGGCCGATCGCAGCAGACTCACGCAGCAAACGCCGGAGACAGAGCGAGAGAGAGAGACCGGGCCCAACCAGTCCCCTCTTCCTCCAACCAACCTTCCCTCATAATGCTCCTGAAGAGCGCAGGGTGGTCACATGAAGACACATGAAGCTGCCTTGTACTGAATCAGACCCTGGGTCCATCAAAATCAGTATTGTCTACTCAGACCGGCAGTGGCTCTCCAGGGTCTCAGGCAGAAAAGGGTCTTTCCCATCACCTACCTGCCTGGTCCCTTTAACTGGATATGCCCGGGATTGAACTTGGGGCCTTCTACATGCCAAGCAGTTGCTCTACCACTGAGCTACGGCCCTTCCCGGGTCACAGTCGCTCCCAAATGTGGCCTGAGAACACTGGAGGAGAGCAAATGCTGGCTGCTGGACAGAGACCGGCTGGGGCTTTCGGGCCTGGAGAACGGGGCTGCCGGACTGCTCAAGCAACACAAGCCCCTCGCAACCCTGTGCTGAAGCAGTGCCCAGCGTCCTCTGAGGGGCGCGGGTGGGATCGGGCTGGATGTAGGATCGGGCTAGCTTTGCTGACTGAGGTGGACGTCCAAGAGACCCTGGCCTTTGTGGCTACACCTCTGTTTCTGTGTGTCTGCGCTCTCTCTCTCTCTCTCTCTCTCTCTCTCTCTCTCTCTCTCGTGGCCCCAAACCTCCATCTCCCGGCCCAATTCCCTTCTTACCCCAGAAGCGGCTGGGGGGGCTTGTTTGTGAAGAGCACCAGGAGCATCCCGAGCCACCCACCCCCACCCCCGAGGCGGTGTCGATGGCATCGCAAAACATGCCCAAGTATGGGCCCGCCAGGAGATGGAGTCTTGTGGCTGGCGTGCCTCCCCTGGGCACGGCGCTGTGTGCCAGAAATAACTGAGCTCAGCCCGCTGGTATTTGTTGTGGTGGCAGGGGAAGGCGGGGCTCTCGGGGAGGCTGCTGGGGGAGGGGGCGGCAGGGATCAGGCACCCCCATCCTGGAGCAGAGAGCCCCCGAGAAAGCCCGCTTCGCCTAAGATGTTGGTGGGGAGGCTGGGAAAAGTCCCCAAATGGCTTTGGGGACCAAGGACTCAACACGTGCGGACACACGCGCATGCACCATTAGCCCTTCTTGCTCAGCCTCTGGATGCAAACTTTCCCTCATTGCCTGAAGCTTTTTTCTCCGTTGACCATCCCGCAAGGACCTTTGGGGGGTGGGGGTAGGCAGCAACTCTTGCTTGGAGGGTTGAAGGCCCGGCTTACAAAAGGGATTCTGGGGACTGGTCTCAAAAGCCCCCCCCCTTCCTTGTTCACTGCCAGCCACAAAGGCAGGCCCCCTCCACCTTCTTGGGCCTGTGGGCACCTTTGGCATTCTGGCAGGGCGTGGTGGGTGCAGCCACAAAATGGCTGCCACAATATGCCCTGCCGCAGCGTAGCTTCCGCCACACAGGGAAGATCCCGATGACAGCTGCCGCCGGAGCAACCTTTCTAAAAATCTGCACTGCCAATCAAGTCTCCAATGGCCAATCAGAAGC